>NC_134092.1:89407864-90607864 GCF_000715075.1 Nicotiana tabacum | reverse complement strand
CACATGAGACGGATCGCCGTGATACATTCGGAGCATGGAAACATGGAACACTAGATGAACTGCAGAGAAACTAGGTAGTAATGCAAGTTTGTTGGCCACCTCTCGAACCCTCTCAAGAATCTCAAAAGGCCCGATATATATACCTAGGGCTCAACTTGCCCTTCCTCCCCAACCTCATAACACCCTTCTTGGGCGAAACCCGGAGCAAGACCCGCTCCCCAACCATGAATACAATGTCGCGAACCTTCCGATGCGCATAACTCTTATGTCTGGATTGGGCCATACGAAGTCGATCCTGAATCAATTTAACCTTTTCCAAAACATCCTGAACCAAGTCTATACCCAATAGTCTAGTCTCACCCGGCTCAAACTAACCCACCGGGGATCGGCATCGCCTACCATACAAAGCCTCATACGGGGCCATCTGAATGCTTGACTGATAACTGTTGTTCTAGGAAAACTCTGCTAGTGGCAAGAACTGATCCCAAGAACCTCCAAAATCCATCACACACGCACGAAGCATATCCTCAAATATCTGAATAGTGCGCTCGGACTGTCCGTCCGTCTGAGGGTGAAATGTTGTACTCAACTCCACCCACTTGCCCAACTCATGCTGTACGGCTCTCCAAAACTGCGATATAAGTTACGTACCCCGGTCAGATATGATAGATACCAGCACCCCATGAAGCCTGACAATCTCGCGAATGTAAACCTGAGCCAAGTGCTCTGAAGAGTATGTGTTTACCACTGGAATGAAATGAGCTGACTTGGTCAATCTATCCATAATCACCCATACTGCATCGAACATCCTCTGAGTCCATGGGAGCCCAACAACAAAATCTATAGTGATCTTTCCCATTTTCACTTTAGAATCTCTAGCTTTTGAAGCAATCCACCTGGCCGCTGATGCTCATACGCTCATACTTCACCTGCTGACAATTTAGGCACCAAGCTACATACTGCACTATGTTCTTCTTCATTATCCTCCACCAATAATGTTGCCTCAGGTCCTGATACATCTTCGCAACACCTGGATGAATGGAGTACCGCAAACTGTGAGCCTCCTAGAGAATCAACTCACGCAAACGCCTACATTGGGCATACACAGCTTGCCTTGCATTCGTAATACACCGCCATCTCCAATAGTGACCTCTTTGGCACCAATGTGATGCACCTTATCCTTAAGAACAAGTAGATGAGGGTCATCATACTAACGCTCTTTGATACGATCATAAAGAGAAGACATAGTAACCCCACAAGCCAAAACTCGGCTCGGCTCGGAAACATCCAATCTAAAAAATTGGTTGGCCAAGGCCTGAACATCCAAGGCTAATGGCGTCTCTACTACCGGTAGATATGCTAAGCTGTCCAAACTCTCCGCCTTGCGACTCAAGGCATCGTCCACCACATTGGTCTTCCCGGGATGATATAGAATAGTGATATCATAGTCCTTAAGAACCTCCAACCACCTCCGTTGCCGCAAGTTAAGATCCTTCTGTTTGAACAGATGCTGTAAACTCTAGTGATTGGTGTAGATCTCACAAGGGACACCATAAAAATAGTGCCGTCAGATCTTCAAGGCATGAACAATAGCTGCTAACTCAAGGTCGTGGACATGATAGTTCTTCTCATGCACCTTCAGTTGTCTAGACGCGTAGGAAATCACCCTACCTTTCTGCATCAACACCGCGCCGAGACCAATGCGCGATGCATCATAATACACCATATAGGACCCCGAACCAGTAGGCAATTCCAACACTGGCTATAGTCAAAGCATTCTTGAGCTTTTGAAAGCTCTCCTCACACTCCTCAGTCCACCTAAACGGAGCACCCTTCTGGATCAGCATGGTCATAGGTGCTACAATAGACGAGAAACCATCTACAAATCGATGGTAATATCCAAGCCAAGAAAGCTCTGAATCTCCGTAGCTGAGGATGGTCTGGGCCAACTCTGTACCGATTTAATCTTCTTCGGATCTACCTTGATCCCCTCTCTCAAGATCTGAAGCACAGTCTTCAGGTGCTGCTCATGATCCTCCCGACTCCGGGAGTACACCAGAATGTCGTCAATAAACACAATGATGAATGAGCCAAGATGAGGCTGAAATACACTGTTCATCAAGTGCATGAATGCTGCTGGGGTGTTGGCCAGCCCAAAAAACATCACAAGGAACTCGTAATGACCATACCGAGTCCTAAAGGCAGTCTTCAGGATATTTGGCTCCCGGATCTTCAACTGATGATAGCCTGAAAACAAGTCGATCTTAGAGAACACTCTAGAACCCTGAAGCTGATCAAATAAGTGATCAATACATGGCAACGGATACCTATTCTTCACTGTAACCTTGTTCAACTAGCGATAATCAATACACATCTGCATAGAACCATCCTTCTTCTTTACAAATAAGATATGAGCACCCAAAGGCGACACACTAGGCCGAATGAAGCCCTTTATCGAGAAACTCCTACAACTGCTCCTTTAATTATTTCAACTCTGTTGGGGCCATACATTACAGTGGAATAGAAATGGGCTGAGTGTCCGGTAACAAATCAATACCAAAGGTGATATCTCTGTCGGGCGGCATGCCCGGAAGATCCGACAGGAATATATCTGGATAATACCTCACTACCGGAACTGACTCGGTGGTAGGAGTATCAACAATAACATCCATCACATATGCCAGATACGCGTCACACCCCTTTTCAACCATCCGCTGAGCCTTTAGAAATAAAACAACCCTATTAGGAACATAATCTAAGGTACCTCTCCACTCTAAACGTGGTAGACCTCGCATAGCCAATGTCACCGTCTTGGCGTGATAATCAAGAATAACATGATAGGGCGACAACCAGTCCATGCCCAATATAACATCAAAATCCACCATACTGAGCAACAATGAATTGGCTCTAGTCTCAAAACCACTAAGAACAACCAATCACAACCGATACACATGGTCAACAATAATAAAATCTCTCACGAGCGTAGACATATAAACAGGAGAACTCAAAGAATCGCGGGATACACCCAAATGCAGAGCAAAATAAGATGACACATAGGAATAAGTGGAGCCTTGATCAAATAAGACTGATGCATCTCTATGACAGACCAGAACAATACATGTAATGAAAGAGTCGGATGCAATTGCCTCCGTCCTAATAGGAAGGACATAATATCTGGCATGGACTCCCCCTCCAGGGTGACCTCTACCTGCTTGACTTCCACCTCGAGCTGGCTGTGCAGGTGGGGTGGTAGCTGGTGCTGTAACCATAGCCTGAGGACCCGGTGGAGCACGCGGTGCCTGAGTGATCTATGGATGTGCACCCCACTTGATTCTGGGGAAATTCCTCACCATATGACGAGTGTCACCACACTCAAAATAAGCTCTCATAGGACGTGACTAATGTGGTTGGCTCGGGCTTGATCGGCTGGACTATCCACTGAAAGAACCCCGTGCAGGAGGTGCACTAGACAATGGCGGTGCATAATAGGGAGCCTGGGGCCTAGGAGTGGCCGGAATACCACTGGAAGCTGGAAGTGCTGAATGAACATGGCGACCCACATAGCCCCTACCCTGATGAGTTGTAGCTGGGGTACGAGTACCACTATATGTGACAGACTCTCGAGACCTCTTGGTCTCTCTCGCCTCTCTATCCCGAGTCAGCATACCCTCTAATCTCATAGCAATCCTCACTACTTGCAGGTATGAAATGTCTATCTCTAACCCTCGGGCCATGGTAAATCAGATACTGGGGTTGAGCCCCTCGATAAATCGACAGACTCGCTCTCTAACAGTAGCAATCAAGGCTGGTGCATGTCTAGCTAAATCATTGAACTGTATCTCCGACACGGTCATAGAACCCTGGTACAACTGCTCAAACTCTATGCGTCATGCATCTATGAGACTCTAGGGAACATACTCTCTCAAGAACATATCTGAGAATTGAGTCCAAGTAAGTGAAGCTGCCTCGGCCGGACTACCCAACTCATATACTCGCCACCATTGATAGGTCCCTCCTCTAAGATGGAACGTAGTGAAAGCAACCCCACTAGACTCCGTAACACCTATTGTACAGAGGATACAGTGGCACTCCTCAAGAAATCCCGGGCATCCTCGGCTGCAAAGCCACTAAAAGTAAGAGGGTCGCACTTCTTGTACCTCACGAGCCTGAGCTGCTCCTCCTCAAAAACTACTGCCCTAAGCTCGGGCTGAACTGGGGCTACTGGCTGCACTGGTATGAACTTTGGAACCTGGTCATCCTGGACCCGCTGCTCTAGGGTACGGGCGGCAGGAGTCTGCGCTCCTCACCCGGCCTAAGATGTGGCAGGAGCAAGTGGTATCAACCCTGCCTGAGCCAAAGTGCTGAACATGATCAGAAACTGGGTGAGAGTCTCCTGGAGGGCTGGTGTATTAACATACATCTCAGGTACTTGCCCTCCAACTGGATCTACCGGTGGTTCCTCTGTAGTAGCTCGTGCAGGAGATCTGGCTCCACCACATGGACGTCCTCAACATCTACCCCAGCCCCGACCTCTCACGGCTCTAGCAGGAGGCGCGGGTGTCTGGTCACCTGATCCAGCTGTGCGTGTCCTCACCATCTGTGAGAGAATAGAAAGACAGAAATTTAGAATCCGAAGTCAAACATTTCGCAAGATAAGGAATCAAAGAAGTGAAGCTTTTCCTAACAGTTCCATAGCCTCCCGAATATAAGTAAAGACGTCTCTGTACCGATCCACGAGACTCTACTAAACTTACTTGTGACTCATAACACCTATGAACCTAGAGCTCTGATACCAATTTGTCACGACCCTAATTTCCCTTCGTAGGATGTCGTGATGACACCTACTCTCTAAGACTAGGTAAGACTAACAAGCATGTGGAATAATTGAAATAATAATCTAAAAGCTCAAAACGCCAGCAACTATATAAAGTAAAAACTGCAACTCAATGTATATACAACTCCCAAAACCTGGTAGATATAATTCACAAGCTCTAGATACAATGTTGCAAATATCCTAAACATTACTCTCTATCAAAACATTAAGAAACAAGGAAAAGACGGGATAAAAGGGGACTCCGAGGCCTGTAGATGCAGGCAGGTGTACCTTGAAGTTTTCAAGCAGCAACACAATACTCTAATATCGAGGCTGATAGGATGCACCTAGATCTGCACAAAAACATGTGCAGAAGCATAGTATGAATACATTACAACCGTACCCAGTAAGTGCCGAGCCTAACCTCGGTAGAGTAGTGACGAGGTCAGGTCAGGGCCCTACTGGGAATGATAAGAAACAAGGCAGAAGATGTAATGATATAATAAAGTGACATGGAAGTGTATCAATAGAAATTTACAGAAGGAAACAACACGGAATCAAGAAGACAAATACAACACGTAAGGAAACAAGAATCTTACAAGTTAAGGAATAACAACAACAACAACAACAACAACAAATAGAGGAAATCATTAGGGGCAATCTTTCCTTATAATAACAACTGCACGGCAGAAACCTCGTGCCACAATAATAATCCACATGGTAGAAACCTCGTGCCACAATAACAATCCGCACAATAGAAACCTCGTGTCACAATAACAATCCGCACGACAGAAACCTCGTGCCACAATAACAATCCATATGGCAGAAATCTCGTGCCACAACCAAACAATCACCTCAACAATAATCAAGAAAATCAAAACATAACAATTGAAACAATGATATTTCAAACAAAGAATTTCACAGTTAAATAATGAATACGGAATCAAGGAAGCAGGTAATTCAACTAATCATATTGTACAATTTGCAAATAAGAGATAAAACATGTAGACATATGCAATTAGGCTAAACATGATGACTACATATGCTAGAGTAACTCAATTAAGGAAATAAAAGGAAACTATTTAGAAAAAACTGGATTTTCAACATTTAGCCCGAGTACGCCCTCGTCACCTCGCGTACATGGACTTCACATATTGAAACTTACCATAAAAATACAAAATCCTAAGGAGAATTTCTCTCACACAAGGTTAGACAAGTCACTTACCTCAAACCACACTCAATCAATCAATAAGAAGGCCTATCCATCGATTTTCCGA
This sequence comes from Nicotiana tabacum, assembly GCF_000715075.1. NCBI lineage: Eukaryota > Viridiplantae > Streptophyta > Magnoliopsida > Solanales > Solanaceae > Nicotiana > Nicotiana tabacum. Next base: position 90,601,774 of record NC_134092.1, on the reverse strand, counting down.
CCTCGAACGGCTCAAATCTAGCCAAAAATAATTACATATTATAAATATAACTATAGGAAACTAATCTAAATAATGAAAATATGATTTTAGCAAGAATTGGAAAAATCGCCCCAAAACGTCGACCAGGGCCCACGTCTCAGACCCGACCAAAATTATAAAATTCGAATACCCATTCGATATCGAGTCTAACCATACAAGAATTATGCAAATTTAAACTCATTTGGCTTTTCATAATTCAAAAATTTGGTCTAAGAACTTTACACCTTTTTCCCAAATTGTTTCAACCCAAATCCATAATTAAATAAAGAAATCGAAGATAGATAAGTGGAAATTAATCAAAAACGTGTTAGAAACTCTTACCCCAACAATCCCTCTGAAAATCCCTCAAATTATCGCCTCAATCCGAGCCCTCAAAGCACCTGCGACCTTGCTGCCGCATCTGCGGCTCTGCACCTGAGAAACAGTCATCGCAGGTACGGATTTCACTAAATCCAGAGTCTGCTTCTCCGAGCATATTGCCGCACCTGCGACAAATGTTTCGCACCTGTGACCTTAGTCGCTTCTGCGCATCATCTCACCGCAGAAGCGAACCCGTTTCTGCGGAACATTGTCCGTATCTACGAGCCCTTGCCTGGGCTGCCTTGTCCGCTTCTACGTTCCCTGAAGAACACGTGGGAGTCCGCACCCGCGGTCATAACCTCCGCAGGTGCGATTACACCAGAAGCTGGGAGCTTTAGCATTTGCACAAGTCCAACAATTGATCCGATATCGATCTGAATCATATCAGGGGCCCCCGGGACCCCGTCTGAGTATACCAACTAGTTCCAAAATACATAACAGACCTATTCGAGGCCAAAAATCACATCAAACAATGCTAAAAATATGGATTGCACATCGATTGAAGCCTAATGAACTTTAGAACTTCTAACTTCTATATCCGATGCCGAAACCTATCAAATCACGTCCGATTGACCCCAAATTTTGCACACAAGTAATAATTGGTATTACGGAATCAGAATCCGAACTCGATATCAAAAAGTCCACTCCCGGTCAAACTTCCCAAAATTTTACTAATTTTCAAACTTCGCCATTTCAAGCTTAATTCATCTAAGGACTTCAAATTCACAATCCGCACACACTCCTAAGTCCAAAATTACCCAACAGAGCTATTGGAACCATCAAAACTCTATTCCGGAGTTGTCTTTACACAAGTTACACTATGGTCAACCTATTCAACTTAAGCTTCCAATTTAGGGACTAAGTATCCTATTTCACTCTGAAACCAAAAATCAAACCTCCTGGCAAGTCACGTAATCACAAAATGAAGTACATGGAGCAATAAATAGGGGATCAGGGCTAATACTCTCAAAATGACCGGTCGGGTCGTTACATCAAGTTTTGGAAAGAAAAGTCTGGATGCATGGAACAACAACAAAGAAAGAGAAGAGAATTGTTTAAAAAGAAAACTGAAATTTGTCCTAGATTGATTGCATTTAAGAAGAAGCTAGGCGTGTGAAATAAATATATGGATTGTTGTCCATGATACTTACTCTAGCCATCCAAAATTCAAAGTGGGAATCTTCAGACAAGAAAAGTCTATATGGAATTAAGGTATTGATTTTCTACACAACCAAGGGAGAAAATATTTTCTATATTGAAGATCTACTACCTTATGAGAGAAAAATTGGACGGAAGGTTGGACAGAAGATTGACACTCCTCTAAAAAGGGAAGAAACTTGAAGTCGAAAGAATATTGGTAGTACACTCTAAAAGGAAAAGAATAAAAAGGAGATTCAAGAAAGATGGTTCGATGCTAAATAAGGAAAAGTAATAAAATGAGTCTTGGTACTGCTATTAAGGAAGAAAATGATCTAGAAATATTTTTGCTATACAACTGGATGCCTTAATATAAGGAAGTGTACAAGACTTATGGAAAGTCAATCAAAAGATTTATATATGCGCACAAAGAAGGATCTGCAACATTGAGTGTCAATTTCAAAGAGCGGGGATAACTAGTCAAAGTCTAGAGATTATGGAAGAAAAGCATTAATTATGGGAAGACAATCAAAAAAGGAAAGTGGCTCTACATTAGAAGATAATATGTTGACTCACACAATTTGTTGAAAGAATATATGAAAGAATATTTCTCAAAATTCCTTAAAGAAGGAAAAGCTATTTTCGATAAAAGGTATGGAAATAATCTTCCTATGAGAATATAGCAGCAACTACAAAGAATTCAAGGAAGAGATTGTCCATAAATCAAGGAGATTTATATCTCAGATAAGTACCATATGGAGCAACGGTCAGAGATTCAAAAATACTATAAAAAGAGCTTTTTGACAATGAAGAATGTATCAGCTTCGCAAACAACTTTCCTACTCTTTATACACCTTAGTCAAATACTGTATTATTAAGTTTACAAGTATCATAAAAGATAGAGAGAAAGGAAAAAATACTGAGAGGCAGTGTCATTGTTCGTTTCTTTGGTGAGCCAGTAAAAATCAAAGTGTCATTGTTAGTGAGTGAGTAAAAACCAACCCTTTGTCGTTTGTTGGTAAGCGAGTGAAAACCAACCCTTGTAAAAGTTGGTGGTGAATTCTAAAAACCACAAAAGCTGTACTCAACCTAACTTACAAAGTGAACTAAAAGATAATACTCTTGCAACCCAAGAGGACTGGATTAAGATACCACATTGGTTCCGATCCAGTATAAACATTTCTGGTGTCATTTACTTTATCGTTCTCATATTATATTCTGCACCTTTAGTATTTCTTATAATTTTCACTTGGTTAAATTGAAGGACTAATGATTCTGTGCAGACTGTCTCCATATCAGTCGACTAAGTCTAAATATAGTCGATCAATTTTTTAATAAAAGTACAATTCACCCCTCCCCTCTTGTACTTTCAGTTGGTATCAGAGCAGGTCTCACATCTTTTTTTTTTTGCTTAACATCAAGTGAGAAAAGATCCATGGAAGGTCATCAAATTACTGGAACTGTACTTCAAGAGGGTTACTCAACAAGAAAGCCATTGTACTTCAATAGTCAATACTATCACCATTGGAAAGAAAGAATAAAGATTTATGTTCAATCAATGGATTATCGAGTCTGGCTAATTATTCAGAATGGACCAAGGCCTATTCCGAATAACAATGATGGAAAGAAGCTTGTAAAAAGGGCATTCATATTTGACTACACAAAAGAACAACTAGATATTATGCAAACAAATGCTAGAGCAACCAACATGCTCTATTGTGCGATCAGTGAAGAAGAATATAAGAAAATATCCATTTATGAGATTGCTAAAGCTATATGGGACAAATTGGAAAATATCCATGGGGACACCATCAAAGTTAAAGAAATTGAATCCAAGTCAACTCTTAAATAATCTGAAAATGGTCAAGATCGAGAGGACTTGGCCGTGATACCCATGACGAAAAAAAAAGAAGAGTATAAAGAAGAATAATAGAAAATCTCAATCTATCTAGAATCATCAAAAGAACCACAAGAATGAGGTTCAACAACAAGAGAACGTATGCTGCTACAAATGTGGTAAACCTGGTCATATGAAATTAAAATATCCTAACTTCAAGAAGAAGAATAATAGAATCTTAACTTGGAGCGACGATGATGATCAAGAAGAAATGACAAACATATGTCTCAAGGAAAGAAGAGAAACTGATGAGGTGTGCTTTAATGCTATTATGAATTGTGATCTCAAGAAAAAGAATAACAAATCTTGGAGCGACAAAGATGAATCTGAAGAAGAAAATGATCACGAAAGAATGGAGAACCTATATTTCATGGCAATGGGAGAAATTGACAAGGTATGTCCTACTCCTATTACGTATTGTGATAAATGTGATGAATTGCAGGAAAATATTGAATTAGTTCTCAACGACTTTGAGAAAGTTAATGCATATAATAAGTTGAGGAAAGAGAAGAATATTTGGAAGATCCAACTTGAAGAATATAACAAGTTGATAGATGATAAGAAAGATTGGGAGATCTAACTTGAAGAATATAACAAGTTGAGAAATGAAAAGAAAGTCTGGGATATTCAGCTTGAAGAAAGTCTGATGAGGAACAACTTAATTCAAGAAGAAAATTCTGAGCTTCGCAAACAAATAACCAGCTTTCACAAATCCTCCAGCCACTACTTTGATTGATCAAAGTCGACTCCCAACTTTAACAACTATAAGTCGACTGAAAGGGAATTTACTGGTAGACGTTCTATTTCAAAAAAGTTGACTAAGGGAAGTTTTAAGTCGACTAATAAGGTATCCACAGGTAAACACTCTTCTTTTTATATTATATGTTATTATTGTGGTAATTCTGGATATAAAGTATTTGCATGCAATTATGCCAAAAGTTATATTAGATCAAAATATATTTGGAGACCTAAACAGATACATGCATCTATAATTACACTAGGTACTAACCATGAAGGACTCAAAAAGGTTTGGGTACCGAAAACAAATTAATTTATTTTGTAGGAATCTTGTGTCCAGCCATAAAAAGGGATAAATGATATTTGCATAATGGCTGATCCAGGCATATTCTTATAGATGCTTCATACACATGCTCTATAGAGGATGAAGGAACTATTACACTTGTTGGCAAATCTTAAGTGACTGGTATCATTAACGTTTATTCATGTTCCTTTTGATGCATTATAAGATGATGCGTATGTAGTTATTTGTTTTAGTGTAAGTATATATTGCTTGAGTCGACTAGCTGTATTTACTACAAGTCTGTTTGGTGTTACCTTTATCCTTGACTTAGAGATTTTAAATAGCACGAATGCATGTCTTGCATGAACCATGTCATTAACATTAGGATAAGCAAGTATACATGTATTTTTTTATGTCGTCATGTGTCTAAGATGTTACTTCTGATATTCATTCTCTTGGTGAAAGTATCAATACTTCTTTCAAATTCAAGAAGGTTGTTTAACCCTAAGGACAACAACTTCTGTACATGTAGAGATTCTCGACTTTTCTTAAGACTCAAAAGTTTAGAAGGTACATGTATATATTTCTATTGATGTTTATCCATACTTTTGCTTAGGTTATTTTCCTTAATAAGAATATGATGCATTTGATATGATCATAGATGTAAGTTATAGTATTTGTTCGATATTTGTGCAACAAACATGATTTCTCACATAATTTGTTTGGCGCCTGAATTGAATGCCGAGTTGAAAAGAAAGCATCACTTTTGCATAATTGTTTTTTGTCATAATTGACTTTTATGTGCTTAAATATTTTTTTATTGGATCTTTTCTTAAATGAAATTCTGTTCTGGTATATTCCTTAATAGTTACTACTTACGATTTTATGAATTTTAGTTGTAGAAAAATCTAAACATGCATGTTTTCTATACACTAATATTTTTTTAAGCAAATTGTGAATAAGGATAGAGAACTTTCTGTGGATAGCTAGCAATAACTGATAATGACACATCCATGCTAGTTGAACTAGACAGACATGAAGAAGCATTAAGAGATGAATGATGGATTCTAGCAGTGCAAGATTTGCTGTATAAAGCCGAAAAAATTAAAAGTATGGAAATCCATTATCAAGCAAAGGAGCTGCAATCATGGATATCCAACAAGAAGCTTAATGAAAATGATAAGGTTGTGCAATTTAAGGGTAAACTTGTAGCCCAAGGTTTTACAACAAGTATGTTTATTTCTTCATAAGAGTCTTGTTAGAATGTTATTTCTCATGTGCAAATTATAATGTTTTTTTTTGGATGTTGAAATATTTTAAATGGTTGAGTTGAAATATCTCACTTGAGTTGAAAGTCTTTAAAACCATGCTTTTTTGACTAATATTCGCTATAATATGAAATATCTCTAAATTACTGTATGACTATTTTTTTAATCATGGATTTGTAAGAGACAAGTAAAACTGCATCATTTTTAGAAAGGCATGATCTTGATTCACAAGTGCATTAACTTATGTTGATGATCATAGCATTATTGATAACTCTAATAGAAAGTGTGCCAAGCATTTCTTAAGCTTATGGAAGGTGATCGGTTCCGATATGAGCATGATGAAGAATTAACCTTCTTCTTCACGTTACCAATAATGCGAAGTAAAGAGAAAATTAGTAAGTCCACCGATCGAATAAAGTACCAATGTATGACTGACTCTCTATTGTATTTTTATAACAGATATTTTGGTATACCTGATCCCAAAAAAACCTCTTTATAGTGTCATAAAAGATTTTTGGTTTATATTTAAATTATGGCTTATTGTATGCAAGAATTAATTTCTTTGATGGTACGATATTTTCATATGAAAACCTTGCAGACAGTAAAGTGGACTAAAATAGAAATATTGGCATGAAGATTTTTTTAAAATTCTATGTAACAACCCGACCGGTCGTTTTGAGCATTTGCACTTCACTCAGTAATTTGAGGGCATGAGTATCTTTGTATGATATATTATGACTTGTGTGAATCATCAGTTTTGATTTTCAAGTTATTCAGAATCGATTTGGAAGAATGAATTTCATGATTGAAACTTTAAGTTAGAACAGTTGACCAAGTTTGACTTTTTAGTATTTGACCTTGGATTGGAGTTTCGATGGTTCAGTTAGGTCCGGATGATAATTTTAGACTCGGACGTATGTCCGAATTTGTATTTGGATGTTTCTAGAAGATTTCAGCGTAAATTGGCGAAAGTTGGAAATTTGAAGGTTTGGAAATTTCATAGGTTTCATCGAGAGTTGACTTTGATGATATTGGATTCGAATTGTGATTCTGGGAATTGTAATAGCTTAGTTATGTCATTTGGTACTTGTATGTAAAATGTGGGTTCATTCCGGATTGATTTGATATGTTTCGGCGCGAGGTTTGGAAGTTGAAAGTCCAAAGTTCAATTAAGTTCGAATTGAGGTGCGATTCGTCATTTCGACGTTGTTATGTATGATGTGAGGCCTCTAGTAAGTGCATGGTATATTATGAAACTTTTTGGTATGTTCGGAAGGGGTCCCGAGGGGCTTGGGTAAGTTTCGGATAGGTTTGGGTTGTGTTGCGCTCGTTTTTTTTTATGTTTCAACGTTGTTTCTTCAAGCATAAATGTTACCACATTAAGCAAATGAGCTCCAATTTTTGTTTTGATTGAAGCATTAGATCCGTATCATAATTTTGGAACTATATCAACTGAAATCATCAAGTTTCGACATCGTATGAGAAATTTATGGTCATTTTACTATGAATTGGGTTGCCATATTTTTCAGATTAATTATGAAGTTGCCACTGAATTCGTATTTACAAATCTGCACTATTTGCAAATATTGAAACTAACATATCTCTTTCTTCATAAGGTCAAATGAAGTGATTAAAAAGTATAACTTGACTGAAATTTTACAAGGAATCCATTGGAGGCATCAAAAGTGAGTTTCAGGATCGTTTGGCATGAGAAACGAGGCAGAACAGCTGGGCGGAAGCATATAAATCAAGAGTTTGTTCATTTGGTCATATTTTGAGTTGAGGAACTCGGATTTGGACGATTTTTGAAGTGATTTTTACCACATGGATTGAGGTAAGTGTTCTCTACTCATTGTTAATTATATTTCAATTGGTTGATGATTTCAAAAGTGAAATTTGGGGGGTTTTGTCTAAAATTTCATAAAGTGAATTTTTGAGTTTTGAACATCTATTTGGAGTCGGATTTGAGTGAAACTAGTATAGTTGGACTCGTAATTGAATGGGTTGTAGGATTTTATAAGTTTCGTCGAGTTTCGAGGTGCGTGCCCAAGTGGACTTTTTGGTTGATTTTAGGCTTTTGAGTAACGATACGACCTTTATCAATTGGAATTGTTTCCTTCAGCTTTATTTGACATATTTGAGTTTCTTTTGGCTAGTTTCGAGCCGTTCAGAGGTCAGTACGCGCGGGATGGCATTTTTGGAGCATCGTTTGTCTTACTCGGTGTTGGATTTGGCTTGTTTGAAGTAAGTAACACTTCTAAACTAGGTGCTGAGGGTATGAACCTCAAATTACGTGATATGTGTTTGGTGTTAAGGAGACGCACATGCTAGGTGACAGGCGTGTGAGCATGCACCGTGTGAATTGCGACTCAGTTATTTCTGTGGTATTGTGCAGTCACCTAATCTTATTTGTATCCATGAAATCTCTACGTGCTAGAGTAATTAAACTGTGATCCATGTTAGAAATCATGTCTAGGCTATAAGCTTATAATGTTGGGACCCACTAGGGTCATTTATGTTGTTAAGTTACCTGGTGTTTTTGAAATTACATACTCTATCATACGCATTCATCTACATATTATATCTTAGTCTCTGTTACCATTTATTGATACATCACATAATTATTTTTGGGCTGATCTTTCATGACATTGTGAGCCCGAGAGACAGGAGAGATTGATGACCGAGTGAGGCCGAGGGCCTGTTTGTGAAGGATATTTATTGGAGCGGGCTGCACGCCGCATCATGTTATTTTGTTTTATGCCATGATTGACTTATTATAGCGCTTGGGCTGAAGGAGCCCCTCCGGATTCTATACAGACCCCCAATGAGCGTAGGTACCTACTAAGTGCGAGTGCCGAGTGATTGGGAGGATTGAGTGACTGTGAGGACTGAGTGGCTGTGAGGCCTGAGTGACTGTGAGGATTGGGTGACTTGATACTCTGAGAGTATGAATATGGTTTTATCACTGAGTTGCATCACATTCGACATGCACACTTGACATACAGGCATAGAGATGCATTGTTCTCATGCTGTATGGTATCACGTCATTCATGACTTCTCATACATATTGACATGTAGGCATAGAGATGTATTTTCCTCATGCTATTTGAAAATGAAACATTTACCTGTTGAAAGCTTTGAGAAAAATTACAGTTTTCAAACTTACTCATACTTTTGGTGTTTTCGATAAAATATTTGGGATTTACTGTTATATTTGAAAATCATGCCTACTTTTCCGTAACTGTAAATGAGCCAAGCATCATTTCTCTGAGTTAGTTTGTGTACCATGGTTTACTATATTGTTATGCAATGTTACTGGTTATTAGAGTTGGACTCTAACCCTTGTCCCAGCTCGCCACTACATTCAACCTAAGGTTAGGTTTGTTACTTATTGAGTACATAGGGGTCGGTTGTACTTATACTATACTTCTGCACCTTGCGTGCAGACTTGGATGTTGATGTTGTTGTGTATGACGAGAGCTAGCATTGAAGATGTACCTGCATTCCGGTAATAGCTGCCTCTTGTTTATGGTAGCTCTAAACTTATGAAAAATCTGCTTACGTATAATTCAGACAGATGATGTATTTATTTTACATTAGCTTTGTAAACTCTAAATCTTAGAAGCTCATGATTTGTACTACCAGTCATTGGGAAATGTATAAGATTTCAGATATTTTCTTTTATTTATTTGTCTCATTAAATTTCATTGGAATTGGTTTATTATCAATTGGCTTACCTAGTGGGTTGAGTTAGCTGCCATCACGACTAGTTAGATTTTGGGTCGTGACAAGATGGTATCAGAGCTCTAGGTTCATAGGTTCTACGAGTCATGAGCAAGTGTCTAGTAGAGTCTTGCGGATCGGTATGATGACGTCCATACCTATCTTTGAGAGGCTATAGGGCATCTAGGATAATTTCCTATCTTTCTTTCCTTATCATGCGGAATTGATTCAGCTTGAAACATAACTCTTTGAATTCCTTCCATGCATTCGTATGCGCATGTGAGCGTTCAATATCAGTTGTGCATCGACGGTTTGTGATTCTATGGATGAGGTGCGAGATATGATTTTTGCGTGCTGATGATGGGCCAGTCTGGAGGACTTGACGCCATGTTTTGACTGTAGCTTGAGCACGGGTATTTTGGCTATGTATGCACGTGATTTTGGACTTATATGTCTGGTAGTGTGCCTATGAGTGGAATTTATAGCTCGATGAGTGGTTGGATGGCTATATGATGAGTATAATGTGATTGCAGGATGTGTCTAGATGGATTGAATATGACGAGAAGAGTTTGCGTGAGATGTAAAAAGGACTATTGGGTGCTTGATTTTTGAATTGATGTGACGTATAGTCTCGAGCTATGAGAGTATTGAAGGATCTTTCATGTTGTTTAACGGAGGAACGAATTTGGTTCCCATGCCTTGTTAGTAAGTTCAGACCCATGAAGATTAAGTGATTGCATAGTAGCCGAGGATGTGAAAGGTTATAGAGAGATGTCAATTTGGGGTTAAGCAGGTAGGTTATAACCTGCGAGGTAATCTATGGATGTGTGATTTTTATGATGTTGTGTGGAGGCTTTCTTTTCTACCAAATGGGTTATACTTGTGCAATTTGAGTTTGGATCGGTGGTAATAGCTGACATGACCGTCATGAGAATGAATGCAAGGTTTGAAGATGATTTGAGGTATTAGAGGTTTTGTGTTACATGAGCTTATAAGGGATTGAGTTGAATTACGGTGCGGGGTTATGGCAATAATAGAGAATGGGTATTATAAGTTATCGAGTGTTTTGTCCTATGGCTTTGAGCCAAGTGGAGGAGTCTACTATCGATGATTCGATTGCGTGGCTGTGTATTGTACTGGTTTTGGTTTGAGGAATACTTGTGAATCGGTTATGACTTGCAGAGATTGAGATCGAGGATGGCTTGAATAAAGGAATTTTTGGATACGGGTTATGTTACACTTTATAGGTATATAGAAATCATGGAATGATTGAGGTCTTATTCGTGAAGGATGTAGTGCGCATAGAGTAGGAATTTGCTCAGTTGCGTTAAGGCGGGGTTACTTCTGTGGGTGTTGTCATGCTAATGGGGCACAAGTTGTTCGGCCCGTTTGAGGCGGTGGAATTGAGATTTGAGCAGAGTGGATGACTCTCGAGAAAGTTCTAATGGATTCAAGATTTTTATGTAGCAATTGTGAATTTTTCCGGATTTGTATATGGCTAGGATTTGATATTTTTCATTGGATGGTGTCGATATTTGTGGTATTTCTATATCATTATTGTTTCTACATTTCAGCATTAAAAAGGTGAAGGAAAATGACTTTAGATTCACAGAAGGTCTCTTCAGAGTGGGTGTCTCGATTGTGATACTTTTGGGGTGTTTAAGAGGGAATACAACGACGTATGGGCCTTAGGGCGATGTGGTTTCATTCTAGAATCTTTTGGGGTGAGCCTTGGTTAAGGATCATGGAATTATGGCGAGGATGAGTGTCAACTTGAGGGTAATTCAGAAGGAACTCGGAGAAATAGGGCAGCCTAGTAGTAGGTTGGATCAATAGGGTAATGGTATGCTTGATTCTTTTGGTTCTTATGATGTGGTAAGTCTCTACATGTGTTTTGTATATGTACTCTTGGGTTTGGCGACTCGCGTGGCTTGGTTGAATTAGAGAGATTCAGTTCTGACGGCTTGATTGTGTGCAAATGGATTTCAAAGTGCTCTCGAGGATTTCTATCACGGTTAGAGGTGTATATTTCCTATCGGCGTGAGGAACATGTTCCGTATTGTGATTTCTTCCTGGATGAGATCAAATGGAAGTCTCATGGCCAATTGAGTATGTAGTTTGCTTGCGACTCAGAGTTGATTATGAGATTCTCGGACTTTTCCTATGATGGCATGATAGATGTGGCGGGTTATGCGGGATTGAGACTTGCATGTGGAAGATCACAGGTCCGTTTCGAAGGGAAGATCATAAATTCTTAGACAGTATGGATAGTTTCCAAAGTTTAGATAAATGCTATAACTATTTGGTAATTCTTGGGAAGGGTGCGCATTTCAGAAGGTGCACTACGTTCAGACTTGCGGATGCTTCATTGGTATTGCAGTACTCGCCTGGTTGATCGACTGCTGATATTCAGATTTTGCTATGTGGCACAGAAGAATTATAGAAGTATTCCTCATGGGATGATCATGTATGAGAGATGTGTTAGACATTCTGGCAATAGAGTTGGGATTGGATATGGTGATTCATGTGTTCTATAGACTTGGAGACCAGAAGTTCTCAGAAACAGATCATTTCGTGGTTGTGGAATGTGAATGTGTGGCCAAATCTAGCCAGGTGATAGAATGTGTTATGGTTCAGTCGTTGTGGACTTTCGGATGGTTATGTATCTATTTGTGGATGACCAGAGTGGATTTAGGGTCCATTTGCATGCCCAATGAGGATGTGTATTCTATACCGGGTCGGATTAGTTGACTTTGTACTGCAGTTGTTGAGGGATGTTCCATTCGGTTAGAGTTGAGGTTATTCATGTTCTGAGATTTTCTATGAGTTACCCTTCTATGCTACGAGGGGTTGGGATCCGTTAGTTATAGGCACACATGATGCGGTCCTATTTGGGCCTTATAGGGGAATTTGAGAGAGATGGATATTAGAGTGTTGAATAATTGATTGCACATTTGGTTATGTTCTTTATGGACTGTGGTATTGTGTTATTGGTTCCTCTGTGGTTATGGTCATGCACCTTGGGTACTTGGGGTCATATTGCGCGTGGTTGTTGATTTTGGGCATGGTGGCTTGAGGTATTCCATATGGACAGTATTTGGACGGGGTCATGCATTGTAATGGAGTTATGTTGAGATATGATCCTTTGTGTCAGATTCGTGTTTCGTGGTTATACAGTGTATGATGGACTCATGACATTGTGGTTATGGTGGTATTTGTTGAACTTGCGGGACGGTTCTCTCATTTGAGTCATTTTCCATAATTAAGTATATTTGAATTGTTTAGTATTGGTTATCCATTGATTGCACGATTTGTGGCTCTGTGTAGTATTGGTGTGGCGTGTCAGTAGAGTAGCTTGTATTTGATAAGAGGAGGTCGTCAGACCTAGAATGAGTGCTATCGGATTTGATTACGGTATATTTGAAAGGACAATGTCGCTGATCGGCTTAGAAATTGGCTATAGTTCTTGTCGAAAGAGAGGGAGCTCCATGGCTTGTTGATCTGATGAGTAGTTAGGAGTTTCTGCATGTTTCTTTCATCATCGGCAGTGTACGAATGTTTTTAAATGAGGTTTTGTTTGATATGAGGTTTATTACCGGCATTGGGTTGTTTTGAGCAACTACTGTGATCGAAATATTTGCTACGAGTATGCGAGTCGTGTGGTATGTCATGGGATTAAATCTTGGGTTATAGTTATGGCTTGATACAGCTTGTTCAGCCTCATACAGTGTGTGGAAGAGAGATTCGGGTTTTGTAGGAATTTCCAGGTGTTGGAAATTGGATTTTGTGGTTTACGAGATGAGGTTGAAGTAATAATTTTCAATTATGTTGTGTTGTCAGGACTATATGGAATAGGGTAATGTGGAATCACCCCTGGGTATGTGCATGATAAGGCTATGCGGCGGTTTGAGGGTTTTGGAATGACTCTAGGTACAGTTGAGGACGAACGTATGTTATGTTTAAATGGGGGAGGATGTAACGACCTGACCAATCATTTTGAGCATTTGCACTTCGCTTGGTAGTTTGAGGGCATGAGTAGCTCCATATGATGTATTATGACTTATGTGAATCGTTGGTTTTGGTTTTCAGGTTATTTGGAATCGATTTGGAAGAATGAATTTCATGATTGAAGCTTTAAGTTAGAAGAGTTGACCAAGTTTGACTTTTTTAGTATTTGACCTTGAATTAGAGTTTTGATGGTTCAGTTAGGTCCGGATGGTAATTTTGGACTCGGACGTATGCCCGAATTTGTATTTGGATATTTCTGGAAGGTTTCGGCACAAATTGACGAAAGTTGGAAATTTAAAGGTTTGGAAAGTTCATAGGTTTGATCGAGAGTTGACTTTGATGATATCGGATTCGAAATGTGGTTCCAGGAATTGGAATAGATTCGTTATGTCATTTGGTACTTGCATGAAAAATTTGGGTTCATTCCGGGTTGATTTGATATGTTTCGGCGCGAGTTTTGGAAGTTGAAAGTCCAAAGTTCATTTAAGTTCGAATTGAGGTGCGATTCATCGTTTCACGTTGTTATGTGTGGTTTGAGGCCTCTAGTAAGTGCAAGGTATATTATGGGACTTTTTGGTATGTTCTTAAGGGGTCCCGAGGGGCTCGGGTAAGTTTCGGATAGGTTTGGGTTGTGTTGCGCTTGTTTTATATGTTTCGACGTCGTTTCTTCAAGCATAAATGGTACCACATTAAGTAAATGAGCTCCAAATTTTGTTTTGATTGAATCATTAGATCCGTATAGTAATTGCGGAACTATAGCAACTGGAATCATCAAGTTTCGACATTGTATGAGGAATTTATGGTTATTTTACTAAGAATTGAGTTGCGAGATTTTGCAGATTAATTACGAAGTTGCCACTGAATTCGTATTTAAAATTCTGCACTATTTGCAAATATTGAAACCAACATATCTCCTTCATTATAAGGTCAAATAGACTGATTGAAAATCCTAACGTGACTGGAATTTCACAAAGAATCTATTGGAGGCATCAAAAGTGAGTTTCGGGATAGTTTGGCATGAGAAACGAGGCAGAACAGCTGGGCGGAAGCATATAAATTAAGGGTTTGTTCATTTGGTCATATTTTAAGTTGGGGGAGCTCGGATTTGGACGATCTTTGAAGTGATTTTCAACTCATAGATTGGGGGTAAGTGTTCTCTACTCAGTTTTGATTATATTTCATGAATCTATCTTCGTTTTTGGCAATTGGCTGATGATTTCAAAAGTGAAATTTGGGGGGTTTTGTCTAAAATTTCATAAAGTGAATTTTTGAGTTTTGAACATCTATTTGGAGTCGGATTTGAGTGAAACTAGTATGGTTGAACTCGTAATTGAATGGGTTGTTGTATTTTATAAGTTTAGTCGTGTTTCGAGGCGCGGGCCTAGGTTAGACCTTTTGGTTGATTTTAGGCTTTTGAGTAAATATTCGACCTTTATCAATTGGAATTGTTGTCTTCGGCTTTATTTGACATATTTGAGTTACTTTTGACTAGTTTTGAGCCGTTCATAAGCCAGTATGCGCGGGATGTCATTTTTGGAGCATCAGTTGGCATTCTCGGTGTTGGATTTGACTTGTTCGAGGTAAGTAACACTTCTAAACTTGGTGCTGAGGGTATGAACCCTGAATATACGTGATATGTGTTTGGTGTTGAGGTGACGCACATGCTAGGTGACGGGCATGTGGGTGTGCACCATGTGAATTGTGACTCGGTTATTTTTATGGTACTCTGTAGGCACCTAATCTTATTTGTATCCATGAAATCTCTACATGCTAGAGTAATTGAGCTGTGATCCATATTAGAAATCATGTCTAGGCTATATACTTATCCTGTTGGGACCCACTAGGGTCATTTCTACTGTTGAGTTACCTATTTTTATTGAAATTACATACTCAGTCATACGCATTCATCTACATATCATATCTTAGTCTCTGTTACCATTTATTGATACATCACATAATTATTTTTGGGCTGATCTTTCATGACATTGTGAGCCCGAAAAACTAGAGAGATTGATGACTGAGTGAGGCCGAGGGCCTATTTGTGAGTAATATTTATGGGAGCGGGCTGTACGCCACAGCATGTTATTTTGATTTATTCCATGATTGGCTTATTATAGCGCTTGGGCTGAAGGAGCTCCTCCGAATTCTTTACATACTCCCAGTGAGCGCAGATACCTGCCGAGTGCGAGTGCTGAGCGATTGGGATGATTGTGTGATTGTAAGGACTGAGTGGATGTAAAGACTGAGTGAATGTGAGGACTGGGTGCCTGGGAGGACTGAGTGAATTGATATTCTGAGAGTGTGCATATGGTTTTATCACTAAGTTGCATCGCATTCGACATGCACACTTGACATACATGCATAAAGATGTATTTTTCTCATGTTGTACGGTATCACGTCATTCATGATTTCTCATACATATTGACATGTAGGCATAGAGATGTATTTTCCTCATGCCATTTGAAAATGAAACATTTACCTGTTGAAAGCTTTAGAAAAAATTACAGTTTTCAAACTTACTCATACTTTTGATGTTTTCGGTGAAATATTTGGGATTTACTGTTATACTTGTAAAGCATGCCTATTTTTCTGTAACTGTGAATGAGCCGAGCATCATATCTCTCAGTTACTTAGTGTACCATTTTTTACTATATTGTTATGCATTGTTGTTCGTTATTAGAGTTGGACTCTGGCCCTTGTCCCAGCTCGTCAATGCTTTCAACCTAATGTTAGGTTTGTTACTTATTGAGTATATGGGGTCGGTTATACTCATACTATACTTTTGCACCTTGCGTGCAGACTTGGATGGTGACGTTGTTACGTATTACAAGAGCTAGCATTGAAGACGTACCGACATTCCGGTTATAGCTGCCTCTTGTTCATGGTAGCTCTAGACTTATGAAAAATCAGTTTATGTATAATTCGGATAGATGATGTATTTATTTTACACTACCTTTATAAACTCTAAATCTTAGAAGCTCATGATTTGTATTACCAGTCCTTGGGAAATGTATAAGATTCATATTTTTTTATTTATTTATTTGTCTCATTAAATTTCATTGAAATTGGTTTATTGTCAATTGGCTTACCTAGCGGATTGGGTTAGATGCCATCACGACTAGTTGGATTTTGGGTCGTGACATTCTCATGTCATAAAAAAGATAAATGCAAGGTTCAACAATCTTATCTAGTCAAGAGTGAATACTTCTCCATGAGAAGCTATTGCGGATAATAATTTCGATGAAATATCTGCTAGAGCACAAGGCATAAAACATGTCACTAGATTGCTTGTGACAAAACGTAGTGTGGAAGTTTTCCTTGTGGACATTGAATATCACCTTGAAGATATTTTCTCACACTTGGAAAAGAAGTTGGTATGGTAATGATATCATCATGTATCCTTTAAAGGCAAAAATATTTCATTATCTTCTTATATGTTTATTACAGTGAGTTTGCAAGTCCTTAAGTTAGTCACAAATTTTTTAACGGACTCCATGCACTTTCTGCTACTTCAAATTTTTACTAAGGCAAATATTTTTCCTCCCTAGTTTAAAATTTGTCTTTTAGACGGTGCTTATTCTTAACTTTGGGTAACTGCTTTAGACTATCGATCAACTTAAGAGTTTTCAATTTGCTTAAACATTTTCCAAAGTTTTAACTTGAGATTCCACATGTGATAAGTATGGCATGTTCTCTTGTATGGTTCTTTATTTTACTATGCTCCGTGGATTAAATACATAGTTTTACCCTTTGGATGATGACAAAAAGGGGAGAAAATATATAGTATAAAACTTGCCATATGAATATTTTAGATAAGGTGCATAAAGGCAAGGGGCATGACTAAGAAACCCTTAGAGTAAGGAGAAGCATTTACTTGCCATGGCATTTATACGCGAGAGAGAAAGTTCAACATGAGCTCGATATTTCAGGGAAGTAAGCAGTTTATCGAACTTATTGCTTATAAGCTTTTATTAAGTCTTCAGGGAAGTAACTAGTTTATCAAACTTATTGCTTATGAACTTTTATTAAGTCTTCAGGGAAGTAACCAGTTTGTCGAACTTATTGCTTATGAGCTTTTATTAAGTTTTTGATTAAATTTTTCATGTCTTGCACCCCATGGTTTGCCATCATCAAAAAGGAGGAGATTGTTAGAAGCAAGGTTTCACATATTGATTTTGATGATACCAAACCAACATAAGTTTTAATCAAAGAACATTTACTTGCGGTAAATTTATTTTTATACAGGTTTGTTAATTGAGGAAGGTTTTGGACAAAAAGGAAAGAAGATGTACGAAGACGTATAAGGCAACTAAGATCTAACCAAAATTAATAAGATCTGAACGTGATAGAAATTCTCTATATCAAAGTCAGAAGAGTCAAGAAAGGAAAGTTTTGATATATATTTTGGAATTTCAAGAAGCAAGTTTTGAGAAGGAAAGTCTGGATGCATGGAACACCGACAAAGAAAGATAAGAGAACTGTTTAAAAAGAAAATTAAAATTTGTCCTAGATTGATTGCATTTAAGAAGAAGCTAGGCGTGTGAAATAAATATATGGATTGTTGTCCATGATACGTACTCAAGCCTTCCTAAATTCAAAGTGGGAATTTTTAGTCAAGAAAAGTCTATATGGAATTAAGGTATTGATTTACTACACAACCATGGGAGAAAATATTTTTTATATTAAAAATCTACTGCCTTATGAAAGGGAGATTGGACAGAAGATTGGCACTCATCTAAAAAGGGAAGAAACTTGAAGTGGAAAAAAGATTGGTACTACACTCAAAAAGGAAAAGAATAAAAAGGAGATTCAAGAGAGATGGTTCGATGCTTGATAAGGAAAAGTACTAAAAGGAGGCTTGGTACTGCTATTAAGGAGGAATATGATCTAGAAAGTTTTTTGCTATACAATTGGATGCCTTAATATAAGAAAGTGTACACGACTTATGGAAAGTCAATCAAAAGATTTAAATATGCGCACAAAGAAGGATCTGCAACATTAAGTGTCAATTTCAAAGAGTGAAATAACTAGTCAAAGTCTAGAGATTAAGGAAGGAAAACATTAATTATGAGAAGGCAATCAAAAAGGAAATTGGCTCTACATTAGAAGATGATATGCTGACTCACACAATTTGTGGAAAGAATATATGAAAGAAGATTCCTCAAAATTCCTTAAAGAAGGAAAAGCTATTTTCGACACAAGGTATGGAAATATTCTTCCTGTGAGAATATAGCAGCAACTACAAAGAATTCAAGGAAGAGATTGTCCAAAAATGAAGGAGATTTATATCTTAGAGAAGTACCATATGGAGCAACGGTGAGAGATTCAAGAATACTATAAAAGAAGTTTTTTGACAATGAAAAATGTATCAGCTTCGCATACAATTTTCCTACTCTTTCTACACCTTAGTCAAGAACTGTATTGAGAGGTTGTGTCATTGTTAGTTTCTTTGGTGAGCGAGTGAAAATCAAAGTGTCGTTGTTGGTGAGCGAGTAAAAACCAACCCTTTGTTGTTTGTTTGTAAGAGAGTGAAAACCAATCCTTGTAAACGTTGGTGGTAAATGCTAGAAACCACAAAAGTTGTACTCAACCCAACTTACAAAGAGCTCTAAAGGATAACACTCTTGCAACCCAAGAGGACTGGATTTGGATACCACATTGATTCCGAACCAGTATAAAATTTTCTGATGTCATTTACTTTATCGTTCTCATATTATGTTCTGCACCTTAAATATTTCTTATAATTTGTACTTGGTTAAATTGAAGGACGAACGGTTTTGTGAAGACCGTCTCCATATCAGTCAACTAAGTCTAAATATAGATGATCAATTTTTTAATAAAAGTACAATTCACCCCTTCCCTCTTGTACTTTCAATTGGTATTAAATCATGTCTCACATCTTTATTTTGCTTAATAACAAGTGAGAAAAGATCCATGGCAGGTTATTCAATTACTGAAACTGTACTTCAAGAGGGTTACTCAACAAGAAGGCCAACGTACTTCAATAGTCAATACTATAACCATTCGAAAGAAAGAATGAAGGTTTATGTTTAATCAATAGATTATCAAGCTTGACTAATTATTCAGAATAGACCAAGGCCTATTCCGAATAACAATGATAGAAAGAAGCTTGTAAAAAAGGCATCCATATATGACTACACAAAAGAACAATTGGATATTATGCAAACAAATGCTAGAGCAATCAACATGCTCTATTGTGCGATCCGTGAAGAAGAATATAAGAAAATATCCACTTGTGAGACTGCTAAAGCTATATGGGACAAATTGAAAAATATCCATGGGGACACGATCAAAGTTAAGGAAATTGAATCCAAGTCACCTCTTAAAGAATCTGAAAATGGTGAAGATCGAGAAGATTTGGCCGTGATACCCAGGACAGAAAAAAAGAAGAGTAGAAAGAAGCAGAATAGAAAATCTCAATCCATCTAGAACCATCAAAAGAATCACAAGAATGAGGTTCAACAATAAGAGAACGTATGCCTCTACAAATGTGATAAACCTGGACATATGAAATCAAAATGTCTTAACTTCAAGAAGAAGAATCATAGAATCTCAACTTGGAGCGACAAGGATGATCAAGAAGAAATGACAAACATATGTCTCAAGGCTATATAATTTTCTCTTCGTTAAATTGAAGGACTAACGATTCTATGTAGATTGTCTCCGTATCAGTCGATAAGTCTAAATATAGTCGACCAATTTATTGATAAGCGTACAATTCACCTCTCTCCTCTTATACTCTCACTTATGTTTTATGGTAACTATAATTTACCAATACTTTATGCTAAACCAAATCATATTAATTATCATAATTAAGTTATAAACTAAGGCAAAAATGTATTAACTAATTATGGTTTAGTGATAAGAATATATTTGAAAAGAATCATGTATTCATTATTTAGTGACTTGGTGTAAAAAAAACAAAAAAGAGTACAAGTAAATTTTTAACTATGAGCAATTATAATTGAATGAAAATCAATTCTAGATTTGTCACGACCCGGAATTATCACCCTCGTGGTCGTGATAGCGCCTAATATTTTACTTACTAGGTAAGGAAATATTAGCTATATTTATTAATGGAAATAAACTGCACGATAGAGAAAGAAAGAAGTGAAATTTTTCCTAAAGCCTTATAGCCTCTGAAAGATACCGAACCTCCAGACTCTACCTAACTTGCTCATGACTTGTGAGACCTAATCAACCTAGTTCTCTGATACCAACTTGTCACGGCTCGGAATTCCCACCCTCGAGACTGTGATGACGCTTAACATTTCACTTGCTAAGCAAGCCAACGTTAGTTATATTTATTAACCATTTTTAACAATTCAAATCAAATAATAATAATAAAACTGAATAGTCTGAAATAGAGTGAATAAACTAATAAACAGCGTAATCCAAATACAATCCTAGAACTGGTATCACGAATACATGAGCGTCTAGAGTACTGCAAACAATGGTCTGAATAAAATACATAACTATATGAATCAAAATAAACAGGTAAGATGATATAAAAGGGGACTGCAGGGCTACAGATAGCGTGCAGTTATACCTCCAGTCTCCACTGATAGCTACATTCGAGTAATCTCACTCAGCACTGCTGAGACCAACTTCGGTATCTGCACAAGAAATGTAGAGTGTAGTATGAGTACAACCGACCCCATGTACTCTGTAAGTGCCGAGCCTAACCTCGACGAAGTAGTGACGAGGCTAAGGCAGGTTACTTACAATAATAATAATAATAATAATAATAATAATAATAATAATAATAATAATAATAATAATAATAATAATAATAATAATAATAATAATAATAATAATAATAATAATAATAACAGAAAAGACAGGAATGGAAATAAAGCAGTTAACGCATAACAACAAACTCAAAACCAACTACCAGAGAGCCCATAATAATCAGTCTTATAAACACATCTCAAAATAAAGAGGCAAATCCAACAGCCACAAACAAATACATCATAAACAATCCATTGTAGCGCGAAACCCGATCTTACCATATCATCATCTATCAATATCATAATCCGTCCTTATTCCGCCATTTTAATTCATTATCTTTCAATTTTCGTTGCGGCGTGCAACCTGCTCCCCAAACAATTTCAATCAATAATAGTAATTCAATAACCAAAATTTATAAGAATTTCGATATCAAGAGAGTAAATGTATGAGGCGATGAAGAATCACATAATAATCAAAGAATTTCTAACTCGAATGTCTCAACCTTACCAACTCATCGGTATCTATCAATTAACAACTCATACAAGTGAAACTACGTTATTGAAGGCAACAAATATTACAAAACTATTAGGTAAGTAATACATATGACAATTTGGATATACAAGTAAAGCAAGTAGAGATAGGTAGCAAGGAAGCATGAAATCATGGAAGGGATGGACAATTTAAGACAAGGATAACTAAATGACAAGTAACAATTATGGTATGGAAGTCAAATAAGCATGTAGCAATTAAGGAATAAAATAAGATATATTATAAAGTAACGAGAACATGGAAGCAGGTAACATAAGGGTGTATATACACTCGTCACCTTGCATATACATTATTTCCCACACAATTCACATAACATGTAGTTCAAGGTTTCCTAATTCTCTCAAATCAATGTTAGACCCAACACTTACATCACTCTGCAACTCAAACAATCAATCAACCATGGCCTTGCCTTTTGAGAAAACCTCCAAACCAACCAAATTTAGCTAATTATTGACCAAATTATTCAAAATAAGCTTTAGAAACTACCCACAAATGAAAGAGGTTCAACTTTGATCATTTTTTAAAAGGTCAACAAAAGTCTCGATTAGTCAAAACCAAAGATTCTGACAAAAATCCGATTACCCATTCACCCCCGAGCCCGGTTAGGTAATTCTTTTTGAACTCCGACCTCAATTCGAGATCTAAATCTCAGTTTTACAAAACCCCTAATTCTACCCAAATCCCTAATTTCTACCATGGAAATCCTAAATTTGATGTTGAAATATCATGAAGTGTAATGGGTAATTGAAAAGAAATGGATTAAAGTCACTTAGCAATGCATTTAGGAAGAAAAGCCTCTGGGAAAATCACCAGTTCTGAACTGCCTCAATCTTCTTAGGATCCACTTTAATGCCCTTTGCAGATACAACAAGTCCCAAAAAACTATTAAGTCTAACTAAAACTCACACTTTGAAAAATTGGCATACAACTGACTAACTCTCAAGGTCTAAAGTACCACCCAAAGATGTTGCTCATGCTCCTCGCGACTGTGGAAGTAGATCAAGATATCATCAATGAAGACGATCATAAAAGAATCCAAATAAGGCTTAAATACCCGATTCATCAAATCCATAAATGTTGTTGGCAAGCCAAATGGCATCACTAGGAACTCATAATGCCTGTACCGAGTCCGAAAAGTTGTCTTAGGGACATCTGATTCTCTAATCTTCAACTGATGGTAGCTAGTTCAATCTTCAAAAACACCCTGGCACCTTCAATCTAATCAAATAAGTCATCAATCCTCGGCAAGGGATACTTGTTCTTAAGGGCGACTTTGTTCAACTGCCGATAATATATACACATACTCATTGAACCACTCTTTTTCTTCACGAACAACACGGGCGCACCCTAAGGTGAGACATTAGGTATAATGAATCCCGTATTAAGCAAATCCTGCATCTGCTCCTTCAGTTCCTTTAACTCAGGTGGCGCGATACGGTATGGTGGAATAGAAATGGGCGGAGTGCCCGGAGCCAAGTCAATATCCCTGTCGGATGGCATCCCCAGCATGTCTGCAGGAAACACCTCTGGGAACTTACGCACAACAGGTATTGAATACATGGAAGGAACTTCCTTACTAGAATCACGAACATAGGCCAAATACGCAAGGCATCCCTTCTCGACCATATGTCGAGCCTTCACAAAAGAAATAACTTTGCTAGTAGAATGTCCAGGAGTCCGCCTACACTCTAATCAGTGAAACCCCGGCATGGCTAAGGTCGCCGTCTTGGTATGACAGTCCGATAACATCAAAGTTCACCATATCAAGAAGTAGGAGATCTACACTAGTCTCAAGGCTCCCAAAAGGAACCATACACGACTGATAAACACGATCTACAATAATAGGATCTCTCACAGGCGTGGACACATACACAGGAGCAGTCAAAGAATCGCGAGGCAAAATTAGATATGAAGCAAAATAGGATGCTTCTTTCATTCGTCAGTATGAGGTAGGTAGAGTCCTTTGCTCGTATGCTTGGCATTACTATAGTCGCACCAGTCTTCCTTCCTTTTTAGTGCACATGAAACGGAAACCATAATAGAGACTACCCACACGGTGATCAAAACTCTTCCTTCTCTGCTTCACTGTCAATTGATTGGTGCATGAACGAAGCTGTAACAGAGCATGTACGTGACGATCAAACACGGCTTTGCCAGCTGCCTGTGATAGGAAAAAGAAAACTTGATCACATAGTTCGTGCGGGGCATTTTCCACCTCGCCTTTGATCTTTTCCTTGCCGTGTAGGTAAAGCTAGAAGAGCCTCATTGGCCTGACAGCTGACAAGAAAAACCTTCCATTCTTATGTTTACACCATTTCTCTCTTTCTCGCATTGACCAGACAAAGGATTCAAATAAGCATCCCATGGGGCAGCCATTAGGAATAAGTAGAGCCCAGATCAAACAGAATTGAAGCATCTCTATGGCAAACCAGAACAATACTTGTGGTGAAGGTGTCAAATGACTCTACCTCAGGTCTAGCTGGGAATGCATAAAAACGAGGCTGGGCCCCATCACTCTGACCTTCGCCCCTCGGGCGACCCGTAGCTGGCTGGCCTCCACCTCTAACAACCTGATCCCTGTCTCAAGCTGGTTGTGCGGGCGGTGGAGAAATCGATGCCGGCATGATAGAACGAGAACCCTATTGAGGTCTGCTGCTCGTCAATCTAGGGCAATATCTCCTGATGTGACCTATGCCCCCACACTCAAAGCACTCTCTCGGCTGCTGAGATTGCTGAATTTGAGACTGACCTTAATAGCCCAGATAGCCACTATAGTAACTCTGAAGCGGTGGTGCACTGATAATAGTTGAAGGTGCACTGAATGTTGGCTGCTCAGGACAAGACCCACAAGAACCACGACCACCAGAAGCACTGTGGGTCTACCTGAAGAGCTGGTTGAATCGGCATATGAGGATGGCCTCTACAAAAAGAACCTCTACCTCGAGACAAGGCATCACTGAAACCACTGAAATGATGAAAACCACCGAAATGACGGGGCCTCTTATCAGATGTCGACCCTCTATCCTGACCACAAACCATCTTGATCCGTCTAGCAATCTCTACGGCCCTCTTGAAAGAAATATTATCCTTGTCTCCTTGGCCATCTAAAGCCTGATGCCGAAGGTAAGACCATCAATAAACCTCCTCACCCTCTCTCTAACTGTAGGAATCAACATAGTTTCATGATGGGCCAGGTCCACAAATCTAGTCTCGTACTGGGTGACGGTTATGCCACCCTACTGAAGGCGCTCAAACTTCCTACGATACTCCTCTCTCAGAGTTAAAAGGAATAAACTTCTCCAGAAATAGCTGCAAAAACTTATCCCAGGTAAGTGAAGGTGAACCAGCTAGTCTGCCCCGCTCAAAATACTTCCACCACCTCTTGGAATAATCGGTCATCTGCATTACTGCAAAGTCGACTCCATTGGTCTCAACAATACCCATGTTGCGCAACACCCGTGGCAACGGTCCAAGTAATCTTGTGGGTCCTTAGAGGGTGCAC
Source organism: Nicotiana tabacum (assembly GCF_000715075.1). Taxonomy (NCBI): domain Eukaryota; kingdom Viridiplantae; phylum Streptophyta; class Magnoliopsida; order Solanales; family Solanaceae; genus Nicotiana; species Nicotiana tabacum. Next base: position 90,576,518 of record NC_134092.1, on the reverse strand, counting down.
TGCTATAATTAACAAGGAAGAGCTTGGTGAACTTATTCAACCTCATCAATCCCTCTGAACACATTGCGGGCCTCTCCTCGGGCTGTGTAGCAACTACGGGCTGAACTACCCCAACTTCTCGAGCCGGCAGAGTTCGGTATAGGGGAGCCATCTTCTCCGGAGTGTGAGTGGCGGGAGTTTGTACTCCTCCCCCGGCTTGAGAGACGATTAGTGCCATAGGAAATGCCCTAATCTGATCCACACTCTCCATGAGTCCAACTAAGCGGACTAGGGCACCCTGAAGTACGGGGGTGGTAATGAATCCCTCTAGGACTTGAGCGGGTCCGACTTGTGCGGCCTAAATTGGGAACTATTCCTTATGGTCAGACTGAGGCTCCACCATGGGTGGTGCTACTACTCGTTCTCTAGGCTGAGCTCTGCCTCGACCCCAAGCCCTATCCCTGGTAGTGGCTGCAACAGGGGGCTCTGGCTCTTGCCCAGCTGTAGACGTTGTGCGAGTTCTTACCATCTGCAAGAGAACAAGAGTAGAATGGTTCAAACTTCAATAATGGAAATAAACTGCACGATAGAGAAAGAAAGAAGTGCAATTTTTCCTATAGCCTTACAGCCTCTGAAAGATACCGATCCTCCAGACTCTACCAAGCTTGCTCATGACTCGGAAGACCTAAGCAACCTAGTGCTTTGATACCAACTTGTCACGACCCGAAATTCCCACCCTCGGGACTGTGATGGCACCTAATATTTCACTTGCTAGGCAAGCCAACGTTAGCTATATTTATTAACCATTTTAAACAATTCAAATCAAATGATAATAATAAAACTGAATAGTCTAAAATAGAGTGAATAAACTAATAAATGACGTAATCCAAATACAATCCCCGAACTAGTATCACGAATACATGAGCGTCTAGAGTACTATAGATAATGGTCTGAATAAAAGACATAATTGTCTGATTCAAAATAAATAGCTAAGATGATATATAAGGGGACTTTAGGGCTGCAGACACCGTGAAACTATACCTCAAGTCTCCACTGATAGCTACATTCGAGTAATGTCACTCAGCACTACTGAGACCAACTCTGGTATCTGCACAAGAAGTGCAGAGTGTAGTATGAGTACAACGGACCCCATGAACTCTGTAAGTGCCGAGCCTAACCTCGACAAAGTAGTGACGAAGCTAAGGAAGGTCACTTACAATAACCTGCATGCAATAATAATAATAATAATAATAATAATAATAATAATAATAATAATAATAATAATAGCAGAAAAGACAGGAATGGAAGTAAAGTAGTTAATTCATAACAACGTACTCAATAATTATAATGACAGGATTAACAAGTCTTATAAACTCATCTCAAAATACAGAGGCAAATCCAACAGCCACAAACAAATACAACATAAACAATCCGTTGTAGTGCACAACCCGATCCCACTATATCATCATCTGTTAGTATCATAATCCGCCCTTATTCCGCCATTTCAATTCATTACCTTTCAATTTTCGTTGCGGCGTGCAAACCGCTCCCCAGATAATTTCAATCAACAATAGCAATTCAACAACCAAAATTTACAAGAATTTCGACATCAAGAGAGTAAATGTATGAGGCAATGAAGAATCACATAATAGTCAAAAAATCTCTAACAACTCGAATATATCAACCTTACCAACTCATCGGTATCTACCAATTAACAACTCATACAAGTGAAACTATGTTATAAAAGGCAACAAATATTACAAAACTATAAGGCAAGTAAGACATACGAAAATTTGGATATGCAAGTAAAGCAAGTAGAGTCAGGTAGCAAATAAGCATGAAATCATGGAAGGGGTGGACAATTTAATGCAAGGATAACTAAATGACAAGTAACTATTATGGCATCGAAGTCAAATAAGCATGTAACAATTAAGGCATGAAACAGGATATATTATGAAGTAACGAGAACATGGAAGCAAGTAGCATAACGGCGTATATATACTCGTCACCTCGCATATACGTTGTTTTTCACATAATTCACATAACATGTAGTTCAAGGTTTCCTAATTCCCTCAAATTATTCACCATGGCCTTGCCTTTTGAACAAGCCTCCTAACTCAAGTAATAAATCAACCATGGCCTTACCTTTTGAACAAGCCTCCAAACCAAACAAATATAGCAAATTATTGACCAAATGATTCAAAATAAACTTTAGAAACTACCCACAAATGAACGATGCTCAATTTTGATCATTTTTTAAAAATTTAACCCCGGACCCTCTTAGTCAAAACTCGAGATTCGGATCAAAACCCGATTACTTATTCACCCCCGAGCCTAGTTATGTGATCTATATCGAAATTTGACCTCAATTCGAGGTCTAAATCTCAATTTTACAAAACCCCCAAATTCTACTCAAATCTCTAACTTTTACCATGGAAATCCTAAATTTGATATTAAAATCTCATGAAATATAATGGGTAATTGAAACGAAGTGGATTAAAGTCACTTACAAATGAATTTAAGAAGAAAAGCCTCTAGGAAAATCGCCTCTAGAGTGTTTAGGGTTGAGAAATAGTGTGAAATGAGCTAAGTCCCATTTTTATCATATTTTATCCAGCCGCAAGTGTCGCAATTGCAAAGTCATGTTCGCAATTGTGAACGCCGCAAATGCGAGACAAGGGTCGCAAATGTGAACCATGACTCAGAGACACATAAGTCGCAAATGTAACAAAATGATCGCAAATGCGAAAACCCTCCTCGCAAATGCTACCACCATCTTCGCAATTGTGAAGCACACTAAAGAATACACTGAGTCGCAAATGCGACTCTGAGATTGCAAATGCGACCTCTGATAGTTCGCAAATGCGAACATCTTCCTCGCAAATGCGAGGTTAGCCATAAAAGCAAGGCTCGCAATTGCGAGTTAGACCTCGCAATTGCGAAATCTGCAGTGGAAAACCAACAACAGAGTGCAACAACTATCTTCAAACTTACCAAACTTATCTGAAACATGTCTTAAACTCACCTGAGCCCCCCGGGCTCTAAGAAAAACATGCACACATGTGTAACAATATCATACAAACCTTTTTGTGCAATCAATCTAGTAAAATAATATCTAACTCAATAAATCAGCCCTCAAAACGAATGAAATTTTAAAGTAAAACTCAAGAACACTAGAATCACATTTAAGCATCTGAATCATGTCAAATCACTTCCGAATTGAACAAAATTTTGTAGACAAGTATCAAATAGCAATACAAAACTATTTCAAGTTTCAACATCAAAATCCGAACCTGTTAGCGAAGAAGTCAACTTACGTTCAAACATAGTAAATTCTCAAACTTTCAAAATGTTAGTTTTCGGCAAAATAAGTCAAATCAAGTTAGGGGCCTCTAATTTCAATTCCGGGCATACGCCCAAGTCCAAAATTACAATACGGACCTACCGAATTCGTCAAAATACCGATCCGATGTCGTTTTCAGAAAATGTTGACCGTGGTCAACTTAAGTTATTTTTTAAAGCCAAAATTCATGTTTCTTCAAATTTTCACATAAAAGCTTTTCAAATATTGACATGGATCACGCACGCAAATCAAGAAATATTAAATGAAGCTAACGGATGTCTCAGAACAATGCAATTAAGGACTAATACTCAAAATGATCTATCTGATCATCACAAGATTCTTTTATATTTTTTCCTTCAACAATTGGGGATATGAGAAAAGGTATTACAATGTGAGGAACTAACCGAATCCTTACCAACAAAAGTGAATGTTCAAGTGGCCAATAAACTGAGCTACTAAGATTTTTCGCAAAAAAAAAAAAAAAAAAAAAAAATTTATCAGTTGAATGGATGATAGGTGCAAAAAGGGAAGATCTAGAGAAAGAGAGATCGTAACATTACTATCTTGACCTCTAAATACTGCTAAAAACTCAGTGTGCCCTTGGTTGAAATTAATAGTAATAGTTAGCTTAATCACTGAGTGGATCAAAACCACTTTGTTTAATTGAATGTCAAATATATATTAGATATACAACACGGGAGAAAAATTGAATAGAGTACCAATTAACTCAGAGAGCAAAATTACTATTTTTTCTTTACTGCTTCTTGCATGATTTTGGTACTTTATTTCATCTACAGTATCTTTATTTTATTTATCAAAAGTTTTTCGTCAGAGGTTTGAAAGACTATAATATCGCATGCCTCCAAAAACCAAAACAATGTTTCTTTTTGATAGGGGAACTTATGTCCTAAACGTGAAACGCATGTGTTGCAATTAATATTTTAATATAAGTGGAAGCAAAGACAAGCAATTTTTGAAAGTAAGTAAGAATTAAAATGATAGATATGCACGCGTTTTTGTTTTCCTAAAGTAAGAAAATTTTGTATTTAAAATTAATTTCAGAAAATGCAAGAGCATTTTGAACATTTTAAAGGTATTTTTGGCAATGGCGAAGACCAGGAATTTTGATAAGGATGTTCAAATTTGAAAGAAAGAGAAAAATTCCCTAACAAATGGTGTTCATATATGTTATATACCTCTACAACCTAATATATATATATATATATATATATATATATATATATATATATATACCCTGATTTTTGGAGGAAAGTGATAGTATATATATTAATATGTAAGCTATATATATTAAAGTGTAAGGAGCATGTTAAAATATTTTAATAGTAGAAAGAGTGTAAGTGCAACAGCCAAAAGTCACACGAGGGTAATATGTTTGCTAGATAGAAAATAGTATATATTAGTGTGTAACTCATGTAAGCTATCTATATTAAAGTGTAAGGAGCATGTTAAAATAATTCAATAGCAGAAGGAGGAGCTTGTTAAAATATTTCAATATGTAAGTGCAACAGCCAAAAGTCACATTAGGGCAATATATTTGACCGACAAAAATAGTACATATTAGTGTGTAAGCTATATATATTAAATTAAAGTATAAGGCGCATATTAAAATATGTCAATAGCAGAAGCAAGAAGGAATACAAGTGCAACAGCCAAAAGTCACATGAAGGTGATGTGTTCTCCCGATAGAAAAGGGAAACGAGATGAAACTTTAACTCATCTTAGCCATGGATAGGCACATGTAATGTAATAATAATTAGTGGTCCTACCGAGGGAAGTGGTTAGCAATTGTTATAAGGAAAGACTAGTCAGAAGCTCAATGAGGTGATCGATTAGAATTTTTTTTCCTTTTGTCGTTTCAATTTTTATATTTATTTTTCTCATTTTAATCTTTTTAATGAAAAATACCAATTACTTTCTTCATAAGAGTATCGACCACGAACATTTTTTTTTTTGTTTGGGTGGGGTGGGGGGGAGAACCAGTTGTAACAACTAGTCCAGGTTTCAATAGAGATTGGGAATGACCAGAACCCCTCCCACAAGTGTGGAATTTTATCTGGCCCTTCGGCGGGTCGTCCACTCTGTAGATCGTGTTCCTCCTGCCCATCTACAAACCCGTAGGAGAAGGGAATGGGTACCAACGATCCGGCACAGAGCTTTTTACCCCCACGAACACTTAACTTTCAAGTTGTGTGATATGAACGAAACAATGGTCTTTCACATATATTTTGCTTGTTTATGTTGGAGAAACTAATTGGTATTTGAAAAGGGAGTGTCCCTTATTGATTGGAAAGATTTCTCTGTTTCACTTTATTTATAATTGTTCTTTTAGTGGGCTAGGTAAAAATTGGGCATTTTCATATATACCCACTTTTGGGACCATCATTAAAATTATACATGCATTTACAACATTTTGCAAAGTGTATTCGCTTCAACTTCATAAATCAAACTTTAAGTTGTTCAATCTATTGAATGTAACTTCAAAAATTCGAATTTTAAGTTGTTCAATCTATGGATGCAACTTCAAAAATCAAATCTGAATCTCTTCTATCTTTTAAATGCAACTTCATAAATTTGAATATGAAGTAGTTTAATCTCTTCAATGCAATTTCAGAAATCAAATATAAAGTTCTTCTATCTTCCAAATGCAACTTCAGAAATTCGAATTTGAAGTTGTTCAATCTATGAATGCAACTTCAGATTTCAAATCTTAAGTTTTGAAACATAAACTTGTTCTTCGAATTTCAACAATTCAATACACGATTCAGTGCGCAAAGCTACTCCAAATGAGCTCAATTTGAAACATAACTTTTAAATATCATAAAGAACAAATCTCAATCATCAAATTGTCAAGACAATAAAAAATTTAATAAACTCATTTTGCAACTAAGAAGAAGAAACTCTAAACACAAAGAAGAAAAAAACAACAGTAAAGAAGAAAAGAAGAGTGTATGTATCCGAAGTTATCCAAAAATTGGGTCCGAGTTAAACTTCTTTTAAAAAGTGGATACAAAATTCAATGGGTGACTCAAAATTAGGAGCCACGTGAAACTTTTACTATATAAAAAAAAAAGAAGAGTTTTTTACACGCTTGATCCTTTTTTAACAATTATTTTAAAAAATAGCATCATTTATTGTTTATTCGATAAAGAACACTTTTTTTCATTATTAGCATATTATAAAAATTAAACTCAATATTTAATAACTTAACTAACTAACTAATCACATGAAATACTTTTTTTTCCATCTCCATTCTCCCTTTCCAACATTCATCTTCTTCACTCCATTTTTGAAAATCTGATGCATATGTGAATGCCACCTAAATTCAAGATGTATTGATTTATACGTCTTGTATACTTTGTATATCAAGTATCACTTTAATTCAAAATGTATTTTTATGTATATAATTTTTGTATATTTATTTGTGAAGTGCCATCTTATTTTAAGATGTGTTTTTAATATATATTTCAAATATATTTTATATGTCAAGTGCCATTTTAATTCAGGATGTATTTTTTATGTATATTTTTTTGTATATTTATATGCCATCTTAATTAAATTTAAGATATATATTTTTATGTGTATTTCATATGTCTAAGTGTCATCTTAATTGAAGATGTATTTTTTATGTATATTTTTTGTATATTTTATATGTTTTAATTCGATGTATATTTTTTATATATACGTTTTGTATATATTAACATATATTATTATCGAAGTAAGATCTTTATGTTAAGAAAGGAAGAAAGAAGGAAGAAAAAAGCTTAAGAAAGATAATTAAAATGAAAACGAATGGAACAAATTTAGAAAATATATTGGCTTCGGCATAAAACAAAATTAAGAAGATGAAGAAAAAGAAGGAAAGCTAATACAAGGAAAGCTAATTTGAATGGAACTTTCCATTCAAATTGCTTATGTTTACAAATTAATAATTAATATTCATACTTTAATGGAACTATGTGCTATAAATATAAATATTTTTCTGCCACAACTGTAATATTGAGTTTCATGCTAAAAATTTGTTATATTTCTTTTAAACTGTGATAATTATGTAAAGTTAAAAAAAAAAAAAAAAAAAAAAAAGTCCTACACGCACAAGAGAGTTGGGCTGCAAGAGAAAAAGGGTCGCTCCCCCCTTCCCGCAAAACGGACAGGAGGGTTGATCCAAGTCATCTTGTGAAAAATATTTATTTATTACTATTATTTTATTTTATTTTAACGTGAAATGGTCAAATCCAGGCAGTATAATATTATTTTTCAAGTTAGCCAGTATAGACAATTAGAGGATCATATCTTTAATACACTAGCTATAGATCATCAATCCTAATACACTGGCTAATCTTAATTAATAGCTTAGTTGGTTGGTTACGTAAACTTTTACATTATTGGTAAATGTTCGATTCTCCACCTTATAATTTTCTCTCAATCGCCTTTTCCGTCCCCCTGTGTATAATACAAAAAATTACCAAAAAAGTCTATAATACAATAGCTGTTATTTAGATGTTAATCTAACACCTTTTAAGCATGGTATTTTGGAGAGCTAATCACATAACTATGAAAACTCTTCCTCTTTCTCTTACCTCTTATAAATTGGGTTTTATTTATTGAAATTTTGTTGTTTTTGCGCTCTGAGTTAACTAGAAGAGCTTATTGAATCATGAGAGATATTCTATTTACTGTTATATACGGTCAAATACGAGTTTGCCCTTCGTATAATTAGTCGAGATTAGAATGTGATGAACCAAGGGTCTTCATTGTAACATCGAGATCAGAAGTAAAGCCAGGTTATCGAGCTCAAGATACCGAGCTCGAATCAATATCGAGCTGTGACATGAAGTAGTGTTATCGAACTCAAGAGTCAGAGACCAACCAATACCGAGCTCGAGTCAATATCGATCTCGAGATCCAGAGATCGACCGATACCGAGACCGACCAAGATCGATCTAAGAGATAAAGAGCCGTTGTAGCCGCACCAGGGAGAGAATCTCGGCGGAAATTAAGGAAAAGCTAATCAACTAATCTATCATGGGATCCCCACTATGTATTTTTTATTATATCTAAAGTAGGATTCTTTCACTATATTAAGAGTGGGTATTATTTCTGTAAAGGGACATTGAACATTCAGAGAAGAAAACATTGATACACTCTCATATTCAGAAGTTATTGAGATTTACACACACATAGTAAAGATTATCCTTCTTTGGGCTTTATGTTTTGGTTCATCTTGTTCATATAAATATCATTCCGCACTCAATTTCAGTTGGTTTTAATTTCTTTTTACAATCAATATTCGATACATTTTACTTATTTTCCGGTTCGTATCAATTTATACCACGTGTCCTTAGAACCGCGTATAAATTTAACGCTATCCGTTTTTCGGGTAAACAACTGTGTAGGTGAATATCGATAATAGTGGCTATTTGGTACAAATCTTTGTGAAACACACTATTTTACACTTGCTCTTGAAAGTATCTTTGATTTCACGTTGAAAGCGACGAATTCTCAATTAATGGCCTTACCTATCAACAACGAAGCTCGCCTTCAAGATGAAAACAACAACTTGATGCCCGGGTATGAAAGGCCACTCGTCGATCCCGTTGGAGCTCAGATCGAAGAGCCAATAGACGTTAATTCACATGTGGCCATCGAGGCAAACCAGCTATCCGACCCTGAAAATAGCATTCATGGTGGAACTCGATCTGCAGCTCGAAATACCCAAAACGTTGAGGAAAACGGAATCAGCTTGCGTATGATTTTTGAAATGTTGCAAGCTTAACAGGTAGCGATAGCTCAGTTGCAGAGCCAAACCCAGGCACCGAGCAGGCCCGAGCCCAGTCCACCCCGATAAGTCACCCACAGAATAGGGCCAGCTATAGTAAGGTCAAATGAGCAAGAATCGGGGACTAATACCGAAGTTATTAAGATGCTCGAGGAACTGACAAAACGAATAGAGTCGGGAGAAAGGAGGATTGAAGCAAACGACAAAAACGTAGAAACTTATAATTTCAGGATTGATCAGATCTCGGGGGCACCACCAATATTGAAGGGCTTGGATTCCAAATATTTTGTACAAAAGCCCTCCCCCCTGAGCGCGGCTCAAAACCGATCTCCAAGAAGTTCCGCATTCCCAAAATTCCTAAATATAATGGAACGAACGACCCCAACGAATACGTCACCTCTTACACATGTACCATCAAAGGGAACGATTTAGAAGACGACGAGATCGAATCCATATTATTGAAAAAAATTCGGTGAAACCCTGTCAAAAGGAGCAGTGATATGGTATCATAATTTACCATCTAACTCTATTGATTCTTTTGCTATGCTTACAGATTATTTCGTAAAAGCACATGCTGGAGCCATAAAGGTCGAGACTAGGAAGTCGGACATTTTCAAGGTAAGACAAAAAGATAACGAGATGCTAAGAGAATTCATATCTCGTTTCCAAATGGAACGAATGGATCTACCACCAGTCACAGACGATTGGGATGTTCAAGCATTCACTCAAGGTCTGAACTAACAAAGCTCGATAGCTTCACGACGGTTGAAGCAGAACCTGATCGAGTACCCAGATGTTACCTGAGTTGATGTTCACAATCGGTATCAATCGAAGATTAGAGTCGAAGACGACCAGTTGAGTTCTGGGTCTGTTATGAAAAGGGACATCAACCGAGAACAAAGGCCGATCAGGGACCGATACCGGCAGTATAGTGGAGATTATAGGGGTAATGAACCAAGACGTAATCTCGTACAAAACAGTAAAAGAAGTGATCGAGGCCAAGGGTCTCGGGGGCTGATGAACAGGAATGGGTTCGACAGGCATACTAGACCTAAGGAAGCACCACGATTATTAGAATATAACTTCAACATCAATGTATCCGCCATTGTGTCGGATTTCGGACACATCAAAGATACTAAATGGCCTCGATCTCTGCAGACCGATCCAACCTAGAGGAATCCAAATCAAATGTGAGAATATCATGGCACTCATGGCCACAGAATGAAAGATTGCAGGCAATTGAGAGAGGAGGTAGCCCGGTTATTCAATAAAGGGCACCTTTGAGAATTTTTAAGTGACCGGGCCAAAACCCATTTCAAAAACAGGGATTTCAGAAGACAAAACGAACAAGAAGAGCCACAATACGTCATCCACATGATCATCGGTAAGATCTATAACCCCCAGGGGCCGGTGCTTAAATGCACTAAGATGTCGGTCAAAAGAGAGAAGCGATCTCGGCCTCAGGGTTACACTCCTAGAGGAACCTTGTCCTTTAGTGATGAAGACGCGAAAGGAATCATGCAACCCCATAACGATACACTGGTAATATCTATACTTATGAATAAAACTCAAGTTAAGCGTGTGTTAATTGATCCAGGTAGTTCGGCCAACATTATTAGATCGAAGGTCGTAGAGCAGCTCGGTCTACAGGACCAGGTCATGCCTGCAACCCTGGTTCTAAACGGATTCAATATGGATGTGAAACTACTAAGGGAGAGATAATTTTGCCAATAAACGTGGTCGGGACCATCCAAGAAATGAAGTTCCACGTGATCGAAGGCGACATGAGGTATAACGCTCTTTTTGGAAGACCGTGGATCCACAATATGAGAGCTGTACCCTCGACCCTCCACCGGGTTCTGAAATTCCCAACATTGGAGGGAGTCAAAATAGTCTACGGAGAGCAAACGGCCGCAAAAGAAATGTTTGCCGTTGATGAAGTAATTCCTATATCTTCACTATCATCGACCAAAGGATCGGATTCGAAGGGGGAACTGAATACCAAATAGCAATCACAAACGTCAGCCTCGACCTAACTATGGAATCAGAAGACTAGTGAAGATGATGAATATGGGGTCCCTCGATCCTTCGTGGTCCCCAATGATTCCGACGCTACCCAATCAACGGTCAAAGAACTGGAGCAAATCATGCTGGTCGAACATCTGCCCGAACAAAAGGTATACCTGGGCACGGGGTTAAATCCCAAGCTTAGGAAAAAGCTTATTCAATTTCTTATAGCTAACATGAACTGTTTCGCTTGGTCCCATCTTGATATGACAGGGATCCCACCAGAAATAATTACTCATAGACTAAGCTTGGATCCAAAATTCCATCCGGTAAAGCAAAAAAGAAGGCCCCAGTCCGAGGTCAAACATGCCTTCATCAAAGATGAGGTAACCAAACTTCTTAAAATAGGATCCATTTGACAAGTAAAATACCCCGAATGGCTAGTAAATGGTAGTCCCTAAAAAGGGAAACAAACTTAGAATGTGTATAGATTATAAAGACCTGAATAAAGCATGCCCTAAGGATTCTTTTCCTTTGCCTAATATCGATCGTATGATCGATGCCACGGCCGGCCACGAGACTCTCAGTTTTCTCGATGCCTACTCCGGGTACAGTCAGATACAGATGAACCCAGAGGACCAAGAAAAGACCTCGTTCATCACTAAGTACAGTACTTACTGTTATAACGTAATGCCATTCGGTCTAAAAAATGCTAGTGTAACTTATCAACGCCTAGTAAACCGAATATTCAAAAAACAAATAGGAAATCAATGGAAGTTTATATTGATGACATGTTAGTTAAGTCCCTGCGAGTAGAGGACCATTTAAAGGATTTGCAGGAAACATCCAACATACTAAGAGAGTACAACATGAAACTCAACCTCGAAAAATGTGCATTCGGGGTTGGCTCGGGAAAGTTTCTTGGTTTCATGGTATCCAATCGAGAAATCGAGATCAACGCCGATAAAATAGAAGCTATCGAGGATATCACAATAGTAGATAATGTAAAGGCCGTGCAGAGGCTAACGGGATGGATAGCCGCCCTAGGACGATTCATTTCGAGATCCTCAGATAGGAGCCACCGATTTTTCTCACTACTTAAGAAAAAAAGTAGCTTTGCATGGACTCCAGAATGCCAGCAAGCTTTGGAGGAGGTGAAGCGGTATTTATCGAGCCCGCCGCTTCTTCATACCCCGAAAGTGGACGAACAACTTTACTTATACTTAGCTGTCTCAGAGATAGAGGTAAGCGGAGTCCTAGTCCGAGAAGAACGAGGTACGCAATTCCCTATTTATTATGTCAGTCGGACCTTAGGTGAAGCCGAAACTAGGTATTCAAAGTTAGAAAAATTAGCGCTTGCTTTAATAAGCGCCTCTAGGAAAGTAAAACCATATTTCCAGTGTCATCTGATACATGTTGTAACAACTTATCCTCTTCGGAGTATTTTGCACAAACTGGAGCTTTCAGGTCGATTGGCTAAATGGGCCATAGAAATCGGCGAGTACGATATTGAGTACCGATTCCCAACCTCTATCAAATCTCAAATCTTGGCGGATTTCGTGGCTGACTTTACGCCGGCCCTCGTACCGAGATTGAGAAAGAACTATTGATAAAATCGGTTACCTCCTCGGAAATCTAGACCCTCTTTACGGACGGTGCCTCGAACGCAAAGGGGTCCGGACTAGGCATCGTACTAAAATCGCCCAGAGGTAATATAGTTAGACAGTCTATCAGAACTGCAAAATTGAATAACAATGAGGCCGAGTATGAGGCCATGATTACAGGTCTCAAACCAACCAGATGTTTGGAAGCGGAAGTCGTAGATGCTAAGTGTGATTCCCTCCTCGTGGTCAACCAGGTTAACGGGACTTTCAAAGTTCGAGAAGATCGAATGCAGAGGTACTTGGATAAATTACAAGTGACTCTACATCGATTTAAGGAATGGACTTTACAGCACGTACCCCGAGAACAAAACAGCGAGGCCGATGCCCTTGCAAACTTAGGCTCAACGGTCGAAGATGATGAACTCAACTCGAGGACTGTCATACAACTCATAAGATTGGAGATCGAAGAAGGTCACACCGAGATAAACTCCATAAGTCTGACCTGGGATTGGAGAAACAAATATATAGAATACTTCAAGAACGGGAAACTTCCTTCAGATCTAAAGGAATCGAGAGCTTTGCGTATAAAGGCAGCACGGTTCACCCTGTCCGAAGCCGGTACACTGTTTAGAAGGACGTTCGATGGACCATTGGCAATATGCTTGGGACCAGGAGATACCGATTATATCCTACGGGAAATTCACGAGGGCACTTGTGGAAACCATTCCGGTGTCGATCTGCTGGTTTGCAAAACAATCAGAGCAAGGTATTATTGGAACGATATGGGCAAAGATGCGAGTTCATTCGTTCGAAAATGCGACAAATGCCAAAGACATACGCCCATGATTCATCAACCCGGGGAGCTAATCCACTCAGTCCTATCTCCATGGAATTTCATGAAATGGAAAATGGACATCGTCGGCCCACTCCCATCGGCCCCAGGTAAAGCTCAGTTTATTTTGTTTATGAATGATTATTTCTCTAAATGGGTTGAAGCACAGGCTTTCGAGAAAGTCAGAGAAAAAGAAGTGATAGATTTAATTTGGGACCACATCATATGTCGATTGAGGATGCCATCCGAGATTGTATGTGATAATGGAAAATAATTCATCGGCAACAAAGTAAATAATTTCTCGAGGATCACAAGATCAAAAGGATCCTATCAACTCCTATCATCCCAGCAGAAACGGGCAAGACGAATCGACCAACAAAACCATCATCCAAAATCTTAAGAAGAGATTGACCAATGCCTAAGGAAAATGGAGAGAAATACTACCCGAGGTCCTATGGGCATATCGCACAACATCGAAATCTAGTACCGGAGCAACGCCATTTTTGTTGGTCTACGGCGCCGAAGCTCTGATCCCGGTTGAGGTCGGAGAACCTAGCATCAGGTTTCGATATTCAACAAAGGATTCGAATAACGAGACCATGAACACGAGCCTAGAATTATTGGGCGAAAGACGAGAGGCCGCTCTCATCCGATTGGCCGCCCAAAAAAAGCGGATCGAAAGATACTACAATCGAAGAACCAATCTTCGATATTTTAAAATCGGGGACTTGGAACTAAGGAAAGTTACCCTCAACACCCGAAATCCGAATGAAGGGAAACTGGGTCCGAACTGGGAAAGACCATATCAGGTTCTCAAAATTGTCGGAAAGGGATCCTACAAGCTCGGCGTGATAAACGGCAAACAACTACCGAGCAATCGGAACGTATCACACCTAAAACGATACTACTGCTAAGGTACGACCCTCCCATGTTCATTTGTATTTCGAAATTAACCCTTGCAGGTGATCGACCAGAAACATGGATGGATTATTCGACTCGAAGCCTTTAGGCCTGAAAGCACGCATTGCATTCTTTTTTCCTTAGACCGTTTTTGTCCCAAATAGGTTTTTCGGCAAAGTTTTTAATGAGGCAACCATTGATCGTGCTAACTTAGAACAATTCAACAGTATCCGAGGCCTCTTTACAATCAACCTCGAATACTGGGGGGCATTGCCCTCAAATATTTCAAGTTCGATGCAAGGAAGTTACTTCATGACAACAGGTTCTCGATAGGAAAAATTGTAAGGGCCAAATGGTCAAATGAACCATGTCTGTGGTGTTTTCTTGAGCCCTGGCACAAAACATGAACACATGCATAATGACTTATAAAGGGAAGTTTCTTCTTTACCGATATCTTATATCTCGAAAACGTTTCTTCTATTTCGTGATTAGGGATTTCCAACCGAAAAATCAACGAGATCGAGCACCATAAAGCCTAAGGGCTACATCAGTTCGAGTTCGAGCAAACACTCACTCGACCATAAAGCCTAAGGGATACATTACTTCAAGTTCGAGTAAACACTCACTCATAAAGCCTAAGGGCCACATTAATTCGAGTTCGAGCAAACACTCACTCGACCATAAAGCCTAAGAGCTACATCGGTTTGAGTTCGAGCAAACACTCACTCGACCATAAAGCCTAAGGGCTACATCAGTTCGAGTTCGAGCAAACACTCACTCGACCATAAAGCCTAAGGGCTACATTACTTCGAGTTCGAGTAAACACTCACTCATAAAGCCTAAGGGCTACATTAATTCGAGTTGGAGCAAACATTTACTCGACCATAAAGTGTAAGGGCTACATCAGTTCGAATTCGAGCAAACACTCACTCGACCATAAAGCGTAAGGGCTACATCAGTTCGAGTTCAAGCAAACACTCACTCGACCATAAAGCCTAAGGGCCACATTAATTTGAGTTCGAGCAAACACTCACTCGACCATAAAGCCTAAGGGCTACATCAGTTCGAGTTCGAGCAAATACTCACTCGACCATAAAGCATAAGGGCTACATCAGTTCGAGTTCGAGCAAACACTCACTCGACCATAAAGCCTAAGGGCTACATTGCTTCGAGTTCGAGCAAACACTCACTCGACCATAAATCCTAGAGGCTACATTACTTTAAGTTCGAGCAAATATTCACTCGATCATTAAGCCTAAGGGCTACACTAATTTGAGTTCGAGCAAATACTCACTCAACCATAAAGCCTAAGGGCAACTCTTAATTCGAGTTCGAGACAAAGGGTGGATAATATCGAACCTTGAAAATCCTAATCGAGCAAATCCCTTATTCATTGCTAAGGCACAACGGATTTTATATGATCAAACAATGGTCGTATCGACCTAATTCGAGAGCTTAAAGGGCCATCTTATTTTTGAGTTCGAGAAATCATCCTCACTCAATTAAACCCTAAGGGTCACCCTACTCCGAGTTCGAGCAAGTACTCACTCGACTAGTCCGACTTCGATCAAATTGCCTAAAGCCTCGAATTTATGAACAAAATTTTCATAAGGCATGAATGAAACAAAATTTTCACAAGGCACAAAATGAAATAAAGGCAGGTCAGAAAAGAAAGAGATCTTTATATATATGAAGATATTTACATGGTCCGATCAGGACCCTACACAAAATATCAAAAATGAAAAATCCTAAGGTTCCTGATTTTCTCCGGGGGCCGTTTCTTCTCCATCGAGGTCCTCCCTACTCTCGAACTCGCTTTCGCTCTCATCATCATCGTCGTCATCATTGGAGGCCAGGGCTGCAGCTTCGATTTCATGCTTTTTAGCCTTTATTATCTCGTTGGCAAGATCGAAACCTCGAGCGTGGATCTCTTCGAGGGTTTCCCTTCGAGATTGGCACTTGGCGAGTTCAGCAATCTAATATACTCGAGTTTGAGCGGTCTCGACTGCCTCTCTCGCTTGTACTTGAGAGGCTTCAACATCGTCTCGGTAGACGGCCACGATCGCATCTGCCTCGGCTTTAGCCTTTTCGGCTTCAGATTTGTCCTTTGCAAGTTCGGAAGCCAACCGAGCTACGAGCTCTGCTATTTTCTTTTCCTGAGCCGAGCTCTTCTCTTTCATGCCCAAAGCTGACTTTCGGCCGATGACAATATGGATAAAGCAATCTCTTTTTCTGCAGAAAAGCGGTCCATACCTTCTTTCTAACCCAAGGTCTCCGCCTTCATCATATCGACCTCCTCGCGGAGCTGCTCAATCACCTCAATCTTCTGCTGCAGTTGTGAGATTGAAATATTAGCCACCGTTTTCGAATCGAGCCCATGAGCTTTTAAGATTTTCATTACCTGCTCGATCAGGTCGAACTGATCTTGGTGATCCTTGGCCAACTCAACTCGGAGGTCCTTGATTTCCTCTTCTTTTTTCCCACAGAGAAGTTTAAGGGCATTTCTCTCCTCCGTGAGCCCTTGAAGGTCGGCCTCATACCGACTCAGCTCAGCTCGAGAATGACAAAATGCTTCCCAATGAAGCGCTGAGGCCTACGTAGAAAGGACACAAAGGTAATACCAACATGGAGAGTTAAGTCTTACCCGATTCAGAGCTTGTTGCGCTTCGTTGAAGAGGTTTGAGGCCTCGCCCGAGTCCTTCCTCGAGACCTCCAAGTCACTCAGGCTGGTAGCATCTTCGATCCCAATAAAGTAATCACGGAAGGGATCCTCCCTTCCGTGGACTTCTTCGATAGAGAGGGTCTTCAAGGCCCGAGCCTCTTGAATCATCTCCTCGGAAAATGAGGGAAGCATTTGGGAGCCTCCAATTTCTATTGCCCCAAATGGATCACTCGGGGCATTCTTTGCATCTCGAGGGGCCTCGAGACCAGCCCCTACAGCCGTTCCCACCGTTGGCTCATTATGGTGGGAGGCATCTTCAATCCTCGATGACTCGAGGACTTCGCCCGAGTCTCTTCCCGAGACCCCTTCATCTCGAGATGGAATCTCTGCAGACTTCACCGATTCAATGGCTTTTCGGGCCTCGGTGCTCATTCCTACTCGGGCTACCATCCCAGAGTCGTCTTCTTCCTATCCTTCTTCTTCATCTCTTAGACGCCGAATAGAGTCTTCGGTCATAAGGATGATGTTCTTCCTCAGCTTACGAGCTGCCCTCTTCTTAGGTTCAGGATCCTCGGGGGTTGAGGTTATTTTTCTCTTTCTGACCTTCACTGGTTTCGGTGCCGGGATCGAAGTCTCCCCCTCACCAGATAAGGACCTCATGACATCATCTTTTCCAAGGCCTGTATGAAATGATACTAAGTAAGAAATGCTTCAAACAAAATCGTCAAAGACGTAGAAAAGGGTCTTACCATGAGTTTTGGCCTCCCATCGGCTCTTTGATAGATCGCGCCATGAGCGCTCGGCATACGTAGAGGTCGAAGCTAGGTTACGAACCGAGCTCTTGAGGTTAGGAATTGCACCGAGCATCTAAGCGATCGCTACATCACGGAAAAGGATATCGATGAGAAGAAGCAAATGAGCAAAATAATTAATAGGAACTAACTGGGGATTGTACTTACGCTTCATATTCCATTTCTCGGGAAATGGTATCTTCTCGACCGGGATTAGGTTGGAAGTCCTCACTCGAACGAACCGGCCCATCTAGCCTCGGTCCTTGTCCTCGTCTATGCTCGAGAACAATACTTTGGTAGCCCGTCGCTGGAGTTTTATTAACCCGCCTCGATAGAGGCGGGGGCTGTAAAACCTGATGAGGTGGTCGAGGGTGAAAAGCATCCCCTCGACTTTTCTCACGAAGAAGCGGATCAGAATAAAAATTCGCCAAAAATAAGTATGGATTTGGCCTAAAGTTATTTGGTATTGGCGGCAAAAATCAATGACAACGGGGTTGAGGAGGCCTAACGTGAAAGGGTAAGTGTAAACACTTAAAACCCCTTTCACATGGGTAGTAATATCTTCTTCGGAAGCCGGGATTACCACTTCTTTGTTCTCCCAGTTGTAATCTTTCCTTACCTGTTTAAGGTATCCCTCAGTAATCGAGCACATATACCTCGATACTGGCTCGCATCAACCGGGGACCAACGAGGATTTGTCGGTCTTAAAATAAGAAGTGAGAACACACCCCCCGGGAATGCACTCCTCAGGTCGTGGCTCCACCAGTGTTTTATCGCCGGCCGACTGCGATGATGAAGCATTTTCTTTTTTAGGAACAGTTTTTGACGTTTTCTCCATTTTGGATTTGAAGATTAAAAATAGAGGGAGATGATAAGATTTGTTGATCTAAGAAGAGGTTAGCAGTGAAAATCGCATGAAGAACTCAGAAGATGTAAAAAAGAACTTAGTAAATTTGGAGATTGGAAATTTAAAAGTAAAAAATGGTGAAGAGAGGAGCTATTTATAGAGTTGGCGATGACGGTTCAATATCAGTAGTGTCCGACCATTGTCTGACGCACATATAATGCCTTGGTAACTGAACCAACGGGATATTTATCACGTACGTTATGGTCGGGCTCGATAAAGACGTCAGTGTGCATCTAGTCATGTCGTTGAAAAATCATATCGTTTTTCGCCACATTCTTTCCGAGAAATGAGGGTACTATCTGTATACGGTCAAATCCGAGTTTGCCCTTCGTGTAATTTGTCGAGATTGGAATGTGATGAACCGAGGGTCGTCATTGTAACATCGAGATCAGAAATAAAGCCAGGTTATCGAGCTCAAGATACCGAGCTCGATTCAATATCAAGCTCGAGTCAATATCGAGTTATGACATGAAGTAGTATTATCAAACTCAAGAGTCAGAGACCAACCAATACCGAGCTCGAGTCAATATCGAGCTCGAGATCTAGAGATCGACCGATATCGAGACCGGACAAGATCGAGCTAAGAGATAAAGAGCCGTTATAGCTGCACCAGGGAGAGAATCTCGACGGGAATTAAGGAAAAGCTAATGAACTAATCCATCATGGGATCCCCACTATGTATTTTTTATTATATCCAAAGTATAATTCTTTCACTATATT
Source organism: Nicotiana tabacum (assembly GCF_000715075.1). Taxonomy (NCBI): domain Eukaryota; kingdom Viridiplantae; phylum Streptophyta; class Magnoliopsida; order Solanales; family Solanaceae; genus Nicotiana; species Nicotiana tabacum. Next base: position 90,556,976 of record NC_134092.1, on the reverse strand, counting down.
AAAAATGTGTATTATTTTTGTAAAGGGACATTGAACATTCAGAGAAGAAAACATTGATACACTCTCATATTAAGAAGTTATTGAGATTTACACACACATAGTAAAGATTATCCTTCTTTGGGCTTTATATTTTGGTTCATCTTGTTCATATAAATATCATTCCCCACTCAATTTTATTTGGTTTTAATTCCATTTTACAATCAATATTCGATACATTTTACTTATTTTTTCCGGTTCGTATCAATTTATACCACGTGTCCTTAGAACCGCGTATAAATTCAACTCTATCCGTTTTTCGGGTAAACAACTGTGTAGGTGAATATCTTATTCTATTCATTGTGTGGCGAGATAGCCTTGATATGCCTCAAGCTAAATCCTATGTGCTCCATATTATTTATTTATTTATTTATTTATTTTTGTAACAGATTAACCAAATTTGGTGTTTAACAATAATCCGCTCTTCATAACTCTAGTTAACTTAAAATAATACAAACCTAAAAAGTTTTCCATTACTGTAAAATAATAATAACAAGAAATAATGTAGATCATGTCATTATTTAGTAATAATAACAAGAAATAATGTAGATCATGTCATTATTTAGTAATTAGTCTATACACAGGAATAAATGTACATTAGCTTGGAACATGCAACTTCTGCTAAAGCTTATAAGAACATGGAAGCCAATAACTAGTTTAATTGGTTTTGTTGACAAGTGAAAAATCACTCAAGCAGAGCTCAATGTCAGGTTCACTGCCATGAGTCATGATCAAAGCTTTGGCTGGAGGTAGATTCTTGATTTGCCTCAATCCTCCTACAACGGGAGGATAATATTTTTCTGGTAGCCATATTGCTTTAGGTGAAGAGGGGAGGAACCAGCTGGTGTAGCTGGCCTGCTTGTGAGGGGACTCACATTTCCTGATGGCCGGCCGTCCGCTGCCATGTTCTTATAGCCGATGCCACATTGTCACCAAAGATAACCGGTTTCATTGTTGACCCCATCTGCAAACATTTCCAATAATTAATGAACAATATTCAAGATTGTTTTCCTATTTAACTATGAAATAGGAGTCACCCTTTGATAGTTAATTGGATGAGTTTAGGTTAGCGTAAAGGATATTTATACATTTAGATCACTTATAATAACAACCTAACAAAATTAGTAACTGACATGCTACCACATGTTAAAATGAATCTTTACATTTACATTGTCAATATATACATTTAATGTAATGAATTTTTACATTGTCAATATATATATGCATATATTATTATATCCTGATTGAGTCATTGTTCAAAGGGACAGAGATTAAAAGTTGCAGTATTGAGAAGTGGAAATTGTATGAGAAATGCTACATATTAATTCGTTTCAAGATATATTGAACGAAAAAAGTAAAATAAGAAAAATTAATCCAGGAGAGAGGGAAGAGGATACCTGAGTAACCAAGGCATATAGCGGGAGAGTCACATAGCTACATGATGTTTTGTACTTCAATATCACACAAGAGAGGGTGATTCGTGTGATGTTCAATTTTCGCGTGCACTGATTATAGAAGGATCTGGTTCTTCTAAGTGTTCCTTATACTACTATTGCAGAAATAGTAAATGCGGAAAGTAAAGAACACAAGTATTTTTACGTGGAAAACACCCAGCTCAAAAGGTGAAAAAACCACGATTTACTACTCAGTAGGATTTTTCCCAATACTTCACTAAATCAATGAGCCAAAACATCATTTACAAAACTCTTTGTAAACCTAAGAATTAACTCTAATCTCGTTGTGGCAACCAACCTCTAACTGTTGCGACAACTTCAAGTTAACTCTAACTTGAATACTCAGAGTACCTAATACAATTACTTCTAGATAAAGCTGAAAGGTACAACTTGAAAACACCTACAACAATTGAACTAGAATAATAGATAGACGCTTGGAACTGGTTCATGTAGCTTCAGGTTCGCATACTTGATTCACACAAGAATTGTTTGCAAAATGCCTTGCTATTTTTCTCTCAACTCACGTTTAACTTCAGCGTTTGTGTGTGCCTGTAGAATGAGAATATCATGCAATATATAGAGTTAGTAGAATAAGAAATAACTAGAGTTCTAATACTACTCTTCCTTGGTACTGGAAGAGTTCTAGTTATCCTCAACTTCTAACTCCTCCCTTATCTTGGATAGTGTTCTATTTGAGTAAGGAATCATTCTCCTTATAAACTATGCAACCTTTTTGATCATGAAATATCAGATATAACAAGTTAAGCTTATCTCCTTCACGTGCATCCCTCATGCTCGAATCTGCTCGTGTCTGTGTACACAGGGGATGGACCTTGTTCATGCCTGAGTTCCTTTGTCAATCTTCAAAACAAACTTTACTTGGGCCAACAAATTCTCCCTTTTTGATAATGACAAACTCTGTGTTTTTCATAAGCGTAGGCCCTGTTTCGACTCAGCTCAACATCTATACAATATTAGAACATTTTACCTTTTTAAAGTCACTTATCATCAAGGATCAGGTTCATTAGGTTATAAACATCACAGTCCAAAGTTAAAGCACAACCTAATTCCCCCTTTTGGCATCATTGAAAAGTTGCATAATAATGTTAGATAACCAGATTTTAATAGAAATTACTCATGGCCACTAAGGCTACTTCAAATGCAATCATGGAGTCAAATATCATCGATCAATCTAAGGATATTAGCCATCTAAGAAATATCAACAAATAATTAGATCAAAAGTAGTGAATTTCATTGATTGATAAGATCCTACCATAAAGCATAAAAAGAAATAAAAACACTATATCATGAGCAAAAGGAGCAAAAAAATCCCAAACTGGGTCACTGGTTGATCTACACTAGGCTTGGGAAGGACCAGGTTCTTGGTTTTTTGGCTTGGAGTAGTTTCAAGATATCATGAAGAATGCCATCATTCTTCTCTTTTTCCTTTACAAGCTCAGCTCTGAGAGCATCTTTCTCAGTCTCCACCTCTGCTAACCTCTTCTTCAGCCTATCAATCTCAGCATCCTTAGCCCCACTTTCTTGCACCAAAGGCTCGCACTTTGCTATTCACTGGTACCTTTTTGGATAAATCAGGTTCTTTAGGAGTGGTTTGGACTTCATAGTCACAAGCAGTTAGAATATTTTTCCTTTAATGATCCTTGCTTGTACCAACCTCCTATTTTTTGATGGGTACCTTAAAGTGTGCAAGTACAACCGTGAGAATAAAGCCATATGGTATGACATGAGTTTTGGTGCCATTCGGAACCTATCAAGAAGTTGGATGATGAATCTAGGCCAATTTATTTGCCTCCCACTGTCCAAATATTCCATAAGGACCAGGGGTATGAATGTGGAAATGTACCTCCTTTCCTACCTTGACAACACACATTTGTTAACAAATTCGAACAGTACTTTGTGGGGTATTTTCATCTCACTTTTGTAAATAGCCTTGGGCTCAAGCTCTTCTTCATTTTCACCAAACTTCCTAGTAATGGCAAGGGCAGTAGGGAGATTCTCTAGACTTGGCCATTTGAGCTTCTTATAATCATTGTACCCTTCAGCAGGTACACCTAAGATCTCTCCCAATTCTTTATCATCAAAAGTCACTATCACCCTATTTATCACACTAGTGACCCTACCATCTTTGATCTCACAATTTTCCATGAACTCTACAATCTCAGGCCTGGCTAGCCTTCCATCCATCTGAAGGACCATGTCCTTCGAACCTTGCAATTGTAACTTCTCCAGCAGCAGTAATATACCTTCCTCCTCCAAGTCCCTAAGGAGTTTGACTTTCTGGATGGTTCTCTTCCCAAACTTAACCATCTTGTCCTTCTCAGCATCAGAATCTTCCTCTCCACTCCATTCTTCTCCCTCCACGATTTTCACTTTTCTTGATTTCAATGCAGGCCTGGTTCTTTTAGTCAAAGTATTTGGCTCAACAGACTTTTTTTTTGAAACATACTTCTTTGTGGAAGTCTTGAATTTCTTAGCCTTTGTAGTCATAACCTCCACCTCTTCTGTCTCATCTTCATCCTGAAGAACGAGGTCCATCTGGTCAATTTCAACAGCCTCAACAGGCTCAACCACTTTTTTTTTCCTTTAGCATCAGCTTTTCTCTTACTTTCTTCTAAGGCCTTTTCCAGTTCAGCCTCACTCTGCATCTTCTGATTCTTTGTAGCTCTTCCTCTTGTAGGAGGAATCTCTACAGGAATAGAAGATGCAGCTTTTCTCTTCTTGTTTGCCCTAGCAGTACAGGGAACTTTGACTCCTGAACCCCGTTTCTCTTTGGGATTGTAATTGTCAGTCACCTTTTGCAGTAATTCTTCGAGGGGTTCCTGCTCAGATTGAACAGGTTCTTGAGCCGTCTTCCCCAATCTAATTAACCCCTCAGCAGCTTCTCTAGACCTACTTCCCCTTTTTCTTTCACTCTCTGCTTTTTCATTCAATTCCTCAGTCCCTCCTTCCATAACTCTAATTTCTTCAGTCTGACCAACATGGGTGGGTAAAGATTCAGTCACTCCTTGTCCTATTCCCCTTACATCACCTTGAGCTCCCCCACTCTCATTTTTTTTTCTCCTTTTATTTTTACCACCCATTTTCTCAGACTCAGCAGTCTCTACCCTAGCCATTTTTCCTACCAGAACAAATCTAGTTTCCAGATTTTCTGTAGCTTCAGAGGTAACTTCAGATGTAACTTTAGGACCAGATTTTACCTGCTCTGTTTCATATGAAACAGTTTCTTCCCCCTCAAATGCAGATTTGAACGAGTCTTCAGATTTTTGGTGTTCAACTCTTTGACTTGCCCTTAACTGCTTATTAATTTTCTTTAGTTGTTCTTTTCCAGCAACAACCTTGTGAGCCAGCATCTTGACCCTCCCTTTCTTAAATGTGGGTGTGATTTCCTTGGGTGGTGATGAGAGATTCTCAGAGGGTTTGCCATTTTTTGTGTTTAGGAATTTGAGAAAATGAATTTGTGTGTGTTTGGAAGATGAGAGAAGAGAGAAATTCTTGACGGCTTGAAAATTGAGAATTGAAGAAACAATAAAGGCCAAATCAATTTAAAGAGGTGGAATTTAATTGGGTAACAACTACCTTTTCAGAAGTTCAGAATTTAATTGAGTTGACATTTGTGACTTTCCCTAGAATCTAGGCATTTATTGCATTTTTGGACTCCTTTGAATGAAACTGATTCATTTCGTAATGGATAAGCTTAAGGAGGTTAGGATTAAATGGGACTCTCCTCTTGATCATAATCCAAATATAATTATATCAAAATATGCAGAGTGGAGAATACGTAACGAGTATTCTTTATGAACCAGGTTCTTCACTAAGAAAGCTCTTGTGTAAATCTGAATTTTTCCAAGAAAATAGAGATAATATCATTAGAGATTTAATGAGTCATTTTAGCACATGACACAAGAATATATTGATGAAAGTATGAAACTAAGAAAAATCTAATCTAATTATATACAAAAATTCATAATTTTCTAATCAAGTTTTGAGTTAGAACTGCTTCCGTTTAGGTGATATTAATCATCCCTAATTCTAACCTATTCCTTTCAAAGTGATCTCTACTTAGAGCTTTTGTGAAGATGTCATCTATTTGCTTGTCAATAGCACAAAATTCCACAGTGATCAAACCCTTCTCATAATTGACCCTCAAAAAAGGATACCTAACATCTATGTGCTTAGTTCTCTTATGATGAACCGGGTTCTTGGTCATACTAATTACACTAGTGTTATTATAAAATATGGGGATACAACCTACATCAATTCCAAAATTTATTAATTTTTGTTTGATCCACAACAATTGAGCACAACATGAGGCAGCAGCAACATACTCAACTTCAGTAGTAGATAAGGCCATAAAATTTTGCTTTTTGGTGGCCCAAGATACAAGACATGAGCCAAGAAAGTGTGCCATACCTGAAGTGCTCTTTCTATCCACAAAAAAACCTGCATAATCAGTATCAGCATATCCCACTAGATTGAAATTACTACTTTTTGGATATCATAGACAAAGGTCAGTGGTGCGTTTTAGGCATCTCAAGATCCTCTTGACAGCAGTCAAGTGAGACTCATTTGGATTTGCCTGAAATCTAGCACAAAGGCCTACACTAAAAACAATGTCAGGTCTGCTAGCAGTGAGATACAACAAAGAGCCAATCATTCCTATATACAACTTCTGATCAACAGATGAACCAGGTTCATCTACATCCAATTTGTGGCTATTGCAATAGGAGTGTCAATTTCTTTGGAATCTTCCATTTTAGGCCTTTTAAGTAACTCTTTCACATACTTTTGCTAATGGATCATAGTTCCATTTGAATTTTATTTAATTTGTAAGCCTAAAAAGAAATTAAGCTCACCCATCATACTCATTTCAGTTTCACTCCCCATTAGTTTAGCAAATTCCTTACTTAACTTATCGGTAGTTTCTCCAAAGATTATATCATCAACATATATCTGAATTACCAAGAGATCTTTACCTTTTTCTTTAAAGAATAAAGTATTCTCAATTTTACCTCTCTTGTAGCCATGCTCAAGCAAGAATTTTGATAATCTTTCATACCATGCTATTGGAGCCCGCTTGAGCCCATAAAATGCCTTGTCAAGCTTGTACACATGATCAAGACATTTCTTGCTTTCAAAGCCCGAAGGTTGCTTGACAAACACTTCTTCTTTTAGATAACCATTGAGGAAGGCACTTTTGACATCCATCTTATGGAGAGTGAATTCCATATAAGCAGCAAAGGCTATGAGGAGTCTAATTGCCTCCAATCTTGCAACTGGAGCAAAAGTCTCATCATAGTCTATGCCCTCCTCTTTACTATATCCTTGAACAACCAATCTTGCTTTGTTCCTTGTAACTATTCCATCTTCATCAAGTTTGTTTCTGAATACCAATTTTGTGCCAATTATTGATCTGTCCTTGGGTCTTTGTACCAGATGCCAAACTTAACTTATCTCAAATTGGTTGAGTTCATCTTGCATTGCATTCACCCAGTCTGCATCCTGCAAAGCTTCAGCAACATTTTTAGGTTCCATAAGAGATAGAAAAGCGTCAAAAGCACAAAGATTCTTCAATGAAGATCTGATTTTAATTCCAGAAGTTGGATCAGTAATTATGTTCTCAATGGGATGAGAACTTTGATACTTGTAAGGTTTCACAACCAATTGATTTCCCTTAGATGTTCCTTCAATATATTGTTGCTGAGAAATAGGTTCATGAATAGGTTCCCTTGAGGTTTGAGGATCACTTCCCCTTTGTTCAGTTCCCCTTGTCAAGTTGCCCTGGGTGGAAGGACTTGTTCCATCACCTGTTCCTACTTCTGGTGCAGCTTCAGTTTGGGTTGTGGTTTCATTTGAGTTTCTCACCAGCCCAATTGTTTCATCATCATGTTCCTGTCTCTCAGAAAGAATGTTAGTTTCATCAAAAACCCACATGTACACTTTCTTCTACACACATAGTTCTTTTGTTATAAATCATATAAGCTTTACTATGTGAAGAATATCCCAAGAATACTCCCTCATCACTTCTGGGATCAAACTTGCCTAGGTATTCTTTACTATTATTGTGCCCAAAATATTTGGATCCAAATGCCCTAAGATGAGATATGTTTGTCTTTCTCCCTTTAAGTAACTCATAGGGAGTCTTCTCTACAAGAGGTCTAGTCATGTACCTATTTATGATGTAACATGCAGTGTTCACAGCTTCTGCCCAGAAACTATGGGGCAGTTTACTAGAAAGAGGCATAATCCTAGCCATATCTTCAAGTGTCCTATTCTTTATTTCAACTACTACATTTTGTTGTTGAGTTCTAGGAACAGAAAAATTATGATCTATGCTATGCTCATCACAAAATTCAGCAAATTTAGAATTCTCAAATTCAATACTATGATCATACCTAATTGATGCAAGTTGATTACCTAGTTGTTTCTAAGTTTTTCTAACAAAAGAAATGAACATGTCAAATGCTTCATCTTTAGATGTTAAAAACAATGTCCAAGTAAACTTAGAGTAATCATCAACAAGCACTATCACATATCTCTTACCACCTCTGTTGAATGTTCTCATTGGTGCACAAAGATCCATATGGACTAGTTCCATCGTCCTGGTGGTGCTTACCACTTTCTTGCTTTTAAAAGAGCATCTTACATGCTTCTTCCTTGTACAAGCTTCATAAACTTTATCTTTCTTGAATTAATGTTAGGCGGTCCTATCACTAAGTTCTTGGAGACTAGTTTATTAAGTTGACTTAGATTGGCATGTACAAGTCTCGTGTGCCAAAGGAGGGGATCGTTATCCAACACACTTAAGCAAGTGAGTTTATATTCTAAAAGGGTGGACAAATCTACAACATATATGTTGTTCACTCTTTTTCCCTGCAAAACAATCTTGTCAGTGGTACGAAGGTTAATCACAAAGCGTTTTGTAGAGGTGAACGCTACCATGTTACCTCTATCACACAATTGTGATACACTTATTAGACTGTACTTTAGTCCATCTATCAAGTAGACATTCTCAATAGAGTGAGAATAAGTCTTACCTACCTTTCCAACCCCAATGATCTCACCTTTATTCCCATTTCCAAAGGAGACATTACCTCCCTTAAGGTCCTCAAGTGAAAGGAACTGGTTCTTATTTCCTGTCATGTGCTTTGAGCAGCCACTATCCATGTACCATATTTGACTGCTCCCCTTCACTTGGACCTGCAAAAGGAAATCAGGGGTTAGTCTAAGAAACCCAAACTAGTTTGGGCCCTTTTCTATAAGCAAAAGGGTGAATCAAATTCTTTTTATCCCAACTTGGTACCTTATTCTTCCCTTGAACAAATTCTTTGTTCTTTTGACTTGCCTTTTCTTTTGCAGTGCATTCACTTTTATTGTGACCTGTTTTACCACAGCGTGTACAAATCTTGTTCTTAGGAAGTGTAAGGTACTTGCTTTTGGGATCCCATTTAGGTGCCAGATTCCTAAAGACAAGTCCTCTTCTGTTGCTACTATGGTGTTCCTGTAGCCATAAAAGTGCATCGGAGGACCTGATCCATTTACAAGTTTTGTCTAGCTCATGCTTGACCTTGCTTAGATCCTCATTTAGGATTCTTACCTTCTCATCCCTTTTATACAACTCATCTTTTATTTTTCCTACATTTTCTTCTAGAGTGATTTGTGTATGATCAACTGTCTTTTTACCTGTTCCTAATATCAGTTTTAGATTTTCAGATCTAAGTTCTAGAATAGTTGAGTCAAGTGCATGAACCTAGTTCTTTAATACAGTATTTTCACTTACAGTCTCATTAACCCTAAGTTCCAGGTTTTTGCACTTAGCCTTCAAAATCACACATTCTTTAGACAACTATTCCTTTTCATTGTTTATATCCTTAGATTCATCAATTAGTTCTAGAAGTAACTCAGATAACCGTTCTTTAGACAGCAATTTAATCTTGTCTTTGAGATGAATTACACTAACCTCAGTTTCTTCATCAAATTCTCCAATGGCCATAAGTGCTTGTTCATCTCCGTCATTATCATCTGAGCTTTCTCCCCAAGCAACGACCATAGCCTTGGTTGATCCTTTTCTTTTCTTGGGTTGAACCTGTTCCTTCTTCCTATTCCTTCATCCAGTTCTTTCCTTCTTCCATTCAATTTCCCATAAATGATAGTTCTTGATGTGGTGATCAATCTTTCCACACTTGTAGCAGCCATCATTGGTTTGCTTCTCGGAAGATTTTGACTTGCTATAGCTTCCACTTCTTGAAGAACCCTTTCCTCTCCTCAGGTACTTCTTGAAGTCCTTGGTGATCATAGCCATTTCAACATCTTCTAGATCAGAACCTTCAGTGATTCTGAGTGCCAACCTCCTTTCCTTCTTAGGTACATCCATTTTCATGGTCTGTCTCATAAGTTTATAAGCAGTAAGATTTCCAATTAATTAATCCAATGGGATAGTGGCAATGCTCTTTGATTCCTGAATGGCAGTGATTTTGCTTTCCCAAGTGATAGGAAAAACCCTTGTTAATATCTTTTCGACTCTGTCTTCTTTAGGAATAATCCTTCCAAGAAACTTTAACTTATTTGTCAAAGTAGTAAACCTTGTGTACATATCTTGGATGGTTTCTTCTTCCTTCATAGTAAAGTTCTCATACTGAGAATACAGTAGAGTTCCTCTGGATCTCTTCACCTGAGGTATTCCTTAATGAGCCACTTGTAGAGTATCCCAAATTTTCTTAGCAGTGGTACAGCTTTGGATTCTACTGTACTCATCTGGACCAAGTCCACAAACAAGTCATTTCTTGGCTTTAGCATTCTTCTCCCATTTCTTCAAGTCCTCAGCAGTGCAATCCACTCTTGTCTTTGGCACCTCTACTCCTTCAGCATTTATCTTCAAGGTAGCTAGTGGACCATAGGTGACAATGTCCCATAACTCATAGTCCTCTCCTATAATGTGATCTCTCTTTCTGTTTTTCCACCAAGAGTAGTACTGGCCATTGAAGAGTGGTGGCCTTACAGTGGATTGCCCTTCCCAGTTTCCAGGTGGTTCACTCATCTTGATCTTCTCCTAAGGTGTTAGCCTCTTTAAGGAGAATCCGCTCTGATTATAGAAAGACCTAGTTCTTCTAGAAAGACCTAGTTCTTCTAGAAAGACCTAGTTCTTCTAAGTGTTCCTTATACTACTGTTGCAGAAATAGTAAATGCGGAAAGTGAAGAACACAAGTATTTTTACGTGAAAAACACCAGGCTCAAAAGGTGAAAAAATCACGACCTACTACTCAGTAGGATTTTCTTCAACACTTCACTAAATCAATAAGCCAAAACAACATTTACAAAACTCTTTGTAAACCTAAGGATTAACTCTAATCCCGTTGTGGCAACCAGCCTCTAACTGTTGCGACAACTTCAAGTTAACTCTAACTTAAATACTCAGAGTACCTAATATAATTGCTTCTAGATAAAGCTGAAAGGTACAACTTGAAAACACCTACTACAATTGAACTAGAATAAAAGACAAACGCTTGGAACTGGTTCTTCTATCTAGTTCATGTAGCTTCAGGTTCGCACCCTTGATTCACACAAGAATTGTTTGCAAAATGCTTTGCTATTTTGCTCTCAACTCATGTTTGACTTCAACGTTCGTGCGTACCTGTAGAATGAAAACATCCTGCAATATATAGAGTTAGTAGAATAAGAAATAACTAGAGTTCTAATGCTACTCTTCCTTGGTGGATGAGTTCTAGTTATCCTCAACTTCTAAATCCTCCCTTATCTTGGATAGTGTTCTCTTTGAGTAAGGAGTCCTTCTTCTTATCAATTATACAACCTTTTCGATCAGGAGATATCAGATATAACAAGTTAAGCTTATCTCCTTCACGTGCATCTCTTATGCTTGAATCTGCCCGTGTCTGTGTATACAGGGATGGACATGATTCATGCCTGAGTTCCTTTGTCAATCTTCAAAATAAACTTCACTTGGGACAAACACTATAGAGCACTTGAATGAGAGCCCTAATAAGATCAAAATGCATCAATAATATGCTCCTTAATTTATGGCCACATGCAATAAGGGGGAATATTAAAAGGGATGAATGAGGATTTAGTCTTTGTTTTGTTAGGTAAAAGTAGAAAGTTATACCATTAGAATTATATAATGAATTTTTCCCCAACTCTTGTTACTAGTAAGAAGCTCACCCCCATGGAGAGTGATATGGCTATGTCTGTCGCATTCTTGTGGAAGTAAGATGGTAAATTAAATTTCCACTGCAAAAGTACGAATAATGGTTAGGATTAAAAACCTTTCACGGTAGAGCAGTCTATATACATGTGTCAGTTTTAATATCCAAGAAACAGTGAAACAAGAAAGAAATTATTGTTTCCTCTTTCTTTCTTTCTTTTTTTTTTTTTTTTTTTATATATCTTTTGGGGGGGGGGGGGGGATTGGTTGGAGGTCTTAAAATAATATACTAAAACTTGTAATTTAGTCCTAACATGGACCCATTATGAATTTTTATCTTGCGGGAGATCCATGCCGCATGAGGAATGAGTCAGTGCACTAAACTTTAAATTTGTCTAGAATGTATCATATTCATCTTTTGTTAAATATGTAGATCCACTGAATTGAAAATCATCAAAAAGGAAGTTCTTATTTAATGTTGTTGACTCTGTTGGCAGATTAAGTTAAAGTTTACATTGTTGCGTACGTTACCATTCGTTGTCCCAATTCCATCCTCGACCACACCTCATCCTACCCTTAAAGGAAGGAAAGCGAAAGAAAATGAAACATGTAGAAATACTTACCCAGCTCCAAGCAAAGAAAGCAAGTTGTTATGCACTCTGCAAAACCAAAAAAAAACCGACAAAAATATTTGAATTATCAAAGTATCAATAGTCATATTGAAGTAGTAATATTGTCAGAACAATTTTCATCTTAGTCATGCCACATATTATTATTATAACTATTCTAAGCAATAGAATGTGAAATTACTCAAGTATTATTAATTCATAGTTACCTGAAAGAGAACAAAGTGAATCAAGAAGAGTAAAAGAGCAGGGCGATTGAACCAAAAAAGATCATCCCCTGGTTCAACTAATGGTGTCCCCTTCACAATATCTCCTCTTTCTTGAATTCTTAGTCCCATTTTTGTTATGATCACTTGCAATTTTGTGCCCACCAGTAGTATTATCTGCAAATATATTCCACTATTACTTTAGACAAGTAAGTTGTACGTCCCACATAAAACCCTAATCAATTTTTAGAATTAGATAATTAAATTAAAAAAAAGGGGGGGGGGGGGGGAGAGGATGGAATGACTTACAATTAGGGGAATGATTGGTAGCCAATAGTATGAATACCAACTTGAGGAACTAGAAGTCTTTTTTATTAGTCGAAAATTAAGCATGGACAAGGGAGATGCATGAAATAAAATATAAAAATAGGGTATTGCAAGAAAGAATGAGCAGCTCAAAGTGGGGTCATTCTTGAGAATTTTTAAGAGTTTGGTCATTTTCAATTGTTTGATGATTGATCCAATTTTATGCAACAATTGTTAAAGGGACCATTATAGTGCTGCCAAAATTGATCCAGTTTTCTGTGTCTACATCTACAAGAATGGGTCAAAATCATATTGTCCGGGGCTAGATCCAGTAATGTTTTGTTTCTACTGATATTTAAATTCCGATCTTAGGTGGTTTTCACTGATTTCATTAAAAGTAAGGGCTACACCTTTTGGTAACTAGCTAGATTTGAGTAAGAATCGTTTTTGTCTCACTTGTATTTAAGCTGCCTAAATCTAACCTTAACTACTCATTTGCCACCACTAGTTACAATAACCATGCCAAAGAAAAGTCTCTAATTAAAGGAAACAAGCTTACCATTGGTATTTGTCAGAAAGTGAATAATATATACGAGTACATTATTTTATTATTTGAAGAAAATAAGGTGTAGTAAGAGAAGAATCGTAATAGTTATGAGAATATATGATTAACTAACTAACCTTATCCCCACGACATCTGCGAAATCTTCTTCAAGTGCTCTATTGATATACAACTGAAAATCGAAATTCTTTTCTCGCTGAGGTGCTAAATGTGCCTGCCATAATTATCCAAGTCATCAGATCAAATTATGATGGGGGCTAAAACTTTTATAAGTAGCTCAAAACTTATGTTACTCGGACTCTTTAAAAATGTTGTTGGGTGCGTGTCAGATCCTCCAAATTTAGTGCATTTTTGGAGGATCCGACACGGGTACGTGATCACTTTTGGAGAGTACGAACAACATAGCTCAAAACTGAATTTTCCATAACTGATATTTTTAAGTTGCACCAAACTTACCATAACAAAGCCATGTCTGAGGGTAAGATAATCTACTTTTTCAACTGATGCATAGAACTGTCTGAAGAAACAAACCTAGAACAAGCCATGATCCCATTAATCAAAACAAATATTTTTATTTTAAAAAAAAATACTAGCTTTTATTGAAGAAAATATATAAAAGGAATAGAAAAAGATTGCAGCTAGATCATACTATCCAGAGAAGAATTGGCGAGTTGCTCCAGAAATGCAAATGTCTACGTCCAAATGATGTTTCCCTTGCAAATCTATATCTCTCAGGATCTGCAACAAATAAAAGGCCACATATGTTTTTGTTAGGATCGAAAATCCAGGTAGTACAGAATTTAGCCAAACAACGGTATAATGACAATAACAAAGACAATGGAAGTTAATAATAACGGCAATTAAAGAATATAAACAAAACACAAATTTAACGTGGTTCGGTCAAGGTGACCTACTTCCACAAGCGGAGAAGAGCAATTTTACTATACCAACAAGAGTACAAAATTAGAGTAAATACTCTAATTAATCCCAAATACCCCAAGAGAATAACCTCACAAGATCACTCCAAAGAAAGGGTTCACACAAGTGTTTCCCAACACTCACTCTCTTACAAAATACTCTATAATGAAATAAAGGAGGGGAAAGAAAGACAAAAGTGAAAAGCTCTTGAATTGGTGTGTTTTCAAATGAGGAGAAACTCCTCTATTTATAGCAAGAAATCCTTGGCCTAATAATAGATATTATATCATGGCAAATGTCATAATCCATAAATTTGTTATAATGTATATTATGTCATGGAAAATATCATGAACCACAAATTTGTTATAATGGATATTATGTCATGGCATATGTCATAAAAAATTGGCCATATTACAAATCTCCACCTTGGCCTAATTTCGGCTTATATATAGTAAATTTGCTCCACATTCTCCGCAAAAACCCCAATGGGAAAAATCATTCTTCATAAATGCCAATCAAGTTCAGGCAAAGCTTGAACTTGGACACTGGAAGAGGTTTTGTGAACATGTCAGCAGGATTGTCTCTAGTGTTGATCTTCTGAACATAATCTTTTCTTTCAGCAATGGTTTCTCGGATGAAATGATACTTTATATCAATGTGCTTCGTCCTCTCATGATACATTTGATCTTTAGTCAAGTGAATGGCACTTTGACTATCATAGAAAATGGTAATACCACTTTGGTGTAAACTGAGTTCCGCAAATAGACCCTTCAACCATAAAGCTTCTTTGATCGCCTCGGTCACTGCCATATATTCTGCTTCGGTAGTAGATAAAGCTACTACATATTGTAATGTAGCTTTCCAACTAATAGCGCAACCACCGATGCAAAATACATAGCCTGTCAGTGATCTTCTTTTGTTAGGATCACCTGCATAATCTGAGTCTACAAAACCAACCAAAGTGTTAGTATTTCTCCCAAACTCCAAATATGTATTTGAAGTACCTCGCAAGTATTTGAGAATCCATTTTACAGCATGCCAATGTGCTTTACCAGGGCAAGCCATATACCGGCTTACCACGCTCACCGCTTGTGAAATGTCTGGACGTGTATAAATCATTGCATACATAATACTGCCGACTGCACTGGAATAACTAACTTGTGCCATGTACCTCTCTTCTTCCTCTGATTGCGGGGACTGAGCAGCTGATAACTTAAAATGAGCAGCAAGAGGGGTACTAACTGGTTTAGCATCTTTCATGCCAAACTTCTCCAAGACTTTCTCCAAGTACTTCTTCTGGGTCAGAAATAGCCTGTTGACTTTTCGATCTCTTTTGATCTCCATGCCAAGAATTTTCTTAGTTGCTCCCAAATCTTTCATCTCGAATTCACTTTTCAGCTGACTTTTCAAATTGTTAATTTCTTTTAAATCCTTAGCAGCAATGAACATGTCATGAACATATAATAATAGGTACATAAATGAACCATCATTTAACTTCCGGAAGTAAACACAACTAGCATACATGCTCCTCGAATAACCATGACCCAACATAAAGGAATCAAACCTTTTATACCATTGTCTTGGAGACTGCTTTAATCCGTATAAGGATTTCTTCAACAAGCAAACAATTCACTCCTTTGGAATTCACCTCCAAACCACTCGTATCTATTAAAAATGACTCAATAATATCAAATATTGCTAAAGGAATTAATTTTTCATAAATTAAATTTCCCAAATTTTTGTCCAAAAACTCGAAAAATCGACCCTGGGCCTACTTAATCAAAACCCGAGGTTCGGACCAAAATCCTTTTACCCATTCACTCCTGAGCCCGAATATGTAAATAGTCTTGGAATCCGACCTCAAATTGAGGTCTAAATCTCCAAATTTACGAAATCCCTAGTTTCTACCCTAACCCCTAATCCTACCATGAAAACTCTAGATTTTAGGTTGAAAATTCAAGAAATGTAATGGGTAATTGAAAGAAAATGGTTTAGAATCACTTACCAACAATTTGGGGAAGAAATGACTTTTGAAAAATCGCCTCTCACCGTTTGGCTTTTGAGAAAAATAATTTTTTGGCTAAAATTCCGTTATTGGATTTTGTTAAGTGCTGGGCGACAGTGTTCATCACAATCGCGAGAGCACTGTCGCGTTCGCGAAGGGTACTGGCTGCCAAGCCTTCGCATTCGCGAGACCAAACTCGCGTTCGCGATGATTACTCCCCCCTAGCCTTCGCGTTTGCGAAGTATGGCTCGCGTTCGCGATGAAGGAACGAACAACTCCTCCCCAGGTCCCCAAATGCTTCGCGTTCGCGAAGGGTAAGTGCCCCATCACTTCGCGTTCGCGACCAGGCCTTCGCGTTCGCGAAGAATAAAACTTCAGCTGCCGAGTTTACTCTTCGCGTTCGCGAGAGTAACTTCGCGAACGCGAAGAAGGACATGCCAGAACATAGACTCTGCAGAAAAACCAAATTTCCAAAGTCCAAAACATCCCGTGGCCTATCCGAAACTCACCCGAGCCCTTTAAAATTTCTATTTTCTCAACTGGACGTTCGAATCATGTCAAATCAACTCTGTTTCTCACCAAATTTCAGAGACAAGTCTTAAATATCATAATGAACCTATACCAGGATCCGGAACCAGAATACGACCCGATACTGACAATGCCAAACATCAATCACTTCTTAAAAATAATTAATTTTCATCAAAAATTCATATTTTGAGTTAGGGACCTCCGAATTCGATTGCGGGCATATGCCCAGCTCCCATAATTTGATACGGACCCTCCGGGACCGTCGAAACACGGTTCCGGTCCCGTTGACCAAAAATATTGACCGAAGTCAATTAAAATCAACTTTTTAGGTAAAACTTCTTATTTTCATAAGTTTTCAACATAAAAGCTTTCCGGAAACCTGCCCGGACTGTGCACGCAAATCGATGAGGGTAAAATGAGATTTTTAAGGCTTAAGAGCACAAATTCAGGTTCTAAAATATAAGATGACCTTTTGGGTTATCACAATCTCCACCACTAAAACAACTGTTCGTCCTCGAACGGACATAAAAAAGTACCTGGGCTGGTGAAAAGGTGGGGATATCTACTCCGCATATCGGACTCGGACTCCCAAGTAGCTGCCTCTATAGGTTGAACTCTCCACTACACTCGAACTGAAGGGTAACTCTTTGATCTCAACTGGCAAACTTGCTGGGATAGAATTTCCACCGGCTCCTCCTCGTAAGTCAAATCCTTGTCCAATTGGTTAGAACTGAAATCTAACACATGGGACGGATCGCCGTGATACTTTCGAAGCATGGACACATGGAATATCGGATGAAAAACTAATAAACTAGGTGGCAACGCAAGCATGTAAGCCACCTCTCCCACTCTTTCCAGAATATCAAAAGGTCTAATATACCTAGGGCTCAACTTGCCCTTCTTTCCGAACCTCATTACACTCTTCATGGGTGATACCCGAAGTAACACTCTCTCTTCGACCATGAATGCAACATTACAAACTATACGGTCGACATAACTCTTCTACCTGGACTGAGCTGTACGAAGTCGATCCTGAATAATCTTGACCTTATCCAAGGCATCCTGTACTAAGTCTGTGCCCAACAATCGAGCCTCTCCCAGCTAGAACCACCCAACTCGCGACCGACACCGCCTACCATATAATGCCTCATAGGGAGCCATCTGAATGCTCGACTGGTAGTTATTGTTGTAGGCAAACTCTGCAAGGGGCAAGAACTGATCCCACAATCCTCCGAAGTCTATAACACAAGAGCAGAGCATATCCTCCTAGATCCGAATAGTAGGCTCGGACTGCCCGTCCGTCTGAGGATGAAATGTTGTGCTCAACTCAACCCACGTACCCAACTCACGCTGGAATGCCCTCCAAAAGTACAAGGTAAATTGCATACCTCGATCGAAAATGATAGACATGGGTACACCGTGAAGACGGATGATCTCCCGAATATAAATCTCTACTAACCGCTCCGAGGAATATGTAACTGCCATAGGAATGAAATGCACTAACTTAGTCAGCATGTCCACAATAACCCAAACTGCATCGAACTTCCTCTGTGTCCGTGGGAGTCCAACAACAAAATCCATAGTGATACGCTACCACTTCCACTAAGGAATATCTAACCTCTGAAGTAAACCACCGGGTCTCTGATGCTCACACTTTACCTGCTGGCAATTTAGGCACCGAGCTACATAGTCAACTATGTCCTTCTTCATTCGCCTCCACCAATAATGCTGCCTCAAGTCCTGATACATCTTGGTGGTGCCCGGATGAATAGAATACCGGGAACTGTGGGACTCCTCAAGGATCAACTCACGAAATCCATCCACATTAGGCACACAGATACGACCATGCATCGTCAAAACTCCGTCATCTCCAACAGTAACCTGCTTGGCACCAGCGTGCCTCACTGTGTCTCTAAGGACAAGTAAATGAGGATCGTCATCCTGCCATCTCTGATGCGCTCAAACAAAGAAGACCGAGCAAATGTACAAGCTAGAACATGGTTGGGCTCAGAAACATGTAACCTCACGAACTGGTTGGCCAAGGCCTGAACATCCAATGCAAGGGGTCTCTTACCCACTGGAATATATGCAAGGCTACCCATACTAGCTGATTTTCTACTCAAAGCATCGGCCACCACATTGGCCTTCCCGGGATGATACAATATGGTGATATCATAGTCTTTCAATAGCTCCAACCACCTTCTCTGCCTCAAATTGAGTTCCTTCTTCTTGAACAAATACTACAAGCTTCGATGATCAGTGAATACCTCACATGGCACGCCGTGAAGATAGTGCATCCAAATCTTCAGCGTGTGAACAATGGCTGCCAGCTCTAGGTCATGAATAGGGTAATTCTTCTCGTGAACCTTTAGCTGCAGTGAAGCATATACAATAACCTTGCCACCCTACATCAATACCGCTCCCAGACCAATGCGAGATGCGTCACAGTATACTGTATAAGATCCTGAACCTGTGGGTAACACCAATACTGGTGCCGTAGTCAAAGCAGTCTTGAGCTTCTGAAAGCTCGCTTAACACTCGTCTGACCATCTGAACGGGGCACCCTTCTGGGTCAATCTGGTCAACGGGGCTGCTATGGAAGAAAACCCCTCCATAAATCGACGGTAATAGCCCGCCAAACCCAGGAAACTACAGATCTCTGTAGCTGATGCGGGTCTAGGCCAGTTTTGAACTGCCTCAATCTTCTTAGGATCCACCTAAACACCATCTACTGATACAACGTGACCCAAGAAAGCAACTAAACTAAACCAAAACTCGTATTTTGAGAACTTAGCATATAATTGGCTGTCTTTCAGAGTCTCAAGAATGATCTGAAGGTGCTGCTCATGCTCCTCTCGATTGTGGGAGTAGATCAAGATATCATCAATAAACAAAACCACAAAGGAATCCAAGTAGGGTTTTAACACCCGGTTCATCAAATCCATGAATGATGCTGGGGCATTTGTTAGCCCAAATGACATCACTAGAAACTCATAATGCCCATACCGAGCCCAAAAGGTTGTCTTAGGAACATCGGATGCCCTAATCCTCAACTGATGGTAGCCATATCTCAAATCAATCTTTGAAAAACCTTGGCACCCTGAAGGTGATCAAATAAATCATCAATCATCGGCAATGGATATTTGTTTTTGATGGTGACTTTTTTCAACTACCGATAATCTATACACATCCTCATCGATCCATCTTTCTTCTTCACAAAAAAACATAAGTGCACCCCAGGGCGAGACACTAGGTCTAATGAAGCCTTTATTAAGCAAATCTTGCAACTTCTCCTTCAATTTTTCAACTCTGGCGGGGCCATGCGATATGGCAGAATGGAAATAGGTTGAGTGTCCGGAGCTAAATCAATGCATAAATCAATATCCCTGTCGGGTGGCATCCCCGGCAGGTCTGCAGGAAACACCTCTGGAAACGCACGAACAATCGGCACCGAATCTATGGAAGGAACCTCCGCACTAGAATCGCGGATATGAGCCAAATAAGCTAGACACCCCTTCTCTACCATATGCCGAGCCTTCACATAAGAGATAACCCTGCTGGCAGAATGTCCAAGATTTCCTCTCCACTCTAATCGAGGCAACCCCTGCAAGGCTAAGGTCATTGTCTTGGCGTGACAATCTAATATAGCATGATAAGGTGACAACCAATCCATACCCAGTATGACATCAAAATCAACCATGTCGAGAAGTAGAAGATCTACATGAGTCTCAAGACTCCCAATGGTGACCACACACGAACGATAAATACGATCTAAAACAATAGCATCTCCCACTAGTGTGGACACATTCACAGGAGCACTTAAAGAATCACGAGGCACAACCAAAAAGGAAGCAAAATAGGATGACACATAGGAGTTGGTAGATCCCGGATCAAATAGAACTAAAGCATCTCTACTACAAACTGAAACAGTACCTGTGATTACAGCATCAGATGACTCAGCCTCAAGCCTGGCTGGGAAAGCATAACACCGGGGATGGGCCCCACCACCCTGAACCACGTCCCTGAGACGGCCTCTAAATGGCTGGTCTCCACCTCTAACTGCCTGACCTCCACCTCTAACAGTCTGGCCTCTACCTATGGTTTTCTGACCCCTGCCTCTGGCTGGCTGAGCAGGTGGTACAGCAACTGGTGCCGGAACCATGGCACAAGAACTCTAATGTTGTGAGCTGCACGTTGCCCGAGGGCAAAATCTAAAAATGTGCCTCGGATCACCACAAGTATAACATAACTTCGGTTGATGTGACTGCTGACCCTGTCGACCTGAATAACTACCCTGATAACTCTGGAGTGGAGGTGCACTAATAGGAGCTGGTGGTGCACTGTAGGCTAGCTGGTCAGAATAATGCATCTCAGGGCCACGACCACCTAAGGCACTGTGGGATGCCTGGAGCGCTGAATGAGACGGCCTGGGAGGATGGCCTCTACCAAAAGTACTCCTTCCTCTAGATGAGGCACCACTGAACTCACTGGAATGACGCGGTCTCTTGTCAGACCCCTGACCTCCCTGAGTAAGAACCAGTTCGGCTCGTCTAGCGACATTTGCAGCCGCCTGAAAAGAAATCTCACTCCCCGTCTCCTTAGCCATTGTAATCTGATAGGCTGAGCAAGTCCATCAATAAACCTCATCACCCTCTCTCTCTCTCGGTGGGAAGCAGAAGAATAGCATGACGGGACAAATCCATAAAACGGGTCTCATACTGAGTAACAGTCATACTGCCCTGCTGGAGACGCTCAAACTGATGGCGGCGTTCCTCTCTCAATGTGATAGGCAGAAACTTCTCTATGAAGAGCTGAGAGAACTGGTCCCAAGTAAGAGCAGGCGACCCTGCTAGTCTGGTCAACAAGTAATCTCTCCACTATTTCTTAGAGGAACCCGTCATCTGAAATGCAGCAAAATTGGTCTCCACTATACCCATATTCCGTAAAACCTCGTGACAGCTGTCAAGATACTCCTGGGTGTCCTCTGAAGGAGCACTACTGAAGTGAACAGGAAAGAGCTTGATAAACATGTCTAATCTCCATAAGGCCTCAGAGGACATAGCTGGCCCATCTCCGACCTGTGCCGCAATAACCGGCTAAACTAATCTGACTGGCTGAGTGGCTGGAGCCTGATACAGGGGATCTATCTGCTCTGGAGTGGGAGTGGTAGGAGTCTGGGCTTCTCCTAGAGCCTGAGAGACTGCTGGTTCCATGGGAAATGTTCCAGTCTGGGCCACACTTTCCATAAGGCCCACCAAACGGATCAAAGCGTCCTGAAGTACTGGAGTGGCAATGAACCCCTCCGGAACCAGAGCTGGTCCGGCAGGAACAGTCTGGGCTGGAACCTTCTCGTCAAGCTCTATCTGAGGCTTCACTACTGGGGCTGCTGCTCGGGCCCTAGGCTGAGCCCTGCCCCTGCCCCTGCCTCGGCCTATGGCATGGCCTCGGCCTCGACCTCGACCTCTGCCCCGCGTAGGAGCTATCATTGGAGGCTCTGGCTGCTGCTCAGCGGAGGAAGTTGTACGTGTTCTCGCCATCTGCGAGAGAATAAGAGTAGAAGAGTTCAATCAGTATTGAGCAAGAAAGATCGCACGACATAGAAGAATATAAGTGAAACTTGTTCCTAAACTTCATAGCCTCTAGAAGATAAGCACAGATGTCTCCGTACCGATCCTCCAGACTCTACTAAGCTTTCTCGTGAATCGTGAGACCTAGGCAACCTAGTGCTCTGATACCAACTGTCACAACCCGAAATTTCCCACCGACGGGACTGTGATGGCGCCAAACATTTCACTTGCTAGGCAAGCCAACATTAGAGAATCATTTACCAATTCCTTATTTCCGTTCAATAATTAGAAATAATTAACTACGATGAAATATAACAAGTCGGAATATCATAAATCTATATTAACTACTACCACCCGTATCTGGAGTCATAATTCACGAGCATTCTTGAATTTATAACAAGTAATAGCCTAAAAGAGATACAACTGTCCGAATGAAAGAAAACAGTAAGACATAAAGGATAGATGGGGACTTCAAGGTCTTTGAACGCCGACAGTTCTACCTTGAGTCTCCGGACAGCGGACTAGTAGCAAATCTCGATCAACCTGAGCCGGTATCATAATGTGCACAGAAAATGCAGAGTGCAGCATCAGTACAACCGACCCCATGTACTGGTAACTGTCGAGCCTAACCTCGGTGAAGTAGTGACGAGGCTAGGACAAGACACTCACATATAACCTGAATAGTATAATCATGCTAGTGGCAACGACAGTAAATAAAGCAATAATGCGAAAATAATGGGAAGGGAACATACAGTGGGGGAATACAACATAAAGAGTGAGAATAATGAAAAGATAGAATTAAACAGAAATCCTTAAACGAATTGAGTAATTAAAACAACAAGGAAAAATGCACGGCATCGCCCTTCGTGCTTTACACTCTTCCTCACAATATAATTAAATTATGCACGGCATCACCCTTCGTGCTTTACACTCTTCCTCACAATATAATTAAATTAAGCACGATATCACCCTTCGTGCTTTACACTCTTCCTCACAATATAATTAAATTATGCACGGCATCACCCTTCGTGCTTTACACTCTTCCTCACAATTCATAGAATCAATAACAATGGATAGACAGAAGTTTCACAAGAAATCAATATTTCATCAATGATTACTTTCACAATTTGACATCTCGACCTCGAATCAATATTCGCAATTTTATCAACCTTGGTGGGACCGGATACAAGTCTCCCAACATTTTAACAACAACAATAAGCATGGATAACAAGATTTAAGACTACAAATTTACAAGAAATGGAATTTCACTCGCATGCTATGACTCGACCACAATGTATAGATGCTCTTCACCTCAACTATACGTCGTATTCAACAACAAAACATGTAGCAAATACTCAATACTTACCTCGTTCCGAAGGCCACTTAATTCTCAATCACAACATTTTCTTTGGAATTCACCTCCAAACCACTCGTATCTATTAAAAATGACTCAATAATATCAAATATTGCTAAAGGAGTCAATTATTTTTCATAAACTAAATTTCCCAAATTTTTCTCCAAAAACTCGAAAAATCGACCCCGGGTCCGCTTGGTCAAAATCCGAGGTTCGGACCAAAATCCTTTTACCCATTCATCCCCCGAGCCCGAATATATAATTAGTCTTGGAATCCGACCTCAAATTGAGGTCTAAGTCTCCAAATTCCCGAAATCCCTAGTTTCTACCCTAACCCCTAATCCTACCATGAAAACTCTAGATTTTAGGTTGAAAATTCAAGAAATGTAATGGGTAATTGAAAGAAAATGGTTTAGAATCACTCACCAATAATTTGGGGAAGAAATGACTATTGAAAAATCGCCTCTCACCGTTTGGTTTTTGAGAAAAATGACTTTTTGGCTAAAATCTCGTTATTGGATTCTGTTAAGTGCTGGGCGACAGTGTTCATCGCATTCGCAAGAGCACTGTCGCATTCGCGAAGGGTACTGGCTGCCAAGCCTTCGCGTTCGCGATGATTACTCCCCCCTGGCCTTCGCGTTCGCGAGGCATGGCTCGCGTTGGCGATGAAGCAACGACCAACCCCTCCCCAGGTCCCCACATGCTTCGCGTTCGCGTTGAGCCGGTCGAATTCGCGAAGGGTAAGTCCCCCATCACTTCGCATTCACGACCAGGCCTTCATGTTCGCGAAGAAGAAAACTTCAGCTGCCCAGTTTACTCTTCGCGTTCGCGAGAGTACCTTCGCGAACACGAAGAAGGAAATGCCAGAACACAGACTCTGCAGAAAAACCAGATTTCCAAAGTCCAAAACATCCTGTGGCCTATCCGAAACTCACCCGAGCCCTCGGGGCTCCAAACCAAACATGTACACAAGTCTAAAAACATTATACAAACTTGCTCGCGCGATCAAATCGCCAAAATAACACCTAGAGCTACGAATTTAGCACCAAATCAAATGAAATTCTCAAGAACACTTTAAAATTTCTATTTTCTCAACTGGACGTCCGAATCACGTCAAATCAACTATATTTCTCACCAAATTTCACAGACATGTCTTATATATCATAATGAACCTGTACTGAACTCCGGAACCAGAATACAGACCCGATACTAACAATGCCAAACATCAATCACTTCTTTAAAACAATTAATTTTCAGACTTTTAATTTTTATTAAAAATTCATAACTTGAGTTAGGGACCTCCGAATTCGATTGCGGGCATACGCCCAGGTCCCATAATTCGATACGGACCCACCGAGACCATTGAAATACGGATACGGACCCGTTTACCAAAAATATTGATCGAAGTCAACTAAAATCAACTTTTAAGGCAAAAATTCTTATTTTCATTAGTTTTCAACATAAAAGCTTTCCGGAAACTTGCCCGGACTGCGCACACAAATCGAGGAGGATAAAAATGAGATTTTTAAGGTTTAAGAGCACAAATTTGAATTCTAAAATATAAGATGACCGTTTGGGTCATCACTTTTGGATACATGAACTTTCAGGCTTTCAGCTAGCTTGTTGGTGAGGTTTCCATTTTCGCATTGTAATTGCTGTAGTTTGTATAATAAAAATTTTGTTTATTAAAAGAAATTGTGGTCCAAAATCTAACCATTATAGAATTGGTACTCAATTGTCTTAGATTCATCCTCCCAAGCTCTCCATGTCCTCATCTGCATTTCAACGTTGGTCAAACAACCACAATCATATCTTGAATTAGGCCTATTTAGTCTTAAAAATTCCTATAATAATTTATATAATTGAGTTAAGAGAAAACAATAGCAATAGATTGCACAGCCGTCGAATGCCTTTAAATGAAGGTTTGTCTTTTGATATTTTAAATCAATGTTCTAAGGGAAAAAGAGTATCTCACAAACAAACCCCTGTAGTTGAAATCTAGTTCGAAACTGGTGAAAAAACAAAATTTTGCATATAATAGCTTCTGCTTTTGCAAATGAAGTTCACAAACAAACAATTCCTTGGTCATTTGGGAGATGAACCATTTTTTAAATGAATATTAATAATTACTATTATCAATTCATTGATACATATATAGATATATGTTTAAGTTAGTGAGAAGTTACCCTTAGTTTGCCAAATCCCAAAGTTGTAATACAATATAACACAAAGATAAAAATGTGGAGCTGGTGAATTGCGTATTTTGAAGCAAATTGGATTTTTCCCTGCATTTAAATCAGGATAAAACAGAAGTTAGCAAGTCAATTAATTTTATATGGTCCTGTCAGATTACTAACAAATATAATTATCCGGCTTGAACAAAAAGTCCTCATATCTATATAAGGCATTTCTCCGGGTTAGTTTTCACATGATTATAGAACTTTATCCCCTATAATAAATCATGAAATATTTTTTGTCTCATTAAATTCATTGATTCTGTATAACTATAATAATAAAGTCACAGAATTATTTATTGTCATATTAAAGTAGTTGAATTTTACCCATTATAACACTTAAGTCCCAAAATATTACTCGTATAACAGTAAAGTCACCTTCATGAGTAAATTTTGTCATTATAGTGTATAAATTAGCGATTTTATACTAATAGTGAGTATACTTTCACCTACTTTAAGGTAACAAAAAATAGATTTTTACAGTACATAATTTTGTAACTTTATTGTTTACAATGAGTAAATTTTAATTACTTTAATGTAAAAAAAATATTTATGATTTTATTAATAAATTTGAATAAAGTTCAATGACCATACGAAAATATTAACTCATGAATATTTAGGAAACAAAGATTAAAAGAATACCTTAGTTCTACATGGGTCGAGAAAAATCAAGAAAGGTAATAACTGTTATAAAATAAAAACTGTAAAGTAAAGATAAGTATAAAGAGAAACTGATATATTATTCAAATTTCAAACTTATGTACATAATGAACTGAAAACTCCTCTATTTATAGAAGAAAGGAAATAGCTGCAGGGCTTTTCAGGAAGCAGCTGCAAGGCTTTTCTTTAGCTGCTTGTAAGTTGTCTGCATGAGCTGCTTGCAACCTGCATGTTTAATAAGAAACTGCTGCAAATCATTTCATTGAGCTGCTTGCAACATGCCTGCATCAGCTGTTTGTAGATAAATTTCAACAGAGTACTAAATGGATAATCTTCTTCAGGAAGATTATCTATAACAGAGTAATAAATGGATATCCACAATATAATTATTTTCATAACACTCCCCCTTGGATGTTCATTAAAAGGTATTGTGCCTCGTTAAAACCTTACTAGAAAAAATTCAGTGGAAAAAATCCTAGTGAAGGAAAAAGAGTACACATATTTAGTAATACGCATTTTTAGCTGCCTCATTAAAAACCTTATAAGGAAAACCATGTGGGAAAAAACCTTAGTAAGAAAAAAAGAGTACATCGCGTATTTTACTCCCCCTGATGAAAACCTTGTTTCAAATATTTGAGTCTCCGCATTCCAATCTTGTTTACCATCTTCTCAAAAATTGAAGCTGGCAAAGATTCAGTGAATAAATCTGACGGATTGTCACTTGAACGGATTTGTTGCACATCAATGTCACTATTTTTCTGAAGATCGTATGTGTAGAATGATTTTGGTAAAATGTGATTCGTTCTATCTCCTTTTATAAATCCTCTCTTCAATTGGGCTATACATGCAGCATTATCTTCGGATAAAATTGTGGATCTTTTATCACACTCCAAATCACATTTTTCTTGAATAAAATGAATCACCGATCTCAATTATACGCATTCCCTACTTGCTTCATGAATAGCTATTATCTCAGCATAATTTGAAGAAGTAGCAATAATTGACTGCTTTGTGGAGCGCCATGATATGACAGTACCTCCACATGTAAACACGTACTCGGTTTGAGATCAAGCTTTATAGGGATCAGATAAATAACCCGCATCTGCATAACCAACAAGATCTGCACTACCTTTGTTAGCATAAAACAAACCCATATCAAGAGTTCACTTTAAATATCGCAAAATATGCTTAATCTCATTCCAATATCTCCGAGTAGGAGAAGAGCTATATCTTGTTAGTAAATTAATAGAAAATACTATGTCAGGCCTTGTAGCATTAGCAAGATATATAAGTTCACCAATTGCACTGAGATATGGTGTTTCAGGAACAAGGAGTTCTTCATCCTCTTCTGGAGGTCGGAACGGGTCCTTATTCACTTCAAGTAATCGAACAACCATTGGTGTACTTAATGGGTACGCTTTATCCATGTAAAAGCGTTTTAAGACCCTTTCTATATAGGCAAATTGATGCATAAAGATCCCGTTTGTGAAATGTTCAATTTGCAGTCCAAGACAAAGTTTTATCTTTCCAAGATCTTTCATCTCAAATTCTTTCTTAAGATATTCAATTGCTTTTTGGAGCTCTTCTGGAGTTCCAACAAGATTTATGTCATCAACATAAACAACAAGTATAACAAATTCTAATAGCATTTTCTTTATAAAAATACATAGACAAATAACAACATTTATGTAACCCTCTTTCAGTAAATATTCACTAAGGCGATTATACCACATGCGACCAGATTGCTTTAAATCGTACAAAGATCTTTATAATCTGATTGAATACATTTCCCGAGATTTCGAATATGGTTCAGGCATTTTAAATCCTTCAGGGATTTTCATGTAAATCTCATTATCAAGTGACCCGTACAAATAAGTTGTAACTACATCCATCATATATATTTCAAGCCTTTCACGTAAGGCTAAACTGATGAGATATCGAAATGTTATGGCATCCATAATGGGTGAATATATTTCTTCATAATCGACTCCAGGTCGTTGTGAGAATCCTTGTGCGACAAGGCGAGCCTTGTATCTTTAAACTTCATTTTGGTCATTCCTTTTTCGCACAAAAATCCATTTATGACAAACTGGTTTTATACCAGCAGGTGTTTGGACTACTTGTCCAAAGACCTCTCTTTTAGCAAGTGCGTTCAATTCTGATTGAATTGCCCCTTGCCATTTTGGCCAATCAGATCTTTATTGACATTCTTCGACAGATCAGGGTTCACAATCCTCACTATCTTGCATAATGTTAAGTGCAACATTATAAGCAAAAATATTATCCACCACTATTTCAGATCGATTTAAATTAATCCCATCACCAGTAGAACTTATTAAAAGTTCCTCGCTCACTTGAGTCTCGGGTTCAGTGATTTCTTCAGGAATCTCAGAACTAATCAGATCTTGGGTCTCTTCAGGAGATCCCTTTATAGTATCGTTTTGATCATTTCTCAATTTTCTTTTTCGAGGATTTCGATCCTTAGAACCCAAAGGCCTACCACGCTTCAGGCGTGATTTATGTTCACTAGTTCTTATGCTAATAGATGGTCCTGCTGGGATATCAATTCATATAGGCACATTCTCTGCAGGGATATGTGACTTAGTTATCCTTTTCAAATCAGTAAACACGTCTGGAATTTGATTTGCTATATTTTATAAATGGATGATCTTTTGGACCTCCTGATTACATATAGGGGTACGTGGATCAAAATGAGATAATGATAAAACTTTCCACACAATTTCTCTTTTGATTTCCTTTTTCTCTCCCCCTAATTGTGGGAAATTTATTTCATCAAACCGACAATCTGCAAATTGAGCAGTAAATAAATCTCCCGTCAATGGTTCAAGATAGCGAATAATAGAGGGTGATTCAAACCTAATATATATTCCTAATCTTCTCTGCGGGCCCATCTTACTGCGCTGTGGTGGTACTACTGGCACATATACAGCACATCCGAAAATTCGTAGATGGGCAATATTTGGTTCATGTCCAAAAACTAATTATGACGGAGAATATTTATTATAATGTGTCGGTCTGAGACGGATCAGTGTTGATGTATGCAAGATAGCATGGCCCCAAATAGTAGTGGGCAATTTTATTTTCATAAGTAGTGGTCTTGCTATTAATTGCAGGCGTTTAATAAATGACTCTGCAAGGCCATTTTGAGTATGAACATAAGCTACAGGATGTTCAACTTTTATCCCAACTGATAGACAATAATCATCAAAAGCTTGAGATGAGAATTCTCCAGCATTATCAAGGCGAATAGCCTTTATAGGATAATTTGGAAATTGTACCCTTAATCGAATTATTTGGGCTAATAGCTTTGCAAACGCCAGGTTGCGAGATGATAATAGGCACACATGAGACCATATTGAAGATGCATCTATTAGGACCATAAAATATCTAAACAACCCACTTAGTGGGTGAATAGGTCTACATATATCCCCATGTATACGTTCTAAAAATGCATGGGATTCAATGCCAACCTTCATTGGTGATGGTCTAGTGATCATTTTGCCTTGATAACAAGCATCACAAGAAAATTCATCATTTGTAAGAATCTTCAGGTTCATTAATGGATGCCCACTCGAATTTTCAGTAATTCGCCTCATCATTATTGATCCAGGATGGCCCAAACGGCCATGCCAAAGCACAAAAGTATTTGAATCAGTAAACTTCAGGTTTATGATAGAGTATATTTCAACTTTACTAATCTTTGAATAGTATAAGCTAGAAGATAAAGTTGGTAACTTTTATACAATGTACTTATGGTCAGAAACATTCTTTGTAATACAAAGATATTCCATATTCATTTCATCTATCGTCTCAACATGATACCCATTTTGGCGGATATCCATAAAACTCAATAAGTTTCTTCGGGACTTGGAGGAGAATAATGCATTGTCTATAATAAGTTTTGTTCCCCTAGACAGAAATACAATAGCTCTTCTGGAGCCTTCAATCAAACTTATATTATCAGAAATTGTAGAAACATTTGCTTTTTCCTTATGCAAATAAGAAAAGTATTTCTGATCTTTGAATATGGCATGAGTTGTTCTACTATCAATTACACAAATATCTTCATGATTGGTCTTTGATCCAAACATAATTTGAGGATTATCCATATTCTTCAAGATGATATAAATAAAATAAATATGATAGTAAACATTATTATCAAAGCATAAGTTTTATTTATGTACAACTATTACATAACCATACTATCTACTACAAACAACAAAAATTAAAATATTTACATCTCTACAGATTCACTACCGATCACATGACTTGTTTCTCCTTCTGGGAGTGCAAAGTAATCAGCTACATCCAAATGTATGAAGTCTAAATTATCTTCAAAAATAAAATTTGTTTCAGCATTTTTCTCTGTTTTCTTCAGGGAGGCTTGATACAGCTCAACCAGGTGCTTTGACATACGACATGTACGTGACCAGTGCCCTTTTTTCCCACATCTATAGCATGCATTATTTGGCTTTTCTGCTTGCATCGCTTCATGCTTTTGTTCCTTCCTTTTCCACTGCTGGTGGTGAGCAGGGTTCTTTGGTACATTATTATTATCATGATTAGAGTTTCTTCCCCGACCATGGCCATGACCATGACTGAGGCCACGTCCTCTTCCACGCTTAGCTTGGTGGAAGTTCGTCTCATTCACTTCAGGGAATGGACAAGAACTAATAGGTCGGCTTTCATGGTTTTTCATTAATAGCCCATTATGTTGATCGGCTACAAGAAGATGTGAGATAAGTTCAGAATACTTTTTGAATCTCATTTCTCGATATTGTTGCTGCAGGAGCATATTCGAGGCATGAAAAGTGGTGAAGGTTTTTTCCAACATACCATGATCAGTAATATTATCACCACATAATTTTAATTGGGAAATAATTCTGAACATAGTAGAATTATACTCACTGATAGATTTAAAATATTGTAGCCTTAGATGAGTCCAATCATAATGTGCCTGTGGAAAAATAACTATCTTCAGGTGGTCATATCTATCTTTTAAATTATCCAACAGTATGACTGGATCTTTAACAGTAAGATATTCCATTTTCAGGCCCTCACCAAGGTGATGGCGTAGGAATATCATTGCTTTGGCACGGTCTTGGGTTGATGCCTGATTTTTGTCCTTGATGGTATCTGCCAGACCCATCGCATCAAGATGAATTTCGGCATCAAGCACCCAAGACATGTAGCTTTTGTCCGATATATCCAGGGCTACAAATTCAAGTTTAGAAAGATTTGACATTATTTAGAAAAAGAAAGTTCGTACCTGTGATACTTTCAAAGTATTTGCTCGAGATGGCAGAGTCTCGTACTGATAACGTGTTATAAAATAAAAACTGTAAAGTAAAGACAAGTATAGAGAGAAACTGATATATTATTCAAACTTCAAACTTATGTACATAATGAACTGAAAACTCCTCTATTTATAGAAGAAATGAAGCAGCTGCGAGGCTTTTCAGGAAGCAGCTGCAAGGCTTTTCTTTAGCTGCTTGTAAGTTGTCTGCATGAGCTGCTTGCAACCTGCCTGTTTAATAAGAAGCTGCTGCAAATCATTTCATTGAGCTGCTTGCAACCTGCCTGCATCAGCTGCTTGTAGATAAACTTCAACAGAGTACTAAATGGATAATCTTCTTCAGGAAGATTATCTATAACAGAGTAATAAATGGACATCCACAATATAATTATTTTCAGAACAATAACCTACCTTGTAAGTCTGCAATTAGCATTATTCCATCCATCTCAATTTCTTTTTCTTTTTGCCATTCGTCAATTGTTGATATATTTGACCAACTTTCAAAAATTAGTAAGCTGTAGTTTTAATTATTTCATTCTTGAAAGTAAAATTTAAATGTTAGTTTAATAATCTATGCAAATAATATACTTATATTCCCTCCATTTCAAAAACAATGAAATTGTTTTTTTTAGTCAGTTTCAATAACAATGAACCCTTTCTAAATTTGGAAACAACTTAACTTCAAAATTTCTGGTTTACTCTTAATGAGATGATTTATAGCCACACAAATAACTATGAATTATTTTAGACCACAAGTATAAAAAAAATAAAATCTTAAACTCCTTGTCTAGTCTAATAGGTTTAACAAATTGAAACGGACCAAGTAGTTGTAACTTTCACATAAAAATATAAAAGCATCGCCTACGTTTTATTAATTGAATCGTAATAGCATGGGTCCTATTTATTTTATGCAATTTCGATGTTCTGTTTGGACCCCTCTGTATTTTTTTTTCGTAATAATGTTTCTATTAATGAATTCAACCACCTCGTTGTTCTAGTTTCTTAAATAAAAACATAAGAAAACGACAGAAATGTATTATAGTCGTTTCATTTTATAAATTAATATGATGATATTTGATTGGATATAAAGGTTAAGAAATAAATAAATAAATAAAAGTAGAATTTATGGCCTTAAACATGCGATTTTTCTATAGGTAATGGCTAAATTGTTTAAAGTTAAAGTATTTTCAAATATAAAAATATAATATGTTATTATTTTTGTAAGCATACTAAAAAGATACTCCTAATATACATCAAATAGAACAAAGGGAGTAACCAAATTTAAATAAATTGCAATAAAAGATACTCCTAATATGATTGATTCTTGGAAGTGAGATGTGATAAATATTTTAGGATAAATAAGATTGATAAAGCATTTACTGAAACTTGTAATTAAGTTCAAAAGTTTTCTCATGTAACACGCAACTTGAAATACAGACAAAGTTGGGTATTTCACAGGGTACCGCAAACTTTTTTGTAATTATGATATTATACTAGGAGTATTTACCTAAAATTTAAATTGCTATATATGTAATTTTTAAGTTGTACCCTTAACCTTTCTTAAATGACTCCTAGAAGTTCACCAGGCAAGGAGAAAGCCGTGGAAATGGTTGACATCTTTCATCTTTAACCATAAATATACTTTTTAATAATTAGTAGGGGAAACTTTATTTCCTTAATAGACCTATCTGGCCCAAATTCAAATTAATCGCCAGTGGACTGGACAACTGACACAAATTAAAATGGCTAATAAAAAAAAAGGAAAAAGAAAAAAATACTCTTTACCTTTCCAAGATGATGAATGATTTGTTCAATGAACATGGAGATGGCAACTAATATGAAGCAAACCACAGCGACAGCCCATGTTGGTGTTTTGGCCAGTGGACGTTCATCACAAGTAGTAATACAGCTCGTTGAAGCCATATCAGATTCAAACAAAATTTAATTGATGGAAATAAATTCTCAAAATGTTAAAGTTACTAGTACGTTATTACTTAGCTTCAAAGATAAGCATGGAAGAAATTATATTGCGATAATCAAGCTTTCAACAATAAACTAAGTAATTGTCTTTACATGATTTCTAACTGATATTCGTGTAGACCTCTATCTTCTCTGCCGAGCATAAGCAAAGTCAGTAGTAAAATTAGCTGAGTCATGACCAAATGTCGATATAAAAAAGAAATGATACTCTATATACGTTTGTCCTTATAAACATGTGTGACGTTTTGTGATGTAACATGTTTGAATCGTGTCCGAAAGTAAGAAGTGGATAGCAAATAATATCATACCAGTTTGAAAATTCAGAACAGAGATTACTCTTCCGTAGTAGCTTTGGCATATGTCAAACTTACAAGGGATTCGTACTTGACCATTTTCATCTTAATTTGAATTGATTAATGACCACCAGATTTTGGCTTTAGGTGTCTACACATACACACATTCACAAAACAATCAACCTTAATCAAATCAGCTAACTTATAATTTTCTTCTCTTAATTTTCCATTTTGGTGTTGCGTCTTACAGTTTTTTCTTTCTATTTTTTGTTGAATTTTGTTATCGACGCGACTACACCAAATTATACTTTATGTCGTATCGTTATCTTTTTTTATCTCATTTTGCCCATCATTATTATTAATCTAGTCTTACAGTACGCGCGTTGCGCGTATACATATATTATAAGAACAAACTTCTTAAAAATAACTTAAATGATATATCTAATAAATATATTGTTACACTTAAAGTTTTAATGTTGATAATAGCAAATACCTAATTAATTCTAATCTATGCGGGAAAGAAATGCAAGTGCTGAAATTGATAAAAGGAAGAGCAATCAAGCAAGTGCCGAATTTAGCAAAGTCCGGAGCAAATCAATCAAGACAAAAGGAAGAGCAATCAAGTTCGAGAATTAAAAAAATCTCCGAAGAAAGAAATAAGAGATCATGTTTGACAGAGTTCATATTTAGACAACAAGCAAAACAGAAGATGGAGTATTTGACAATCAATTAACTACATGTCGTTGATTGCTCCTGAAAGTTAGGAAAATATAAGGAAAGAAGAGCATAGTTGAGAATTGAATCCAGCCTTCTTTTACGAAGTGGATTCAGAGGCAACCCTTGGATCATATCTCATAGAATATTCTTTGCATCAATCAATAGACAGTCTGTCCAAAATTTGCAACGACTCTGATGATAAGAATAACTCAAGACCTACCTATATGAAGAATTGAAGAACAAAAGAAAGGATTATTGTGATGACCCGATAGGTCATTTTTATTTTTAGATTTTATTTTTATATTCTGAGACCTCGAAAAGCTCCGTTCAGTCTTTCTCGATTTGCGTGCGCAATCCTTGTCTTTTTTAGAAAAAATTTTATGTGCAAAATTGATGAAAATATGAAATTTAGTCTTAACAATTAATTGAGTTGATTACGGTCAATATTTTATGTAAACAGACCCGGATTAGTATTTTGACAATCCCAATGGGTCCGTATCATGATTTGGGACTTGGGCGTAAGCCCGCAATCGAACTCGGAAGCCCCTAACTTAATTTAACATAAATTATTGAAAACTAGTAATTTGAAGGTTTAAAAGAATTTCTAAGTTTGACCGTAGGTTGACTTTGTTATTACCGAGTTCGCATTACGATTTCGGAACTTGATATAGGTTCATTTCAGTATTTATGACTTGTCTGCAAAATTTGGTGCAAAACGGAGTTGATTTGACGCGATTCGTATGTCGGGTTGTAAAATTACATGTTCTTGAGTTTCTTTGAAAATATCATTCATTTTGACGTTCGATTCGTAGTTCTAGGTGTTATTTTGGTATTTTGATCGTGCGAGCGAGTTCGTAGGATATTATTATACTTGTGTACATGTTTGGTTTGGAACCCGAAGGGGTCGGGTGAGTTTCGGATAGGCTACGAAATGATTTTTGAACTTAGAAGAATGATGGTTTTGCTGATATCTGATGCCTGAGATTTTGTGTTTCGTGATCGCGAAGGTGCTCTCACATTAGCGAAGGGGATTTGGGCTAGGGAAGGAATTTACTCTCCGCGAACGCGAGTAGTTGTTCGCAAACGCGAAGTACTGGGGGGGGGGGTCTACCCTCCGCGAACGCGACATGTCCTTCGCGAACGCATTGTGTTAAGAGGGGGGACTGGGGATTGAACTTTTACTCTACGCGAACGCGGGCCCAGAGGCGATTTTGAAGAGAAATTTCATCCCTACTTCGTAGGTTAGTGTACTTTAACTCATTTTCTTCCATTTCCATCAACACCCATTGATTTCTAACCTTAATCTATGCTCTTTCATGGTAGGAAATTATGGATTTGGATAGAATTAGAGGTTCTTGTAAAATTGAGATTTAGACCTCAAATTGAGGTCAGATTTCAAAACTAATTACATAATCGGACTTGGGGGAGAATGGGTGATTGGGTTTTGGTCCGAATCTCGGGTTTTGACCAAGCAAGTCCGGGGTTGACTTTTGTTGACGTTTTTCGAAATCATTAAAGATTGAATATTTTTCACTCATGGGTAGTTTCTAAAGCTTATTTTGAATTGTTTGAACGATATTTGGTTAGATTCGATTGGCTTTGAGACGAATTTTAGAGGAAAGACCCCGGTTGAGCTTTGATTTGATTGCGGAGCGAGGTAAGTGTCGCGATTAACCTTGACTTCAGAGATTAGGACTTGTTTGCCTATTTGCTACGTGTTTAGTATGTGGGTACAACGTATATGTAAGGTGACAAGTACTTATGCGTTGTTGTTGGGTTAAAGCATGCGGGTGGAATTTGTTTCCTTGTGATTTATTGCCTTTTTAATTATGATATCCATGCTTAGGTTAGATTATTACTTATTTGATCATTTTTTTCGTAATTATTGCTTATATTGTTGAGTATTTTGAAAGTTGAAGTTCGGTTTCTTGGCATCATATTTGACGTTAACTACATTCTCCGCATTATTTATTTCCCGAATTTATATTATCTTCATTACATGGTAAGGAAGAGTGTTAAAGTACGAAGGATGATATCGTGCCATTACATTTGTCTCATTTATTTATTAATACATAGTGAGGAAGAGAGTTAAAGCACGAAGGGTGATGCTGTGCCATTTATATCATTTATTCATTATATTATGGCAAGGAAAAGAGTAAAATCACGAAGGGTGATATCGTGACATTCATCTCATTTATTCATTGTTACATGGTGAGATCGAGAGTAAGAGCCTTTTGGTGATACCGTGCCATTTTATTTTTAGAGTAAGAGCACGAAGGGTGATGCCGTGCCATTTTATTTTTACTTATGTCATCATTTCATGGTAATGATAAGAGTAAAAGCACGAAGGGTGATGCCATATACCATTTTTATATCATTATCTTATCTGTCTTCATTGGTTGATGATTTATTTGGCTATTACGTGATGTCATTCCTGTCGTAGTTATCGTATCCTTCCCCTTTCGCATGTCCCCTCCGGGTTTGTACGTTGTTAATCTTTGTTTTTGTTACTACCTCATATATATATATACACACACACACGTACAGTTTTATTTACGTAGGTGTCTTGTCATAGCCTTGTCACTACCTCGTCGAGATTAGGCTCAATACTTACGAAGTACATTGGGTGGGTTGTACTCATACTACACTTCTGCACTTCTTGTGCATATTCTGGTATTGGTCCCAGTGGTGGGTGAGGTGTCAGCTCGGATCATTGCATTCAGAGACTTGAGGTAGATCTGCTTGTGTCCGCATACCTTGAAGTCCCCTTCCTCTTCCCTCTTCCCTCTTTTATTGTTCATTTTCTTCGAAACAGTTGTATTTATTCTGGACTATGTTTGTAGAACTTCTAGTTGCTGGTGTACTCGTGACTCCGGATCTTTAGGAGTAGATATTATTACATGACTTATATTGGTATTGTATTATATTGGGTTCCTATCTCTCGTTATTTATCATCATTTTGTTTAAACTGTTAAAATTTGGATATTTAACTATCT
Source organism: Nicotiana tabacum (assembly GCF_000715075.1). Lineage (NCBI taxonomy): Eukaryota > Viridiplantae > Streptophyta > Magnoliopsida > Solanales > Solanaceae > Nicotiana > Nicotiana tabacum. The sequence goes on along the minus strand of NC_134092.1, from coordinate 90,519,040 downwards.
CACGTCGGCTTGCCTAGCAAGTGGATGTTAGGTGCCATCACGACCCCGAGTTTGGGATTCCGGATCATGACAAGTAGGTATTAGAGCACTAGGTTGCCTAGGTCTCACGAGTCATGAGAAAGCTTAGTAGAGTCTGGAGGATCGGTACGGAGACGTCTGTACTTATCTTCCAGAGGCTGTGAAGTTAGGAAAAAATTTCACTTCTTTTTTTCTCTATCGTGTGATTTTGTTCCTATCATTGATGATTGAACCATTCTATTCTTGTTCTCTTGTAGATGGCGAGAACACGCATAACATCTACAGCCGGATAGGAGCCACAGCCCCCTATGGAAGCAACTACCAGGGGCTGAGGCCGAGGCAGAGACAGAACTCAGCCTAGGGCTAGAGCAGCAGCACCCGCAGTGGAGCCTCAGATTGATAACGAGGAGGAGGTTCCAGCTCAAACCGTACCCGTTAGACCAGCTCGGGTCCCGGAGGGGTTCATAGCCACTCTAGTACTTCAGGACGCTCTAGTCCGTTTGGTAGGCCTTATGTAGAGTGTGGCCCAGGCCGGTACATTCCCGGTTTCACCATACGTCTCTCGAGATGGAGGAGGAGCACAGACTCCCTCTACTCACACCCTGGAGCAGGCGGCTCCCCAATATCAGACACCAGCAGCCCCGCCAGTTGGGGTGGTTCAATCGGTTGTTGCGGCACAGGCCGGTGATAGGCCCGCTATGTCTTCTGAGTCTTTGTTAATATTGGACAAGTTTACCAAGCTTGTCCTTGTTCATTTCAGTGGTGCACCTTCCGAGGACCCACATGATTATCTAGACCGCTGCCACGAGGTGTTGCGAAATATGGGTATAGTTGAGACCAATGGGGTTGACTTTGTAGTGTTTCAGATGACTGGTTCCGCGAAGAGATGGTGGAGAGATTATATGTTGACTAGACCAGCTGGTTCGCCTGCACTTACCTGGGATCAGTTCTTACAGCAATTTCTAGAGAAGTTCATTCCTGTCACTCTGAGAGAGGATTATCGCAGGTAGTTTGAGCGTCTTCAACAGGGTAGTATGACTGTTACCCAGTACGAGACTCGATTTGTGGACCTAGCTCGCCATGCCATTATCTTGCTCCCTACTGAGAGGGAGAGAGTGAAGAGATTCATTGATGGGCTCACTTTCACTATCAGGTTACAGATGGCCAAGTAGACTGGAGATTATATTACTTTCTAGAGGGTTGTAGATATTTTCAGACGGATATAGATAGTTCGTGGTCAGAAGAGGGGGCCTGTGTCTGATAAGAGGCCTCATCATTTTGGTGGTTTCAGTGGTGCCTCGTCTGGAGGCAGGGGTACTTTTTGTTGAGGCCATCCTCCCAGGCCTTTTCAACCAGCGCTTAAGGCATCCCACGGTGCTTCGGGCAGTCAGGGTCCTTATGTGTCTCATCTTGAGTAGCTAGCCTACAGTGCACCACCAGCTCCTATTAGTGAACCTCCGATCCAGAGTTATCAGAGTGGTTACCAGGTCGATAGGGCTAGTTCCAGGGTCAGTTTTATTTGATCCACGCTCTACTTATTCCTACGTGACGTCCTATCTTGCTTCATATCTGGTTATGCCTTAAGATTCTTTAAGTGAACCTATGTATGTGTCCACACCTGTGGGAGATTATATTGTTGTAGATCGTGTCTATCGCTCGTGTGTGATTATTATTTGAAGTCTTGAGACTAGTGTAGATCTCCTATTTCTTGATATGGTAGACTTTAATGCTATTTTGGGCATGGATTGGTTGACACCTTATTATACTATATTGGATTGTCACACTAAGACGGTAGCCTTAGCCATGCCGGGATTGCCTCGATTAGAGTGGAGAGGGATTCCTGGTCATTCTACCAGCAGGGTTATTTCTTATGTGAAGGCTCGGCACATGGTCAAGAAGGGATGTCTAGCTTATTTGGCCTATGTTCGTGGTTCGAGTGCGGAGGTCCCTTCCATGAATTCAGTACCAGTTGTACGTGAGATTCCAGAGGTTTTTCCTGCAGATATGCCGGGGATGGCACCCGACGGGGATATTGACTTCTGTATTGATTTGGCTCCGGGCACTTAGCCCATTTCTATTCCACCATATTGTATGGCCCCACCGGAGTTGAAGGAATTGAAGGAGCAGTTGAAAGATTTGCTTGATAAGGGATTCATTAGACCTAGTGTCTTGCTCTGGGGTGCGCCTGTGTTGTCTGTGAAGAAGAAAGATGGCTCGATGAGGATGTGTATAGACTATCGGCAGTTGAACAAAGTCACTATCAAGAACAAGTATCTGTTACCGAGGATTGATGACTTATTTGATCAGCTTCAATGTGCCAAAGTGTTTTCGAAGATTGATTTGAGGTCTGGCTACGAACAGTTAAAGATTAGGGTGTCGGATGTCCCTAAGACGGATTTTTGGACTCAGTGTGGGCATTATGAGTTCCTAGTGATATCCTTTGGGTTGACAAATGCCTTATCAGCAATTATGGATTTGATGAACCGGGTGTTCAAGCCCTATTTGGATTCTTTTGTGATCTTATTCATTGATGCTATCTTGATCTACTCCCGTAGTCGATAGGAGCATGAGGAACATCGTCGGATTGTACTTCAGACTATGAGTTTTGGCTAGACTCGGTCGCCTTTATTGGGGCATATTGTATCGGCCAAGGTCATAAAGTTGGATGCTAAGAAGATTAAGGCAGTTCAGAACTAGCCTAGACCTACTTCAGTTACAACGATTTAGAGTTTCCTGGGTTTGGCGGGTTATTATCGCATGTTTGTGGAGGAGTTTTCATCCATCGCAGCCCCATTAACTAGATTGACGCAGAAGGGTGCTCCGTTCAGGTGGTCCGATGAGTGTATGTTGAGCTTTCAGATGCTCAAGACTGCTTTGACTATGACACCAATGTTAGTGTTGCCCACAGGTTCAGGATCTTACACGGTGTATTTTGATGCATCTCGTATTGGGCTCGGTGCATTATTGATGCAAAATAACAGGGTAATTGCATACGCGTCGCGGTAGTTGAAGGTTCTTGAGAAGAATTACCCTATTCATGACTTAAAGTTTGCAGCCATTGTTCATGCTCTGAAGATTTGGAGGCACTATCTTTACGGCGTGTCATGTGAGGTATTCAAGGATCATCGGAGTTTATAGTATTTGTTCAAGCAAAAGGATCTCAACTTGAGGCAGAGGAAGTGGTTGGAGCTGTTAAAAGACTATGATATCACCATTTTGTATCATCCAGGAAGGACAATGTGGTGGCCGATGCCTTGAGTAGAAAGGTTGTGAGTATGGGTAGCCTTGCGTATATTCCAGTTAGGGAGATGCCGTTAACATCAAACTTTCAGGCTTTGGCCAACCAGTACATAAGGTTAGATATTTCGGAGCCTAGTCGTGTTCTAGCTTGCACGATATCTCGGTCTTGTTTGTATGAGCGTCAGTATGACCACCCCCATTTGGTTGTCGCACGGAGGTGACAAGCAGGTTAATGTTTTGGATCATATGGTTTTGTGGATGTAAGGTCGTATGTATGTGCCCAATATGGATGGGCTTCGTGAGTTTATTCTTGAGGAGGCCCACAATTCCCGATATTTTATTCATCCGGGTGCCGCCAAGATGTATCAGGACTTGCGACAACATTATTGGTGGAGGAGAATGAAGAAGGATATAGTTACATATGTAGCTCGGTGTCTGAATTGTCAGCAAGTAAAGTACAAACATCAGAGGCCTGATGGTTTGCTTCAGAGGCTAAAGATTCCTGAGTGGAAGTGGGAGCGTATTACTATGGATTTTGTTGTTTGGATTCCACAGACTCAGAGGAAGTTCGACGCGATATGGGTCATTGTGGACAGGTTGACCAAGTCAGTATATTTTATTCCAGTGGCAGTTACCTATTCTTCAGAGCGATTAGCTGAGATCTACATCCACAAGATCGTCCATCTTCACGGTGTGCCTGTGTCCATCATTTCTGATCGAGGTACGCAGTTCACCTCGCACTTCTGGAGGGTCGTAAAATGTGAGTTAAGCACGCAGGTTGACTTGAGTACATCATTCCCACCCCAGACGGACGGATAGTCCGAGCGCACTATTCAGATATTAGAGGATATTCTTCGCGCTTGCGTTATGGATTTTGGGGGTTCTTGGGATCAGTTCTTGCTGCTTGAGGAGTTTGCCTACAATAACAACTACCAGTCGAGCATTCAGATGGCTCTCTATGAGGCATTGTACGGGAGGTGGTGCCGTTCGCCAGTTGGATGGTTCTAGCCGGGAAAGGCTCGATTATTGGGTACCGATTTGGTACAAGATGCCTTGGAAAAGGTCAAGATTATTCAGGATCGACTTTGCACATATCAGTCTAGGCAGAAGAGTTATGTCGACCGTAGAGTTTGTGATTTTGCATTCATGGTTGGATAGAGGGTATTGCTCCGGTTTTCACCCATGAAGGGTGTGATGAGGTTCGAAAAGAATGGCAAGTAAAGCCATAGGTATATCGGACCCTTTGAGATTCTTGAGAGAGTGGGTGAGGTGGCCTATAGGCTGGCATTGCCACATAGTTTATCAGCAGTCCATCCAGTGTTCTATGTGTCCATGCTCCGGAAGTATCACGGTGATCCATCTCATGTGTTAGATTTCAGCTCAGTCCAATTGAAAAAAGGATTTGACTTATGAAGAGGAGCCGATGGCCATTCTAGCGCGGCATGTCTGGCACTTGAGGTCTAAGATTTATCCTTCAGTTTGAATGCAGTGGAGAGGTCAGCCGATCGAGGCAGCCACATGGGAGACCGAGTCGGACATGCGGAGTATATATCCACACCTTTTCACCAGTCTAGGTACCTTTCTATGTACGTTCGAGGATGAACGTTTATTTTAGAGGTGGAGAATGTAATGACCCGATAGGTCATTTTCAGTTTTAGCTTTCATTTCTGTGTTTTGAGACCTCGAATAGCTTCGTTTAGCCTTCCTCAATTTGCGTGTGCAGTCCGTGTCTTTTTCCGAAAACTTTTTTTGTGAAAAATTGATGAAAATATAAAATTTAGCCTTAAAATGAATTGAGTTGACTACAATCAATATTTTGTGTAAACGGACCCGGATCAGTATTTTGACGGTCCTAGTGGGTTCGTATCGTGATTTGGGACTTGGGCGTATGCCCGGAATCGAATTCGAAAGTCCCTAACTTGATTTAACGTAAATTGTTGAAATTTAGTAATTTGAAGGCTTAAAAAAATTCTTAAGTTTGACCATAGGTTGACTTTATTGCTACCGGTTCAGATTACGATTTCGGAACTTGGTATAGGTTTATTTCAGTATTTATGATTTATCTGCAAAATTTGGTGCAAAACGGAGTTGATTTGTCGTGATTGAGACGTCCGGTTGTAAAATTATATGTTCTTGAGTTTCTTTGAAAATATCATTTATTTTGACGTCCGATTCATAGTTTTAGGTGTTATTTTGATCACGCGAGTGAGTTCGTAGGATGTTATTACAACACTTGTGTGCATGTTTGGTTTGGAACCCGGGGGCTCGGGTGAGTTTCGGATAGGCTAGGGAGTGATTTTTGAACTTAGAAGAATGCTGGTTTTGCTGATATCTGATCCCTGAGATTTTGTGCTTCACGATCATGAAGGGGAACTGGGTTGGGGAAGGAATTTACTCTCCGCGAACGCGAAGGCGGAGTAGTGGGGGGGGGGGTGTCTACCCTCTGCGAACGCAACACTTCCTTCGCGAATGCATAGTGTTAGGAGGGGGGACTGGGGATTGAAACTTTACTCTACACGAACGCGATTCCAGGCTCGCTAACGCGAAGGCAAGGGGGGCTAAGCCTACGCGAACACGGAGGGTTGATCGTGATCGCGATGGCCAATTAGGCAGTGCTCATCGTGAACGCATCAGGTGCTTCGCGAACGAGGAGGGTTGATCGTGATCGCGATGGCCAATTAGGTAGTGCTCTTCGAGAACGCAAAGTAAACCTGACGCCCAGACTTTAAAACATCTAAAAATCGGGATTTCACCCATTTTTCACATTAGAGCTCGGCCTAGAGGCGATTTTGAAGAGAAATTTCATCCCCACTTCGTAGGTTAGTGTACTTTAACTCGTTTTATTCCATTTCCATCAACACCCATTGATTTCTAACCTTAATCTATGCTCTTTCATGGTAGAAAATTAGGGATTTGGGTAGAATTAGATTTTTAGTGAAATTGAGATTTATACCTCAAATTGAGGTCGGATTTTAAAACTAATAACATAATCGGGCTCGAGGATGAATGGGTGATTGGGTTTTGGTTCGAATAGCAGGTTTTGACCAAGCGGGTCCGGGGATGACTTTTGTTGACTTTTTCCGAAATCATTAAAGATTGAATCTTTTTCACTCATGGGTAGTTTCTAAAGCTTATTTTGAACTGTTTGAACGATATTTGGTTAGATTCGATTGGTTTGGAGGTGAATTTTATAGGAAATGCCATGGTTAAGCTTTGATTTAATTGTGGAGCGAGGTAAGTGTCGCGGTTAACCTTGACTTCAGGGATTAGAACTTGTTTGCCTATTTTCTATGTGTTTAATGTGTGGGTACAACGTATATGTGAGGTGACGAGTACTTATGTGTTGTTGTTGGATTAAAGCATGCGGGTGGAACTTGTTTCCTTGTGATTTATTATCTTTTTAATTATGATATCCATGCTAAGGTTAGATTATTACTTATTTGATCATTTCTTCCGTAATTATTGCTTATTTAGTAGTTGTTGAGTATTTAGGTTAGATTATTACTTATTTGATCATTTCTTCCGTAATTTTGACGTTAAATACATTCTCTGCATTATTTATTTTTCAAATTTATATTATCTTCATTACATGGTAAGGAAGAGTGTTAAAGCACGAAGGGTGATGTCGTGCCATTGAATTTATCTCATTTATTGGTTAATACATAGTAAGGAAGAGAGTTAAAACACGAAGGGTGATGCCATGCCATTTATATCATTTATTCATTATATTATGGCGAGGAAGAGAGTAAAAGCACAAAGAGTGATGCCACACCATTTTTCTCATTTATTCATTGTTACATGATGAGATCGAGAGTAAAAGCACGAAGGGTGATGCCATGTCATTTCATTTTTACTTATGTCATTATTTCATGGTAAGGATAGGAGTAAAAGTACGAAGGGTGACGCCGTGTCATTTTTATATCATTGGCTTATCTGTCTTTATTGTTGATGATTTATTTTTCTATTACGTGATGTCATTCCTGCCGTAGTTATCGTATCCTTTCTCTTTCGCATGTCCCCTCCCGGTTTGTACGTTGTTAATCTTTGTTTTTGGTACTGCTTCGTATATATATACTTGTACAGATTTATTTATGTAGGTGTCCTGTCATAGCCTCATCACTACCTTGTTGAGGTTGGGCTCAATACTTACGAAGTACATTAGGTCAGTTGTACTCATACTGTACTTCTGTACTTTTTGTGCAGATTCTGGTATTAGTCCCAGTGGTGCATGAGGTGCCTCAACTTGGATCATTGCATTTATAGACTTAAGGTAGATCTGCTGGCGTCCGCAGACCTTGAAGTCTCATTTCTCTTCCCTCTTTTATTGTTCATTTCCTTCGAAATAGTTGTATTTATTTCAGACTATGTTTGTAGAACTTCTGGTTGCTCGTGTACTCGTGACTCCGGATTTTTGGGAGTAGATATTATTACATGACTTATGTTGGTATTATATTATATTGGGTTCTTATCTCTCGTTATTCATCATCATTTTGTTTAAAATGTTAAAATTTGGCTATTTGACTATGACACGTCGGCTTGCCTAGCAAGTGAATGTTAGGCGCCATCACGTTTTTTCTGCTATAAATGAATGACCTCTCCATTTATTTTCAAGCTTGGGATTCCAGGTCGTGACAATTACGCAACTCAACATATAAGTTTCTACATTTTTCTAGTTCTTAGTACAAACACTATCTTCTTGAGTTTATTAGTGTCACAAAAGATAGAAAGAGATAGGAAACAATCAAGAAGTTGTTTCAAGCATTGAGAACCATTCAAACTGTATTTTGTTAGTGGTGATCGAAAGAAAACCACGACTGATGTAACAGTTCACATATTGAAGATCTAAGAAAACCCTTGTGACCCAAGGGAACTGGATGTAGGTACTATAACGGTACTTAAACCAGTATAAAAACTCCGAGTCTTTACTAATTTTCATTTCTGCATTTTATATTCTGCCTTATCCTAAGCCTTAGGAGAAAAGGAGTCGAATAGTACTCACATTAGCAACTAATTTTTAATTTGGCACAATTCGCCATTCCCCTCTTATGTTTTAAATGGTATTATAGTAAGGTCTCACACAATATTGCATAACCGCAAGTGAGTAAAAGATCATGGCATCAAACACAATTATTGGAGCACTCTTTCAAGAAAGAACCTCTCAAACAAGACCACCCTACTTTAATGGTCAATACTTTTCACACTGGAACGTGTGTATGAAAACCTACACAAAAGCATATGACACTAAAGTCTGGCGCGTGATAGAAAAGGGAGATCTTCCTATTTCAGCAAAGAAGGATAAAGCTCCTGAAGGGAGATAAAAAAGGGAGATCTTCCTATCGTCTGATCCTCTTGATTTAGACGATTATACTAATGAACAAGCTGTTGTTGTTCAAGTGAATGCCTAGGCAAAACAATCTCCTCTACAATGTCATAAGTGGAGAAGAGTATGAGAAGATATCAAGTTATGAAACTGGAAAATAAATGCGGGACAAACTAAAAGTCACATATGGAGGAACAAACAAAGTCAAAGAGACAAGAATTAATCTTCTGATTCATGACTGTGAATTATTTCAAATGAAGGAAGGCGAGTCAGTTGAAGAGATCTTCCCGAGATTTAGCAAAATCATTTGGAGACCACTGAAAAATGGAGAACAAGTTAGGAAAATTCTCAGGAGCCTCCCCACCACATGTTAACCTAAGGTTATTGCCTTAGAATGTCAAGATCTTGACAAAATCTCGTATGATGAATTGCAAGGAGACCTCATAGCATTTGAAAAAACTCATCTAAACAACGAGTACGAGTGTCACACCTCATTTTTGGGGAAAGAAGTTTTTTCACTTTAAGTGACATTATTTGAAAATGGATTGATTTTATTTATTTTAAAAGAGTCGCCACTTGAAATAAATTATTAAGATGTCCCAAGTCACCGGTTTATTTTAAAATTCCAATTCAAGAAAAGTATGACTCTGTTTAAGTCTGCGAAATATAGAAGAACGGATAAGGAATTCTATTAACCCGGAAAAAGGTGTGAGGCACTTTCGAATTTCGTAATTTTAGCACGATCGCTTTACAATTACAATTAGCTTAATTATTTGATTATTACATATTTTCAAACCTATGTGCATTCTTTCCTACAACTTTAATTTGTATATTTTAAGCTATTTTGATTATTTATGGAATTATTTTAAAACAAGTTACGATGTCGCACACTTGTTATTTTATACACATTACAAATCGCCCCACCTAAAATACACTCGCAATTTATAATATATTTATTTTATTATTATTTAAAGTTATAAAATCAAATCGCGTGTACGTGCACTTGGGGTTGGAATTTAAGTGTCACGGTTATACCACAGGAACCGTACCCACAACTATGATGATTTATTAGTTAAACGTGCCTAGAGAAACTACGGATGTTCATAAGTTAATTATCTTCCTAAGATTTTTGGTTTCTTGTGAGGGTTCAAGAGTTGTGGAGTTTTATATATATTGATGCATGCGATCCTTTGGAGCATTAAAATTTTGAAGCTAAGTGTTGTAGCATCTGAAAGAATAAACTTCACAAGTAAACTAGATTTTGTTTTTGATTTTTAAAAGAGGAATAGTGTGGGATGTACTAATTGTAACTAAAGATTCACTTCCCGAAGGCACCCCTCTCTTTCAAGAGGACTCGCGGCATGTCAAGCCCTGGTAAGGTTCTTCGCTTTGCGTCGAATTAAACCTATGTTCCATCGCTTGTGTGAACCCCCGTCAATTTCTTTGAGTTTCATTATTGCGAACGTACTCTCCAGGTGGGGCTCGTGTTTTATTTATGTCTACTTAATAATTTATTAGTGGTGTTATAAATGGTATGTGATTAAAAGCCCATGCCAAGACGACCTAGCATATGCGAGCATGGAATAAAGCTCAGGACTTCTCAGTCCTTTTGGAATGTCAGCCTCTCGAGACTGTAAACAATTATAGGCCTCCATATTTTGGGCCGGTCTAATGCTAATTTCAGAGTCCACGTGAACTTTTAGTTCTGTAAAAATAGCACGGGCTAGTCAGTTTTCGGACTGGTAATTCAAAAATAGCTAGCGTTTGTAAAGTTAATGAAAAATAGTCACTATTTTGCTGCAACACGGACCGGTCCAGCATAATATACTGGAGATTGGAGCACCTGTGTATGAACTTCCAGCATATTATGCTGGACCGGTATATTATACTGGAACTCCAGTATATTATGCTGGAGTAGTTCCAATATATTATACTGGAACTCCAGTATAATACATTATATTGGAACTCCAGTATATTATGCTGGAATATTTTTCTGATTTTGAACAGTGTTTTCGTTCAGATTTATCTTTATAGGAAAAGTGGTTAAATTTCGATTACTTTTGAAACTGTGGCTATTTTTCAATTACCATTTGTAAATCTGGCTATTTTTGAATTTCTCCCCATAGTTCATGCACAAATTCAGCTGAGCCAATTATTGGGCTCAATAATATCAAAGATATAGAGGCCCATTAGCTTATACACATGCATATCCCTAAACAAGTAGAATTAAACAATCCACATGTAATTAATAAATTTTAGAGCCTTGAAAGCAAATTATTACGTCAATAATTATCTACAGTAATAGTCATCACTACCATTTAACGTACTCAGTCAATAGATGCCCAAAAACTTAACATAATTGAGTTTGAGATTACAAAAACTGACTGTTAATTAAGTTTACATAACTGAATAAAATGAACAACCAAATACACGAATGAATTTATCTAAAAATTTATCATGGCTGCCGCCATTTAGCTTGGATCCTCTTTCATAAAGCCAATCCCTGAAATCTCATTCAATCTGCCAAACTATTGCTTTACCTGCTTCAATTGCCATCATTATATAATTAAATTGGTATAATCAAACTGCCGTAAACTGATCCCTATATCCTTGATTCAACTCAAACATGCTATAAACTTTCATAATAACATTTCGTTACTTGTTCTTAAACAATCTGTCGAGTACCACTAAATCAACTTGAGGTCGACCAATATGAGGATTATGCACCCTAATTCACAGATTTGACATCACTTCACTTATTGACTAAACTTATATGAAGATTATTTAACTTATTTCCATTTAGTACTACATTAACTGAAACTACAGCAGTATAATCAATGATCATAGCCAAACATAGTTCACGTCAGCAATAATTAAAGGCAGAATAGCTTGATAGACATCTATACTTGTTCGTGTATATCATCTCGGTCCTTGTACTTAATATAGTTTCATCCAAACACATGAACTCAATCAAAACATGTGTTCTAAACCCTTCCGGCATTACGTGTTGGTCACTCACCCTGGCATGGAGAAAATATCATGTCCACATGAGATAAATTAATGCAACATCTTTATTTATTTAAAATATTACTTTTTAAAAATATTTCAAATCCATCCCCATCTTTCTATGCTGTCGGCGACCCTTATCACCGGAAAACACACGAAAAATCACAGAGTCACCTCCACCGTTTTGCTCTCTTTCCTCCTTTCTGAGCATAATCTTAAACCCCAATTCATATATAAAACTCTTCAATTTTCATAAAAAATTTTCTATCTTGCTTCATCTCCTTACTCTCACTATTTTAGGTAAAATTCAGACTACCATAGTAATCTTGAAATTTTCAAGTTTCAACAAAGTAAATCCTCAAGAACAGAGACACAAAAAGGGGGCCAATGAGCACTGTACCTCACTAGAATTTAGTTTGAAAGTATAGTAAAAAAGGAGGCAACAATCACTTTTTGGACAACAATATACGTTCAATTCCTATACTGCAAAACCCTTTTTTCTTCTCCTACTAGCATAGTACCTAATCACGAGAAAGGGTGATTATAGAGATAGCATTTGATTTAGTTTGATGAATCTTCATATGAGAATTTTGATGCAGTACTCTATTTTCATTTTAAATATAATCTTTGTATAGGGTAAAATATGCTATGATACATGACCGTCCAAAAAAGAGACACGTGGAACCCAAGACGAGGGTTGGCCAAAGACCGAAGGCAACTGTTTTGTTTGTCACCGGAAAAAATAACACTCATAAAGATGTGATAAATGATCTTCGCCTGGTTGAATTTAATAGAGAATATTACATAGCATTAAGAATAATTACCCGTTAGAGAGAATTTGACATTTATGTTTACTGTTTTATCTTCATCAATGTCCCTCATAATTGACATTAAAGAAGCGCACGATTCTAGGACCTCCTTCCCTAGACATAACTATAAATAGTGAGCTCAATTATCATTGCAAAGGATACGAATTTTCTGAAAAACTTACGCTACATTCTATACAAAACTTAATACCATTTTATCTTCTTACTTTTTGATTTTGTTGTTATTGTGCCCGGAAACCCTGTTCCCGGAACTGTTTCTTATGTTGTTTCGTCTACATCCTAAGGCTAAGTATTGCATAATTCTTCGATTATTTTATTATTTCAAGATCAAATTAATTTTTTTTCTAGAAACCACATATAAATTCAATTGTACTATTTTACGGGTAAACAGTTAGGCGCCCACCGTGAGGCCTAGACAACCATGTAATTAAATTGATCCTTGACTTTTTTACTAACGTGTTTTGATTACTTTGTCTTAGAAAAAATCATAAAAAATGGCAGATAACACTGTTAACAACATGCACAACCCCGAGATTCGAGGGGATCAGCCTCATTTCGAGGACTCAATCAGTGACACCCACAATGAGGGGAATAACGCCATACCGGTGCATGACAGACAATATCCTCGACATATTAGGGAGACAACTCCCAATGATGCTGATGAGGAATATGTCGTTGACGCGGTATGGGTCTTGCAAGAGAAACATACGATCATTCTAGGACACCTCACGCGATAGGATAAGTTATGACGGAGTTGAAGCAGGCGTTGTCGAGAGCTTCAAATAATGCAAACAGACGAGATCTGATTCCTCCCGGGGCTCCCGCGAATCAAACAACGCACAAGGTCGACAATAATACTCCTAGGGGTGAAATTGGCTCTGATGAGGGAGGGGGCAGATCTGGACTCAATAACGAGAATGATCCTTTCAAGAATGAACTTTTACGGTTTATGAGGGAAGTGAACGCCCACATGGACCATATCCGGGCGCGCCACCAGTTCTTAAAGGTCCAAACTCGAAAAAGTATACTCAATTACCATACAAGCCAAGTGCGGCACTAGAGTTAATCTCGTAGTGGTTCAAAATTCCTGAAGTGCCAACGTATGACGGAAATTTAGACCCCCAAGAGCATATTACCACCTACATAACAGCGGTAAAGGGAAATGATTTAGCTCCTCACAAAAATGAATCTGTGTTACTAAAGAAATTAGGAGAAACCCTCATGAGGGGAGCCTTGACGTGGTATTCGCTGTTACCCGAGCATTCCATAGACTTATTTGAAATGCACGCGGATTCTTTCATCAAGTCTCATGCCGGGGCTAGAAAAGTATAGGCCCGAAAGTATGACATATTCAGGATTGTGCAAGGAGAGTCTGAGCTGCTACGAGAGTTCGTTAACCGATCCCAGAAGGAGAGAATGTTGCTCCATGCAGTCCCGGATGAATGGGCGACTGAAGCATTCACAAAGGGATTGAATCAGAGTAGTTCATACGCTTCCCGAAAATTGAAGGAAAGCCTACTCGAGTTTCAAGCAACGACCTAAGCAGATGTTCACAACCGGTACGAATCAAAAATAAGGATCGAAGATGATCGGGTTGGTTTTCCGTCATCGACCAAAGGACGAGAAACGAATAGAGAAAAATATAAGGATGATTATGATGCAGACATACGGACTTCGAGGGGCTGGGTATTGCCCTACGAACAGACCGAAGGCCGCAACAGAGGTTTCCAGACAGCGTACAGGTTTGCCATTGACAGAAGGACTGATCGCGGTCGGAACAATCAATCACTACACGATAAAGAAGTATTAGGGTCACGGGATCCTTCTTACCCTAAATTATCGGAATACAACTTCAACGTCAGTTTAGTGGAGTTGGTGTCGGTTATAAGAAACATCAAAAAAGCACGGTTCCCAAAACCGATAAGATCTCATCCCAGCTATAGGGATCCACACTTGTGATATGAATACCACGAGACAAATGGCTAACAGATAGGGACTGTCGACACCTCCGAGAAGAAGTGGCAACATTATTGAAGAATGGTCACCTCAGAGAATTCTTGAATGATCGAGCTAAGAACAATTATGATCGTAACCGGGACAACGCAGAACCCTCGAAAGCAGCAGAAAATCCTCCGTGTCAAACAATCAACATGATATTCTGAGGGAACGAGACTAATAGGGTCACATTAAGAAGATGAAAGTATCAATAATACATAACAAAAGGATTCGGGAAGACGATATCACTTTTACAGAGGACGGAGACGGATTGCTACTACCACACAACTACGCACTGGTAATTTCTTTAAATGTGCTAGATTTTAAGATTAAATATGTTCTAGTGGATCTAGGAAGTTCGGACAATATCATACAATGGAGAGTATTGGAGCAAGTTAAACTCACCGGAAGTATTATTCCGGCCACAAAGCTCCTCGCCGGATTCAACCTCGCAAGTGTGACAACCCGGGGAGAAATTTTATTACTCACAAATGCTGAAGGAGTAATGAAAACAACTCTTTTCGAAGTGGTATATGGTGATATGAGATACAACATCATTCTGGGAAGGCCATGGTTGCACGAGATGAAAGTTGTACCATCAACATATCATCAATTACTGAAGTTTCCAATGCTCGAAGGAATTAAGCAGATAAGGGATGATCAACTGACGGCAAGGGGGATGAATGTAGTTTCGGTCTCCGGTAGCAAAGGAAAGGAACATGTGGCATAGCAATTATAGGGACCGACACCTACTCCCGAACTAGATAAAGTTAGCTCGGGGGCAGAGGCGTCAGAATATTATCAGGTGCCGAGATATTTCCAAGTTCCAGAAGAGACCGATGTAACAAAGTCTAGAGCGGAAGAGCTGTAGCAAGTGGCATTGTTAGAAGAATTCCTAGAAAGGAAATTCCACTTAGGGACAGGACTGCACTCAGAACTCAGGCCCGACTTTATTAAATTCCGTAAATCTAATGCCGATTATTTTGCATGGTCGCATAAGGATATGACAGGCATCCTAAAAGAGGTAGACATACACAAGTTAAGCTTGGATCCTAAGATACCTCCGATAAGACAAAAGAAACGCCTGATTGTCGTAACCATGAATAAATTCGTCAAAGAAGAGGTAACCCGCTTACTTAATATTGGTTTGATCCGAAAGGTAAGATATCCAAACTGGTTAGCTAATGTAGTAGTAGTTCCTAAGAAGAACAATAAGTTTCGCATGTGTGTGTAGATTATAAAGATTTTAACAAGGCGTGCCCAAAAGACTCGTTCCCACTGCCAAACATCGATAAAATAATTCATGCCACGACCGGGCACGAGTAAATATGTTTCCTCGATACTTATTCCGGGTACAACCAAATTAAGATGAACCCGGAGGATCAGAAAATGACTTCGTTTATAACGAATTTCGGTATATATTGCAATAATGTGATGCCCTTCGGGTTGAAAAACACCAGAGCCACTTATCAACGGCTCATGAACAAGATGTTTGAAAATAAAATAGGAAAAACTATGAAAGTTTATATAAACGATATGCTCATTAAGTTTTTAAATGCAGGTGATCATATTAAACATCTGCAAGAAACTTTCGACATCCTAAGGAAGCATAATATGAAACTTAATCCCGAGAAATGCGTGTTCGGGGTCACCTCTCGTAAGTTTTTGGGATTTTTGGTATCACAAAGGGGAATTGAGGTAAATTTCGATAAGATCAAGGCCATAGAAGACATCTTAGACCAACTATCAAACATGAAGGGAGTCCAAAGTCTTACGGGGAGATTGGCAACTTTAAGCAGGTTCATTTCCTGGTCATTAGAAAAGTGTCATCGTTTCTTCGCACTGCTAAAAAAAAAAAATCGAATGGACCCCGGAGTGCTAGCATGATTTGAGGGATTTAAAGAAGTACTTGTCAAGCCCTCAATTACTTTCAAAACCAAAAGAAGGTGAAACGTTTCTAGTTTATCACGCGGTCTCGGAAGTTGCGGTAAGTGTGATTTTAGTCCGAGGGAATGAAGGGACGCAATCCCTAATTTATTATATTAGTAAAGTTTTAACGGGAGCATAAACTCGCTACCCACATTAGGAGAAATTGGCCTTAGCTCTCGTAGTCACCGCTCGGAAGCTGAGGCCCTACTTCTAATGCCAACCGATAGTCGTGGTGACTACTTTCCCTTTGCGGAACATCCTCCAAAAACCCGAGCTCTAGGGTAGATTGGCCAAATGGGCCGTCGAAATGAGTGAATTCAACATAGAATATAAACCATGGACTGCAATTAAGTCGCAAGTCTTGGCTGACTTCGTGGCCGATTTCAATTTGGGATTATTGCCTCTAACAACCAAGGAGATAGTAATGGTGTCAGAATAGACATCAGGGGTTTGGAACTTATTTACAGACGAGGCTTCCAAAGTAAAAGGGCTCGAGATAGGTATAGTCTTAATCACGCCTTCGGGGAAAATCCTAAGGCAAGCCATCAGAACGGTCCCTTTAACTAACAATGAAGCAGCGTATAAAGCTTTGATTGCAGGGCTCGAATTGGACCGGGGACTTGACTCTGAGGCTATCGAAATCAAATGCAACTCACAGCTGGTGGTAAATCAGGTCTACGGGATCTTTGAGATCAAAGAGGAGCGCATGCAACAATACGTGGTAAAGGTTCAGGCTCTGTTGGCGTAATTTTGGGAGTGGTCAATTACTCATATCCCAAGGGAAGATAACGCAGAAGCAGAAGCATTGGCAAACCTAGGATCATAGACGAAAATAAAGGGATCGGAGTCCGGGACGGTAGTACAACTGATGAAATCAGTCCTGGATACAGATGGTTACTATGAGGTAAATTCGACTAATTTGGTATGGGACTGGAGAGATAAAATCATCGATTACCTCGAACACGGGAAACTACCTGAAGACCCCAAAGTATCCCGGTACGCGCCAAAGCAACGTGATATAGCTTCAAGAGAGGCCAATTGTATAGAAAATCATTTCAAGGCCCGCTAGCCCGATACTTAGGGGCATCCGAAGCTAACTATGTCTTGATAGAGGTACACGAAGGGACATGCGGCAACCACTCGGGTGCATATTCCTTAGTGCCGAAGTTGGTAGGGCAGGATATTATTGGCCTCACATGGAACACGATGCCAAATACTTCATACGAAAATGTGATAAGTGCCAACGCTATGCACCACTGGTGCATCAACCGGTAGAACCCTTACATTCGATTTTGTCCCCGTGGCCGTTCATGAAATGGGGGATGTACATTGCCGGACCACTTCCACCGGCTCCCGGAATTATAAGATTTCTTTTAATTTTGACTGATTATTTTTCTAAGTGGGTGGAACCAGGTCCTTATCATAAGATCGGAGAACGAGAAATGGTGGATTTCTTGTGGGAAAATATAATTTGCAGGTTTGGAATACCAAAAGAGATAGCATGCAACAATGGGCCACAATTTATCGGCGAAAACATTACAAAGTTCCTCGAAGATTTAAAAATAAAGAGGATCACATCTTCACCCTATCATTCGAGTGCAAACGGTCAAGCGGAGTCAACGAAAAAAGTGATTATTCAAAACCTCAAGAAAAGGTTGGAAGCGGCTAAGGGTAACTGGCCCGAGGAATTACCCAGAGTTCTATGGGCATACCAAACTACGTCCAAGTCGAGCACAGGAGAAACCCCTTTTTTCCTTGTGTACGGTGCAGAAGCTTTAATCCCGGTGGAAGTAGGGGAATCCACCTTGAGATATTTCCAGACAGATGAAGAACCGAACAATGAAGCAGTGTTAGTCAACTTGGAACTGCTCGATGAACGCAGGGACTTGGCGCATGTAAGAATGGTAGATCAAAAGTAGAGAATTGAGCGTCATTATAATCAAAGAGCCAACCTCCGTTATTTCAAAGTAGGAGACTTGGTCCTAAGGAAAGTAGCTCAAAACATCCGGGAGCTCAACATGGGAAGCTAGGTCCAATGTAGGAAGGCCCCTACCGGGTTTCAGCTATCATCGGGAAAGGTTCATACGGGTTGGAAAACCAAAATGGAGAAAAATTGCCCAATAATTGGAACGTGGCACACCTCAAAAGATACTACTGTTGATGGACATTATCTGATCAGAATGTATGTGCTACACTTTTTTTCTCTTCGTTAAGTTTTTGTCCCAATTAGGTTTTCTGGTAAGGTTTTTAACGAGGCATCAACAGAAAGTATACTACGAAGACAACAACAATAAGATCTTTAATAGAAAGGTACACAAGCAAATATCCTCTCGGGGATGGTTAGATAATCTTTAGCTCTATAGCAAATTCCCACCCGGAAGTTAATTTTGCTATTGAACAAAGGTTACCTGATCATTCATGAGCACAAACCACTAGAGGGTTGTTAGATAGTTGTTCGCTCAATAGCAGAAATTCCTAAGGGGAGGTAAAGTGTGTTACCAAGTTAAGGATTATCTAGCAATGCATTAGTGGAATCTTCGAAGGTACAAGACATCTAGTGTTCCAATTTGCACTCTTTGCATTCAAACACTGGGGGGAATGATATGAGGATACGGAAACAATGACTGCCACGTCGATCGGGAAATAAAAAACTGGAAATATAATTGCATCATCGGGACCAGGGACTACGCGGCCAGCCCTATAGAAACAAGTTGTACGCATTAGCCACAAGTAATGACAATTTCTTTTCGGCATAGCAAATGCTTATGTACTTTTTGAAAATAGAAGAAATGAAATGAAATGAAATCCTTTTGTTTTTATCTTGTTTCTTGTCTGAACGATGAATTAACTTTGTCATTTGAAAGTTAAACAAGTACTTCAAATGCTAATACCGTAATGAACAAGAGACGTTCTCTTCAAGAGAACCGTAAACATAAGAGGGCCCTCTTTTATAAAAACTCTCACGTTAATGGGTAGGTTCCGGAAGAATTTATGCCCGGAATCAAAATGCCTTCGGGGAAAGATACACCCGAAGCCGTACACGAAAGGACACAGAAAGTAAACTTGCGCAAATACTTATCAAAGCAATCATGAAAAATGGCTGATGCCCAGAGCCAAAAATGCTTTCGGGGAAGATACACCCAAGGCTTCACATAATAAGATGCAAAAAAGAAAAGCTTGCGTAAAACTCTTAAGCAAAAGGAAGAAAATGCAAAGATTAAAGACTTGCATGAATATTCAAATGAAAGGAAGACTCAAATAATACTTGAACAAAAGATGTTTTTATTTACAAAAATATGTCAACACGACACAAGAACAAGAATTGGGAAAAGAAAAGAACAGCTAAACTGCAGTATCTCCGGAACCAGGAGGAAGAGAAGTGTTCGCGCCCAAGGGAGAAGTAGATGGAACCATCGATGGCTCAACATTTTCACCAGTTTGTCCTTCAACATCATCATCCTCCGATTATTATTTAGTTCCCGAGAACTCGGAACGGGAACCAGAAGGACCAGGTGCATCAGACCTCGCTGGGATTCCACGTTTAGCAGCTAACTCAAGCTCACGGGCCTTAGAAATTTCGGCATCAAAATCAATGACACCATCTTTGACCCCTTCCAATGTTTTTCTCCTCATACTGTACATAGCATAAGTTTTCTCAACAACGAGGGAAGTCGCTCGGCACTTAAGTTCTTCTTTGAGTTGGGTTACCTCGGTAGAAAGGTTTTTCCAGGCAGACCTAGCAGATTTGAGGCTAACATCAAGGTCACAAACAGTTAAACTAAAAAGCCTATTATACTCGATAGGTTTCCTGTCCTTCTCTTCCAGCTGGGCATGTTTCTCCCCCTTAGCAGCAAGCTCTTCAATTTTAGAGTTCAAGGCTGCCTTTAAGTTGGTCACTCTTTCAGCGAAGGCAGCCTCCCGTTCGGTTGCAACAAGAATGGTGTTATGGACTTCAACCCATTTGGCCCTCGCTTCATCAAATCTAACCCTCAGCGGGCCAATTTATTTGCTAAGGGTTACCACTTCTTGCTCACTTTACTACAAACGAGCCTCCAATACAACAACCTCAGAAGCTTTGGCTTCCAATTCCGAAAGGCGAGCGACATGTGGCTCCTCCTCTGCCAAAAGCTGATCCCGTGCGGAGGTAATCTCTTCCTTTTCATGAATCAACTTCTGAAGGCCCTCGAAGCAAGAAAGTTGGCTTACAAAGTAATAAGGGTAAAATTCAGGATATGTTCATACCCAAAAATAGAAGGAGTAATAAAGGAAAAAAAGAACGTACCACTGAGGCGTTGTTCAACAAACACTCTCCTGAGAGTGCCTGAATCTTTTCCCATCCGTTCTCTGAAGCCAAAGGCTTCAGATAATTAGAAAGCTCCACCGGCCGAGATATCAAGTTGTATTCGGTAGAGACCGAAAGAGTAACATTCCTCCTCATTTGTGGATCTTCAGAAGGGGTAGCATAATTTTTCCCCAAGTTCCCATAAATTGGGGACTGTGGAAGAGGAACACCTTCTTCGTGGTCAGGTGCGGCCAGTGGAGATGATGTAGTAATTGCTGGTGGAAGAGTGGATGAAGATGGAAGTGATGTAGCAGTTGCTGGTGTTGGTGAAGATAGAGATGAAGCTGATGGAGTTGAAGTGTGAGAAGCAGCTATATCAAAAATAGTGCTGGTTGTTGGATGCTTGCCAACCAAAGATGACAGGGACCCGATACTCAGCCCTGTAGTACTTGGTACAATAATTGGGGCTAGAAAACGGGAGTGGACATTATCAACCAAATCAAACTCTCCCAAAAGTGCTGAGGCATCGTCCTCGGTTGGTGTAACTATCTCAACAGGTCGAGCATCCTGTTGAGATGATGAGGATCGTCGTCTTTTATGTAGAGAAACTCCCTCATCACTAGCTTTTTCATCATCGTCGATCATCACGGTGTCTATGATCAACCTGGAAGGAGGGCCAGTTACCATCGCTACCGGAGATGACTCGGTTGCATCGGTCCTCACCCTCTTATTCTTTTCCCCGTCTGCGGATGAGCATCTTCTATTTGGTTGTTTATCTTCCGGCCGGGGACTCCGTAAAGAAACATTTGCTTCCGAAGCAGGACCGGAGACACATGTTCGAGTAAGCGCCTCCTAAAGCAGCCTCGCTGCATCAACAAGATCAGCCAAGACATCTTCCTCAGGAACATCAACAGAGCCCGCAAGTAGACCTAATTTCATTGACAAGTTAGAAAGGATCAATCAAGTTCTTCACATGAAAAATTAAAACAAGGTGAGTTCGAATTACCATGATTCTTGGCCTTCCACTTGTATTTAGGGGCCATTTCTTTCCACAAGAGAGTCTCGGGCATCGTAACATCAACAATCTTGTGTACCCACCGATCCAAACCTTCAACCACCGGTGAGCTCAATCGAGTTGATGAAATAGGCAAAGTATGGAGGATCAATATGGCTATAGAAAAATATTTTGTAAAAGGAAATATTAAACAAAGAGATTACGAGTGCGGTTCCAAGAGACCGGAAAGGATGAAGTCGTTGCCCGAATGATGTCGTTGGAGGAAGCTGCAACGAACCGTTCCATCCACCTACAGTCGTTGTCATCATCCATGCTAGACAACAGAGCATGGTGGCCACACTTGCAGAGGTTTATCATTCCCCCGCAGAAGATTTTGGCAGAACAGAGATTTATCATATGAGCTAAGGTTACCTCCTCTCCAGTCTCCTGGCAAAAACGCCAAAGGCAAGCAATCGTACTCCACAAAAAGGACTTACTTGTGCCAAACACACTGGGTAACAAAGGTAAAACTCTGCAATCACGGAGTCAAGCTCTTCGCTCAAAGAGAACGCACCCAAAGTAAAGGGATACGTGTAAAAATATGTAAAACCCTCCTTGGGTAGGGTGACTCACTCCGATAGATCAGGAGCAATAATATCCAAATCATGGCAGCGACAGTCCTCCTTCACAGTAGGAATGCTAGAAGGACGTATGGAAGAAGGATACCTACTGACGACCCATGTACGAGAGTTAGCAGTAGTGAATTTCTCTTTGAAGTATTTTGCGGTAATAAGACTTCTAGGGATGATGGAGCCCACTGTTGGAGGAGTAGAGTCCTCGGCCTTGTTCTCGCTCTTTAAAAAACCGGTACGCTTTGAGGAAGAAGCCATTATATGGAAAAAGGAGAAGGTGTTTTGTTTGAAGAGAATTAGAGGAAAGATGAAGATCAAGATACAAGTTAGATAAGGGAATCTTGAAAAATTATGAAATATAAGGGAGAAGGTTGATACGTATAACTAAAAGTTTTGTCGGCTAAATTCATGGCCTTGATTACCTTGATAATCGGCAAAAGTTGTACTGAATCATGGGATGACGCGTGCTCGGGACATTAAATACGGAGAGACGTGTGTCTAATCAACCGTCAGAAACGTTCAAAAGGAATTATAGTAATTCCCGCCAAAAGAGTGTTTCTACCAACTTCTCGGTAACACAAAGTTATGTCACCGGAAAGCAGGGGACTATCTGTATAGGGTAAAATATACTATGACACGTGGCCATCCAATAAAGGGATACGTGGGACCCAAGACGGGGGATGGCCAAAGACCGAAGATAACTGTTTCGTTTGTAACCGGAAAGAATAAATGTGTGATAAATGCTCTTCGCTCGGTAGCATTTAATAGAGAATATTCTATGACATTAAGAGCAATTACCCGTTATAGAGAATTTGGCATTTATGTTCACTGTTATATCTTTATCAATGTCACTCATAATTGACATTAAAGAAAGGGAACGATCCTAAGACCTTCTTCCCTAGACATAGCTATAAATAGTAAGCTCAGTTATCATTGCAAATGACACGATTTTTCTGGCAAACTTACGCTACATTCTATACAAAGCTTAATACCATTTTATCTTATTATTTTTTGATTTTGTTGTTGTTGTGGCCGGAAACCCTATTCCCGAAACTGTTGTTTATGTTGTTTCGTCTACATCCTAAGGCTAAGTATTTCATAATTCTTCGATTATTTTATTATTTCAGGATCAAATTAATTCATTTGTCTAGTAACCGCGTACAAATTTAACTGTACAGTTTTACGAGTAAACAATCTTAATTAAGAAGAAA
The DNA here is from genome assembly GCF_000715075.1 of Nicotiana tabacum. NCBI lineage: Eukaryota > Viridiplantae > Streptophyta > Magnoliopsida > Solanales > Solanaceae > Nicotiana > Nicotiana tabacum. Next base: position 90,495,586 of record NC_134092.1, on the reverse strand, counting down.
AAAATCAGAAGAGTATAGGGGCGGAAGGGGGGGTTCCGATAGGAAAGAGGAGGAGAAGCATATGGGAAAAATGGGGGGAGGGGGATGGAGGAAGGGGTTTAAGGCAGGTGGGTCCGAAAGGGGTAGGGATCTGCTTGGGTTGGGCAATTATTTTACTCTTTATTTTTTTTTTTATGATTGTTAATATTTTTAAATTAAAATTAGTACATCCACTCCCTTTTTTTGACCGTGTAACCACTCATTTTTTTGACTCATAAAAATAAATGTCACATAATGGTCCAAAGAGTTCAAAATATATGTTTTGACCGAGTTTAGTTATCTAGATGAAACTATATTGAGTATACGGACCGGGATGACAAATACGAACATGCAAGTACATGTGTCTGTCAGGCTATTCTACCGTAATTAATATCAAAGAGAACATAATTCAAACTTTTGCATTATATACACCAAATTCAACACTTGAAGTTTCAGGAAATACGTAAATGCAAGTAAAAAAACAGAATCGACCAAATAAAGGTCCGGAAAAAGCAAATGATGGAGCTCAGCTACTATAGAAGACAACAACAGTAGATTTTCGACATCAACAACTTTCAAAACCCATAAAAAGAGATTGATACTCAAAATCCCAAGCTATCGAGTGGACTTCAGTTTTCTCCTTGAAATCTCAATTTTCTTTTTGTTTTCCAGACCTTTTGTTTTCCATATCTCAAAAATGAAGTTTTGAATTTCAAATTTTTTATTTTTCAGATGCATGTGAAGGTTTGTGTGTGCTTGTGAATTTTTCAGATGTGTGTGAATGGATGTCAAAAAGCCAAAAGCGTGAAGAGAGAGGTCTTTTTGTAGATTTGAAATGCCATCTCTTCTCAATTTTCTTTTCTTTAAATCATTTCCTTTTTCAATTTTTACTCCTTAAGGACCTAAGAGCCGATATGTTTTCACTCTTTTCATGCTAAACAACCCATATTCCCTCTTTCCAGCAGTTTCCTAGTTAGTTCGGCTGAGATTACCTAAGTCTATTCCCTTAAATGCCCCTTAAACCCTTGTTATTTTCTATTTTCAACACCTCCTTTTTCCTTCTTACTTCCCCTTTTTACCTCTACATTCTTTCTAGGCCAAATACATATACAACCCATTCAACTTGGTATCATTTTTATTTTGGCACTCTATTTCAACCTTGTTTCATTTTGGCCCTCCAACTCTACTTCTTATATTTTATTTTAACACAAAAGCTAAAACCAGTACAAAAAAATATAGCGCGTGTGTATACACAAATCTAAGGTGTAATAAATATCCAATTAAATGTTGCTCATCCTTGTCAAACGTGTCAATACTAAAATACCCGATCCGGATTTTTTGGTGTCCATGATACTTTCGGTTCAACTTGAAATCCACAAGAATAAATATCCATTTCATTATGAAAAAATAATTTTCTTTAAGACTTGGATTCACTTCAAACTTCAAGCTTATATGAAATAAATGATGAAAAAAATCAGGTGGCGACATTTAATTGGATATTTATTACACCTCAGATTTGTGTATACACGCGCGCTATATTTTTTTGCTCCGGTTTCAGCTTTTGTGTTAAAATAAAATATAAGAAATTGAATTGGAGGGCCAAAATGAAACAAGGCTGAGATAGAGTGCCAAATAAAAAATGGAGCCAAGTTGAATGGGTTGTTTATGAGTTTGGCCTCTTTCTATTGTTGTTTTTACCTCAACATGCTCTCAAATCAATGGTCCTAAACCAACAGATCATATCGACATGGGCCCGACCTATTACCTTCCTTCATTTTGACAAACAAAATAATTCAAACCACTCAAACCTTTAATGAATAACTAAAGATGATTTTAAAACAATCAGCAATTAGTTGCATTTAAGCAAAAGTGCATGCTGGATTGGGGCTAATTATGCCAAAGCAACAAAACAATCAATCAAAATTCAATATTCATTTATCCCTTAGCAAGAATATGTGTAACTAACTAACGATTCATTTAAAGTTTAATTGTGAATAACCAAATAGATTCAATTGACTAAATGGATTCAAACAAAGAAATGAAACATGCAATTGAGAATAATTGTGGGGAAAAGGGAAGGAAGTATACCTATTTGGACCAAAATAACACGGCCAAATGAATTCCGGCGATCTAGAGGTATTGTTGCACGAGAACTGGCCGAAATCTCTTTGGGAGCCAATGCTACGCGTAGCAATGCCTCCTACTTTGCCGGAGGAAGAAGAAACGATGTGTCACGACCCCGAATCCCAACCTTAGAGCCGTGATAGTGCATAACATTTCACTTGCTAGGAAGTCCAACGTTAGCTAATTACTTAACCAGTTTTAACACTTCAAAATAGAATATTAATAATACAAAGCTGTAATAGTCTAAAATAGGTGTGATAAAGACGACATAACGTATTAAGCTCTACCTCAAGTGTCTGAAAGCATTTGAATCCGAGCAGTCTTCGCTACGTGCCATTGGGACCAAAACCAGTATATGCTCAAGAAGTGCAGAAGTATAGCATGAGTACAACCAACCCAATATACTCTATAAGTACCAAGCCTAACCTCGACGAAGTAATGACTAAGCTATGTCAAGTTATTCACAATAAACCTATACGAAATAATAATAACAACAGAAAACAGGAATAGAAATAATGCAGTAAACTCAAGTAACCCGGACCCATAGGTCACCTACCAGATGGCCCCAGAAGAACATAATCTCAAATCTTATATCACTATATCGAGAACAATCTCTACAACTACAAATAACTTACGACACATCAAATCCATTCCGGCGCGCAACCCGATCCAACCATATCATAACCTACTCTTATTATATTCCATCCTTATTTCTCATATCATTTCAATACTTTTGTGGAGTGCAACCCGATCCTAACAATATATATTCATTTCAGTACCTTTACGGCCTGCAACCTGATCCCACAATATCAAATTATTAACTTAAACAATTCAACACCACTCTTTACGAACTAGCAACACAAAAGAGAATGAAACATACAGAGCATTAACAAACTACCAATAAAAACGGAGATTATCCAACACTACTAAGGCTACCATGAACAAGGGGCAGCTACGACCGGAATGCGGGTGCGTCTTCAAATCCAGCTCCCGTCGATCACAGCAATATCAGCATCCAATATCTGCACGCAAGCTGCAGAAGTGTAGTATGAGTACAACTGACCCTATGTACTCAATAAGTAACAATCCTAACCTTAGGCTGAAAGTAGTGACGAGCTGGAACAAAGGTCAGGGTCCAACACCAAAAGCGAACAACAATTCATAAAAATATAATGAAAGTAATACCAGTAATAATTCAATAATAAAATGCTCAGCCCGTATACAATTCCGAAAAATAAACATTTTTTTTCAATTATAACAGTAAAACTCAAATCTTTTGCCGAAATCACCAAAGTATGAGTAAGTCTGAAATTTGTGATTTTTCTCAAAGCTTTCAACAAGTATATGTTTCATTTTCAAATGGCATGAGGAAAATACATCTTTATGCTTACATATCAATATGTATGAAAGTCACGAATGACGTGATACCGTACATCATGAGGAAAACTGTATCTCTATGCCTGTATGTCAAGTGTGCATGTCGAATGCGATGCAACTCAGTGATAAAACCATATGCATACTCTCAGAGTATCAATTCACTCAGTCCTCCCAATCACTCAGTCCTCACAGTCACTCAATCCTCCCAATCGCTCAGCACTTGGCATTCGCACTCAGTAGGTACCTGCGCTCACCGGGGGTGTGTACAGACTCCGGAGGGGCTCCTTCATCCCAAGCGCTATAATCTGTACGGACAACTCACGTGCTATAATAAGACAATCTGACCTACTGCGGCATGCAACCCGATCCTATAATAATAAAGTATATAAAGCCAATATGGCCTACTACGCGACATGCAGCCCGATCCCATAATTATCCTCACAATCAGTCCCTTGACCACATTCAGTCAATAATCTCTCCAATCTCTCGGGCTCACAATGTCATGAAACTAGCCCAAAATGATGATATGATGAATCAATCAATAGCAACAGAGACTGAGAGATGATATGAAATGAATGAATATGACTAAGTATGAAGTTATAATTTAAGCAAATAAATCGACAGCAGAAATAACCTCAGTGAGTCCCAATAATACTAACATTGGCCTAAGCATTATTTCTAACATGAGTAACAACTCGATAACTCTAGTACATAGAGATTTCATGATTACAGATAAGTTCAGGTAACTACAAAGTACCACAGGAATAACAGAGTCACAGTTCGAACGGTGCATGCCTACACGCCTATCCCCTAGCATGTGCGTCACCTCAACACTAAACACATAACACATATAATAAGGGTTCATACCCTCAGCTCCAAGATTCGAAGAGTTACTTACCTCGAACAAGTCGAATCTATTTCCGAGCAAGATCAACAAAGCTCCAGAAATTCCATTCTGCGCGTATCAACTTACGAACGCTTCCTATCTCCTCAATTCAAGCCAAACAATCTGTATCTATTCCAATAACATGCAAATAAATCACAATTTATTCCAATGCTTATAATTTAAAAATTTACAAAAATTCTCAACTTCGCTAGATAAATCGACAGTGGGGCCCACGTCTTGAAATCTGACGAAACTCACAAAATCTGACAACCCATTCAATTACGAATTCAACCATAGTAATTTCACTCAAATCCTACTCCGAATCGATGTTCAAATCTCGGAAATTCATTTTTATGAAATTGTAAAAAATTCCTCTGATTTCTCTTTGAAAAATCAATAATCTAACGCCGAAAATGAAGATTAATTTATGGAATATAATCCAAAAGGAGTCAAGTATATTTATCCAAAGTTGTGTTTAAAAATTTCACTCCAAAGTCGCCCAAATCGAGCCCCAAAATCCGAGAATGGATAAAAATGTTGAACCCTCGAATATAAGGCATTCTGCCCACCGATTCTGCATATGCGATAAAAATGTCGAATTTGCGACCTCCGTTTATGCGGATAAAATCTCGCCTCTGCGAAGCCCATGGAGACCGGCCCTTCCGCACTTGCGGACATTTTCCGCCTCTACACACGCGCAGGTGCGCCAACTAACTCCCGCTTCTGCGGCTAATCTTACGCTTCTGCGGACGCGCATATGCGCCCTAACTTCCGCTTCTGAGGTCTTCCTCACCAGCTCACACCTCACTCCTGTGACTCCTATATCGCTTCTGCGACCATCGCACCTACGCAACCCAGCCGCAAGTGCGATCACACCAGAACCAGCAACAGAAAAATTCTAGCATTTCCTAAGTCTGAATTGTTCTGTTAATCTTCCGAAACTTATTCGAGGCCTCCGGGACCTCCACCAAATACACCAACAAGTCCTAAAACATCATATGAACTTAGTAGAACCTCTAACTCACATCAAACAACGCTAAAATCACTAATCATACCCCAATTCAAGCTTAATGAAACTAAGAATTTTCAACTTCTACATTCGATGCCGAAACCTATCAAATCAAGTCTGATTGACCTCAAATTTTGTACACAAGTCATAAATGACATAACAGACCTATTCAAATTTTCAGAACTGGATTCCGACCCTGATATCAAAAAGTCAACTCCCCGGTCAAACTTTCAAACTTAAACTTCATATTTTAGCCATTTCAAGCCTAATTTAATTACAGACTTCCAAATAATTTTTCGAACACGCTCCTAAGTCCAAAATCACCATATGGAGCTATTGAAATCATCAAAACTCTATTTTGGGATCGTTTACACATAAGTCAATATTCAGTCAACCTTTTCAACTTATATTTTAAACATTGAAACTAAGTGCTCCAATTCATTCCTAAACCTCACCGGACCTCCCGACAAGTCACATAATAGTTATAAAGCACAAATTAAGTAGTAAATGGGGGAATGGGGTTGAAATACTCAAAACGACCGGCCGAGTCGTTATATTTTCCCCCACTTAAACATACATTCATCCTCGAACGTGCCAAGAGTTGTTCCTAAGCCTTTAAACCACTATTCCACCTTCCCACACACATACCCGGGGTGATCCCACGTCATCCTATTCCATATGGGCCTGACAACGTGACATAATTGAAGATTATTCCTTTAACCTTAGTTCGTAAAACTTAGAACCAAATTTCAAACGTTCAGAATTTCTCACAAGACCCGAATCTCATATCTACACACTGTATAAGTCTGAACAGGCTGTATCATCCATAATCATAACCTAGATATAATCACATAACATACTACACAACTCGCAACACCATTTCCGTTCACAGTAATTACTCAAAACCAACCTGGTACTAGTATTAACCACATATCAAACAAAACCTCATTCCCAAAACCTTTATACACTGCTGATAATGAAAGAAGCACGCGAAATCTCATAACCACTTATCAGATCAATTAGTCATGGAGCTCTCTCGCCCCAATCGGAACCATAATCACTTTCTAAGTCGGCTTTCAATATTATCCTCCCAAATATACCGTAATCAAACCTAATAGTACCCATTCTAGGTCCAATGACCTTATATTATTAAACACAACTATCCCACAGACACGCCACATCAATAACTTAAGCCACAACTGCGCAATTAGTGTACCCAAATATGGGAGATGTCTCAAGGAAGAGAACCGTATTGCAAGTCAACAAGCACCACCACAACCTCAATGTTACAACCAACTCCTCAAATTTTGTGAAGAGGATAACCGTAGGTGCATGTGCATAATTGTAGAGGATGAAAATTAATGAATCAGATAAATTATCATAGAAATAAAATTCCCACACACGACACAGACAACTCACATGCCAATAATATATATCGCCTGACATGGTCACAGGCCTCCAGTCCCGACATATCATACAGGAGCAATTAAACAAGTACACATGTATATGATAATGAAATAAGATTCTCAACAAAGGTACGAACCCGACAAACGTTATAACTTTATGCTTAACAGTCAACTCTAGGCATATCATAGCCTAAGCATTCTTCCGAGTATGAATACTTGCCCCGATGCCTGCACATGGGCTCAAACCTCACATATATGCACACTCATAGCGCGTAGCTATCACAAATAATTAACGCAACTAGTTCCTCCACTGAGTTTAAATAAGATACTCACCTCAAACAGGTCGCAATCCTAAAATAATATGCTTCTGAGAACTCCCAGTCTCCAAATTCATAGAACACATAAATTACCGTAACTGATCCTAACTCCAGCACTCGAATGACTAACACATTGTTCATGCACCATCATCCCACGAGGAATACTTTCATAATTGTTCCGTGCCACATAGAAATAATTTGAATATCAGCAGTCTATTAACCAGGTGAGTATCGCAATACCGATGAACATCCGTAAGTCAAAATACAATGCGTATTTTGAAATGCGCACCCTTCTCAGGAATTACCGAGTAGTTATAACATTCATCTAAATATCTGAAACTGACCATGCTATTCTACCGTAATTAATATCAAAGAGAACATCATTCAAACTTTTGCATTATATACACCAAATTCAACACTTGAAGTTTCAGAAAATACGTAGATGCAAGTAAAAAAACAGAATCGACCAAATAAAGGTCAGGAAAAAGCAAATGATGGAGCTCAGCTACTATAGAAGACAACAACAGTAGATTTTTGACATCAGCAACTTTCGAAACCCATAAAATAAGATTGATACTCAAAATCCCAAGCTATCGAGTGGACTTCAGTTTTCTCCTTGAAATCTCAATTTTCTTTTTGTTTTCCATATCTCAAAAATGAAGTTTTGAATTTCAAATTTTTTATTTTTTCAGATGCATGTGAAGGTTTGTGTGTGCTTGTGAATTTTTCAGATGTGTGTGAATGGATGTCAAAATGCCAAAAGCGTGAGGAGAGTGGTCTTTTTATAGATTTGAAATGCTATCTCTTCTCAATTTTCTTTTCTTTAAATTATTTATTTTTTCAACGGAGTCACAGTTCGAATGGTGCATGCCCACACGCCTGTCATCTAGCATGTGCATCACCTCAACACTAAACAAATAACACATATAATAAGGGTTCATACCCTCAGCTCCAAGATTCGAAGAGTTACTTACCTCGAACAAGCCGAATCCAATTCCGAGCAAGATCAACAAAGCTCCAGAAATTCCATTCTGCGCGTATCAACTTACGAACGCTTCCTATCTCCTCAATTTAAGCCAAACAATCTGTATCTATTCCAATAACATGCAAATAAATCACAATTTATTCCAATGCTTATAATTTAAAAATTTACAAAAATTCTCAACTCCGCTCGAAAAATTGACAGTGGGGCCCACGTCTTGAAATCCGACGAAACTCACAAAATCTGATAACCCATTCAATTACGAATTCAACCATAATAATTTCACTCAAATCCTACTCCGAATCGATGTTCAAATCTCGAAAATTTATTTTTATGAAATTGTAGAAAATTCCTCCGATTTCTCTTTGAAAAATCAATAATCTAATGCCTAAAATGAAGATTAATTCATGGAATATAATCCAAAGGGAGTCATGTATATTTATCCAAAGTTGTGTTTAAAAATTTCACTCCAAAGTCTCCCAAATCGAGCCCCAAAATCCAAAAATGGATAAAAATGTTGAACACTTGAATATAAGGCATTCTGCACAGCGATTGTGCATATACGGTAAAAATGTCGAATCTGCGACCTCCGCTTATGCGGATAAAATCTCGCCTCTGTGAAGCCCATAGAGACCGGCCCTTCCGCACCTGCGGACATTTTCTGCCTCTGCGCACGCGAGGTGCGCCAACTAACTCCCGTTTCTGCGCCACACGCCGCTTCTGCGACTAATCTTATGCTTCTGCGGACGTGCATATGCGCCCTAACTTCCGCTTCTGAGGTCTTCCTCACCAGCTCACACCTCACTCCTGCGACTCCTATGTCGCTTCTGCGACCATCGCACCTGCGCAACCCAGCCGCAGGTGCGATCACACCAGAACCAGCAACAGAAAAATTCCAGCATTTTCTAAGTCGGAATTTGTTCCGTTAATTATCCGAAACTTATTCGAGGCTCCACCAAATATAACAACAAGTCCTAAAACATCATACGAACTTAGTAGAACCTCTAACTCAAATCAAACAATGCTAAAACCATGAATCATACCCCTATTCAAGCTTAATGAAACTAAGAATTTTTAACTTCTACATTCGATGCCGAAACCTGTCACCTCAAGTCTGATTGACCTCAAATTTTGTACACAAGTCATAAATGACATAACAGACCTATTCAAATTTTCAGAACTGGATTCCGACCCTGATATCAAAAAGTCAACTCCCCGGTCAAACTTCCAAACTTAAACTTCATATTTTAGCTATTTCAAGCCTAATTTAACTACAGACTTCCAAATAATTTTTCGGACACGCTCCTAAGTCCAAAATCACCATACAGAGCTATTGAAATCATCAAAACTCTATTTTGGGGTCGTTTATACATAAGTCAACATCCGGTCAACCTTTTCAACTTATGTTTTAAACATGGAAACTAAGTGTTCTAATTCATTCCAAAACCTCACCGGACCCGAACCAATTACCCCGGCAAGTCACATAACAGTTATAAAACACAAATTGAGCAGTAAATATGGGAACGAGGTTGAAATACTCAAAACGACCGGCCGAGTCGTTATATTTTCTCCCACTTAAACATACATTCGTCCCCGAACGTGCCAAGAGTTGTTCCTAAGCCTTTAAACCACTATTCCACCTTCCACGCACATACCAGGGTGTGATCCCATGCCACCCTATTCCATATGGACCTGGCAACATGACATAATTGAAGATCATTCCTTTAACCTTAGTTCGTAAAACTTAGAACCAAATTTCCAACGTTCAGAATTTCTCACAAGACCCGAATCTCATATCTACACACTGTATAAGTCTGAAGAGGATGTATCATCCATAACCATAACCCAGATATAATCACATAACATACTACACAACTCGCAACACCATTTTCGTTCAAAGTAATTACTCTAAACCAACCTGGTACTAGTATTAATCACATATCAAACAAAACCTCGTTCCCAAAACCTTTATACACTGCTGATAATGAAAGAAGCACGTGAAATCTCATAACCACTTATCAGATCAACTAGTCATGGAGCTCTCTCGCCCCAATCGGAACCATAATCACTTTCTAAGTCGACTTTCAATATTATCCTCCTGAATATACCGTAATCAAACCTAATAGTACCCATTCTAGGTCTAATGACCTTATATTATTAAACACAAATATCCCACAGACACGCCACATCAATATAACTTAAGCCACAACTGCCCAATTTGTGTACCCAAATATGGGAGATGTCTCAAGGAAGAGAACCGTATTGCAAGTTCAACAGGCACCACCACAACTGCAATGTTACAACCAACTCCTCAAATTTCATGAAAAAGATAACCGTAGGTGCATGTGCATAATTGTAGAGGACGGAAATTAATGAATCAGATAAATTATCATAGAAATAAAATTCCCATACACGACACGGACAAGTTACATGCCAATAATATATATTGCCTGGCATGGTCACAGGCCTCCAGTCCCAGCATATCATACAAGAGAAATTAAACAAGTACACATGTATACGATAATGAAATAAGATTCTCAACAAAGGTACGAACACGAGAAACGTTATAACTTTATGCTTAACAGTCAACTCTAGGCATATCATAACCTAAGCATTCTTCCGAGTATGAATACTTGCCCCGATGCCCGCACATGGGCTCAAACCTCACATATATGCACACTCATAGCGCGTAGCTATCACAAATAATTAACGCAACTAGTGCATCCACTGAGTTTAAATAAGATACTCACCCCAAACAGGTCGCAACCCTGAAACAATATGCTTCTGAGAACTCCCAGTCTCCAAATTTGTAGAACACATGAATCACTGTAACTGATCCCAACTCCAGCACTCGAATGACTAACACATTGTTCATGCACCATCATCCCACGAGGAATACTTTCATAATTGTTCCGTGCCACATAGAAATAATTTGAATATCAGCAGTCTATTAACCAGGTGAGTATCGCAATACCGATGAACATCCGTAAGTCAAAATACAATGCGTATTTTGAAATGCGCACCCTTCTCAGGAATTACCGAGTAGTTATAACATTCATCTAAATATCTGAAACTGACCATGTTGTCCAAAATTTGTGACCTTCTCTTCAAGACTGAACTGCCACCTTGTACATATAAATCTTAATCCTGTACAATACATAACATCTATCATGCCATCATGTGAAAAGCACAAGAATCCCATTATCAACCCTGGGTCAGCACCAAATACACAACACGACTTTCCACACCGGTAGAAAATATCCGGTGCAACCCATGGTAGAAACCATCAAGAACACTTTGAAATCTATATGCCCATAACCAAGCTATCCGAACTGAATTCCTCTAACTCAATCAAGCCACGCAGGTCACCAAACCCAAGAATATTGCCACCAAAACATTTGTAAAGTCTCACCATGTTATAATTACCCAAAAGAACCGAGCATACCATTATCATGTTGGTCTAACCTACTACTAGTTGTCCTATTTTCCCCGAGTTTCTTCTGAATAACCCTCAAGTTGACACTTCTCCTTGTCAGAACACTACGATCCTTACTCAAAGCTCACTACAAGACATCCTAACATAAACCCACACCGCCCTAAGGCCCATAAGCCAATGCATTCTTCTTAAGCACCTCTATAAATACCACAACCAAGACATCCACTCTGAAAAGACCTTATGTGAACTTAAAATTGTTCTTTTACCTTTCTTATACTGGAATGTAGAATCTATAGTCATACAGAATTACCGCAAGTCCCGCCATCATCAAATGCAAATCTCAGATTCTATCCACACACAAGTCTGGAAACATTCTCAACTGCTATATATATAAATCTCGAACCCATTAGAAATTTCTCTAGAGTCACCCACTTTGTTCAAATCCAAATTGCACTGCCCAAACGGGCCGGAAGACACATGCCACATTATCACAACAACACCCAAAGAAGTAATCATGCCTTAACACCATCAATCAAATTCATACTTCGTGCGTACTACATCCTTCAAATAACAAGTTAATCATTCTATGATTTTCATATACTCATAAAGCGCAATATAACCCGTATTCAAGAATTTCATTATTCTAGTCTTTCTCGATCTCAACCTCTGCAAGTCATAACTAACCCACAAGTATGCCTCAGACCAAAACTAAAATTTAACATATAACCATGAAATTAAACCGTCAGCAGCAGGCTCCCCCACTTGGCTAAAAATCATAGAACAAAATATTTCATAACTCACAATACCCATACTTTATTACTGTCATAACACCGTAGTGAGATTCAACCAAATTCTTCACAAGTTCAAGCCATAAATTCCAAGCATAAGGACACTACCGGACGCATAAGTCCAAATGTACAAGTTCACACAACTGAAGCTATCGAGCCTAAGCTGCGGTCTAAACCTGGCCCCAAGTCATCCAGACTAGCTCATCACTAAAACACAGAATACTCATCACGAACCTCGTTCATGGAATCACAAGCTGGCAATGCACAGCAGATATCGAGCGCTCACATATGCACGCGAATGCGTGGAAGAGATTCAAAGAGTTATGTTTCAAGCTGAATAAATATCGCACGATAAGAAAGAAAGGAAGTTTATCCTAAAATGCCCTATAGCCTCTCGAAGATAAGTATGGACGTCATCATACCGATCCGCAAGACTCTACCAGACACTTGCTCATGACTTGTAGAACCTATGAACCTAGAGCTATGATACCAACTTGTCACGATCCAAAATCCAACTAGTCATGATGGCACCTAACCTCACCCACTAGGTAAGCCAAATAACAATAATCCGATTTAATTAATATTTAACTGACTCTAATACACTCTCCAAGGACTGGTAGTACAAATCATGAGCTTCTAAGATTAGAAATTACAAAGCTGGTATGAAATAAATACATCATCTATTCGAAATATATTTAAACAAATTTTTATAAATCTAAGGCCACTATGAACAAGAGGCAGCTACGACCGGAATGCATGTGCGTCTTCAAATTCAGCTCCTGTCGATCACAACAACATCAACAGCCAATATCTGCACGCAAGGTACAGAAGTGTAGTATGAGTACAACCGACCCTATGTACTCAATAAGTAACAAACCTAACCTCAGGTTGAAAGCAGTGACGAGCCGGAACAAAGGTCAGGGTCCAACACCAATAGCCAACAACAATTCATAAAAATATAATGAAAGTAACACCAGTAACAATTCGACAATAAAATGCTCAGCTCGTATACAATTCCGGTAAATAAACATTTTTTTTCAATTATAACAGTAAAACTCAAATATTTTGCCGAAATCACCAAAGTATGAGTAAGTCTGAAATCTATGATTTTTCTCAAAGCTTTCAACAAGTAAATGTTTCAATTTTAAATAGCATGAGGAAAATACATCTCTATGCTTACATATCAATATGTATGAGAAGTCATGAATGACATGATACCATACAGCATGAGAAAAAATGCATTTCTATGCATGTATGTCAAGTGTGCATGGCGAATGCGATGCAACGCAGTGACAAAACCATATTCATACTCTTAGAGTATCAATTCACTCAGTCCTCCCAATCACTCAGTCCTCACAGTCACTCAATCCTCCCAATCGCTCAGCACTCGGCACTCGCACTCAGTAGGTACCTGCGCTCACTGGGGGTGGGTACAGACTCCAAAGGGGATCCTTTATCCAAAGCGCTATAATCTGCACGGAAAACTCACGTGCTATAATAAGCTAATCTGACCTGCTGCGGTGTGCAGCCCGATCCTATAATAATAAAGTATATAAAGCCAATATGGCCTGCTGCAGTGTGCAGCCCGATCCCATAATTATCCTCACAATCAGGCCCTCGGCCTGACTCAATTATCATTCTCTCCAGTCTCTCGGGCTCACAATGTCATGATACTAGCCCAAAATGATGATATGATGAATCAATAAATAGCAACAGATCGTGAGAGATGATATGAAATGAATGAACATGACTGAGTATGAAGTTACAATTTAAACAAATAAATCGACAGCATAAATGACGTTAATGGGTCCCAATAACACCAACATTGGCTTAAGCATTATTTCTAACATGAGTCACAACTCGATAACTCTAGTACGTAGAGATTTCATGATTACAGATATGTCCAGGTAACTACATAGTACCATAGGAATAACGGAGTCACAGTTCGAACGGTGCACGACCACACGCCCGTCACCTAGCATGTGCGTCACCTCAACACTAAATACATAAAACATACAATCAGGCTTCATACCCTCAGCTCCAAGATTAGAAGAGTTACTTACCTCGAACAAGCCGAATCCAATTTCGAGCAAGATCAACAATGCTCCAGAAATTCCATTCTGCACGTATCAACTTTCGAACGCTTCCTATCTCCTCAATTCAAGCCAAACGATCTGTATCTATTCCAATAACGTGCAAATAAATCATAATTTACTCCAATGCTTACAATTTAACAATTTACAAAAATTCTTAACTCCGCTCGAAATATTGACAGTGGAGTCCACGTCTCGGAATCTGATGAAACTCACAAAATCCAATAACCCATTAAATTACGAGTTCAACCACACTAATTTTACTCAAATCCGACTCCGAATCGATGTTCAAATCTAGGAAATTTATTTTTATGAAATTGTAGAAAATTCCTCCGATTTCTCTTTGAAAAATCAATAATGTAACGCCAAAAATGAAGATTAATTCATGGGATATAATCCAAAGGGAGTCAAGAACACTTACCCCAAGTTGTGTGGAAAAATTCCACTCCAAAGTCGCCCTAACCGAACTCCGAAATTCGAAAATGGATAAAAATGTTGAACCCTTAAATATAAGGCATTCTGCCCAACGCATATGCGGTAAAAATGTTGCATATGCGGTAAAAATGTTGCATCTGCGACCTCCACTTCTTCGGATAAAATATCGCATCTGCGAAGCCCACGGAGACCGTCCCTTCCGCACTTGCGGACATTATCTGCCTCTGCGCAGGCGCACCAACCAACTCCCACTTCTATGCCAGACGCCGCTTTTGCAGACGCGCTTATGCGCCCTAACTTCCGCTTCTGCAGTCTTCCTCACCAGCTCACACCTTGCTCATGCGACTCCTCCGTCGCTTCTGCGACCATCGCACATGCGCAACCTAGCCGCATGTGCGATCATACCAGAACTAGCAACAGAAAAATTTCAGCATTTCCTAAGTCCGAATTTAATCCGTTAATCATCCAAAACTCACCCGAGGCCCCCAGGACCTCCACCAAATACACTAACAAGTCCAAAAATATCATATGAACTTAGTCGAACCTCTAACTCACATAAAACAACGCTAAGACCACGAATCATACCCCAATTCAAGCTTAATAAAACTAAGAATTTTTAACTTCTACATTCGATGCCGAAACCTATCAATTCAAGTCCGATTGACCTCAAATTTTGCACACAAGTCATAAATGACATAACGGACCTATTTAAATTTTTAGAATTGGATTCCGACCCTGATATCAAAAAGCCAACTCCCTGGTCAAACTTTTAAACTTAAACTTCATATTTTAGCTATTTCAAGTCTAATTTAACTACAGACTTCCAAATAATTTTTCGAACATGCTCCTATATCCAAAATCACCATACGGAGATATTAAAATCATTAAAATTCTATATAGGGTCGTTTACACATAAGTCAACATCCGGTCAACCTTTTCAACTTAAGTTTTAAACATTGGAACTAAGTGTTCCAATTCATTCCAAACCTCACCGGACCCGAACCAATTACCCCAGCAAGCCACATAACAGTTGTAAAGCACAAATTGAGCAGTAAATGGGCGAACGGGGATAAAATACTCAAAACGACCGACCGGATCGTTACAGCTTGCTTGGTCAAAACTTAAGATTCAAACAAAAGTCAACCTCGGGCTTGCTTGGTCAAAACCCAAGATTCTGATCAAAACCCGACTACCCATTCACCCCCGAACCCGGTTATGTGATTTATTTTGAAATCCGGCCTCAATTTGAGGTCCAAATCTCAATTTTATAAAATCCCCAATTTCGATCCAAATCCCTAATTTCTACCATAAAATTCCTAGATTTGATGTTAAAAACACATGAAAAGTAATGAGTAATTGAAAGAAAGTGGATTAGAGTTGCTTACCAATGATTTTGAGAAGAAGAAATTCTTGAAAAATCGCCTCTAGAGTGTTTAGGGTTGAGAAATGGTGTAAAATAACCCAAGTCCCGTTTCACCCCTCTTTTATCGAGCTGCAGGTGTCGCAATTACAATGTCTTGTTCGCAATTGCGAACACCACAAATGCGAAGCACGGATCACAAAAGAGACAAGGGCGTCAGAAGCCCAAAAGTCGCAAATGCGACATATTGATCGCAAATGTGAAGATGCCCCCATCGCAAATGCACCCAAAGTTTCGCAAATATGAAGCTGTCCCTAGTTGCCAGGGGTCGCAAATGCGACCAAGATGCTCGCAAAAGTGGCCCTAGCTAGTTCTCAAATGCGAACCACTTTCTCGCAATTGCAAGGTCACCCAGACCAGGCCACTCCTCACAAATGCGAACTCATGTTTGTAAAAGCGAAGCTCACATTTGCGAGCCAAAAATCGCAAATGCGAGATATGTAGATCAACACCAGAACTAAAAGCATAGAAACTATTGCAATTCATCCAAAACTCATCTGATACATACTCGAAACTCACCCGAGCCTCTCGGGTTCCAAACCAAACATACATACAAGTCTAATAACATCATACGAACTCACTGGTTTAATCAAAATACCAAAATAACATTTCAAAATACATGAAATTCAAAAGAAAACTCAAGAACATCTAGAATCACAACCAAACATCTGAATCCTATCAAACCAACTCATACCATAATCACAATCTGACCCGATAACCATAAAGTCAACCTACGATCAGACCTAGGGAATGTCCAAACATTCAAATTGCTAACTTTTGGCAAAACACGTCAAATCAACCTAGGGACCTCCGAATTTAATTTCGGGCATATTTTCAAGTCTAAAATCGCAATACCAAGCTATCAAAATCGTCAAAACACTGATCCGAGATCATTTATCTAAAAAATTGATCATAGTCAACTCAAATTATTTTTAAAGCCAAAAATCATATTTTTTTCAAATTCTTACGCAAAAACTTTCTGGAAAAAAGACACGAACCACGCACGCAAGTTAAAAATCACCAAATGAAGCTAGTGCAAGTCTCAGAACAAATAAATAAAGGCTAGTACTCAAAACGACCTGTTGGTCGTCACACGATGGCTCCGAGGTAAGACTGGACGGTCAATAGAGTTTGACCGAACTCCAGTAGCCGGAGAAAACCTCAAGACTAGAACCAATTGAAAGTCCTTGTCAAGGCCAGTCTATTGATGTAGGTTTTATCACTTTATGAGTCCTAGTTGGAGAGGAATTAAAAGGGCGACAAGTTGAGGTTTTTTTAACTCTCAGATTTACTAATTGAAGCGATTGGGCAGGTTATCGGGAAAAATTGATGGTGGATTTGAACTGAGGGGATGCTGGGGATTGTAGGGTGACGATTTGGGATCGTTTAACAGTGGTCCGCCGCCTTAGGCGATTCCCAGCGGTAGAGGTGGTGGAGGAATAGAGAGAGGAAGAAAATGGGTCTGCGAGAGGTCTTTGTGGTGGGGAGGTTCGATCTTAGGACACTTTTATCTAAATAAGAGGACTAATTCTCCGTTGTTGGATGAGATCTGATGGACGGTGGAGATTGATTTACATCAAACTATGTTATTTGGCTTGTGGGGAGCATCTGGACCGGGTAGAGGGATTGGGTTGGGGCGATTTTGAGAGGTGATTGGGCCATTAGAATTTGCTTGGCCAAGTTCAAGTAAAACCAAACAGCCTCTCTTGCTTTCCTTTTCTCCTTTTTATTAATTTAAAATTTGGCCATCTTAAAACTCAATTCCTTATTAGATATTACTGTTCACAAATGACCTAATCACTCTATTGTCTATCATTAAGGATTAAGTTAACTAATCAATTGAGCTAAGATGTAAAGAGAAATGACTATTATATTTTTATTAATTTTCTATATTTGAACAATGCATTCGACAACGTAATTAATTCCTAAACTATAATTAAGATTCTAAAATGTAAGGACTGAAAGGCAAAACCATTTTTAGTGATTATTCATGAATTTTAAGATGCCCCTAATAATACAAATAATCTAACATGCAAATAAACAAATAAGGAAAAATCTTTAAAAATTCTACATAAATCAAAATAATTTATAACTATTTTTGGACCTTTTAGGAGTAATTTATGCATAGAGCAAAAATTATGTATTAACAGCTACCCCCCCCCCTCCCCCCTTGCTTGGAAATATAAAGAATATTCGGGCAAAGATAAAGTGAGCAGTTATGAACAATTTTTTTCCATTTGATATTCCATGGGAAACATTTGAAACAGTTTGACCGAACCTTGCTTCAGACGTTGCCTACATATCCCTGGCTATAAAGGAATTAGGTCAGTGTAGTTCTGGAAGTTTTGATAGCTGGGACTATTGAAAAGCTGTGATTTCACCGTTATTGCTGCTATTACTGCTTGCTGATCAAAATAAAAATCCAAATAAACTAATCAAGCCTATCAGCCACAGGGTACATGATTTTTTTCTACAAGTCTTCTGAAGCTTGGTCTTGAATCTTGATTGATTTTTCATGCAGACTCTAATTTGAACCTTGACGTCTCTCAGCTGTAGGGATACCTTATGTTCTTGAACCAACTTTTTTGGTTTCCCAAGGATAGCAGTAGCTGGGGAAAATCCTGTGCCGACTTCATACATTTTATTACTTATAAATTTCACATAAGATAAAAGCTCTTTTCATCATCAGAAACAACCTGATTTCCGGCCTCTTTCACTTCGGGTTGCTAACTCAGCGGTAAAGTACTCAGCTTTTAAGTATGGCTAGTCTCTTTTACACATATGGATGAAGTGAGGGATTCGTCCATAATCTTGGTAAAGTTTGGAAGACCACGACTGATCCTGAAAGGGAATTAATGGTTAAAATAGCATGTCGTATCAACGAAAAGTTCTGAGAATATTTCATTGTTATGGCTTCTTCACCTATCGAAGTGGGGACATCATGCTCGTGACTTCAGTCATATCCTAAGCAATCCATGTCCTCTAACCTTCTTTTGACCTTGAATTGACTTCTTTTCTTCATTTTCTTTATTCTGGTTTGAAATTTCTTCTTTTGGTCATCTCAAACCATGTGCCTTGAGGTAAGACATGCTTAGCCACCAAAACAAATAAACTAATAAAATTTTCTGCCCAAACTTTTACTAGGAAAATTTCATTAGTTATTGTAACAAAATTTCTACATTATTTATTTATTGAAAGCAATAAAATATCGAGATTGTTTTTCCATGGAAAAATCAAGATTCTTTGGGGATGGGGTTACCTTATCGTCAAAATAATGTCTCAACTAAGGATTGGTGTATCTTATATTAGGAAAATGCGACTAGGGAATAATGTATCCTTGTGCTAACATGTGACTGGGAATGGTGTACCCTTATATCAATAGTATCTTTAACTAGGAAATGGTGCACCCTATGTCTAAAATCATCAACTAGGGAATGGTGTACCCTATGTTAAAAAATAAAACTAGAGATTGGTGTACCCTATACTGTTAATAAGACTAGGGAGTGGTGTACCATACGCTGGATAACACAACTAGGGATTGGTGTACCCTATACTGGTAAATGACTAGGGAGTGGCGTACCCTACGTATAAAATCATCAACTTGGGAGTGACGTAACCTATGTTAGAAGCAGATAGCGGTTGGTGTATTCTATACAGGTAAAGAGACTAGGGAGTGGTGTACCCTACGTCTAAACTCATCAAGTAGGGAGTGGTCGTACCCTATGGTGGAAAACAGCTAGGGGCTGGTGTACCCTATACTCGTAAAGATACTAGGGAGTAGTTTACCATATGTCTAAAAATCATCAACTAGTGAGTGGTGTACCCTATGTTGGAAAACACAACTAGTGATTGATGTACCTTATACTGGTATGAAGACTAGGGAATGGTGTGCCCTATGTCTAAAATTATCAACTAGGGAGTGGTTTACCTTACGTTGGAAAACACAGCTAGGGATTGGTGTACCATATACTGATAAATAGACTAAGGAGTGGTGTACCCTATGTGTAGAAATCATCAACTAGGAGTGATGTACCTTATATTGGAAAACACAACTAGGGATTAGTATACCCTATACTGGTAAGGAGACTAGGGAATGGTGTACCCTATATCTAAAATCATCAACTAGGGAGTGGTTTACCCTATGTTGGAAAACACAGCTAGGGATTGATGTACCTTATACTGGTAAATAGACTAGGGAGTAGTATACCCTATTTCTAGAAATCATTAACTAGGGAGTGGTGTACCATATGTTGAAAAATACAGCTAGGGATTGGCGTACCCTATACTGTAAAGAGACTAGGGAATGGTGTACCATATGTCTAAAATATTTAACTAGGGAATGTTGTACCCTACGTTGGAAAACTCAGCTAGGGATTGGTGTATCCTATACCGGTACAGAGACTAGAGAGTGGTGTACCCTATGTCTAAAATCGTCAATTAAGGATTGGTGTAACCTATGTTGAAAATACAGCTAGGGATTGTTGTACCCTATACTGGTAAAGAGACTAGGGAGTGGTGTACCCTATATCTAAAAATCATCAACTAGGGAATGATGTACCTTATATTGGATAACTCAGCTAGGGATTGGTGTACCCTATACTAGCATGATTTTGAATGTACTGGCAGATATGAGCAAAATGTGAGAAAGAATTTTAAGAAGACTTCCCTTTTGGGAGTTTTTTTTGTGTTGCAGAGCTGTTTTCAATCTTCGCCCAATTCAGTTGTACTCAGATTGCTGGTTGGTTTATGGCCTTCAGTAATTCAGACACTTGATCTCGGCCCATATTCTTTGGATAATGATTTCAAATGTAACTGGTTGTTTTCTGAGTACCAACTGCATTTCTGGCCCTGCGAACCTTCGGCTTTTCAAGCTTTTGCCATGACGGTTAGACGCGCAGTGAGACCTAATCTTTTTTAATTTTATTTTGCCTTCGTGGGCATTTTAATTTGACTTTTTTCTTCCCAAGTTTCCAATTTCAGAGCATCTGCCAATCATGGCCAGTCTGGGTCAACTTGATGCCTTTGCCTGCCTTTTGAATATATCAGCTCCCGTCAAACGAGAGCACTGTAATCGGTCTTGCCGCCTTTTCTATGCATTATTTGGAGATAGAGTTAGACCGAAAGGGAGTCAAGAAAACTCCAATTGTACATGTGAGTAATCAATTGGAGAAAAGAAAGAGTTTAAAATAAGAGGTGTCCCTTTCGGGGAATGGAAGGACTTACCTAGGAGTACATGGAGACCTCAATTAATATGACATGCCTTTTGGACTAGATGCTCGATCCGTGTGAACCATTCAACTCTTAAAAACTCATAAAAACTCTTATCTTGAACCGAGAAACCCTACTCAGGACTGTGTTAATGCCATAGCTGTGTGAATCTTATTTTCGATCAGTAATGCCCTTTGTGGGTTTTCACTAGATGATCTCTCTCATTTCTCTTCTCAACGTCGCCTTATAGTTTCCTTTACGAGATTTTACTAACAAGACTCTCTCATTTTATTTTTTCTACTCAACATCACCTTACGGTGCCCGTGAGAGTTTTTACCAATAAGACTATCTCATTTTATTTCTCTCATTCTTGATGACACTAGGTCCAAATACCCGTGGCCTTTGATTCTTCAACATTCTCGCCGATTGGTTAGAAGGTCTTAAAGGGATTTTGGGTATAACGAATGTGGATTTAAACTACAAATTTGAAAACTTTCGGGCAAAATCACCACCGAAAAACCATAACGCTTCCCTAGTTTTAACCTTTGTGGTAATGTAGATT
This sequence comes from Nicotiana tabacum, assembly GCF_000715075.1. Lineage (NCBI taxonomy): Eukaryota > Viridiplantae > Streptophyta > Magnoliopsida > Solanales > Solanaceae > Nicotiana > Nicotiana tabacum. The sequence continues at coordinate 90,473,525 of NC_134092.1, read as the reverse complement.
TTTTATTTGGTGTGACTGAACCCCAGAGTGAGGTTGCCTACGTATCCTTTCGGAATCAGGTCGGACGTAGTTCAATTAGCAAGAACTTTGTTTTTAATTTAGAAAATCCACTGGGCAAGGTGCCTAGGGATAGTTTTTATATATAATCAAAACAAAAACAAACTAGTATGAGGTCTTACAAAATGTAAGGATATAAGTCATGAAAATTACACAATTCCTATATAATTAATACGAATTTTGAGTAAACGGTGCTCAACATTGGTAGTACAGTTTGAACTATAACTGAAGTACCAAAGTGACCTAGTAAAATAGTAACTAACATGAATAAAACCTAGCCATGTGGATGTAATAATCACGAAAATCCATCCAACATTGGTTCTTCCTCGTCTAAAACTGTGCCAACAACACTGCCCAGAGTTTTGCAAAACTGGGCAGTTGCCTTTCACCTTCGTTCCCTCCTGTTTGCGTTGTTATTTTGTCCAATGCTTCATCACCAATATCCTCCGAAGACCAGTTAAAAAAAGTGTGTGTGCATTTCTTTCCTCGCCATTGAAACCTGACATCCTCCAGCCTTGAAAAGGAGAGGTGACAACGGCTTTTCTGTGTTCATCCGGGCTCATATAATGTCTCATGTTGTCCTTGTGATTCTGGAGCTGAACATATCCAATCCCAAGCAGAAAAATGTACTTCATTGTACCTAAAATAAATTTGAATACCTGTCATACCATATATATGAGTCCAACCACGCACAAACGTAGCTCTCTCCACTACCAAGATATTTTGTGCAAAACTGGGAATACACTGTGTGAGGTCCAAAAGCCGTGCCATCCTGCTGAAATTCCATGAAGCCATAGCATGAAATCCTCATTTGATAGTGTAGCTTCAATGTATAATTGGCCTTTCCTTTGAATAGTCATAGTGGTGATCTACAGTACCCTCCAAAGCTCAATACTTTGAGTTTGCACTTTGAAGGAAACACTGGATAGTGGTCTATTCATGGAGTTAACTGTGATGGTTGCCCTTAATTTAGATATGCAAATTCTAAAATCTAAGGTGTAGTAGTTACTAGAGTTTTGGAGCTCTCGGTTGTGCCTTCCACTATATGTGAAATCAAGAGTAGCACTTCCAAAACCTAGTATACACCCTTGGTTCTTCTCCTTCATGCTTGTGCTTACCAATGCCACTTCTTCAAGGGAATGAGCACCAAGTTCTAATACCACCCTATGAAGTTGTTTCAAATGGTAAAGTATTGATGTTTGGCTTAAAGTATATATATTTATATATAAATCGCCTCATGTTTTACTTTTGTTTCGTGGATTTAGGATGTCAAATGTGTTGATTTATATTAATTTGAGGTGTTTTTATGTGTAGGAATGATCCGGGAGCAATTGGGGGCGAAATGTGCGAGATTAGAGCCAAAACGGACAAAAAAAAAAAGGAATTTCCAGCGCCTGGCGCTACCTGTGGCGCCAGAGACAGTAAACTTCAATTACCAGTGCCAGGGACAGCGCCTAGCGCTGGGCTGAGTGCTGGTGGCGTGAATTCTGTCCAACTTTGCCAGGGACAAGGTTATTTCGTCCCTAGAACTACCCAACACGTATAAAAGCAAGACTAAGCTTATTTTTAGAGGGGAGACGCCACTTTGAAGGGAAAAGACACACGAGAAATATTCGGGAGCAAAGAGATCTCAGTTTTCTTCATCTTTTCTTAGTATTTTCAATTATCCAACACTTATGAAATTGTTTGCTATTATCATGAGTGGCTAAAACCCGTAGTTTTGGGGTTGTGATTTAGCCATGAATATTGTTGTTTAACGTTAACTTAACCTTGATTACAATTCACTAATATATGGTTGTTTCTTCAATTCTGTGATTAATTGCTTAATTATCTGGCCAACAGTTATGTTCTATTTATTATCTATACTATTCTTGGGAAAGCCATGTTTAGATTAGAGAGAAGAATTGAAGAGAGCACGATCTTAACTCTGGTGGGGGTGGGGGGATTTGTGGTTAGGATAGGAATATACCTAGTCACCGTGCTTAATTAAATATCGTAATCTTAATGCGTTCTTAATAGATTGATTCCATAGGAATATAGGCGTTAATCTATTTTGAATAGGCGAGTAGTACTTCGGGAAAAGGCTATGAGAGCAATTATCGATTAATTAGCAACCATGAGTGAATTGTATGAAAGGGAGAGTTAACTAGAACACAATAGAATTGGTGCATCGATCAGAACCCTGGAATATCTGTCTCTATTGAATACACAATTATTTTACTACTTGATAATTTAGTTACTACTTAGAATTATAGTTTAGTATAATCACATTCTTGAACTCGATTTTGGCTTGACTAAATAATTAATCTTGGTGATTTTAGTGGGTAGTTGATACAAGTCTTTGTGAGTTCGACACTCGACTTATCATTTTATTACTTGTACGATTACGTATACTTGCATGTGCATTTGGGAGCAATAAGTTTTTGGCGTTGTTTCCGGGGAATTGAATATCGACTACTTTATAGTTTTTTCTTTAATTGTTTATTTCGTCAAGTCTAACGTTACTTGATTGTTGCTCCGATCTCAGGAACTTTGATTGATTGTGTAGGGTCAGAAGCCAGGACAGACTTCAAGGCTTTGACCCCAAGCCTGAGAGAACATTTCATAGGAGGTTGAGGAAAGCAAGGGATACAAATAATCTTCAGGCACTCGTTCAATTTCCTGTGAACATAGCAGAAAAGCAACACATGGCTGTTCAGGAGGTGGCGATGCCCAGCATTGCTAATGTCACCTCCAGCATTGTGAAGCCCAAAATCACTGGGCACTTTGAGCTGAAACAGAGCATGATCTAGCTATTTCACGCGAATGGGCAGTTTATGGGTCTTCCACATGAGGATCCACAACAACATATCCTGAACTTTTTGGAGATTAGTGATACTTACATCACTAACAGGGTCACTCTAGACTATGTGAGGCTCACATTTTTCCTGTCCTCTCTGTTTGGCGAAACAAAGCGATGGCTGAAGGCAGAACCAGCTAGTTCTATTACATCATGGAATGATCTGGCAAGGTTCTTCCCTTCAGGAAAAACTATAAAGATCATAAATGAGATAGTCGCCTTCAAATAGAAAGCAGGGGAGTCTCTATACTCAGCTTGGGAGAGGTTTAAGGGGCCGCTTATAGATTTTCCTCATTATAATCAAATAAACGAAGTGTTAGCTCACACTTTCATAGAAGGGCTACATCCTGAGACAAAAATTATGGTAGATGCTGCAGCTGGAGGTTAAGTGTTGGAGAAAAGCTTTGACGAGATATATGCATTATTGAACAAATTCTCCAAAAGCAATCCGTATTGGCAAGGAGAAATGGGCAAACAAACGGTAAAAAAATCTGCAGGGGTTCTCGAGTTAGATGTCGTCTCGGCATTATCAGCGCAGATTTCTACACCGACCAACCAAGTCAATCAGATGACCATGGTTATTAACAAGCAACAAGCTCAACCAGTGCAACAGGTTCAAGTGTTTTGTGAAGTATGTGGAGAGGGTCACACAAGCGGCTTATGCCCAGTTAACCCAGAGTTTGTCTGCTTTGTGGGTAATGCAAATAGGGGCCAGACAAACCAATATGGGAACACTTACAATCCCAACTGGAGGAACCACCCAAACTTCTCTTGGGGTGGAAATCAAGGTGCTCAAAATCAATACCGACCACAAGCACCTCAACAACAATATAGACCATCTCAAGCTGAACAGCAGGCAAACTCAACAAGCCACCTTGAGGAAATGATGAAGAAATTGATGGCTGATCAGCAAGCCCAAGCAACATCAATAAGAAATTTGGAGCGCCAAGTGGGACAACTTGCCAGTGCCCAAAATACTAGATCAGTTGGAGCTCTTTCAAGTGACACTGAAGCTAATCCTAAGGCATCTATTAATGTCGTATCATTGAGGAATGGCAGACAATTAGAAGAAGTTCAGTCGAAAAAGAAAAAACATGTGACTTTTAATGAGAGGCCAGCCACTATAGAGTCAGAATTAGAAAAATCAAAGGAATCTGATAAGCCACCTGAAGAGGCGGTGGCCAAGCAACCTCCACCATTTGTTGTGAGGCCACCACCTCCGCTCCCTTAAAGATTGCAAAAGGTGAAGTATAATGCCGCGTATAAGAAGTTTCTTGATATTTTGAAGTAGGTGCAAATTAATATTCCTTTGGTAGACATCTTGCAAGAAGTTCCCAAATATGCAAAATACATCAAAGAAATAGTGGCAGTTAAAAAGAGGTTGACCGAGTTCGAGACTGTGGCACTCACTGAGGAATGTAGCTCAAGAATTCAAAGCAAGCTACCTCAGAAATTGAAGGATCCGGGTAGTTTCACTATCCAAATCTCGATTGGTAAGCATACAGTCGGGCGAGCCTTATGTGATCTTGGAGCGAGCATTAATTTGATGTCGTTATTTGTGTTCAGACAGTTGGGGTTGGGTGAGCCACGCCCAACAACGGTAATCTTGCAGTTGGTTGATCGCTCCATTGCTCACCCTGAAGGAGTGATTGAAGATGTATTAGTTCAAGTGGGTTCTTTCATATTCCCTGTTGATTTCATTATCTTGGACTACGAACCTGATCAGTAAGTCCCATTTATTTTGGGGTGTCCATTTTTAGCCAAGGGCCGAGCTATTATTGATGTTTGCGAAGTAAAGATGACGATGAGAGTAGGCGATCGAGTTGAGGTATTCAATGTATATAAAGCACTCAGATTGCCAGCCCACTATGAAGAGCTATCCATGATTTCTGTGGTGGAAAGTGATGCTACATCATTAGTGCCTTATATGAGCCCTATAGATCCTCTTGAACGAGCTTTGATTGAGGATGAAGAAGATAGTGAAGATGAAATGATGGGAGAAATTGAGCAAGTACTTGATATGTCCTGCAGTTATGTCCATGGGTTTGGAAAATTTGAGGAGTTGGACAGGCCTGTCACTCTGACCCCTCCTAAGCCATCTATTGAAGAAGCTCCAAAGCTAGAACTTAAGCCCTTACCAGCGCATCTGCGCTATGCTTATTTGGGGAACTCTGAGACATTGCCCGTGATTATCTTATCCAGCTTGATAACATACAAGAAGAAAAATTGCTCAGAGTCCTTCGCGAGCATAAAAAGGATATTGGGTGGTCACATGCTCGATATCACAATCTGCTTGGCATTGTCACAAGCTCAATGTCACAATCTATCCGGCGCGGTCACATGCTCAATATCACAATCCGCCCAGCATGGTCACGGGCTCAATATCACAATCTATTTCACACATAAAGCAGATATGCCATAATACATATACATGATAAAAGAATATCAAATTTTGTACTCCTGGACTAGTATAAGCGACATGCTAAAGTATATGCATACGCAATGTGTGCTATCATAGCTCAAATTGGCAAATATATCACAAAAGTAGCAATTATCAGGTTCAATCAAGAGATTAACCACTATGTAACCTCAAACATGACTCAAATAGCTCACAACAAGGGTACACATATAAGAATCTTCACAACATGAAGCTTAACAATCAATCCAAGGCATATCATGGCCTAAATACCACCCCGAGCATGAAAAATACCTCGGTGCACGCACATGGGCTCAACCCCACACATGTGAGACACCCATAGCACATAGCTATCACAAATAACTCAGGCAACTAGTGCCTCAACCATGTTTAGGTAAGATATTTACCTCAAACAAGCCAAATCAATACTCTAGAAGCGCCATCCCCCACGAATTGACCTTCGAACAGTTCCAAACTAGCCAAAAGCAACTCAATGATAAAGGTCGAATTTTTAATCATATACTCAAAGTCAACCCAAGAACGCACCCCGAAACCTGACAAAAATTGTAACTTCTGATCCATTCAAATACGATTCTAACCATACTAGTTTCATCCAATTCCAACTCTGAATCGATGTTAAAAATCAAAATATTCACTTTAGAAAGTTTTTTACAAAACCACCCAATTTCTCTTTTAAAATAATCACTCAAATGCTAATATCAAATATGGAATCATGTAAAATAATCAAATCCGAATCAAAAATACTTAGCCCAATCCAAATCGTGAAAGTCGCCTAAAACATCGCCCAAATCCTAGCTCCCAATCTCAAAATGTGATAAAATATGTAAAACCCTCGAATATAACAACTTATAAGGCAGTGGTAACCTACGTGATCGTGGTTGTACCCTCGCGAAATGCAAAAAATACTCTGCCACAAAATACTGTATGAGTTTCGCGACACTGACCACGCGAACGCGATGGCCACTTCTGCTAACGTTGTATGAATGCCCCCTGGACTATAGGAACACGAAAAACGTCCACTAGCTCCCAACTCTCCAGCACGAACGTGACCACATTCTGTGAACATGAAGCTCATGTCCCACAGCCTTCATGAAAGCAACCCTCCACCCGCGAATGCCAAGAGACGAAACACCAAGCTCCAATCATACACTATGCGATCGCAGTCCTCTTCTCGGATCGCAAAGAACACTCACAGCACCAGAAAAATCAGAGAAACCAGCAGTTCAAACATAAGAGAAAATGGTCTGAAACCACTCTGAAATTCACCCGAGCCCCTCGGAACCCCGTCCAAACATATCGAAAAGTCCCAAAATATAGCACGGACCTACTCGAGGCCTCAAATCACACATAATAATATCAAACCACGAATCCCACCTTGATTCAAGCTTAATGAACTATTTAAAATTTCCAAATTTCCAAATGCACGTCGAACATGTCTAAACAAATCATAATCACCTCAAGTTTTGTACAGAAGTTCCAAATGACACAACGAACCTATTATAACTCCCGTAACGACAATCCAAACTTGATAACATCAAAGTCAACTCCCGATCATACCTATGAACTTTACAAATCTTAAAATTACCAACTTTTACCAATTAGAGGCAAAACCTTCTAGAACCATCTGAATATGAATTCGGGTAGATGCCCAAGTCCAAAATCACCCTCCAAGCCTAACGGAGCTATCAAAACTCCGATCCGAGGTCAAATACACAAGTGTCAAACTTGGTCAACTCTTCCAAGTCAATCCTAGACCACTCAAAAATCAAAACCGATGATATACGCAAGTCATAATACACCATATGAAGATACACACGACCTCAAACCATCAAACTAAATACAAATGCTCAAAACGACCGGTCGGATCGTTACATTCTCCCCCACTTAAACATATGCTCGTCGTCGAACGTGCCAAGAGTCATCCCAAAGCCATCAAATCACTGCATAAACTCACCATGCACATACCCATGGATGATTACACGTCACCCCAATCCATATAAGTCCCACAACATAGCCTAACTAAAGATCCTTACTTTAACCTTAGTCCATAAACCTTAGAACAAAATCTCCAACACATGTAATCCATTATCAGGCCCGACTCTCGCATCTAAACATTGTATAAGTCTGAACAAGCAGTATCAAGCCATAACCATATTTTAAGATATTTCCACATGATAAACCACATAACTCATATACTCCTAGCAATAACTTCCGGCAATAATAGCTGCTTAATAACAAACCCGGTACCGATAACAAACCTCATATCAAATAAAGCCTTGTTCTAAACCTTCGTACACTGCCAATGATGAAAGAAACATGCAGAAACTCATAACCATTGATAAGATCAACAAGTTGTGGAGCTCTTTTTCCTGATAAAAACAATAGCCAAATTCTAAGATGACTAGTGACGTTATTCTTCCAAACATACCTTAATCAAATTCGATAGCACTCATTCCAAGTCCAATAACCTCATCTCATATAGTACAAGCTACTCGACCAACATGCCACACCAATACCACCTAGTTCCACATACTATGCAATCAGTGCACCAAACAAATAACAACCCAAATGTACCCAATGATGGAAAGAGAATTAAATAAGAGAACCGTCCCGCAAGCTCAATAGATACCACCACAAAGCGCAATGCTATGAACCCATCTCACAGTGAAGAAACAAAACACACAAAATAAGCATGAAGGATCATATCCCAACATAACTCCACTGCGATGCATGACCCAATCCATACATAGGTCCACATGGAATACCTCGAGCCATGATGCTCACAAACAAAACTATATGCATATCAACAATAAATACGCGAAGTGCATGACCATAACTATAGAGAAATGGATAACACAATATACCACCAACATGAAGACCAAAACCAAGGCGCTGACAATTATCCAATACCCCAAGATCTATCTCGCTCGAATTCCACCACAAGACCCAAATAGTATTGCATTATGTGTGTAAATAGTAAACAGTCTCACAACCCATTGCAGTATAGAAGAGTAACACATGGAACATATCATAGCACGAATAAGATCAACTCTAACTGATAACACAACTCTCAAAAATAGTTGTGCTGAGTAAGCAAATTCGATCCGATGTAGAATATGATGACGTCCACGACACACCTCAATAAGAGATATGATATGATTGTATGCAATAATAATTACCCAACTATGAGTTGGGGTCGAATCTACTGGGAGATATAAGGGGTGTCAGGAGTATATATTTGAAACAAGCGAATGGACTACCTAAAATTGCACTTCCACAACAGAGTTTTGATTTCTACTTCTACTATTACTCTAATGATTGCCAGCTAAGGTAAATAGACGAGAGATGAATGTTTTTGATATTTTACCAAATAGTTTAAAGGACTAGGGATGTGACCATAACCTAGGTGTTTGCCTAATGGAATAAAGACGTTAACACTTGTTTTGTTAATTGGGGTGTATTATAGATCTCAACTCTACATTACATACTCAATACATCTCGGTCAAAGAGTCATTTTGCCCAATCTGGATTTCTCAAGTCCAAATGGGTATCAAGAAAAATAGTTGATATGAGCTCAAGTCAGGTTCTTACTATCTCTAGTTTGAACCATTTAACTAGGCTAATCAATCTCTCAATTTACCCAATTGCTTGTTAGCCAAGTTATCCTAGACTAGGTCCCACTTTCTCAAGTAGAGACTAAGTCAAATAGGCAAGAATCAATGTTTGAAACTATTAATTCTAGAATTAAAGTATAAACTAAGCTAAATAATCAATACCTAATCATAAACAAACATTAAATTACATACCCATAAGGTTTACACACTAGGGTTGGGTCACAACCCTAGTAAAAATCTAGCTACTCATAATGAGAATTGAAGAAAATAAAGAAGAAAAGCTAATTAAACTCATAATGAAAGATTAAAATGATGAAATCTAATATTTAAACACTAAAATAATGTCAAACTTCCTAAAGTAGTAAAAAGAAATGGCTATAACAGCTTTTAATGTTCAAAACTTGACCTAAATTTATGAAACTTGTCTATTTATACTGGGCCAAAAATTGCGGACAAAAATGCCCCTCGAGAGGTTCTGCGGCCGCATAATTTCATGTGCGGTCCGCAAATTTCTTCAGTTAGCAGGAAGGGGAGTTTTGCAGTCGCACATTTTCGGAATGCGGTTGCGAAGCAACTTCTGCGGCCGCACAATTCTTGTGAGGTTCGCACTTCACAAAGGCATCAGGACTTGGTCTTTTTTTGCATATTCTCTGAACTTTGAATCTTTGTCAATGAAAGCCCAGTTCTGCGGCCGCACAATTCATGTGCGGTCCGCACATTGCTGAAAATCCTGTTGGGTTCTGCTACTTAGATTGCGGCCGCAGATGGAATTCTGCGGTCCGTAATTTCTTCTACGGACCGCACATCTTTGCTTCTGCGCCCATTATTTCTTTATGCTTCGGAACACTCCTTTTTTAGTCGGATTTCATCATGGGAGACCAAACTTCCAGCATTCCTATAATTTGTACAATTTTATTAGTTTCGGGTGCACAATTCAATATTTTTGGACTAAAATAAAAGCTAAAATGTGTTAATAAGCAGTCAAAATCCCCACTTATCAACTCCCCAAAACTAAATCTTTGCTTGTCCTCAAGCAAATAAATTTGTTCCCACCTCCAAAAGTTAAGAGTCATTTTAGCGAGTCAAAGGTGAGCTATTCACACATCATTTGGGACCAACAATTACCCACACTACTCATGCATTATCAACAAGGGAACAAGTTAAACATTCATGCACATATAGTTCTACTGTGACATTTGAGCTTCAAGAATTGACTTTACTCATCAAGGACTCTTGCTCTATCATGTAGGCCATGGTGGACTCCAAACTCTTCCTCCTCTACTTTCCATTTGCAAAGCTCACTTAAGAAATTTAGCACTCAATCCAAAGATTTATGAAAGGTTCACTCATCTCTCTCAAGAGAATGTCACAAGTATGGCTTCAAGTACCATAGGCTTGCCCCTCATGTAGATTGCCAATAATATAAGCTCACTCGGTTTAAAATCAAGTAGGACTTCTTTTGGGATGTAATGAAGGCTTTTAGGTTAGGGTAGCATACTGTATGGATAAGTGGTTACACCTTTCCTTAAGCACTCGATCTTTCATTTTTCCGGCTCACACTTTTTCAATTCTTAGAGGCACTTTCTTATCATTGGGGACTATAGAGACTTAGCATCACTTTTTACTGATCATTTAATTCTTTTTCTCCCTTTTTGATTTCTCCATGTTTGGGATCATTACCTCTTTTTGAATCCATTCAACCCTTTCACTTTTTGCATTTTTTTTTGTTCTTTTCTTTTCTTGCCTTCTTATCGTATAGAGATCATTTCCTTTCTCTTTTTATGCCTTGATACCTTTTTCAAGTTCCTCATCTCTCCCCCAAACTTGCATTTTAAGCCATTTGTTTTACAAGAGTGTTAAGAAAAGCTCGGGTGCTAAGAGAGGGTCATAACAAAACGGGTAAAGGCTTGTAACATAGTTGTCAAACGAGAAAGGCTAGAGGCTCAAAGGGGTTGACTAGGGATAATGACATTGGTTGGCAATAAAAAACTCATACGGGCCAAAGAGAGCCTACAAACACTTCTCAAACCAAGCAAAACTTAGGATTTCGCCTTAAAACATATTCGGGGTAAGTTCTAGACCCTTCGCATGGATACTTGGACAAGCAATAATTCATTTCACCCCTCACGCAACCAGATTGTAAAAGAGGATAGAGTCTAGGGCCCACAATGACCACATTCAAGTTTAAAGATCACTATGGTCCAACTAAACCACTCGATGATTGCCAAAGTCAACACAAGAGTCGCAAAGTCACTGCTAGAGCTATTTCTTTCAAAAACCCTGTCTCTAACAATGTAGTTAAGTGTGTTGGTGCCAATTGAAGCATGGTTGACTCTTCGAGCATGACTTAATTAGGTCTTTTTATTCATTACTACTTCTATTATTACCTAAACACAAAAACAGACTCATTTCCTTAAGAAGGTTGTCACGCCATCCAGTGTTGGGATGAGTCACCCGATTCACACAACAACGACCTTTGGAAAGAACCGTGGCATTAAGAAAACCAAAGGCTTATTATCTATTAAAACATAAAAAGAAGCTAATAAGCAAAAACAAAGATAAAGAAGCTAATGAGCAAAACTACTAAAGATAGAATGAATATACATAGTAAGAGAGAGAGAGAAGATATATACATACAAATAAGAAAAGAGAGAATATCATCAAATTATTACAGGCCAAAATGTGTCAAAGTACCAAATGTGTAAAATAAACTCCACCCCCTCCCCCCGAATAAAAGTAAGCATTGTCCCCAATGCTTAGCAAAATATAAGTAAAAGAGGAAAGAGTGAAGAAAACTCCATATGGCTCCTTGGACATCTCTGTGTCCCCAGCAATATCATAGCCCTCAGGATCAGCCAACTGAATCTCATCATCCTCAACTCTATGTGTGGCTGGGTTGGTGAACATCTGATGCACTGCCTCAGCAGTGTCGACAGTAAGGTCTGGCTCTTCAAACTGGCCAGCTAGTGCCACCGGTGCAGATGGTGCTGAATGATCTGGGGCGGAATGGTGTGGGTCAAGCAGCATATCAAATGGGAGATCTCCGGCTGTAGCAATCCTGGTCATCACTCTCCGTAGCTTGTCCACTGATTTCTTGGTGGCTTGGAAATTCCTCTTCTTCTTTACTTCCTTTCCCAGCTCTTCAATCACCGACCCATGCTATACCAAGGTGTCCATGATAGTCTTTTGATTATCCAGAATTTTCTTTATTGTCTCCTCAATATCAGAAGGAACCTATGATGCTTGTGAGGTGGACTACGCTGCAACAGTACCGGACAAGTCAGACAGCTTTACAGTGGTTGTCTGCATCTAGTTGTTGAGACTCGCCAATGTCTGGGATACTCATAGTGCAGATAGTATATGAGTAGACACTGGCACTAGCTTCAAAGTCGAGGTGGGAACTGTTGCAGGAGCTGCAGTAGGGGCTATGGATGATGGTGGAGGCATAATTGTGGCACTAGAGGAAGGCTCAACCGAAGTGGATGGAACATCAACTGTCTCAGGAGCTACCACTACTGGCTCATCAAACTGGCATGTGGAGGTAGGAGGTTGGTCGACATCACGGCACCCACATTGATTGGGTACCATGCCATAATAGAAGCCACTAGAACTGCACTAGGGATCGGAAGGTGAGTCTCATTCTGGTTCGGGTCTAGTCTGTTGTACACAAATGTCTGCCACCCCTTCGCCTCAAAGCTCAAGGTGTTCCGGTAGATAGGAACCCCAGCATTAATCCATGGTGGTGGTGGTCCTAGTGGTTCCAGAAGCTCAGCTAACCAAGGACAGACTGCCTTCTTTAGTGCAAATTTCTCCAAATACTTCGTCGGCTAAATATCATCGAAGCCCAAGTACATGTTGAGTGCATGCTGATCAAACATCATCTTGAGGTTACGTACTTTGGTCACCTTCGTCCCCTTTTTGATATGAGCCACATTGGTGTAGAATTCACGGACAAGGTACTCTTTGGAATCCACTACACTCTAGGTGAAACACATCCACCCCTTGCGTTCCCTGAACTCACTCAACACGGTTGGGTTGTACCTTTCCAAATCCATAATCAGAAATTGTCGCTCAAGAGTTAGCGGCTGCACTAGCAACCACACACGGAAGATGGTGAAGGCGACCAAGCTGACAAAGCAGTCCTCCCAAACCTTTTTCTTTTTTTATCTATCAAGACCGGCAGCTGTAGCATCTCCCCCTCTGCCATCATCGGGGATATCATGAACTGGTGTATCATGTGCCTCAAGGAATGGTGTAGTCAATGGCTCAGAAGCCTGACTAGCACTCTTTGATCCCTCGGAAGTGCTATGAGATGAGAACAGCGTGTCTGTGAGTTGGTATCTCCCTTGCAGCATTGAGTGTACGGCCGACTGCTCCTTAACAGAGGCTGATTTGCCCTCTGATGCTTCCCTAGACGGGACATATGAGCTCATCTCGGAGAGATCTGCACCACTCCCTATGTCGGCTGTTTTTTTCTTTCTAATTGTCTTTTCTTGGCCAAGGGGTAAGGCACTCTTCCCTCAACCCGAGAAGGTTCACCTCTACCTTTTAAAGTGTCGTCGCGTCCTCTAGATCGAACCATTATTTGTATCAAGCAAAGGTGATTGTTAGTTGCAATTCAATGTTCAAACATACACAAGAGATATACAAGTAAAATATAAACCAGAGGACACAGTGAGGGCACACAGTTAGATCATGCTTGCAGGGAAGTGATATGCGGTCCACACAATTTCATTTGCGATCGTAGATGAGGAATCGTAGATCGCAAAATTTTGTTGTGCGGCCACAAAAGTGAAGTGCGGTCCGCATAATTTCATTTGCAGCCGCACCTCTGAAACCTAGAAAATGCCAACTCCCTAATGACAGAGAATTGGCTGATGTGTGGCCGCAACATGATTTCTGCGGTCCGCACAATTAGACTTGTGGCCGCACATTAGAGTCTCAATATAGTTACTCTCTGATGACAGTAAAAGTGTTATTCTGCGGCCGCGATGGGAATTCTATGATCCGCACATTTTATCTTGTGGCCGCAGATCCCTTCTTCACTAATGCTGCCCTAAAACCAATTTATGCAGACCGCATGAATTCAAGTGCGGTCGCAGACTTCAAAAGTTACGTACAAATCAATTTTTTCTATTTAGGTTTTTCAAGTTCGTTCACAATTTTACATGGCAACAGTATAGAAATATGAAAATATGCTAACCCAATCCCCATAGAGCATGTATAATTTAACCCAATTCAGAGTTTACCTCACATGGATACATAATTGAATTCTAATGACAAATGGCCTAAATAGAACTAAAAATCTACAAATTAAACTAAAATAAAAATATTAACATGAAATTTAAACATACCAGATGAATGAGTGAATGATCAAGTTGGCTACGTGTGTGAACAGATAGAATCACCAAGAAATTTCAAGAGATCACTATTTTGTTTTTGTTCAAAGAGTGAAAATGTAAAAATGGCCATGTTCCTCTATTTATACCATTTGTTCGCTAAGGGGAAGAAGGTCGAAAGCAGCCACACATTTTCATGTGCGGTCCCCACTCTGTTACCTGGGGGCCTCATCTCAACTTTCCTTCTGCGGTCCACACAATTTTGTGTGCGGTCGTATATTTCCTGTGCGGTCGCACATCGACCGTTTCTCTAACAGGCTAAAACTTCAGAGAGTTGGTATTTTCAACCTCTCATTTATGCGGTCCCTGAGCTAATTGTGCGGCCGCATTGCTCTTTTGCTACAACACCCATAATTGTGTGGTCCGCACAAATCAATTGCGGTCCGCAGTTCTTAGAGCACTTAGCCAAATATTTGGTTTACAATTCATGTAAGTCACACTCAGCCCTGTAGCATACTTTAAATCAAGTTAGAATAAAAATAATGCCTAACTACAAAAGAAAAAAAAAGAAACATGGGTTGCCTCCCAAGAAGCGCCTAATTTAACGTCGCGACATGACGCAGAATACCATCAATTGAAATGAATGACCACCACGATGTGGATATCTCCAACCTTTCCCAAATAGTAGTTCACCCGGTGACCATTGACTCATAATACTTCACTATTTTTGTTCTTCAAGTCTAATGCACCAAAAGGTATTACACCCACAATTTCAAAAGGATCACTCCATTTAGACTTTAGCTTCCCGGGAAACATCCTCAACCTTGAGTTAAATAATAATACAAGATTGCTCACCTTGAACTCTTTGTTCCAAACGTATTTGTCATTAAGATATTTTATCTTTTATTTGTACAAGGATGAACTTGCATAAGCATGGTACCGGAACTCATCCAATTCATTCAAATGTGAAAACCTCAAGTTTGCGGCTATATCCCAATCAAGATTCAACTTCTTTAGAGCCCACATGGTCTTGTGCTCTAGTTCCACCAGTATGGCGACATTCCGATAGGTGTTTTCTAAGGCCTACGATAAGCCTATAATGCATCATCAGCTTCTTGGACCAATCTGTCCGATTGGCATTCACCATTTTGGGCAAAATACTCTTTATATCCCGATTGGAGACTTTCACTTTCCCACTAGCTTGGGGTGATAAGGAGTCGTGACTTTGTGAGTAACACCATACTTGCTAAGCAAAGTGTCGAAATCCTTGTTGCAAAAATGTGACTCCCTATCACTTATAATAGCACGCGGAGTACCAAACCTTGTGAAAATATTCTTCTTCAAGAAAGCCACCACACTTCTCGCCTCATTGTTGGGTAAAGCAAAGGTCTCAACCCATTTGGACATATAATCAACCGCGACCAAGATGTAGGTGTTTTGACAAGAACTTACAAAAGGGCCTGTGAAGTCAATACCCTACACATCGAAAATATCAATATCCAAAATGGTTGTGAGAGGCATTTCATTCTTCTTTGAGATTCCATCGGCCCGTTGACATTCATCACATCTTTTCGCTAGCTCATCAGCATTCTCGTAAAGAGTGGGCCAATAGAAGCCGCAACTAAACACTTTGGCCGTCCTTCTTGCTCCACCATGATGATCACCATATGGTGAAGAATGACAAGCCCCAAGAATTTCACCTCTCTCTTCTTCCGGTACATATCTTCTAATCACCCCATTCGTATAAATCCGGAAAAGGTATGGTTCATCCCAATAATAATCTTGATAATCCCGTTTGAGCTTCTTCCCTTGGTTTGAAGAGGAATCATCCAGAATGATTCCACACACAAGAAAATTTGCTAGATCCGTGAACCATGGCACCTCTTTCATTGAAATTGCCAAGAGTTACTCATCGAGGAAGGAGTCATTGATTTCAAGGCCATCAATCGGCCTCCCATCCTCCTCCAAACGAGACAAGTGGTCTGCCACTTGCGTTTTACTCCCTTTTCTATCTTGGATGTCAATATCAAACTCGTTCAACAAAAGCACCCATCTCATCAACCGAGATTTGGAATCCTTCTTGCTCATAAGATACCGAAGCGCCGCATGATCCGTGTGGACAATGAATTTTGCACCCATCAAGTACGGGAGTAACTTCTCAATTGCAAACACAATGGCAAAGAGATCTTTCTCCGTAATGGTATAGTTGACTTGGACACTATTCATGGTCTTAATAGCATAGTAGACCGGATGAAAAATTTAGTTGATGCTTTGCACCAAAATAGCCCCAACCGCTACGTCACTTGCATCACACATGAGTTCAAAAGGGACAATCCAATTTGGAGCGGTGATGATGGGGGTAGTTGTCAACTTGAACTTCAACAATTCAAAAGCTCTCATGTAATCATCATTGAAGTTGATCTTTGCATCCTTCTCAAGAAGCTTGGACAACGGATTCACCACCTTAGAGAAATCTTTGATGAAGCGCCGGTAAAAACCCGTGTGGCCTAAGAAACTCCGTACACCCTTCACCAAAGTTGGAGGTGAAAGTTTAGAAATCACCTCAATCTTTTCCTTGTCAACTTCAATTCCATTCTTTGAGATTTTGTGGCCAAGGACAATGCCTTCCTCGACCATAAAATGGCATTTCTCCCAATTAAGTACCAAATTTGTTTCTTCACATATAGCAAACACTTTATCCAAATTTGCAAGAAAATCATCAAAAGAATCTCCAAACACCGAGAGTCATCCATGAAAACTACAAGGTAGTCCTCCACCATGTCCATGAAGATAGCCATCATACACCTTTGAAAAGTCACCGGTGCATTGCACAAACCAAAGGGCATCCGCTTGAATGCAAAAGTACCATAGGGACATGTAAAGGTTGTTTTCTCTTGGTCTTTCGGAGCAATAAGAATTTGGTTGTAGCCCGAATACCCATCAAGAAAGAAATAGAAAGCACAGTCAACCAATCTATCGAGCATTTTATCTAAGAAAGGAAGTGGAAAGTGATCCTTCCTTGTGACTTTGTTGAGCTTGCAAAAGTCCATACACAGCCTCCATCTGGTCAGCGTTCTTGTAGGAATCAACTCATTCTTGTCATTGGTGATCACCTCCATGCCCCCTTTCTTTGGGACACATTGAACGGAGAAGTCCACGAACTTTCGGAGATGGGGTAGACAACCCCAGCATCCAACCACTTGATAATCTCCTTCTTGAAAACTTCTTGCATAGCCTCATTGAGTCTCCTTTGATGTTCAATAGATGGTTTGGCACCATCCTCCTATTAGATCTTATGCATGCAAAAGGCGGGGATTATCCCCCGAATATCCGCCAAAGTCTATCCAATAGCCTTCTTCCTCTTTTGTAGTACCGCCAAAGTGGAATCTACCTGCACGTTAGTCAAACAGGCGGAAAGAATAATCGGTAAAGTAGAACAAGGGCCAAGTAATTCATACCGAAGATGTGGAGGCAATCACTTCAACTCCAAGGTAGGAAGCTCTTCAATACAAGGCTTTCTACAAGGAGTTGTCCTATTTTCAAGATCCAAAGATAATTTTTGGGGTGCATAGTTGTACGACCCCATTCCTTGCAAAGAGTTCACACATTCCATGAAGTCATCCATCTCGTCATCATCAAAGTTGAGCAAGACGGCCTCCAACATATCACCAACATTAATTGTAGCACTTGTATCATCAAAAATAACATCGGCCACCAAGTCCACAAAAGAGCATACCTCATTGCTATATGATTTCCGCATGGACTTACACACATGGAATACCACTTTTTTATCACCAACCCGAAATGTATGTTCTCCGGCTTCAGCATCACGAAGAGCCTTACCCATAGCAAGGAAAGGTCTCCCAAGAATAATCGGCACTTCATAAACAACCTCACAATCTAGAATGACAAAATCCGATGGATGAATGAATTTATCAACTCGAACCAAGACATCTTCAATCACTCCCAAAGGCCTCTTCATAGTATGATCGGCCATTTGCAATCTCATAGAGGTGGGTCTTGGTTGCCCAATCCCCAAAGTCTTGAAAACCGAATAGGGCATCAAATTGATACTTGCCCCAAGATCACAAAGAGCTTTATCAAACTCGGCACTTCCAATTATACAAGGATTCGTGAAAGCATCGGGATCCTCCAACTTAGGAACCATTGAATGCACAATTGCACTCACTTGATGAGTGACTTTGATAGTTTCAAAATTCATTGACCGCTTCTTTGTCACGAGATCCTTCATAAACTTGGCATAATTGGGCATTTGTTCCAAAGCTTCAACTAATGGCACATTGATTAAGAGACTCTTCATAATTTGAATGAACTTCTTGAATTGATTCTCACCATTTTTCTTAGCAAGTATTTGAGGGTATGGAGGCGGAGGCTTAGGCAATTGTTCCTTAGCCTTTTGCACTATCTACTCTGGTATGTCAATAATGTGATCCCTAGATGGGTTCACCTCCTCTTGAGTCTCTTCCACACTATCATCAATATCAATCTGAACTTCATCATTAGGTTGCACCACATTGTTCGGGATCTCTTCTTCTTGCACCACTTTCTAATCATCCACAAGTTGCCTTTGACTTGAGGTGGGTGCATTCTCACCTCTTCCACTTCTTGTAGTAACGGCCATGGCATGCCCCAGGTGATTTCCACCCTTTGGGTTTACCACTGTATCACTTGGTAGTTCCCCCTTAGGATGAGAATTTAGAGCCTGAGAGATTTGCGCCTTTTGAACTTCTAAGTTGCGGATTTATGTGTTGTGTGAGGCAAGAGAGGCATC
Source organism: Nicotiana tabacum (assembly GCF_000715075.1). Taxonomy (NCBI): domain Eukaryota; kingdom Viridiplantae; phylum Streptophyta; class Magnoliopsida; order Solanales; family Solanaceae; genus Nicotiana; species Nicotiana tabacum. The sequence goes on along the minus strand of NC_134092.1, from coordinate 90,454,447 downwards.
CGAATTGGCATTCTTTTCCATCATTTTCTTGAACATATTTTCAGTATGCCCCATCTCATTGTTTGAAGAACTAGTACCATGGGGAGGATAAGGAGGCGGGTTGCTCAGTTGTTGATTCATCGGGGGCCTTTGAAAACCCGACCCCCGGTTGCCTTGATTGTTGTTCCATTCGCCTTGATTGTTACCCCCCCCCCAATTTCTTTGATTATATCCATTCCAATTTCCTTGATTGTTGTTGTTATGCCAATTCCCTTGATTGTTGTTATTATGCCAATTGCCTTGATTGTTAGAATTCCAATTGCCTTGACTGTTTTGAGGTCGATGTTGTTGTTGGTTTGGGCTTTGGAAATTGTTTCTTTGCCCTTGAAAATTGTTCACATATTGCACCTCATCTTCTTGTTCAGTATAGGAATTATCTTGCTCAAAACCGCTATCTTCTTGCACATAATTCTCCACTCGATTTTGCACTTGTGGACCTTTGGTCCTCCTCTTGTTCACCATCATGTTAACTCCCTCCATGGAATTAACTTTCTTGGGATTTTTCACTTGATTTAGTTGGTCCTTTCCTAGTTGTGTCATGGTAGTTGTCAATTCGGCAATGGCTTGCCCATGGTCTTGCAATTCTTTGTGAAGGTGGATCATGTTTGGATCACCTTGTGGAACATTGGCCCGGGATTGCCAAGCTGATGACGTTTCCGCCATCTCATCCAAAATCTCACACGCCTCCGCATAAGGCATAGTCATGAAGTTCCCACCGGCAAGTTGATTCACTACACATTGGTTGGTTGTGTTAATCCCACGATAGAAAGTTTGTTGAATCATGTTCTCCGTCATATCGTTGTTGGGACATTCCTTAGCCATTATTCTATAGCGTTCCCATAACCATGAACGTGCAATATGATCATCGATAGTAGACTCCCCCACTTGGCTCGAAGCCACATAATATAACATATGATAACCCACAATACCCTTACTCCATAATTGTCATAATCCCGCACTGTAATTTAACTAAATCCTTTATACACTCATGTAGAACCAGTCATAGAATAAATTAAATCTTCTACTACATAAATAGCAATCCTCGTGGCAGTCGTGCAACCTTCCTCAAGCAATCCAAACTCAAATTGCATCACATACATTCCACTAGGTAGAAAGAAAACTCTTCACAGAAACATCATAAGTATCACACAACCTCAGAACATCCGCTGCAGGAGTTAACCTACCTGCTTAGCCTCAAACTAGCACCTCTCGATAACCCTATCATAGTCACAACTACTATGTAATCAATTAATCCTTCCGGGTCTAAACTCTTCAACAAGACATAAGAATCTGCTTCACCCATAAATGAGCAATTAAAAGATCTTAACACACTCGTAAGTCAAAATTGTACAACACATCAAGACAGAAATCAAGCTTCCCTAGTCCGTTCATATCCCAAGAAAAATTTTTCTCGTCATATCCGAACTATCTACGCACATTCCTTAGTCACATAATACTCATTATATAGCTATCCAACCACTCACTGAGACATTAATCCCACTTCTAGGGATACTACCAGATATATAAGTCCATAAGTAGATACTCACACAACTAAAACTACGGAACCCAAGCTGCGGACTGAACCTGGCCCGGAGTCTTCTAGACTGGCCTATCTCCTCAACGCAAAGAATACATCTCGCACCTCATCCTTGACATCTCAAGTCATTAATGCACAGCTGATACCGAGTGCTCAACATAACATTCGAGTGGATGGAAGATATTCAAAGAGATACGCTTCAAGCTAAATCAATGTCGCATGATGAGGAAGGAAATATGGGAGGTTTCCTAGATGCCATGTAGACTCTCGAAGATAGGTATGGATGTCATCATACCGATTTGCAAGACTCTACTAGAAACTTGCTCATGACTCGTAGAACCAATGAGCCTAGAGCTCTGATACCAATTTGTCACGACTCAAAATCCACCTAATCGTGATGGCACCTAACCCAACCCGCAAGGTAAGTCAAATAATAGTCAACATAATTCTAATAAAATTAATAATAAATTGATAAGTGAAATAACTGAAACCCAAGGATTGATAGTACAAGTCATGAGCCACTAAGACTTAGATTTACAAACTGGTATGAAATAAATACAACATCTATTTGGAATATACATAAACAGAATTTGAATCTAAAACCACCAAGGACAAATGGTAACTATATCCAGAAAGTAGGTACATCTTCAGTGCTAACTCTCGTCATCCATAGCATCCCAGCTCCAAGATTTGCACGCAAGGTGCATAAGTATAGTATGAGTACAACTGACCATATGTACTCAACAAGTATCATAACTAACCTCGACGAGGTATTATAAGAAGGAATTATAAATGATACTCGCTAATCACCTGTACAGTTCATAATTATAACAAGTACAAAACAATAATATGATCAAGTCATGAGTCACAAATAAACAACCTTGGTGCATACAATAACTTACCAAGGATATTGCATATAAAGAAGATATGCAAATAAATCAGGTAAACAACCAAGGATATTTCAAGTAAAGATAAAATACAATAACTAAATCAAACACTCGCCAGTCTTTCCTCAGAAATATAATAACCGAACCAAACCACTGAACAACTTTTTCTAAAGCCCACATCAACCAGAAACTCGTTAGCTTCTCACAATCCGTGTGCGCACCATCAAGAAGGAATATGAGAGGCTGACTCTAGGAGGTGGGTTTATATCCACACACGGACAGACAACTCACGTGCTAATAATATCAACCGCATGGACAACTCACAGATTGCACGGATATCTCACATGCTAATAACAACAATATCTTTGATCTGCACGGATAACTCACGTGCTAATACTATCAAGTGCACGGACAACTCACGTGCTCAATATGACAATCATCCGACCTAGTCACAGGCTCAATATCACAATTCGCCCGGCGTGGTCACAAGCTCAAAATCACAATTAATCCGGCGTGGTCACAAGCTCAATCTCATAGTCCGTCAGGCGTGGTCACAGGCTCAATGTCACAATCCACCCGGTGTGGTCACAGGCTCAATATCACAAATCCATTTCATATAGAAAGTGGATATACAAGAGTACATGTACATGATTAAAGAACATAAAATTTCATATTCGTGGACTGGTATAAGTGACATGCTAAGGTGTATAAATGTGCAAGGTGTGTTATCATAGCTCAAATCAGAAAATACATCACAAAAGTAGCAATTATCAGGTTAAATCAGGAGGTTAACCTCTATGTAATCTCAAACATGGCTCAAATAACTCACAACAGGGGTACAAATATAAGAATCATCACAGTATGAAGCTTAGCAATCAATCCAAGGAATATCATAGTCCAAACACTACTTCGAGCAAGAAAAATATCTCGGTGCACACACATGGGATCAACCCGACACATGTGTGCCACCCATAGCACGTAGCTATCACAAATAACTCAGACAACTAATGCGTCAACCATGTTTAGGTAAGATACTTACCTCAAGCAAGCCAAATCGATACTCTAGAAGCACCTTCACGCATGAATCAACCTCTGAACGACTTGAAACTAGCCAAAAATAACTCAATAATATTAAATAATACTATATGAATCAAACCCGAATAATAAAGGACGAATCTTTAATGAAATACTCAAAGTCAACCAAAAAGTCAACCCGGACCTGTACTTCGGAAGATGATAAAAAATCATACATTTTGATAACCCATTCGAATACGAGTCCAACCATACTAGTTTCATTCAATTCCGACTCCGAATCGATATTTAAAACTCAAATATTCACGTTAGAAAAGTTTTTGACAAACCCTCAAATTGTCTTTTAAATTCATCACTCAAATTCCAAAATCAAAGATGGAATCATGTAAAATAATAAAATTCGAGTCAAAACTATTTATCCCAATTCAAATAGTGAAATTCTCTTCAAATATCGCTCAAATCCGAGCTCCCAATCTCAAAATATGATAAAATGAGTAAAACCCTCGAATATAACATCTTATAAGCATTGCCTAGTGGTACCCTACATGATCGCGGTTGTACCATCGTAATCGCAACGCACAAAAAATATTCTGCCACAAAATGCTCTACTCGTTCGTGATGCTGACCACATGAATGCGATGCCCACAGATGCCAGCGCTCCGCAAATTCACCCTGGAAAACGCGAACGCGAAGAAAAGTTCACCAGCTCCCAGCTCTCCAGCGCACGCGACCACGGTCTCCGAACGCGATGCTTAAGTCCCACAACCTTTGTGGATGAGACCCTCCACCCGCGAACGTGAATAGAAGAAACACCCTGCTCCATTCTTAAACTACGCGATCACGGTCCTCTTCTCGTGATCGCGAAGAACACTCCCAGCATCAGAAAAATCAGAGAAATCAACACTGCAAACATGAGAGAAAATGGTTTGAAACCACCTCGAAACTCACTGGAGCCCCTCAAAATCCCCTCTGAACATACCAACAAGTCCCAAAATATAAACTGAACCTGCTCGAGGCCTCAAATCACACATAATAACATCAAACCGTGAATCGCACCTCAATTCAAGCGTAATAAACTCTTTCAAATTTCCAAATTTCTAACCTTACCTCAAACATATCTAAACAACTCAGAATCACCTTAAATTTTGCACACAAGTTCCAAATAGCATGACGAACCTATTTCAAATCCTGGAATAATAATCTGAACCCGATAACATCGAAGTCAACTCCTGATCAAACCTATGAACTTTCCAAACCTTCGAGTTGCCAACTTTCACCAATTAGAGCCAAAACCTTATAGAACCATCCGAATACAAATTCGAGCAAATGCCCAAGATCAAAATCACCATCCGGACCTAAAGGAGCCATCAAAACTCTAATCCAAGGTCAAATACACAAAAGTCAAACTTGGTCAACTCTTCCAACTTAAAGCTTCCTAGTTGAGAATGATTCTTCCAAGTCAATCCAAGACCAGTTGAAAATCAAAATCGACGATACACACAAGTTATAATACACCATACGAATCTACTCACTACCTCAAAATACAAAACCGAATGCAAATGCTCAAAACGACTGGTTGTGTCGCTACATTCTAGTGTGCTTCATAGATTGGATAAGATCAGAACGGCGAAATCAAGGACGTGAAGAGGTAGATGAACCGGAGGATCAAGAAATTGGAGATATAATAGTTTATGGTTCCGATTCAAGCAATGTCGGAAATCAAGAACCTCATGTTGACATGGAAGAACTTACAAAAATGATGCAAAGCAAGTGATGTACTCTTTCTTATTTTTTATAATTGTTTTAAACTTTTAATTTGCAAGTTCAAAAATTAAAAAATTTCAAAATTAAACTTGCAAGTTAATTTGATGTATTATTATGCAATGAATGAAAAGCCTTAGAAGTTTTATCCTTACGTATTGGTCTTATAAAGTAATTAAATATTACCACTCAATTTTAATTTTCAAATTTAAGACTTTAAAGTTTAAAAGTGTAATTTTATGTCTTAAAAACTTATTTTATAATTTAGAAGTTTGTAAACACTTAAGTATCAATTACATTTATCAAGAAATTATAATACACTTTAAAAATCCGGCCCGGTTCGAACCGGATAGGCCCAAAGCCAGACAGGCCGACCTAAACCTGGAATTTTCTAGCCCACTACCAGCTCGGAATTCCCACCCAGTCCGGTCCGGCCAGTCCGATAAACACCTTTGCTCAAAATGAAAAGTGATTTGCCTATATCAAAGTTCTCACAAAAAATAAGAACACAAGAAGATCGTGTTTGTCTCAATCTTAAGCGCTTCAATTAACAACTTCTAGACAAGAAAAAACAAAGGAAACAAAAAAGCAATTTTCTTTTTTTCCATCTCTCTTTGCAGCAAATTGTCTATTCTAGAACTTTTCTATTTCCGTCATGTCACCGTGATATGATTCTCAATGTATTTGAGAACTTCTTCTGACCAAAAGGAATTTAAAAATTGATTGGCTTGCAATCGAACAGAAAGGAGAGAATCATGCGTGCCATGGTTTTAGGTTTTTGGAGAAAAATCTTTGATAAAATTTAATCCTTCAATTGTGTGGTATAGGATGAAGTTGTAATTATTTGCAACTCTTCTATAATTCCAATCTTGTGTTCACAGAGATTAAATTAAAGATTGACCTGTAAGTTCAAATTAAACTGTTGCTAAACTCGCCGTACGTCTACTAGGGTAGCCAGTAGAGGAAGTTATACAAGAGGATCCAAAATAATACAAAATCACACCCGGGATTTGAACTTATGTCCTAAAACTATTTTGAACTTTCTTTGCCACTTTATTTAGTAGAAATTTGCCTTCCGGGATTCAACAGTGTAAATTTATCAAAAAAATAATTATTTATGCTCTACTTGCACATTATAATTTTTCAACAAAAAGGATTCAGTCCAACCCCTTTCTTCAACTTAGCTACACCTCTGGATCTAGCCGAAACATATTTTCCGAAAGTAGTATACGTATTCTTTATTTGAAAAAAAAGAAAAAAGACTAAAGATAAAAAGTGGAAAAGGAAAAGCGTAGAATGTGAAACAAAGTAGAGTAGTAAAATCTTTTTCTTTGTACAGAAAAGGCGATCAAAACAAGCTATGATTAACAGAGAAAAGCTGTGGAAAAATCCTTTGAAATATTCGTTAGAGTTTTTAAGGGAAAACAAAGAGAAGTGACATCCCTTTTGACTTTTAACTTTTACAGAACGATGTGCACCAAACGAAGAGTTTGCCAAATTTGGTCTAATAAAGCTGACGTCTTCTGTCGTGCCACCATCTCCACCTATCAACCAAAAAAGCAATAGGAATAAAGCTAAGTCAAAAGACATTTAAAGATTTGATATGATCGTAACATATACATCCTTAAATAAAAGGGGGCTTGGTTGTTAATTCGGAAATAATTATTTGTTTTAGAAATTTGTATGTTTGGAAATTAAAAAAAAAGTGTACATTTGAGGTGGAAAGGATGTAATTAGGTGACGTACCAGTAGAAATCCCATCTGGGTCGGACTTTAGACATACGGTTTACGCCATGCGGGTAATCGGATACAGCCCGCTTTGTGTTTTGGAAAGCACAGCAACCAATGGAGTAAATTCCAATGAGGAAAACGAGCATGACAATATTAAGAACAGATATCTTTTGCCAATCTCTTCTAACATCTTCAAGAACTCCAGCTTTGCAAGAGTCACATTCATAGCACAGCAAATTCGGGTCATTATTCCAAAGGTAACAATCCGGGTCTTGTGACACTGTTGTCAATCCATAGTTGCATGCTGTTGGTGGCTTGCAACACCCTGACTGTGAAAATACATTAAAAAGATAAATTAGTGTATATCAAATAGAGATGCGTTTAAAGACGCAAAATAGTTAATAATATTTTAAGTAAAATATGGACACATTTTTGTACCTTTTTGGAGAGTTGGCATATTATTGTTTCCCACAATATTATACACAACACAATTCCTTCTAATTTGCAAACAGTGATTCGCCTACCAAGAAAAAGAATCCTCCTCTCCCCTCCCCACCCAACCTCCACTCTGAAGAGGGGAAGTGACAAAATGAATATAGTAGTAGCAATAAAGAAAGAGGTAAAAGCTTTTTCTTCATGACTAAATGAGCTTGTCCAACCAATTCAAAATAAAATAAAAATAGAGAACGGATAATTTCGTTTGTTTCTTGGATGTACTATTATTTTAGTATACGAAGTTGTAATTTGGTTAAGAAGACACAACCACCGTTGTTTCCTCTTTCTTTTCTAAGTTACATGTACAATTCCTTTTTTCTTTTTTTAAGAAGTGAAGGAAAAGGGCACTTTCATAAACCATGTTGAATTTTAGACCACTAAGTTTTCATAAACCATATATTAGAATTAGACCACCAAATTTGTCAAATAATAAAGAAAAAACGCATGTACAAGTTGTTGGTAATAAAAGAGTTACCTGGATAGGAGTCAAATCTTTGGTAAGATAATCATAGGGACTCCAAGTAATAACAGTAGCACAAGTCTTGGAACCTAAAATACAAGCCCTAATAGTCATCCAATATTGAGGATCCTTAATTCTCTTCTTCAACCATGTTGAGTAATTGTCAAGATGATACTCTTTGTACACTTTCCCAGGCACATCAACCACACCACCTTGGCTTGTTACCACAAAACCAAACACAGTTAACCCCATCAATGTTCCTATGAGGAACAACATGACAAAAAGATATAGCCAAAGTGCCCATGCAACATGGAAACAAGCTCCTATGAAACCAGCCAATGAAACTATGAGGATTATGAAACCTAGAAACAAGAGTGGTGTTTGGAGGAATTTTTCACATGTTGTACTGCTCCTTGCCATCCATAATCCAGCTCCTATGATTGGAATTGATGCTAACAGTGTGAAAAGATTCAAGAAACCTATCACTGTGTTGCTGAATCTATACATGTTCTTTTAGCTACTTAATTCACTAGCTTCTAAGTTTCTCTTTAGTGTGTGTGTGTGTGTGTTTTTGAAGGAATGTCTTAGTGAGTTATTTGTACGTGGGGGTTGGTGGGTTTCTTTATGGTGTTGGGTTTTTCTTTCTTGTGCTGGCTTGTTCAGCTTTCCGTATTAGCTTTAATTTCAAGGGGAGGCAAATTGTTTCAAATAGAAGAACCTTATGGACGTGAGTATATATGAACATCCGTTTATTACTTTACGGGGAATAAGGAATATTTTTATTTGGATAACAGTGACTGACCAAGATTTGCATTTCTTAGCTATGAAGTAAATCTCACATAATGTAGTGGTAAATACTTGATAAAATTGTCACATTCTATGTTTGAAGAATCTGCCCTCAGAGACATTGAAAAAGTTCGAACACATAGGAGTAATGGTGAAATTTTTTGTTAAAAAATATATGACATATATATATATATATATATATATATATATATATATATATATATATATATATATATATATATATATATATCTGCCCTCAGAGACATTGAAAAAGTTCGAACACATAGGAGTAATGGTGAGAAATTTTGTTAAACATGTTTCATATAATAAATATATATATATATATATATATATATATATATATATATATTATTAGCTATGAAATATATATAATTTATCACTAAATCGTTCATAGCTAACAGAATATTTTGATAATCTATCGATAATATGTCGCTAAGTAGGATTAACGATAAACTTTACTGTTTAGCTACAGAATTTGTTCATCTCTAATTCATGCTACCTATATATTTTTGTATAATTTGACAATACTTTAACAAATGTGTAGCAAAATCAAAAATTATTTATAGATTTGTTTGACCAGCTTATTAGCTTACCCAAACACCCTTTTGACCGCAGGGGCGGATTTATAGCCCCAATCATGGGGCACGTGAACCCATGGTCTTACCATCAAACTATGTATTTTATGTAACTATTTTCTATAACTAGTCTAATATTATTTGTTGGCACCCATACTCCAAAACTATTAAATGGTGCATTTGGCTGAATATTGGATTATTTACCCTAAGGAATAAGGATCGAATTCTCATTTAATACTTTTTTCCGACTTTTTTTAGTGGTGCACCCATGTTTAAGAATTCCTAGATCCGTCTTGACCGGGCATGCACGCATTCCTAAAGAGGAAAGTACAATACTTGATCAAAAATTCAGTTTTCTTTCAAGGAAAGGCAGAGCTAGTATATAAATTAGTTTGATTATACTAATCCATTACGAAAGATATATAATCATCTTATTAATAAATGTAATAATCGAACGCCATATACTCCAAAAAGTTATCACAGACAAAAAAAAGAGTATATAAATGTCTTAGGTCGATCATTTTTAGTTCCTTTATTACTAAGTAACTAAACGAGGAGCTAGGAAGTAGGCATCAAATTCACTCAAATTGCTCAAAGCAAGGAAAGCATAAGGGACCATTCAGTCAATTCAAAAATTAAAAGCTAGTAATAAGGGCCCCCATTATTGCCTCCTTTTTAAAAGCATAATGAGAAGAAGAATTAGCCTACGTATTTTTGTATATATCCAAGTGAAGTGGGAATGGAATAATTCAAAAATAAATCTCTCTTATCTTCTCTTTGCCTTTGTTTTCAGATTCTGGTTCTCTTTTTCAGCTCCACTAATTCTTAGGGCCCATATTGTCGTAGAGAATTGTTTTTAGGTAGTACTATATATTAAGCTTTTCTATAGTTTAGTCAAGTAAGCGTACTCAAGGCTGCAAATGGTGGATAACCTTTCTAGATATTTAAATTTTAAAATAGATATTCTTTTAAGCTTTTGATACTAAAGATGCTTTCCGTCTATTTCCTAACACCACCAAGTGTTTTATTATGTTCATCGACGAATGTAGTTAGGTAGTTGCAAATTTTTCAATCTTTTAAGTTCGAGCCTGAAGAAAACACAGTAGAAAGTATTTATTATTAGGGGCTACCCAACACATGTAGATCATATTTTATAAGGTTCAAATTTGGATGTAAAAGAATCCAAAACTTTAACCTATAATGTTCAAATGCTAAATTTATCTCTGATCCAGCGTGAATCCATATATTAGTCAAGCCAGTCATGAATTTTGGGTACATGATATATACTTAAAGCGAAAAATAGTATTTCAATATGATATTGCAGCATCGTTATATGGGTGAAATGGTACTAAGGTAATGTCCTATTTCATCACGAAAGTAAAAGCTATAAAGTAAACGAGTATTCAAGTCCTAGTAGAATGTTCCTACTAATCAACTATTGGTTCATCCGACGAACCGAAGAAACAAAGAAGATTCTATTATCTACAATCGGCGATCTATATAACTATGTATTTGACTAATCATGCAAATTAGAGCTATTGTCAAATGTATAAGATCGTGCATGACAACTTATGGAGTATATATCTTCTGAAACATTGTTTGATTATATACAGGGGCGGATCTACCTTATGAGATAGGGGTATCACGGCACCCGTTCGCTTCGCTAAAATTCTTACTATGTACATAATATCTCTGTGAAGAAACGTATATATGGATAGAGTGGCACCTAGAAATCACAAAATAAAAGTGGGTGCCATTGGTTCAGTTGAGCCATAGGGCCTCACCTTTTTTCCTTCTTTTTCGGCTCTTTCTCTCCTTTTATTACTTGCTAAGTCTCTCTTCTTCATTTTTTTTAAACTTTCGGTCCTCGTTTTGTTTCTATCATTATACCTTACTTTATGAACAATTATTTTCTATAGGTAATTTGAATTGATTTTAATTAGCATATAATTTTTTTATTTTTAATAAAACGATATTAATTTATATATTGCAATATAATTTGAGCAATATCTTCTATTGAGTTTTGAAAAAAATTAAATGGCTTGATTGATAGTCGTTTGAGTCGAATATCATAGGTTGAATGTTGAAGGTTTTTCTTCGAAAATAATTGTCATATAACTCAACAACTAAGATGGAAAAATAAACAAAGAACAATACAAGTAAATTAATCTAATCAAACAAAGAATATATAGTGTAGTTAAGCTACTCTGTAAGCAAATATTTATATTTGAGGCACTCTTTCATGAAATATTATCTTTCTTTTAAATTTTTATTTAGAATTTGTTTAAATTAAGCGTTAAAAATTTAAACTAAAATCAAACTTATTTGCTTTGTGAATGAAAGACCTATTCAAATTAACCAAAAACTTAGCGAACCGACCCATTATTCCTAATCTGTCTTTGTAGCTACTGACATATATACTTTATGCATAACATGGTGGCACCCGCAACCTTCGAATCCTGGATCCGCCTCTGATTATATATTGGACTAAATTTTTGAAGATGGAGTTTCAATTTTGAAAAAGTGGTTTTATACTTTTTCAAGCCAAGTAAAATTATATTTTTCCTTCACAAAAATATAATAGTTTTTCAAGTGAAATGCATGTCTAAACATAATTTTAATTATCAAACATCTTTTTGTCAACTTAATTTTTTTTGAAAGAATTCCAGTTCTCATTTTTTTAATGTCCAAACGCCTAACAATTAGAAAACTAGAATGTATTTTTGTTTTCAAAAACAATAAACGAACTAAAAGCAAACAATAATGGGTACATTGCTGTCAAACGAGGCCCGCTAGTAGACCATAAATAACAGGGGAAAATTGGTTGGGTGGGTCACTTGTTGGGCCGGCTATTAGAGTTTTAGCTATATTCTAAATTATAATGGCAAAGTATTCACGAGTCTGATTAAACTAACATTTTTGCCTCCAACTAAAACATGGAATACAACTCAAACAATCGGTAGTATAGTTCGAAGTCCCAGGAACACTTCCTGATTTTTTAACCTTTACTAGTGTACAATCCAAGAACAATTCTTGGAGTTTAAAATAATTGGGATCAAACCTTCATGGGTGAAATAATGTGAAAAGGGATCCAAACCCCAGTAATTGTTGCTAAGGATTGTTTCCTCTATGGTACATCTTTTGAACTCAAGGATAATATTTTATAGTTTCACCTTGTGGAAGTTAGAATTCCATAATTGTGTCATGGAGTTCAAAACAACATATCTTCGAGTGAAACAATGTGAACACGATTCAAAACCTAGTAATCATTGCTTGGGTTTGAACCTATACAAGTTTGAATCCCAATAATTATTGCTGGAGTTTGAACTTATGAATATTCGAAATTTAGTAAAGTGTGTATTTGGGATTATTCTTGTAGAGAATTTTTGGACTCCAGTATATTATATTTGAATTTCATTTGTAGAATGTTTGAAATACAATATAGATTTTTGGAGTTCCTCCGTATTTTAGATAGGGGTGCTTTTTAGGCAACTTTGCCAATACAATTGAAAGGACGTTCAAACTCTAATAATCGACCCAAAAGTGACTATTTATCAATTTTAAGCAAATAACAGTGATTGGTTACTGTCAAAGGGCAGGTGGGTTTTGGATAGGGCCGTGTCATTTTTTAATTGGATCAGTGCATCATAATTCGGAAGGTTGGTTTTTGGCATTATAGCTTTTGTGTTAGTATAGTGAAAGCATTATGATTTTTCTATTACAAATCAAAGTTATGTAACTTTGATGAAAAAATTTACAATTGTGTGACCTTCCACGAAATTTATTCGGCTTTTACATTTAGGATGTCCACTCACTTAGACCTCGACCCATATTATTGCAATATTTTTTTGTTTGATCTTCAACTTTTTTGCACTTTAAGCTACAATGCGAATTTATTAATTGGGTGAATTGTGTTATGAATTATTATAGTGTTTAGATGTTTGACAGTTTTCTTGTGGATTTGTATAGATATGTGTAGAAAACGGATCAGATAAACTCTCTTGATCTGGATCGTATGAGCTTAGTTTGCCTTCTTCAAACAAGAAGTGAAGTTTTCTATTAACAAAAGGAAATAGTTTACCGGCTCTCTCTCTCTCTAAAACTCTCTGACTTATCTCTACCCTTGATCTCACTTCATCAAATGTCGACAACTGACCCCACACCGTACAACCACCGTACCCACCAGATCCATCTATTGCTCCAATGACAAATCAACAACCTAACACCAACTCCTCCACCCTCCCTCCTACAATGGTCACAATAGCACCCACAACGGCTAGTGACCCAACACCCATTTCCACTAGCACCACCAATGAAACCACCAGAAACCCAACACCCAAAACTAATAACACCATCTCATCTGTCAAAGATCCAATTTTTTCACCCCAACCTAAAGTTTCCTCCAATTTCGACAAACTAAATCGAGGAAGAAACCAAATCAGTGAAATCGAAAACACCAAAATCCTTTCCCAAAAAACTGAAACCACCAAAACTCCCAATACCCAACTAGAACAATACCAAAATAAACAACCCCTGACGACTATCAACATGCAAAAAGGAATTCCGTTTAATGCTAGCAGTAAAATTGAAGACCCCCAAAATAGTAGGATGCAAATGGTGTCAAAACCAACATTCGCAGCTATGGTTCAAGATATACTCCCCAAATTGAATGTAGGAGAACCAACTACTGAGATCCAACATGGCTTGGTAAGCCTGCTGTCTTCTTCTTGGTACGGGACTATTTAATTAATCTTGCCAAAGAGTGTAAGTTTACTATTATTGGAAACTTTTTATGGGGAGGGGGGGAGGGAACCAACTATGAAAAATATTAAGAAAGTCTTTTCTTGGAAATTCCATCTCACTACCCCCATAAAGATTGCTTATTTTGATCCCTAGCATGTTTATATCGATCGTAAAAATGAAGTAGACTACAATCATATCTTCTTCAAAGAATATATTAATATTGGGGATGCACCTATGAAAACTTTGAAATGGACTACGGATTTCAAGTCGGAAGAGGAAACATCTATTGTTCCAGTTACCACCAACTTCTATGGCACTTATTTAACTGGCAAACTATAGGCAGAATGATAAGAGAAGTGGGGACTGATGTGGCCCCTGATCAAGCCACGTATTCAAATTCAAGAGGTAATGTTGCAAAAATTAAAGTTGAAATTGACCTTCTAAAATCAAGAACTGATCAGATATGGCTTAGCTTCAAAAGATTAGATGGTTCTGATGATAGAAAATGGGTAGACATCAAGTATGAAAAAGTTCCTAGTTATTGCCTTTACTGCAAGATGCAAGGTCACCTTGAGAGAAAATGAAGAAATAAGACCAGAGATGAGAGGATCAAAGCTCAAAGGGAACAACTAAAAGAGATAAAATTAAGAATGATGTGGACGCCATAAGGGAGAAGGATTTTTAGACATTAAAGAGTAAAAGAGGACTAAAAATCAGGAATGATATACCAAACAACAAGCTACGGAAGAGAATGTGAACAAGAACATTCAATCCCCGGCCAAAGATGACAGAGATCCAAAGAAGCTAACACAACCTATTGAGCAACCCCAAATTAACAACAATCAGAGGAAGGATCCCATCAAAACATTTAACAGGTACAAAGGTATTAATATTAATGAAAATATCACTGATAATCATATACATACAATGATGGAAGTGTCAGGAAAAGGAAAGCAGAAGGTTGGAGAAGAGAATAACTAACATCAACAGGTTACTGATGTCAATAAGAAGAAGAAGAAGAAGAAGAAGAAGAAAAGAAGCAAGAAGAAACAATTCCAAAATTCAGAGAATATCAATGAGACCAAGGCTCAACAAGAAGAACAAAATAGCAACAAAAAGGATATTGCTGAAGGTAATAGTACTATAATTGCAATCAAGAAAGTCGTGCAACACATAAAAACTGGTGAACAACAAACTAATAGTACACGATAGAAAGTTGCTCACCAAGACAATGATACCACCAGTAATATGGACCCTGCTTAGGTAATTGATCCTAGTGGAGGTTATTTTAATTACCTAAAACTTATAAGTGAATCTAGCTTAGAGGAAGACAAGAACAGTGGGCCAGAATATGATGGGAATCAACCTGATTATTCTGTTGAAGAAAAAGAAGAGTTCTCAGAAGACTTGTATTATGTTGAGGAGAACATCTATACAGACAATGAAGATTACGCTAGTGTGATCAATTAAGAAGACTTGAGTGAGGACCAAAACACCAGAATTATTGAAAGAATTAATGATACTGGCCAAACCAACATGAACAATGAAACTGATGAAGACAATAGTGATGCCAATGTTGACAAATTAGTGGAAACTTTCTGCTCTCAAACCTTGGTAAAGGTTACCTTAGAATTTGACAAGAGTATTGGTAATCTCCAACTATCCCCTAGAGGTAGGGGAAGAGGTAGATATGCTAAGTAAAGTGGCAGACAACAAAATAGAGAAAGGGGTGGCAGAAACTCTAGACAAATGCCTATGACTCAATCACAGGAAAAACAACTCACCAACTAATCTTATGATTAAGTCTCTTTTTTTGGAATAATAGAAGCATCCATTCAAAAGGTTCTTTTGAGAGACTTCAACAACTCATCAGATCTTAACACTTTCCTTTTATTGCCCTTTATGAACCTTTCTACAAGGTCGATAAACTGGACAAGTACAGAAGGCTCTTTGACTTTAGTAATGCTTATTCCAATAGTAATAGCCAGATATGGTTTTTTTGGGATGATACTCTGGAATGTCAAGGTTATTAAAGAAGATGAGCAACAAGTTACAATCCTTATCTCTTCTGTGTGTGTCAATGTGATGATGTCCAAAGAGAAGGGTTATGGGATAGTTTGAAGAATATTGCTAATAAATATTCATTGCCTTAGTACATTGCTGTAGATTTCAATTTTTTCACTGACCCGTCGAGAAAAGGGGGGGAAACCCTCATAGAATCTCAAAAAGTATTCCTTTCCACCAATGCATTATGAATTGTGATCTTATAGATCCTGGTTATTTAGGATCACCTTATACTTGGTGTAATGGATGGTGCCCTGACAAAAGAATTTGGAAAAGGCTTGATAGAGTTCTAGTCAATCATGAATGAATAAATCTATTTGATTCAACTAGTGTTAACCACTTGATCAGGACTGGATTTGATCACTCCCCTCTTTTTATCACTGCCAACAATAGCCAGAAAAAATATATCAAGTACTTCAGATTTTTGGACTTCTGGACAGAAGAACCTTATTTTCATTCAATGGTTTAAATATCTTGGAATAGTGATGTTCATGGATCTCATATGTGGAGATTCCATTTAAAATTGAAAAATACTTGCAAAATTCTATCAGAATGGTCAAGGAATACTGTGGGCAACATTTTGTATTAGGTCAAAGATCTTGAGGCTAACTTGGAAACTACTATTATTATTGATAACTTTGAGAATAATAGAGCAACTTTGAACCTTGCTAATTTTCTTTTGATTAGAGCTTATAAGAAGGAAGAACCCTTCTGGAAACAATAGTCTGGAGTAAAATGGTGTGTGGAGGATGAAGTTAACTCCAAGTTTTTTCACTCTGTGGTTAATGGAAGGAAAAAGAGATTGACCCTTAAGAAGATGAAAAAGGACGATGATGATTGGATAGAAGGGGATGATGATATTGCAAATAAGGCTGTGGATTTCTTCCAAAAACAATTCACTAGAGAAGAGCAATATCCTGATTTCTCCATCTTAAACTGCATTCCTAAACTAATCACTGATAAGGACAACAATATGCTTACTGCTACTCCCACCATGGATGAAGTATAGGTTATAGTTTTCTCAATATGTCCTCAAGCTTACTGGGCCCAGATGGAATCTCAGAGAAGTTTTATCAATCTTATTGGAAAATTATTAAGAATGATTTACTTCTTATGATCCTTGATTTTTTTTGCAGGTACACCAATCCTAAGAGCTCTCACTCACACCTGTCTAGTTTAATCCCTAAAGTGGAATGCCCTTAAATATGTACAAAACTAAGACCTATAAGTCTCAGTAATATTTCATTCAAGATTATTTCCAAATTGGTCAATCAGAGATTAAGCCCTTTGATGTAGAAACTGATCACTCCTAATTAAACAGGTTTTATTAAGGGCGGATCTATCGCTGAAAATATCTTGCTTACACAAGATATGGTCCATAATATCCACAAACCATCTTCAAGTGAAAATGTTATGATCAAATTGGATATGACCAAGGCATATGACAGGGTTAACTGGTATTATTTGTGTCAAGTACTTAGAAAAATAGATTTTTCTGAATGCTGGATATATGATATGCAGATTAATGACTACTGTTTGGTACTCTATTAATATAAATAGAGAAAGTCATAGTTTTTTCAAATCTAGTAGAGAAATTAAATAGGGGGCCCTCTTTCTCCATCCCGTTTTGTTATTGGTGACAAATTGTTATCTAGATTACTAAATAATATGATAGATTCAGGTTTCATTCCTTACTTTTGCGAAAAAAGGGTCCTAACATTACTCATTTGTGTTATGCAGATGATACTACCATGTTCTGTTCTTGTAATTCTGTGTCTTTGGACATGGTGATGACCAACCTTGGACTCTATGAAAACGTTTCTTGCCAGTTGATCAACAAAATCAAATCTGATTTTTATGTATCCTTCAGAGAAGATGATCCCAAAGTTACTGATATTCAAAGGATCACTGGTTATTCTTTATGACCCTTCCATGTAATCTATCTTGGTTGTCCTATATACCTTGGGAGGAAAAAGGTTATCTACTTCAACAGTATGGTGGCCAAAATTTCTAACAAACTCCAGGGTTGGCATGGGAAACTCCTCTCCCACGGATGAAAAGCAGTGTTGATCAAGTTTCTTATCCAGTCTATGCCTATCCACATCCTCTCGGTAGTTCAACCCCCCAAAAACACTCTGGATCAAATTCACAAGATTGTGGCTAACGTTTTTTTAGGGTAAACATTAGCAAGAGCAAAAGGCATTGGAATGCTTGGAAAGACCTATGTTTTCCAGTCCTTGAACAAGGAGTTGGATTTAGAGCTCTCCAGAATGTTTGTAAAGCTTTCTCTGCCAAACTTTGGTGGAATTGTAGAACTCAAAACAATATGCTCGAGGCTTTCTTTACGTCTAAATACTGCAAAAGATCACATCATGTGGCAAAGAAGTGGAACTATGGGCACTCCTATAACTGGAGAAGACTTATGAACATCAAGATAGATATTGAACCTCATATCTTCAGGAAAATTGGCAATGGTGATGTCTCATTCTAGTGGGATAATTGGACTGGTCTTGGTCCTCTTGCCAATGTTATTCAACTGGAAAGGGCTTCTAGACGTATTAAAATAAAGGATTTCATCCAAGATGGGACATGGAATCATTATAAACTTATTAACTATTTGTCTGTAAATATTGTCAATACCATTGAGAAGGTGGATATTACTGGAAGTGGCAAAGATTGTCCTTACTGGCTACCTGAAAATACTGGACTTTTTTCTACTAAATCAGCTCAGCAATTACTTAGAGATAGAAAGGGGAGTACACTCTCTTGTAAAAGCATCTGGCAAAAAACTATTCCCATTAAAATTTTATTATTGTTAAAAGACTTCTTGAGAAGAAAATTGCTACAAATGATGCTCTCAAGAAGTTTGGGGTAGTAATTCCCTCCAGGTGCTCTTTTTGTTCTAATCTCTGTTTTAAAAAGCGTTTCTGGGGCGAGGCGTACCAAAAATGCCCCGGGGCAATGGTGTGGGGCGAAATTCTCAAGAGGCGTACGCCCCGCAATTTGGGGCGTACGTCTCGCAATTCGGGGCATACGCCCGAGCGTTCAGGGCGCGTTATTTTAGTAAGGAGTAAGCCCCAGAGACTTTTTTAAATTAAAATAAAATTTGTTGAATTAATCCTTTATATAATACCCAAATTCTCAAAAGTCAGTTTGGTAATTACTCAAAAGGTTTTAAAAGGAACTCAAAAGTATTAAATTTAAAAGTAAAGATCTTTTTTTATTGATTTAAGCCCTAATTCATGATTTTTCCAAATTTTTATCTTGTCTGCTAGTCTACTAATATCTTTCAAAAGCAACGAATAATTAATTTTTTTTTACAAATACAAAGAGAACTACATTTTTCTTCATAGCAGCAAATTCAAAGTTTAAATTGCAGGTTAATTATCCTTTTTATTCCTCCATATATAAAACTTTATTCTTTTAGACTCAAATTACTTGTGCTTGTAAGTAACGTATAATAGATTATTTTGATTAGTTTTTTGTGGGGATGGAGCACACATATATATAGTCATACATATATATAGTTTTTTTTAATTTTTATGCAATTTTACCTGTTTATAAATATTAACTGTCATTATATTATTTTATAAAATATTAAAAATTAAATACCTATAGGGCTTACGCCCCGCTGAGGCATATGTAAAATGCCCCGCCTTACGCCCACGCCTTTTAAAACACTGGTTCTAATTACAAAGAGGAAACTTCTAACCATCTTATTAATGCTAGTCAAATTGCTGAGGAGGTTTGGTCCTTTTTTGGTAAAGCTAGTCATATTCAATGCAATAACCATCATATCAGAGATAGACTCATGATGTGCTGGCTGTCCAAAACCAACAATGAGGTGCATGACACTATGATTAAATGCATTTCTCTTGTAATTTGCTGGGAGATCTGGAAGAATAGATGTGCAGCCAGATTTAATAACAAGAACATGTCCAGCTGGTTTATTATTCATCAAGTTTTCAACTATATCAACCTTATTCTCAAATGCCAATTTTCTACTCTTCAACTACCTTCCTCCTAGCTGGACAAATGTAAAGTCGTGGACAACCTGAGACTAGTCATCCAATCTCAAATTATTCCATGGAAGAAACTTACTGATGGATGGTTCAAGTTTAATGCTGATGGCTGCATTAAGGATAATCCTGGCTTAGCAGGTGGAGGAGGAATTATTATAAACTACAGAGGTGATTTGGTCAAATCTTTTATTGGTTTCTATGGCATATGTAGCAAATAATATTGCTGAAGCTAGAGCTATTTTACAAGGTGTACGTATGTGTAAGACTTTTACACTTTGGGGATAACAAATGTCCTGGTGGAATCTGATTCCTTGATGCTTGTAGATATGATCAACAAGAGGAACAAAATTCATTGGCAAATTAAGCACATACTTGAAAATATTTGGGATGTTATCTCTACTTATAACTATAAATTTATACATACCTTTAGAGAAGGTAATTCTATTGCAGATCATCTTGCTAATTTGGAAGTTTAAATAAGGAATCATGATATCTTCAATGAAGTTGTTTCCATCCCTAGTCAAGTTAGAACTTTTTTGAAGTTCGATCAAAATGGGATACCCAATTTCAGATTCAAAACTAAGAGGAAACACTAAAATATTATTGATGGAATTTCCTAGACTTATGATATATACTAAGAGTCCACCAAACTGTATAGAGCACCGGGTTCTATCAGTTCCCACAGAACACACACAAAGCAATAAGTAAATAACACAATAATATTTTACGTGAAAAGCTTCCAGCTCACAGAATTAAAAATCACGACCTACACTCGTAGGATTTCAACTTCACTAATCGAGCAACTTTAGATTACAACATATTGTAACCTAGGTATTAAACTCTTAATCCCTCACCTACTTGCAATAACTATATTGCAAGCCTCTTTGTAATAACTCTATTACAAAGCTAACCACTTTGACTAACTTTAGTCAAACACAAACACAAGGTTTATGATTTATAAAAGTATCCTACAAGATGCTTCTCAATAAGCTGAGTAAGAGTTATAAGAAAATAACATTAACAAAGATACAATAATATTAATGACACACGATGTACTCAATGCTGGGATCTGGTCCTTCGTTGTGTTACTACTTTGTTCTTCAATGCCTTATAGTAAATGAAGGCGGATGCACACTTGAAAGTAAAATATATTTTAGGATTTCCAAGTGTGTGTATTCCCTTACCTCATGTTGGTAATATATAAGTGAGGTCATAAGGATGATACAAGCAAGTGTCTCGTACACAACATGCTTCAACAGTAACTGTTATACTATTGCGCATATAGTGCAGCAACTTTAACAGATGTAAAGAGTTGACTTGTATTATGACCGGAGGAACTGATATCTATCTGTTGCCTCTGTCATTTCCTTAATAGATTTCATTGGAACTTGTGCCAGCCATTTGACTTGTTGTTCTAAGCACGAAGATGCTTTGCATCAGGTTCCCTATTTGGTTCTCATATGAAGTTTGTTAAGTCAAAACAAAAGGCAAATAACTTATCAATTTCTCCCTTTTTGATGATGACAAATTTAGAATTGAAATTTTCCCTGAGAATCAGATCTCCATATTGTTCCCCCTGCAGAATAGCCATATTCCCCTTGAGAACCTGTTAACATGTTTCTCCCTTGAGAACCTGTTTCTCCTTTGAGAACCTGTTCTTCCTTTCAATGTTCTTCCCCTTTTTTGCATCATAAATTTTTTTTTTCAAGTAAACGCAAAAAAGAAGTCCAGCAAAGTTAACTCATGCCACTTGTGTGCACACATCATAGCTAAAAATAGAACACAAGAGTATAACATGTATTTAAAAAGGACTATGATGCTCATTAAATTAAAGGAGAAAAACAACAAGTAGTAGTACCTTCATTACAAAACATGCACAGAATAAACATTACTAAAGTACCACAATCATAGGGAAAAGATATCAAAACAGGACACTGGAGAATAGAAGGGGGACTCACATACTGATCACTGACAAGGGGACAATATAGGGGTCACTAGAAAAGGGAGGGAAGGACGAAGGGGCAAGAGCCTTGAGGAGACCATCCACTCGAGAATTAGCAACCCTTTTCTCATTGATCAGTTGCTCTTTCAGGTTCTCAACATGTTTCCTCAACTCTGCATTCTCAGCCGTTAAGCAAGCAACTTCTACACTTTGAGCACTGCTAGAACCAGGTTTCGCGCTCCCTTGACTAAGCTTTCCCTTAAGAATGACATTCTGGTCTTTCAGCCTCCTTATCTCCTCGTTACCAGCACTCTGAGCATCAATCAACTGAGAAATTATGGAACTGCTACCAACTTCCCCATTTTTATCAATACACTCGCATTCCTCCAAGGTGTTCATTGAGAATATTTGCTTATGAGTTCCCACAGCTGCTCTCCTAAAAGGGACTTTAAAATGTTCAAAAACTTTGGTGAGCAGGAACCCCTATGGTAGACCATGATTCCTATCTTTGAAGTTTGCCACATTTTTCATGTGTTAAATCAGGATCCTAGGCAGATTGATAGCATTGTATCCGTTCAATGCCTCCAAAAGAACCAGGTCTGCTATCAATGTAATAGATTGTCTTTCTGCTTGAGGTAGCAGGACCTTGTTCACCATCTCAAACATGAGTTGGTATACTAGAAGCAGTGCCTTCTTGTGTACTCGTTCCCCTTGCTGAACAGTTTGAGGCTTTAGAATGAGCTTCCTAAAACTTGAGGAATAGGTCCCCTCAACAGTTGAAAGCCCCTCAACAGGCACATCAAAAATATGTCCCAACATAGCCTCATCAAGCACAAAATCCACCCCATTTACCTTCTAGCAGATGTTATCAGCCTCAACAATGAACATATCAGCATAGAAACTGCGCACTTCCTCCTCATAGACCTTTGGACTTAGAACAGTAAAGAGATGAGTCCATTTTTGGATTTCACATATTTCAACGAATTGCCTTATGCCTGACTTGTCAAGAATGTCAGTATCAAAAACCCTTCCCCACAACACTTTTGCTTCTTCAGCTTTACTTTTCTTTCAATCTCAGACACATCAACTCTAGCCCTTTTTGAGGAACCAGGTTCCTCACTACCACTTGGCTTTCTCTTGTGAGACTTCTTCTTCCCAACACCTTGACCTGACTCATCAGATCTACCTTCCCATTTTTCATATCAATGACTTCTCCAGGGACCTTTGAATACTCTCCATCATGACCATTCTTATCATGTTAATCCTTTCCACTTGAGTGGTGTGATTCATCAAAGATTACATGTACGCTTTCCTCTATGCATTGAGTTCTTTTGTTGTTGACCTTGTATGCTTTGCTTTGTGAAGAATAGCCAAGAAAAATTCTTTCATCACTTTTAGCATCAAATTTTCCCAACGCTTCCTTATCATTATTGAGAACAAAACATTTACAACCAAATGCTCTCAGGTAAGTCAGCTTTGGTTTTCTTCCGTTTAGCAATTCATACAAGGTCTTGTTTAGGAGGGACCTGATCATGCACTTGTTTGTCAGATAACAGGCAGTGTTTACTACCTCATCCCAAAAGCTCTTGGGTATGCCACTATCAATTAGCATCGTTCTTGCCATATCTTCAAGAGTCCTATTTTTTCTCTCCATAACACCATTTCTTTAGGGTGTTCTCGGAGCCGAAACATTATGACTTATACCATTTTCAGCACAGAATTCATCAAAATTTACATTGCCAAACTCGGTACCATGATCAGATCTGATGTTCACAACATTATGGCTCATCTTCACTTGAATTTGCTTCACAAAAGCATCAAAGACTGGAAAGGTTTCATCCTTGGTTCTGAAGAACAAGGTCCATATGAATCTGGAATAGTCATCAACAATAATGAAGATGTACTTCTTTTCTCCTCTTTTGGGCATCCCCATAGGCCCACACAGATCCATATGGAGAAGATCTAGTGGCCTTGAGGTGCTTGCTTCCTTCTTTGGATTAAATAAGGACCTGACTTGCTTCCCTTTCACATATGCATCACACACCTTGTGATCTTTGAACTTTGACTTCGGTAGCCCACGAACCAGGTCCTTCTTGATTAGCATGTTCAACAGAGAGAAACTTGCATGTCCTATCTTCTGTGCCACAGTTCAGCATCATCATCAACAACACTCAAACATGTATGATTGCCACTGTTCAGAGACTCAAAGTCTGCAATATAGATGTTTTTAAATCTTTTTACCACCAGAACTAGGGTTGTGCATTTGGATCGGATATCCGAACCGATCCGCTCAATTTCGGATTTCAGATTTCAAATTTTGAATATTTGGATCGAATTTCGGATTATGTTTATTAAAATTACGAATATCCGGATCAGATTCAGATTGGTATAATTTTAATCCGATCCGATCCGAAATCCAAAATTATTAGGGCATGTATAAATACTAAACTTTAATTTCGGATAGCCAATACTTCATTTACATCTTCCTCCAAGTTATTACCTTTACAATTGCTAGATTTAGCTACATTGGCACTATAGTACCCTCATAATTGCAGAAACATGAATTTTTCTTGATGTATTGCCTCTTCTACGAAGAAAATATAAGTATGCATTTTACAACTTAGAGGCATAATAACTCGAACCTCCAGAGAAATATTTTCTTAGAGACGCAATGCTAGTAAAAGGGATGAAAAGCAAAGAGATGTTTATATTAGCATAGAACACAGAAGAAGCAGATAAGGCAGATGTATTAGCCGATTAGATTAACAATAGCCTTAATAATACGTATAATCCAATTCGAAAATCCGAAATATTTATTCGATCCAAACTTTAAAATCTGATCCTATCCGATATTAATTCAGATTAGATTCGGATTGCATTTTATAGAATCCGAAATGTGCTAAATCTGACCCGATCCGATCCATGCACAACCCTAACCAGAACTACTTCACCAGTTACAAGATTTTGATAAGAACTCCACTTTGTTTCCTTTGTCGCAGATTTAAGAGACACTCAGTAGGCTGTATTTCAAGCCATTCACATAATACACACTTTCAGTTGAATGAGTGAGTGTCTTCCCATTTTCTCCAACGCCCAGAATGTATCCCCTTTTTCCATTACCAAAGGACACACTCCCACCTTGCAGGTCTTTGAGTGAAAGAAAATCATTAGTACTTCCAGTTATGTGTTTAGAGTAGCCACTGTCCATGTACCATCTTTGGCTACTTCCTTTCATTGTTGCCTGCACAAGGAAATCAGAGATTAGACTTAGGAACCCAAACAACTTTTGGGTCCCTTGTAATGAGTAAAGGGGTGAATTAAACTTCTTTTTGTACAAGCAGGCATCACACGTTTCTTTTTTAGAGAACCAGGTTCCTTAGTAGTAAATACGTTTTCAACAAAAACTTTTTTTTTTGGTGGGACTGAAACCTTGCTTTACAGGAATCTTTGAAACGGTCAGTGTTAACACAATGAGTACAAAGCCAGTTATCAAGCATAGTAACATACTTGTTATGTGGGTTGTAGGGAGCCTTTTCTTTTTGGAACCCGATTCCCTGCATGTTCCCCCCGTTACTTTTATACATGGAAGTGATCGTGTCAGAGGACCAGGTCCACTTCAGAGATTTATGTAATTCATTTTTAATCCTGCTTAGATCTTTCTGAAGTTGTCTATTTCTTTCAAGTTCGGCACAAAGACTCATTTTTGCCCTTTTGAGTTCATTTTCAAGCTTAAGGCGTGCCTCACTCGCCACTTCCTTTCCTTTTGAAGAGTTCATGCAATTTTCTATTGAAGTTTTTACAGGATTATTCTCCTTTTTTAACTCCTCTACTGTTTCATTCATATCCACAACTAGTACTAGCAAGTCATCTTTCTCATGTTCTATCTCTTCAATTTTCTCAGTTAAAACATCTTTTTCTTTCTTTAAGTCCTCTATTGTTTCTTTCAATCAACAACTACGGCCAGTAAATTATCTCTCTCATGCTCTACCTCTCCTATTTTCTCAGTTAAAGCATTTTTAACATTAATAAGATTATGGCAAGCATCAATTAAGACATTAGCTCAAGATACCAACTTCTTTTGAGAATAAGACTTCAAGTTTCTTTGAACGTCTAGAAAGTTTACCTCATCGTCATCATCATCTTCATCCTCGCCGGGTTTTTCCATCAGGGCAAATGTGGAGTTATATTCTGCTGCTTCGCTTTCAATGGCCATCATGGATGCGTCGCCTTCTTCATCATCACCATCAGATTCACTAAAGGAATCTCTCAATGCAGCAAGAGCTTGTTTCACAATATTATCAGTTGCATCTTTTCTCTTGAATTTCCTATCGGGGACCAGGTTCCTCTTGGCCGTCTTGTCTATGTTGTGCTTGTAATGGTCCTGCTTATGGATAGGGAAATCTTTGATGAAATATCCTGGCTTCCCGCATTTGTGACCGCAATCATAGCCTTGAGTTCTGCTAGAGCTACCCCTTTTAGGAATACCTCCATTTCTACAAACCATTTTTTGAAACCTCCATATTAGATAAGCCATGTCAGCATCATCACCACTTGAATTGTTGTTGTATGCTTTGAGAAACAGGTTTTTCTCCTTTTGGGTTCTCTTCTTTCATGATCCTTTTTCTTCTTCATTTCGTAGGTCTTCAGATTTCCAATGAGTTTGTCAATCGTTATCGTTTGCAGATCTTTTGCCTCTATGATAGCATTGACTTTGCTCTCCTAGGAACCAGGTAATATAGTGAGTATTTTTCTAACCGGTTTGTTCCTTGGGATAATATCTCCTAGAGAATGAAGCTCATTGATGATGAAAGTGAAACGAGTATACATGTCCTGAATAGACTTATCCTTCTTCATCTTGAAGAGTTCATACTTAGTAGTGAGCATGTTGGTTTTTGACTGATTGACTTGAGTGGTACCTTCATGTGCAGTTTGGAGAGCCTCCCAGATCTCCTTGGCATATTGACAAGCTGAGATTCAGTTGTACTCGTCTGGTCCAATACCACCGACGAGGATCTTCCTTGTTCAGAAGTTTTTCTCGATGGCTTTACGATTGGCATCATTATGCTCCTTCTTTGTTTTTGGAACTGTGATTGTTGTCTCTCCAATTATCTTCATAGGGACGAAGGGTCCATCACAGATGATATCCCAAAGCTCTGAATCTTCAGCCATGATAAAATCATGCATTCTTATCTTCCACCAGCCATAGTATTGTCCATTGAATCTTGGTGGTATGTAGTTTGATTGACCTTCTTCAACATTTGGTGGAGAAGCCATATAGCTCATTTCTAGGTGTTAACCTTATAGAAAGAACTTGTTCTGATACCAATTGATGTAAACTAAGAGTCCACCAAACTTTATAGAGAACCTAGTTCTCTATCAGTTGCCATGGAATACACACAAAGCAGTAAGTAAATAATGCAACAATATTCTACGTGAAAAACTCTCAGTTCACGGGATAAAAAATTACGACCTACACTCGTAGGATTTCAAATTCACTAACCTAGCAACTTTAGATTACAACCTATTTTGACCTAGGAATTAAACTCTTAATCCCTCACCTACTTGAAATAACTATTTTGCAAGCCTCTTTGTAATAACTCTATTACAAAGCTAACTACTTTGACTAACTCTAGTCAAACACAAACACAGGGTTTATGGTTTACAAAGATATCTTACGAGATGATTCTAAATAAGATGAGTAGGAGTTACAAGTGAATGACATTAATAAAGATACAACAATACTAATGACACACGATATACTCAATGCTGGGATCTGGTCCTTCGTTGTGTTGCTACTTTGTTCTTCAATGCCTTGGAGTAAATAAAGGCGGCTGCACACTTGAGAGTAAAATATGTTTTAGGGTTTGTAAGTGTGTGTAATCTCCTGCCTCATGTTGGTAATATATAAGTGAGGTCACAAGGATGATGCAAGGAAGTGTCTGGTACACAACATGATTCAACAGTGACTGTTGCATTGTTACGTATGCAGTGCAGCAGCTTTAACAACTGTAAAGAGTTGACTTGTACTGTGACCGGAGGAACTGATATCTATCTGTTTCTCTACCGATCCCTTAACATATTTCATTAGAACTTGTGCAAGACATTTGACTTGTTATTCTGAGCACGGAGAGGCTTTGTATCAGGTTCCCTATCTTGTTCTCATATGAAGTTTGTTAAGTCGTCAAAACAAAAGGCACATAACTTATCAACTTATTTGTGAACTTTCTGATGTTACAATTTTGTATGCAATAGCCTTTTACAAACCTGAACAGATCCTTAAGCTTAGGGATGAGGCCGTTAATCTGTTTCCCATCAATCATTCTCCTTTTGTTATTAGGTTGGAATCTATCAACCTACATTTTGTTATAGAAGCCAAGGTATATGTCCTCCTCCATGTAATTATGATTTTTGGAATATAAGGGTTAGAGTCATGCCTAACTCCTCCATCAATATGATGGAACATTATAAATAAATAAAAGGTTTGCCTCCTTCTCTATGTATTTCTCTGCCTACCATGCTACGAGCTTGCACTACTTCCTTCTAGTCAACTAGTGTTGGATTCAGCTATATTGACAAAGGTGTTCCTTAATCTCAGCTCCTTTGCTATTGTTCCTTCTTCAAATTGATGAATGATTTTGTTTGAGACAGAACTCAATTTTTCTTATTTTACGGAATATACTGTAGGGAGAATTACTTAGACTACTTTCGGTTAACGAGAGTTATGCATTCCTATAGTTGTACTAATTCTATCTACTGCATAACTGCATTTATCTTCAATGTTGATTAAGCATTCGCTGAACAGGGGTTATGTTAGAAGGTTATATGGGATCGATAATTATTATTCCCTTGGCTAAGAATAAGATTAGACTTATTAATGGCTCTTGCTGAATGCACACATGCCAAACAGAAAAGTTAACGAAATAAGCATAGCTTAAATAACAATCGTATTTAGACCTATATAGTGGGACAAATTATCAATATATATTAGAATTTACAACACCATACATCTAAAATTATTGGGAAATTATAAATTAAGTTGGAGATGGTGGCAGAATCTGATTCTTGAGGAAATGCCTAAATAAAATGAAAGCAAGACGAGGGCGGGAAAGGGGAACCTTGTGTCCTGCTCCCCTTACTGTTACATAAGTCAACCCTTTGTATACTTGGCTCCACCCACCAACCTGATATTATCCAAAAACACGAGAAGCATTACATCACAAGTCCAGAAAATATTAAAGTTTATAATGGAATAATTGCACTAGGTAAAATATATTTCTCCATCACCTATAAGGTTCTAAAATGATAACTATAGAAACTAAGTAACGTTTTGAATTTGGTCATTAACAAGTATAAGTGCTTAATATTAGGTATGGGAATATGAAAGTTTCTGTTTGAATTTTTGGTTTATCAAGTCTGCTTACATGTTTATCCAAATAAGCTCGGATTGGATCAGATTTTTCGAGTTCGGATTTAGATTAATCAGATCAGATATTTTGTATATTTGGTTTTGAGCCTATAAGTTGAGCTTCGTTTGATTCTTGCAAAAATTAAGTTAATATACTTAAGAAAAGTCTATCTTCATGCGTAAAGAAAATAGTCAATCGAAAGTGTCATTCTCATAATTATCATTTTCTAAATGAATCTTTGTTGTTGTTGTCACGATCTATGCCCATGGAACGTATTGTCTGCTTTGGGCCTAGGCCCGCACGAATTTATCCTTTTGGGGTACGCCACCTCGAGCCCTAAAAGTGCGCGTACCATGTAAACTTGTGTCATTCCTTATATAGCTCTTCACATTCCTCTCCCATTCTGATGTGGGATTCGCCTAAGGTGATATGTGCACCCCTTCTTCAGAAGCTTGTCAGTCTAGAAGCCTGCCAGTCCTGCTTGACCCGCCCTCATCTACCTTCCCTCCGTCTATTATATGACAATAATGTACACAGGGCAGTAAAGAAAATTAATAGAAAATAATGGGGTACCTTAGCAAATAACAATAGCTGGCAGTTAGAGGTTGTTAGGAAGTTGTTATAGTGGTTACAATAGTTAGGGTGTTAGAGGGGGATTAAAAACTACTTAAAGGAGAATAATTCTGATTGTAAAGCATTGAAGAAGAAATAATATTCTCTTTCTCTTTCTACAGTCTAGACCGACTCTTTGTAAATTGTTCAGGGGTTATTATTCTGTTTTAACTCCTTAGATTTACAAAATTCACACTTATTCAATTAAGTACACTCCATTTGGTATAGCCTTAGTATCTTTGGCCGAAAATCATGCCGGAGGCAATGAGAAATAGCGAGATGCGGCGAAAAATTGAGAAAATCAGAGAACAATTTAGGGAATTAGGGGAAAAACATGATGTGATTGGGGAAATTCGACAACTAATAGCGGCAATGGTGGAAAATCACCAGGCGGCGGCGCCTCCATCTGTAGCTCACGAGGATGATGGATAATTTCATGAAAGAGGTAACCCTAATTACAAATACTCTCGAGTAGAATTCCCTAAGTTCAGTAGGAATGATTTATAGGGATGGATTTATTGTTGTGAGCAATTTTTTGAATATGAGGGAACGAGTGAGGAGAAAAAGGTTAGAATATCAGCCATTAATCTAGAGGGTAGGGCATTGCAATAGCATCAAGCAATGATGAAAGCTCGAGTTTGAAGGGGGTTAGCCAACTGGAATGACTACCTTAGGGGGTTATACCATCGATTTGGTCATACCTTGTATGAGGATCCTATGGCAGAGCTAATTAGCTTGAAACAAACAGGGAATGTGCAGGAGTTCTTGGATTCTTTTGATGGATTGCTAAACCAGGTCGAGCTATCTGAAGAGTACTCCATCAGTTGTTTCCTAAAGGGGTTAAAACCAAAGATAAAGGTGCAAGTGAAGATGTTGTCTCCACGAACTTTAACAGAGGCCTACAACTTAGCCAAGTTAGCTGAACACTCATTGAATTTACAAAATAATCAGAGGAACTTCAGACTCTTATTGCCAACTCCAACCGCTTCTGGGTATTCAAACTCAAGAGGGAACTTGCAGTTTCAAGGCGCTTGGAGTAGAAGAAGTGGAGAAGGGAATAATTTCCTTGGTTCCAATGGGAAGTCTGTAGTGAAGGGATCTAGGAGGCTCTCTACGGCTGAAATGGATGAGAGGAGGGCCTAGGGGTTGTGCTTTTGGTTCCATGAGAAGTTTGTTCCTAGCCATAATTGCAGGGGAAGGAAGCAAATATACCTTCTCGAAGTAGGAGAAGAGGAGGAAGAATGGGATGTTACTGAAAATTTTAGTAAGGATGAAAATAAGGAGGAATCAACTCTAAGCCCTCAGATGTCTATTCATGCACTTGATGGAACAGTAGATTATAGGACAATGAGGGTATAAGGAGGTGTAAAAGGGAAGATGGAAGACCTGGATATAGCCAAAAGGTTAGGGAACAGGCTGGAGACTATCCCTCCTTTCTCTGTGGCAGTTTCCAATGGCAGCAAGATTCATAGTAGATACATGAACAAGGGAATTAAATGAAAGGTGCAAGGAGTGGAATTCAGGACTGACATGCTAGTCATGCCTTTAAGAAGGGGCTGATGTTGTTCTAGGGATACAATGGTTGGTCATCTTAGGGGACATAAAATGGACCTTTAGGCAGTTAAAGATGGAGTTTCAGATTGGGGGTAAAAAGGTGTCACTCAAAAGAAGTCAACCACGAGCTCCCATGTTGTTGGATAATCACAAAATGCAAAGGTTGCTGCATAAATCTGGAGAGTTGGGCATGATGGTCACAACCTATGTTTAACCAATCAGGGGTGAACTTGTTACCCTGAACTCCCAGCAGGTGCAATATTCTGATGAATTGCAAAGGTTATTGAGCAAACACACTGCTCTCTTTGAAGCACCTAGTGGCTTACCTCCTCAAAGAAGCCGTGATCACAGGATTATACTCAAAGAGGGAACCTTACCTGTCAATGTTAAACCTTACAAGTATGTTGCTAAACAGAAGGATGAGATAGAAAGAATGATCAAGAAAATGCTGGATTCTGGTGTTATCATGCCTAGCGTAAGCCCCTATTCCTCACCTATTGTCATGGTAAAAAAAAGGTGACACTTGGAGATTCTGTATAGACTATAGACAGTTAAACAGTTGCACTGTAAAGGACAAATTTCCCATTCATGTGATAGAGGAACTGTTAGATGAATTGGGAGGGGCAAAATTCTTTTCAAAACTAAACTTAAGGTCTAGTTATCACCAGATTAAGATGGCTGACCAAGATATTGAGAAGACAGTTTTTAGATCTCATAATGGGCATTATGAATTTGTAGTTATGCCTTTTGGATTGACCAATGCACCATCTACTTTTCAAAGTTTGATGAACCACATATTTCAGGTTTTCCTAAGGAAGTTTATACTGATATTCTTTGATGACATCTTAATATACAGCTCCTCTTGGTCATCACACTTAGTACACTTAGAGCAAACTTTTAGAATCTTGAAGGATAACAATGTATTTGTAAAAGCTTAGCAAGTGTACTTTTGGTCAAACAGAGGTTGAGTACTTGGGCCATATTATCACTCAACAGGGGGTGGCAGCTAATCCAGGGAAGGTGAAGGTGATGGTTGAGTGGCATGTTCCCAAGACTATGAAAGAACTTAGGAGATTCCTGGGCTTAACGGGGTACTATAGAAGGTTTGTGAAGGGGTATGGTGTGATAGCTAGACCTCTGACTGATATTTTAAAGAAAGACAGGTTTGAATGGTCTGAGGCAGCAACTAAAGCATTTGAGGCTCTGAAGGTGGCTATGAGTACAACACTGGTACTAGCACTCCCAGATTTCTCCCAAGAATTCATTATTGAAACTGATGCATGTGGATATGGAATAGAAGTTGTATTGATTCAAGGAGATCATCCTCTAGCTTCTTTGAGGAAGGCATTGCATGATAAGCACCAACACCTCTCAGTATATGAAAAGAAAATGATGGCTATTGTAACTGCAGTAGACAAATGGAGACCATACCTCATTGGTAGGCACTTCCTTATCATAACAGACCACCAGAGCCTCAAGTACCTCTTAGAGCAGAGGGTATCTACTCCCAGTCAGCAGAAATGGGTTGCTAAGCTCATGGGATATGACTATAGCATCATGTACAAGAAAGGAAAAGAGAATGTGGCAGCAGATGCTCTATCAAGATTCCCCATGAATAACATTCAATTATTAACAATCTCTACTGTATCTTCAAACTTCCTTGCAAGGGTGATGTCATCTTATGAAGGAGATCAACACTTACAACAGCTGGCAACACAACTCAGTCAGAATGAATCATATAATCCTATCTATTGGCTAAAGGAGGGCATCATATACAGGAAAGGAAAGATAGTGGTTAGTCCTGACAAGCTTCTCACGGATGACATAAGATAGTGGTTGGTCCTGATAAGCTTCTCAGGGATAACATTTTGCATTTTCAAGATAGTGTTGTTGGAGGTCACTCAGGGATGGCTACTACTTTACATAGAGTCAGTCAAGTCTATTACTGGAAGAAGATAAAGGCATGAGTTTATGAACACATCAAGAGCTGTGACACTTTTCAAAGGTGTAAAGGTGAAAATGTAAAGTCTCCAGGCCTATTGCAACCCCTGCCCATTCCAAGAAAAAGTATGGCAAGACATTAGTATAGACTTTATTGAATGGCTACCTAAGTCCCACAATAAGTCTATAGTATTGGTGGTTGTTGATACGCTAAGCAAATATGCCCACTTTATCAGTTTGGTTCATCCATACACTGCATCAATTGTTTCCCAGGCTATCCTAGACAATGTGTACAAGTTACATGGGTTGCCCCAAACTATAGTGAGTGACATGGATACTATTTTTCTGAGCAAATTCTGGCAGGCCCTTTTTGAGGCTCAGGGGGTTCACTTGCACCACTCAACAGCCTACCACCCCCAATCAGATGGGCAAACAAGAGTGGTCAACAACTGTTTGGAGAGTTATTTGAGGTGCATGTGCAATGATAGGCCCAAGGATTGGGTGCAGTATTTTTTCTTGGCTGAATGGTGGTACAATACTACCTACCACTCTGCTATCAAAATGACTCCTTGTAAAGTTCTATATGGTCAAAAACCACCTCTCCACCTGCCTTATATCCCTCACAGTTCAATGGTCGACCAAATTGACAGGAGTTTGCAGGCCAGAGAAACCACATCAGATTGCTCAAGCATCACCTCCTGTTAGCTCAATCTAGGATGAAGGCTCAAGCTGACAAACATAGAACTCCTATGAGCTTTAACGAATATGACATGACCTTTGTAAAGCTGCAACCTTACAGGCAAGTGTCGTTGAAGAATCACTCTTACCACAAGCTGAGTCCAAAATACTTTGGCCCCTTTAAGATCATCAAACGAGTAGACATTGTGGCCTATCAGTTAGACCTTCCTCCTCATGCAAAGATTCACCATACATTCCATGTCTCTCAGTTGAAATTACAGATTGGCAATGCCCCAGTTATGCCCAACCTGCCTATCACCCTCTCTCCCCACGGGTACATCATATTAGAGCTTGAAATAGTTTTGGATAAAATACTACTCTCCAAGAATAACAGACAGGTTACACAGCTTTTGGTGAAATAGTTCAACTGTCCTACTGAAGACAGCACATGGGTAAACTTGCACACCTTGCAACAATAATTTTCAAACTTTGTCCTTGAGGACAAGGACTCTTGATAGGGGGAAAAGTTGATATATGACAATAATGTACACAGGGTAGTAAAGGAAATTAATAAAAAGTAAGGGGGTACCTTAGCAAATAACAATAGCTGGCAGTTAGAGGTTGTTAGGAAGCTGTTATAGTGGTTACAACATCTAGGGTGTTAGATGGGGATTAGAAACTACTTAAAGGAGAATAATTCTGATTGTAAGGCATTGAAGAAGAAATAATATTCTTTTTCTCTTTCTACCGTCTAGACCGACTCTTTGTAAATTGTTCAGGGGTTATTCTTCTATTTTAGCTCCTTAGATTTACGAAATTCACACTTATTCGATTAAGTACACTCCACTGTCATAGGCATCATAGCTACATTATTATTTTGTATATGTACTTCCTCCCTCCGAGCAACAAAATAAAAGTAGTGAGATTATAAGCCCTTCTTTGAAGAAATTAAACCTTAATTTTAGATTGGCTCTAGCAATAATATCTTTGCCAAAAGAAAGAAATAATTGAAAATTTGACCCCCGAAATAAACAAAAGAGAAGGCGAGATAGTCACTTCTTCTTTTTTCCAAAATTAATTGGTTTAATTAGTTACCTTATGCTTGTCGTACCAAGAAAACCAACCGGTAGGGATGGCAAACGGTGTGGTGCGGTGCGGTTGCGGGGCAAACTTACATAACCCCGCGAAGATTTCAACCCACCCCGCCCCACCCTGCCTCACCCCGCCCGCATAGCATTTGCACCCGCGTCCACCTGTCCCGTGTAAGTTTTTTTTCTTCATATTGCTAGTTCGTTTTAATTAATGTTATTGCTGGATTTTAGATTTCATCAACCAAAAAATGAAAAGCTTATGCTCATGTACTGAATTGTTCAATTGGATTTGAGAATTCCCTCATTCAGTATGAAATTCATAATGGGAATGCTGGAAATTGACAAAAACCTAAACGTTATGCTGATGGTATTGGAATTTGGAAACAATTAACGAAACTTCATTAGATGATTAAGTGATAAATGTTAATAATTTAATCATAAAAATATTTGTCTAAAATACATTTTATATTCCCTTAAATGTCTAACTTTTTTCTTTTATGCAAAATTTCTAATTTAATGTAACGACCCGGCCAGTCGTTCCGAGAGTTATAGCTCTGTTTCCCCATTTCTGCTTCTTTATGTGTTGTTTAGCTGTGTTGAGTTACATCGAGTTGGTAGGTTTGGGTCTAGAGTAGTTTTGGAATGAAATGAACACTTAGTCCTTTAGTTAAAAAGTTAAGTTAGAAAAAACAACGGGAAGTTGACTTATGAATAAACAAACTTTGGGTAATTTTAGACTTAGGAGTGTGTCCGGAATATAATTTGGAGGTCCGTGGTAGAATTAGGTTTGAATTGGCGAAAGCGGCGGTGGCAAATTAGGTATCGGAATCGGAATGGAATTTCGGAAGTTGGAGTAGGTTCGTAGTGTCATTTGTAACGTGTGTCCAAAATTTGAGGCCATTTGGACGTGGTTTGATAGGTTTCGGCGTCATTGGCGAATTTAGGAAGTTTAGAAGTTCTTAGGCTTGAATTCGAGGTTGATTTGGTGTTTTGGTGTTATTTTGGGTATTTCGGAGGTTCGACTAAGTGCAGATAGTGATATATGACTTGTTGGAACTATTGGTTGAGGTCCCGAGGGCCTCGGGTGAGTTTCGAATAGGTTTGAGTTGTGTTGCGCTCGTTTTTCTTATGTTTCAACGCCGTTTCTTCAAGCATAAATGATATCATATTAAGAAAATGAGCTCTGATTTCTGTTTTGATTAAAGAATTAGATCTGTATCGTAATTACGGATCCGTAGTAAAAAGAATCGTTGAATTTGGACATTGTATGAGGATTTTATTTACTAAGAATTAGGTTGTCAGATTTTTCAGATTAATTACGAACTTGCCAGTGACGGCGTATTTAAAAATTTGCACTATTTACAAATATTGAAACCAACATATCTCCTTCATTATAAGGTCAAATTGAGTGATTCAAAAGCTTAACTTGACTAGAATTTTACAAGGAAACCCCTGGAGGCATAAAAAGCCAGTTTTGGGATCGGTTGGCACTAGAAACGAGGCAGAATAACTGGAAAATAAATATATAAAATGAGGGTTTGTTCATTCGGTCATATTGTGAGTTGGAGAGATTGGATTTGGGCGATTTTTACCATAAGGATTGGGGTAAGTGTTCTCTACTCAGTTTTGATTATATGTCATGAATCCATCTTCGTTTTTGGGATTTGATTGATGATTTTAAAGTGAAATTGAGGGAGTTAGGGTTTGAGTTTTGAAGAGTTTAAGTGAGGATTTGAGGGACCAAACGGAGTCCGATTTTGATGAATTTTATATGGTTAGACTCGGAAGAGGACGAGTTTTATTATTCTGCCATTTTTGACTGATTTCGAGACGTGGGGCCGGGTTTTGGTCGATTTCGGATTTTTGACATATTTTGTAGTTTTTATTGTGGAATTTGGTTTGTTAGCCTATGTTGATGGTATTAATCTGATTATGGTTAGATTTGGAGCTTTTGGATACCAAGTCCAGAGACGAAGGCATCCTGTAGTAGGATTTTACGTTGTTAAGGTAAGTAACAGTTTTAACTCTGGCTTTGAGGGTATAAACCCGGAGAATTTGATATCGTGTGACTTTTTGGAGGTGATACCCACGCTAGGTGACGGGCGTGTGGGTGTATACCTCGAGTGATTGAGACTTGGTCCGTCCCGTGAGGCCTCATGGCCATCATCTGTGTTTACGTAGTTACTTGTTGTTGAACTTGTCTGCCTTCATATTACAGATCATGCTTAAGCTTTATTCATGCTCACATTATTTGTACTCAGTCATAGAAATTATTGTACATGTTTACCTCAGTCTCTATTATTTGCTAATATGTTGTGATACTTGATGTGAGTTGTGTTCCCTTATTTGTTGATGATGATGAGGCTAGTGAGGTACATGATTGAGTGAGGCCGAGGGCCTGATTGTGAGGATATTAATACCATAGCGCGTGAGTTGTCCGCGTAGCACGTGAGTTGACCGTGCGGGTCCAGGTATTGATACCATAGCGCGTGATTTGTCCGCGTAGCACGTGAGTTGACCGTGCGGATCCAGGTATTGATATGATGGCACGTGAGTTGTCTGTGCTTAGCGCTTGGGCTTTGGGAGCCCCTCTGGAGTCTGTACACACCCCCAGTGAGCGCAGAGTGTTGAGTGTTTTGAGTGTTGAGTGCTGAGTGCGAGTGATGAGTGATGGAGTGACACTGCTGTGAGGTTGTATTTATTTGTTTTGTTGCTGCATTTATCTGTTAAACTTCTTTGTGGCATTTACTGAGTTATGAAATTTACCTGTTTATTTCTGTTTATTTTTAAATTGTGAAAATAAATAATTGGACTGTTTTACTTAGCTCGTCATTACTGCTCAGTTCCTTAGTTATTTCTGTTACTACTGAGTCAGTTGTACTCATACTATACCCTGTACTTTATGTGCAGATCCAGGTGAGTTAGAGCGCGGCAATCGTTGAGTTCAGGCCGGCTATCTGTGGATATTGCAAGGTAACTGTTAGCGTCCGCATGACCTTGTTACTCCTCTTGTCATTTCTTCTTTTGGATAGTTAGACAGTTTATATATCTTAGTTCATAATTTTAGAGCTCTAAGACAGTAACAAGTAGCTGTGAGTAGGGCTGTATTTTGTCCCGGGCCCGGGCCTTAGTGGGCCTAACGGGCCGGGCCTCGCGGTCCCGGGCTTCGTGGTCCCGGGCTCTGGCGGTCCCGGGCCTGGCGGTCCCGGTCTTCGTGGGCCTAATGGGTGGAACCGGCCCGTGACGGGCCTAAGCCCACATGGTCCTGTGCTTAACGGGCCGGGCTCGTGGGCTTCGCGGGCCTAGCGGGTTTTTTTTTTTTTTTTTTAAAGACAATTTCTTGTAGTATCATGGCTATATTAATATGTAGTATATATGTATATCTAATTATTAAAGTGCTTGACGAAAAAGAAAATAACAAAACAATAGTAAAACACTAAATTGTCATGCATAAATATCACTTCTTGATATTATATTGTATCTTATGTATATATATTCTCTTATATATTTTCTTTTAGTATATATATTGTATCTTATGTATATATTGTAGCTTATAAATATATTTTCTTGTAGTATATATATTGTATATTATGTATATATTGTAGCATAATATATTTTCTTGTAGTATATTATATTGTATCTTATGTATATATATTCTCTTATATATTTTCTTGTAGTATATATATTGTATATTATGTATATATTGTAGCATAATATATTTTCTTGTAGTATATATATTGTATCTTATGTATATATATTCTCTTATATATTTTCTTGTAGTATATATATTGTATATTATGTATATATTGTAGCTTATAAATATATTTTCTTGTAGTATATATATTGTATATTATGTATATATTGTAGCATAATATATTTGCTTGTAGTATATTATATTGTATCTTATGTATATATATTCTCTTATATATTTGCTTGTAGTATATTATATTGTATCTTATGTATATATATTCTCTTATATATTTTCTTGTAGTATATATATTGTATCTTATGTATATATTGTAGCTTATAAATATATTTTCTTGTAGTATATATATTGTATATTATGTATATATTGTAGCATAATATATTTTCTTGTAGTATATTATATTGTATCTTATGTATATATATTCTCTTATATATTTTCTTGTAGTATATATATTGTATATTATGTATATATTGTAGCATAATATATTTTCTTGTAGTATATTATATTGTATCTTATGTATATATATTCTCTTATATATTTTCTTGTAGTATATATATTGTATCTTATGTATATATTGTATCTTATAAATATATTTTCTTGTAGTATATATATTGTATATTATGTATATATTGTAGCATATAAATAATTCTAAGTATAGACAAAGAAATATTGCGAAAAGAAGCTCATGGGTAGAAGCAATAAATTTTATTACCAAAAAATGACATATCTTTCTTAGTCATCCTTCCCCCAATGGAATGAGCACAACAAGGTACTAATACCACCATTAGAAGGAAAAAAACTAAGGAAGATGTGCCAAAATACAAGTTACATATTATTCTATGTATTATCTCTAACAAATCTCATAAATCCTTCAAGGTTCGGAGGAGGTTGCGTTGGTGGTGGTGGAAAAGAAGCTTGTTCATCACCACTTCCGGGCGAAGCCGAATCCTCCGTAAGTTCCGCTATCATTTCTTCATAAGCTTCATCTATCGCCGGTTGTGCTTCTGCAATTCCAAAGTTTCTTCTTTCCGAGCGGATCCAATCTCTAAACAATACTGATTTTTCCAAGCTATCCCTCATAGACGCTCTATGATCACCTATTTGCAGTCTTGCTTGACTGAAAGCGCTCTCTGATGCAACAGTTGAAGCTTGAATTGATAAAATATCCCGAGCCATCCTTGCAAGAACAGGAAAATGTTTTTCCCTTGCCTTCCACCATTCCAAAAGATCAAAAGAGCCGTCTGGATTCTCCTTTTCAAGTCCCTGAGACAAATAAACTTGAAGCTCATTTAGATGTGAAGTTTCATCATAATTTTCACCTTGAGACCCCCTGAACTCCGTCCAAGATTTAAGAGCTTTTAAGCCCGCAACTCTTTTAGAGGATTGTGAGCTAGACGAAGTAGGGGTTGGAATAGTTGGCCTAGCATGCTCTAAGGCAAGTTGATAAGCATTATAAACTGTTTGAGCGTTAATCTTAATTGAAGCTTTTGCATCTGCAAGTGTCGCAATTTCCTCATTTGAAAGATCTAAAGCCTTATAAATATTTGAATACCAAAAATGAGGACCTCCCAATTTCATTGTAGGATTTAGCATTGCAGCAAGACCATAAATAGGAGGGATAGGAAAAAAATATTTTTTAAACTTTTGTTTCATTTCATTTATAGCAAGTTCATAAATATCCCCACCCTCACTAAATTCAACAAACAAATCAGATAGTGCTGCAATATAAACTAAACAGTTTGAAATAGTAGGATAATATTGCCCAGAAAATGCATTTGTTGCAATTTGAAAATGTTCTAAAAAATCTAAAAGAATTTTAACATTAGTCCAATCTTGAGTGGTAAGCATTTCATCATCATCTTCACCACCTACCCGAGAATTAAACGTTGCATTAATTGGGTTTCTATATTCATATGCTACTACTAAACTTTCGTACATACAATTCCATCTAGTCGGGCAAGGTTTAGGAACCTTTCTTTCTCTAAGGCCATATTCATCACATTTTTTAAAATACTCTCTAAGTCTACTTCTACGGTTTGAATAAAAAAGCCAATTAAGAGCCATTCTAACCTTTTCAATTTCTATGTTTAATATTCGCATACCATCACCGACAATTAAATGATAAATATGACAAATACATCTAACATGGAAAATATTAGTAAATGCAGGATTTAGTGTTGTTGTAAGCATGCCTATAGCACTGGTGTTACTAGAAGCATTATCCATTGAAATTGCCATTATTTTATCGCTAAAGCAAAAATATCTACAAATATCTGCAACAGTGTTAGCTATAAATTTACCTGTGTGACGCGAATTAATTATTCTATATGCAATTATGCGTTTTTGCATTATCCATTCTTCATCTATCCAATGACTTGTAACAGTTAGGTAATCACAATCATTACCACTTCTACCAATATCAGTAGTAATAGAAATCCGATTAGGTATATGAGTAAATAAATAACGCAAATATTGTTCATATTCATGTTTGAATTTATAAATATCACTCTTAACTGTTGCGCGAGGCCAACCTTTATAAGTAGGATTAAACACTCTTCTAATATAATGAACCCAATTAGGATTAGAAGCAAAAGTATAAGGTAAGCACATAACAGTAATCATCTTTGCTAATTCTTCACGATCTCTATTTGGATCGTAATATAAAATACCTCCAGTGACAGTGTTAATTCCTGGTTGAACTAGATTTGAACCTGTACTAGGGTTAATCGCAGAATCTACACTTGTCCCCTCTAGATGCGCTTTCATTTGAAAAAATCTAGCCTTATCTCTAGGGTGTGTTTTTATGTGCCTAGTCAAACTACCTGTGCCGCTACGGTCTCCTACATATTTATGCGACATTAATTTCCCACAAGTTTTACACTTAGCCTTATTTTTTTCTCTTACTTGAGTAAAAAAATTCCAAACTAATGATGTTTCTAAGCGTTTAGCAGGTTCTCTATTAAAAGTAGGAGTTTCTACAGGTGGGTCGACCGGTGCATCACTTGGGTTATTAAGAGGACTAGTAGGTGTATCATCTAAATCCGGTGCTTGAGTTTCATCATCATCCTCATTTTCCTCATTATTTTCTAAGATGGTTTCATTAGGATAAAGAGCATTCATAATTTCATCATCTAATCTATCACCTGGTGCAACATTATGATAAAATTCACTATCGGTAAATTGAAAACAAGGGTGATCACTATCAAGAATTACGGAAGGAGGAGGACGTCTAGGTTGGCGACTACTTTCAACTTGCTTATCTTTTCTAGGTCGGGGAGCCGGGGAAGGGTAGTTGGTTGGCCACTACTTTCACCGGTTTTATCTTTTCCTTTACCAAACATTTTTTTCAAAGTAAATGCCATATTAATTATAATTATGCAAACTAAACCACACAAAAATATATTATAAAAACGTAAGAGTTGAAACGAGTTTACCGGATTGCCGAACAACTTCTTGAAAATTGAAAATCGTTGAACACTTGAAAACTTCAATTCAACAACTTCACAATTTTTCACGAAATTTCAACAATAAATTAAGTAATTGTAGTAGAGAGATTGAGAGAGATTGAGAGATATTGAGAGATATTGATGAATTGGTGAATAAAAATGAAAGAATGAGGGGGTATTTATAGTTGAGAAATGGGGAAAAGTGTAATTATATAAAGTTTGGGGTTAAAATAAAGTTTGGGGGCCAAATGGCCATTTTTTTAACTTAAAAACGGTCATATTTTCAGCCCAAACGGCTAGATTTTAAATATGGCCGTTGGATTTTTTTTTTTTTTTTTTTTTTTTTTTTAAAATAGCCGTTGGGCCCGCCAGGCCCGCCAGGACCGGCCCAGGCCCGCCTGCCGGTCCCGGGCCAAACGGTCCCGGGCTCGTGGGCTCAACCATGGAGACCAGCCCGTGACGGGCTCAGAGGCCCACCAAGACCGGCCCACCCAGGACCGGCCCACCAGGCCCACCAGGCCCGTTAGGACCGCGGGCCCGGTCCGGTCCGGTTCAGGCCCGGCCCACCGAGCAGCATTAGCTGTGAGCGGCAAAACAGCATCAGCGTCACCACTGTTTTATTATTAACAAAAAAGACATAACAATGATAAATTAATCAAACGTTTTCGTCTATATAAAAAAATCCCTCAACAAAAAATCTTAAAGAGAATGAAGAAATAGACGGGGAAATGTTTACTGTGAATTACCTACCTGTATACCCATATCCTCAAGCCAGCTGCCTCAGTGCCTCTTATAACTTTACTGTACAGATCCAGTGTATTAGAAATAGGAAATGTTAAAGCAAAATTTTACTTTAAGTCCTCCTATTTCAACCATTTGAATTTTTTCCTTGGCTAAAGTTTAAGCTTGCTGCATCAAATTATCCTATAGGATCGAATTCTTTTTTGTAGTTCTCCATATAAAAGGAATTTCTAAATAGCTAAGTGACCACGTTGACTATATATAACGACAAAACATTTAATACCTAAAAGTTAAAAACACTCAAAAAGGAAGAAAGAAGAAAGCAAACAATTAAAATGACCTTCTCTTGTTTTTTCTCTTTTCTCCACTTTACAAAATGGCTCGTTTTAAGTACACACAGTTATTTTTAATGTTGCTATTTAAGAATTAGCCATTACTTATTTTATCCTAAAAATTAAATTAAAAATCTTAATTTCATAATATGTTGGCTAATTTCTAGATAACAGCCGTTTAGCGTGGCTACATGGTATTATTTCTACAATATAGATGTATGTGTTGGAGCAAAGGCAAATGTTCAACCCAATTCCGTATTAGTGACCAAACAATTGCAGAAATATGATACTTTTTTGGGGTGGTCTTTAACTTTTGACTCTTGCTTGTCCCGTGGGCAGAACATTAAAGTCAAAAAGTTAACAGTGTTTCCCATGGGACAAGCAAGGGGCATCATTTGTTAAACATAAAATTCTGTTTATAAGATTAAAAAATGGCAGCCCGGTGCACTAAGCTCCCGCTATGTGCGGGGTCCGGGGAAGGGCCGGACCACAAGGGTCTATTGTACGCGACCTTACCCTGCATTTCTGCAAGAGATTGTTTCCACAACTTTAACCCGTGACCTATAGGATAAGCAAGGACAAAAATGTAAAACCATCTACTTGCACCTGAAGAAGATTCATGTACTTTGTCGTATATTCCGCTATATATGCATTCGACATTCCCTCTGAATGTCCATGGCTGCTATGTATTAAGATATGTATATATTAAGAAAAGAAGTAGCTTGGAAATTATATTTCGGAAAAGAAAGAAAAGAGAAAAAGAGGAATATAATTACCAAAGGGAGGTTTAGGTTAAAGTTGTGAGGTGCAAGAAATGTCATAAATGGCATATGGATGGAGGTTTAGGTTAAAGTTATGAGTGCGCAAGAAATGTCATAAATGGCATATGGATGGAGGTTTAGGTTAAAGTTACGAGTGCGCTGTTACATTTTATAGCGGGGAACAAAAACGATTCATTATCAACCCATGATTTCACCAGTACTCAAATTGTCGTTTGTCGATTAATGGATTTCCTAGCTGCACATGAATCATCATATTTCCGGGAAATTAATCAACCGTACGTATAAGCGTTGCACCCAAATTATTCAATGTCCAACCAAATTTAACATCAAATCTAGTTTGTCTCCACTTGTGCAAGCCAATTGCCTCCTCTTCTTTCCTTCTTCTTTTTTTTCTCTAAATTATTGGAAAGGAAAACAAGATGAATATCTCACTTACGAGGAACCCTTTGAAATTTATTACTTACAGGGTTCCAAAAAAAGTCACTGAATTAACCTT
The DNA here is from genome assembly GCF_000715075.1 of Nicotiana tabacum. Classification (NCBI taxonomy): domain Eukaryota; kingdom Viridiplantae; phylum Streptophyta; class Magnoliopsida; order Solanales; family Solanaceae; genus Nicotiana; species Nicotiana tabacum. The sequence goes on along the minus strand of NC_134092.1, from coordinate 90,409,567 downwards.
AACCCGTACCCATTACTGTAGCTTCGCCTCTGCTCACAATGATTCTTGACAATTCAGGAATATAGTGGCCTACAAAGACATTAGAAAGCCCAAATTAAATGATAAAAGAACGTTAGTGGATCGAGTAAAAGGATTTAGGATGATGAATTATATATTTCAAGAGACCCGAAAAAATAAAGAAAAAATACATAAGTCGCTCACTAAACTTGTTCGGAGAAGTGAGTTTTCAAAACCTTTACGAGTGTTATTTTTTCACCATGTATTTGTTCATACTGAATTTAATTCCTCTGAAGTATTTTTTGCACGCCCTGCCACGTCAGCAGCCACATCAGAACTATGTTAGAGTCAAATACTTTTTTGTTTTTTAGTTATTTTTCTTTTTTAACGTTTTCCCCCTTTTATTTACTTTTTTATTAAAATTCACTAAAACAAATCCTATTTCTTATTTGTTTCACTTTTTCTCTTTCTCCCTTTCCAATATTAATCCCCCCACCCAGGGGCGGATGCACGTAGGCTCAAGCCGTGTCATGGGGCACCGCTCGTCGGAAAATTTAACTAAATTTGGTTCGGGTATGTGATATACAAAAACAAGTAAAGTAACATCTGCTTATCAAATCCAATTTTCAGTCCAGTGGTTTAGTGTTTAGTTCTCCCACTGAAGGTCGGTGTTCGAATCCACACGGCGACATGAGTTCACTTTTCTGAGCATTTTTTGCTAATAAAAAAGAGATGCTTCAATTAGCACGGATTCCAACTGCTAACACTTACCACGAAATACAATGAAAGAGCCCGTAGACCAGACACTTCCATGATGGTTCAATTTTAGTAAGAATTATCTATTTAAAAACACAGTAAACTCCTTTTCGATTTCCTATTTTCCAATGTGTTCGCTTGCTACTACTATACTCGACTTTCCATCTTTCTTGTCATCTCCGCTAACTTCTATGAGTCACCATCTACTGATTAATTGTGACACCGCTTATGAAAAATTCTACGTACGCCACTGTCCCACCCCGCAACGCCACATATATAGTCGCAGTTGCTGCCATCTCCATTTTCCCCAGCAAGCGAAGAAGAAAACCTACAAAACGATCAAAGAGTGTTGTTATTAGAGTTTGAATTGAAGTACAGTGACTTAAATTATTGGTACGTAACATTCATTTTTATTCCTTTTTTTTACCCTATTCTGGTTAATATATATTAATTAGTACGTAGCAGTATGAATTAAGAAAATATTTTCTATAGAGTTGATTAGCTTTTGATTTTATGGAAAAAATAGTAAAGAGGGACACTTGGTGATAGAAGAAAGAAATGAGTGACGAAAATGGAGAAGAAGCACAGTAAAAAAGAGGAGGATGTTGGGATATACTATTAACCATGCAGTTTAGACATAGTATTATATTTTATACTTTATGGAATAATTATTTATTTAATTTATTCAATTCAATAAAATATTATTTTAAATAGATCATTTATTACATGTGTGTCCTTTAGATATGTAGTAGATAATTTAGTGTATGTAGTCTTAGCTCATGCACAGAAGATTAAATTGTCGGTTCTCATAATTAACAAACTATGTTCACAATCGAAGATGTTATTGGGCAAAATATCTTGATGATTGTAGCACAAGATTATAGTATAATTTGTCTTGATTATGGGAGTGGTTTTACTCCGACTTCTTGTGCTAGTATACTTAGTGTATATTGAACGAACCAAATAGAGAAAAGATATTTTTGTACTGAATATATATATAAAATATTTTCTCTAATTCATTAAATGAGCTTATACTCCTAATCTTGATATAATTATTATGATCGATGTAATTTGTTTAGTGTTTTGATTTATCAAAAGGTACAACTCTATTCAGAGTCACTATAAGTGTCACGACCCAAAATCAAACTAGTCGTGATGGCACCTAACCCAACCCGTTAGGTAAGCCAACTATTCACTATCCAATTCCAATGTAATTTAACAAAAAAAATTAAGTAAAAGAAAATAACTAAATCTTATGCATTCCCCAAGAACTGGTAATATAAATCATGAGCTTCTAAGAATAGATGTTTACGAAGCTGGTATGAAATAAATACATCATCTTTTTGAAAAGTACATAAACAGAGTTTTATGAATCTAAGGCTATCATGAACAAGAGGCAGTTACAACCGGAACGCAGATACATCTTCAAATCCTGCTCCTATCGAACACAGCAACATCAGCAGCCAATATCTGCATGCAAGGTGCAGAAGTGTAGTATCAGTACAACCGACCACATGTACTGCGTAAATAACAAACCTATTAGGTTGAAAGTAGTGACGAGTTTGTACCAAGGCCGGGTCCAAAACCAATAGTCCACAACAGTCCATAACCACGTAAAGCAAATAATACAATAAGTAACTCAGAGATAAAATGCTCAGCTAAATCATGATTTTCAAAAATAGTTCTTCCTTTAAAGTATAACAGTGAAAACCCAAATTCTTTTATCGAAGTTGGCAAAAATGTGAATAAGTTTGAAAACAATAATTTTCCAAAAATCCTTTCAATAATAAATAAGATGGTTCATTTTCTTCTAGATAACCCGTGTAAAACAAATGCATTACTATGTCCATCTGTCAACATGTGTGAGAAATCATTAATGATGTGATACTGTACAGCATGAGAAAAATATATATCTATGCCTGTATAGCATGTGTACATGTCAATGCGATGCAACTTAGTAATAAAAATCATATGCATACTCTCAGAGTATCATTTCACTCACTCCTCTCAGTCACTTAGTCCTCCCAGTCACTCAATCCTCACAGTCACTCAGTCCTCCCAATCCCTCGGCACTCGCACTCAGTAGGTACCTGCGCTCACTGGGGGTGTGTGCAAACTCCGGAGGGGCTCCTTCAGCCTAAGCGCTATAATCTGCATGGATAACTCACGTGCTGCATGGACAACTCACGTACTATAGTATTAATATTTGTATCTGCACGGATAACTCACGTGCTGCACGTACTAGTAATAAAGTATATAAAGCCAATATGGCCTGCTGCGGCGTGCAGCCCGATCCCATAATTATCCTCACAATCAGGCCATCGGCTTCACTCAGTCATCAATCTCTACAGTCTCTCTCTCATGAGCTCACAATGTAATAAAAATATCCCGAAAATGAGGATATGATGTATCAATGAATAACAAAAGAGATTGAGATATGATATGTAATGATATGAATATGACTGAGTATGAATTTTCAATTTAAAACAAATAATTCACAGCAATATGACCTCTATGGGTCCCAATAATACTGGCACATAGCCTCAACATGATTTTTAACATGATTCTCAGCTCAATTTCTTTAACATAAAACTATATAGAAAATGCCAAGATTATTCGACTACAAACTCCACGGAAATAATTATGTCACAATTTTCATGGTGCATGTCCATATGCACGTCACCTAGCATGTGCGTCACCTCCCAACAATTCACATAATACATATATTCAGGGTTCATACCCTCAGCTCCAAGATTAGAAGAGTTACTTACCTCAACCTGTGTAATTATTTATTCCGCTATGTCCTTTTCACGAGAATTGGTCTCCGAAAGCCTCGTATCTAACCACAATTAATTCGATTCAATCAATACCAATTATTGTAATTAATTCCATAAGGAAATACTAATTTCTTCAATAAAATTCGAAATTAACTCAAAAATCCCCACGTCTCGGAACCCGACAAAAGTTATAAAATATCAACGCCCATCCAACCATGAGTCCAACCATACAAATTTTACCAAATTTCGACATCAACTCGACCCTCAAATCTTCAATTAAAGTCATTAAAGATCTTTACCATTTGTAACCCAATCTTTACCCATTTGAACTCAACAATCTTTCCATAAACCTTATTGATATGTATACATAATACTATTACATCCAAGAATCATACTCTTAATCACCCATCTTTACCCAAACTCGAAATTGAAGACTAGGGGTTAGAACCTTACCTCTTGGGTGAAGATCTTGTGATATTTTCTTGTTAGATTTCAAAGCTTGAACAAGATCTTGATAAACAAAGCACTTGAACTTCTTCCTCTCTCTAGAACACTCTCCCTTCTCTCTAAAAATGTCAGATTTTTGCTCCAAAATGAGTTCCAAAGCCTATTTATCAAAATGGGATCGGGTTATGAAAATAGAAAAGTTAACCCTCCTAAAGCAGGTCTGCGGTCGCATATTGGTCCGCAGAATGGGTATGGACTTCACTGGACAGGTCCGCGACCATTTTGCGGTCGCATAACTACTTCTGCAATCGCATAATGGTTCTGCGATCGCAGAATTGGTCGCAGAATTGTATTTTTTCACCCTTTGGTAATTGGGTCATAACTTCTTGTAGAAATATCCAAATGATGAACGGTTTGAAGATTTAGAAACTGGACTCGAAGACCTTTTATTTTATAGGTAATTCACCATATAACACTTCATATTCTGAGAGGTATTCTCATTTGAAGTTAGGTCTTGTGCGAATTCAATTGACTTTAGTCTATTATGAAATTTCCAACTTCTACATTCGATGCTGAAACCTATCGAATCAAGTCCGATTGACCTCAAATTTTGCACACAAGTCATAAATGATATAACGGACCTATTTCAATTTCCGGAATTGAATTCTGACCCTGATATCAAAAAGTCAACCCCCAGGTAAAACTTTCCAAAAATTCAACTTTCGCCATTTCAAGCCTAATTCTACTACGGACTTCCAAATAATTTTCCAGACACGCTCTTAAGTCCAAAATAACCATACGGAGCTATTAGAATCATCAGAATTCAATTCCGAGGTCGTTTACACATAACTGAGTATCCGGTCAACTTGTCCAACTTAAGTTTTCAATTATGATACTAAGTGTCTCATTTCACTGTGAAATCCTTCCGGACCCGAACCAACTAACCCGATAAGTCATAAATCAACTGTAAGGCATAAATTGAACAGTAAATGGGGGAACGTGGTTGTGATACTCAAAACGACCGGTCGGATCATTATATTCTTCCCCACTTAAACATATGTTCGTCCTCGAACGTGCCAAGAGTTGTTCTTAACCTTCAAATATCTATTCCACCTTACCACGCACATACCCGGGGGTGATCTCACGTCACCCTATTCTATATAGGCCTGACCAAACAACATAACTGAAAATCATTAATTCAACCTTAGCCCAAAAACCATGGAGCCAAATTTCTAACATCCAAAATTCTTTTCAAGACCCGAATCTCACATCTACACATTGTATAAGCCTTAACAAGTTGTATCCATCCATAACCATAATCCCATTTATAATCACATAACATACTACACAACTCGCATACTCGTAGCACCATTTCTGATCACCGTAACTACTCAAAACCAACCAAGTACTAGTATAAAATCCTGCATTCAACAGAACCTCATTCCAAAACCTTCGTACACTGCCAATGATGAAAGAAACAGTCAAAAACTCATATCCACTCATCAGATCAACTAGCCATGGAGCTCTCTCGCCCCAACCAGAACCATAATCCTCTCCTAAGTTGACTTTCAATATTATCCTCTCGAATGTACCATAATCAAGCCTGATAGTACCCATTCTAGGTCAAATGACCTTATATTATTAAACACAACTATCCCACAGACACGCCACATCAATATAACTCAAGCCACAACTGCGTAATCTGTGTACCCAAATATGGGAGATGTCTCAAGGAAGAGAACCATATTGCAAGTTCAACAAGCATCACTACAACCGCAATATTACAACCAACTCCTCAAATTTCGTGAAGAGGATAACCGTAGGTGCATGTGCACAATTGTAGAAGAAGGAAATTAATAGATCAGATAAATTATTATAGAAATAGAATTCCCACATACGGCACGGACAACTCACGTGTCAATAATATGAATCGCCCGGCATGGTCGCAGGCCTCCAGTCCCAGCATATCATACAGGAGCAATTAAACAAGTACACTTGTATATGATAATGAAATGAGATTCTCATGCTCCTGGACTGGTATAAATAGCACGCCGTAGTGTAAGCACGTGCAAAGTCTGCTATCACACTTCAAATCAGATTTTTTTTAACGCAGAATTAGTAACTATCCCGTTTATTTAGGGAATCATCTTCTTTGTAACCTCAAGTATAGCCCAAATAGTTCTCAACAAAGGTAGAATACGGGAAACATTATAACTTTATGCTTAACAGTCAACTCTAGGCATATAATAGCCTAAGCATTCTTCTGAGTATGAATACTTGCTCTAATGACCGCACATGGGCTCAAACCTCACATATATGCACACTCATAATGCATAGCTATCACAATTAATTAACGCAACTAGTGCCTCCACCAAGTTTTAAATAAAATTGCCACCTCAAATAGGTTGTAACCCCGAAACAATATACTTCTGAAAATTTCTAGTCTCCAAATTCATCGAACACATGAATCACCGTAACTAATCCCAACTCCAACACTAAAATGACTAACATATCTTCCATTCACGATAATCCCATTAGGAATACTTTCATAATTCTTCTGTGCCACATAGCAATAATTTGAATATCAGCAGTCTATCAACCAGGTGAGTACTGCAATACCGACGAGCATCCGTAAGTCAAAACATAACGCGCCTTCTGAAATGCGCACCCTTATCAGGAATTACCGAGCAGTTATAACATTCATCGAAATATTTGAAACTGACCATGCTGTCCAACATTCGTTACCTTCTCTTCAAGACTGAACTGTCACCTTGTACATGTGAATCATAATCCCGCACAACACACCACATCTATTATGCCATCATGTGACAAGCACAAGAATCCCATTATCAACTCTGAGTCACCAGCAAATTACATACCCGGTTAGTTAGAAACCTTCCTCTTGCTTCCTTCCAGGAGGAAATCACAATACACAACATGTTTCCCACACCAGTAGAAAATATCTGGTTCAAACCATGGTAGAAACTATGAAGAACACTTTGAAATCTATCTGCACATAACCAATCTACTAGAACTAAATTCCTCTAACTCGACCAAACCACGTAGGTCATCAAACCCAAGAATATTGCTACTAAAACATCTGTAGAGTCTCACCACATCATAATTACCCTTATAAATACCACAACCGAAACACCCACACACCATCCAACTTAAATCTCAGATTTTAGTCATAAACAAATCCGCCAAAAATTCTCAATTGTTACATATTAATCTCGAATCCATTAGAACTTTCTCGAGATCACCCCCTTTGTTCAAATCCACATTACACCGCCCAAATGGGCCAAAAGACACGTGCCCCATTAGCACAACAACACTCAAAGAAGTAACTCTACTTTAATACCACCTATCAAATTCATACTTCGTGTGCACTACATCATTCACAAATAACAACTCACTCATCCCACGATTTTCATATACTCATAAGTGCAATATAACCCGTATCTAGGAATTTTCTTATTCGAGTCATCCTTGATCTCAACTTCTGCAAGTCATAACTAACCCACCAATATGCCTCGACCCAAAACTAAACCTTTGCATATAACCATAAAATTGAATTATCAATAGCAGGCTCCCCCGCTTGGCTCAAAGCCATATATTAAAACATTCCATAACTCACAATACCAATACTCTATTACTACCATAATGCCACAGTCAGTTCAACGAAACTTCTTCTCAAACTTATGCAACGCTAACCATAAAAATACCCCAAATCATCTGCTAAGCTCGCAATCATTCTCTTTACACTCAAGTCAACTTTCTCAGCCAGATTCTAATTCAAATCTCCACACATATGCCTTGATGGCAGAAAAGAAACTCTTCACTCACATATAAGGAACATACATACGTAGATTACTCCGCAGGGGATAACCCACCTGCTTAGCCTCAAATTTGTATCTTGTTATACCCTTTTGCAGTCATAATTACTACGCAATCACTTAATCTTTCCAAGTCCAAACTTATTAACAAGACATGAGAATTTAATTTGTCCCAAAATTTAACAACGTGAAAGATCCTTCAAAACATTCATACTCGAGACTGTACGTCACATCAAATTGAAAATTAAGCACCCAATGGCCTTTCCTTTACATTTCAAGGAAAGACTTCTCATCATATTCAAATCGTCTTAACACATCCCGCGGTCACATCATACCCATCATACAGCCATTCCACTGCTCATCGAGCCAAAAATTCCACTCGTAGGGTCATTACCGGACATATGAGTCCAATTGTACAAGTTACAACTGAAGCTATCGAGCCAAAGCTGTGGTCTAAACCTAGCCTCATGTCCTCCAGACTAGCCTATCACTAAAACGCATAATACACATCTCGAACCTCATTCATAGAATCACAAGCCGACGATGTACAGCTGATACCAAGCGCTCATGTGCGCATACGAATATGTGAAAGGAATTCAAAGAGTTATATTTCAAGCTGAATCAATTTCGCACGATAAAGAAAGAATGATGTGAAATTATCCTAAATGCCTTGTAGCCTCTTGAAGAGAAGTATGGACGTCATCATACCGATCCACAAGACTCTACTAGACACTTGCTCATGACTTGTAGAACCTATGAATCTAGAGCTCTGATACTACCTTTGTCACGACCCAAAATCCAACTAGTCGTGAAGACACCTAACTCAACCCGTTAGGTAAGCCAATTATTCACTATCCAATTCCAATGTAATTTAACAAAACAATTAAGTAAAAGAAAATAACTAAATCTTATACATTCCCCAAGAACTGGTAGTAAAAATCATGAGCTTCGAAGAATAGATGTTTACGAAGCTGGTATGAAATTAATACATCATCTTTTTGAAAAGTACATAAACAGAGTTTTATGAATCTAAGGCTACCATGAACAAGAGGCAGCTATAACCGGAACGCAAATACATCTTCAAATCCCGCTCCCATCGAACACAGCAACATCAGCAGCCAACATCTGCATGCAAGATACATAGTAGTATCAATATATCCGACCCCATATACTGAGTAAGTAACAAACCTAACCTTAGGTTGAAAGTAGTGACGAGCTTATACCAAAGTCGGGTCCAAAACCAATAGTCCACAACAGTCCATAACCACGTAAAGCAAATAATACAAGAAGTAACTCAGACATAAAATGCTCAGCTAAATCATGATTTCAAAAAATAGTTTTTCCTTTCAAGTACAATAGTGAAAACCCAAATTCTTTTACCGAAGTTGCCAAAAATGTGAATAATTTGAAAACAATAATTTTCCAAAAATTCTTTCAATAATAAATAAGATGGTTCATTTTCTTCTAGATAACCAGTGTAAAACAAATGCATCACTATGCCCATCTATCAACATGTGTGAGAAATCATGAATGATGTGATACTGTACAGCATGAGAAAAATACATCTCTATGCCTGTATGTCATGTGTGCATGTCAATGCGATGCAACTCAGTGATAAAATCATATGCATACTCCAGAGTATCATTTCACTCAGTCCTCCCAGTCATTAAGTCCTCCCAATCGCTCAGCACTCGCACTCAGTCCTCCCAATCGCTCGGCACTCGCACTCGGTACTCACACTCGGTACTCGCACTTAGTAGGTACCTGCGCTCACTGGGGTGTGTACAGACTCCGGAGGGGCTCCTTCAGCCCAAGCGCTATAATCTGCACGGACAACTCGCGTGCTATAGTATCAATATCTGTATCTGCACGGACAACTCACATGCTATAATAAAGCCTAAAAGGCCTGCTGCACGCGGGCAATCTCGATCCACATAATAATAAAGTATATAAAGACAATATGACCTGTTGCGGCGTGCATCCTGATCCCATAATTATCCTTACAATCAACCCTCCGGCCTCACTCAGTCATCAATCTCTCCAGTCTCTCTCTCATGGGCTCACAATGTCATAAAAATAGCCCGAAAATGATGATATGGTGTATCAATAAATAACAACAGAGATTGAGATATGATATGTAATGACATGAATATGACTGAGTATGAATTTTCAATTTAAAACAAATAATTCACAGCAATATGACCTCTGTGGGTCCCAATAATACTGGCACATAGCCTCAACATGATTTTTAATATGATTCTCAGCTCAATTTGTTTAACATAAAACTATATAGAAAATGCCAAGATTATTTGACTACAAAATTTCACGAAAACAATTATGTTACAATTTCCATAGTGCACGCACACACGCCCATCACCTAGCATGTGCGTCACCTCCCAACAATTCACATAATATATATATTCAGGGTTCATACCCTCAGCTCCAAGATTAGAAGAGTTACTTACCTCAACCCGTGTAATTATTTATTCCGCTATACCCTTTGCACGAGAATTGGTCTCTGAAAGCCTCGTATCTAACCAGAATTAATTCGATTCAATCAATACCAATTATTGTAATTAATTCCATAAGGAAATACTAATTTCTTCAATAAAATTCGAAATTAACTCAAAAATCCCCACGTCTCGGAACCCGACAAAAGTTATAAAATATCAACGCCCATCCAACCATGAGTCCAACCATACAAATTTTACCAAATTTCGACATCAACTCGACCCTCAAATCTTCAATTAAAGTCATTGAAGATCTTTACCATTTGCAACCCTATCTTTACCCATTTGAACTCAACAATCTTTCCATAAACCTTATTGATATGTATACATAATACTATTACACCCAAGAATCATACTCTTAATCACTCATCTTTACCCAAACTCGAAATTGAAGACTAGGGGTTAGAACCTTACCTCTTGGGTGAAGATCTTGTGATATTTCCTTGTTGGATTTCAAAGCTTGAACAAGATCTTGATGAACAAAGAACTTGAACTTCTTCCTCTCTCTAGAACACTCTCCCTTCTCTCTAAAAATATCAGATTTTTGCTCCAAAATGAGTCCTAGAGCCTATTTATCAAAATGGGGTCGGGTTATGAAAATAAAAAAATTAACCCTCCGAAAGCAGGTCTGCGGTCGCATATTGGACCGCAGAATGGGTATGCGGGTCGCAAAATGTACTGCAAAATCGATGCCCAGAAATGGACTTCATTGGACAGGTCTGCGACTATTTTGCGGTCGCATAACTACTTCTGCGATTGCATAATGGTTCTGCGATCGCAGAATTGGTCACAGAATCGCATTTTTCCAGCCTTTGGTAATTTGGTCATAACTTCTTGTAGGAATGTCCAAATGATGAACAGTTTAAAGATTTATAAACTAGACTCAACGTTATTGCATTTGATAAGTAATACACCATATAACACTTCGTATCCTGAGAGTTACGCTCATTAGAAAGTAGGTCTTGTGCGAACTCAATTGACTTTAGTCTATTGTGAAATTTCCAACTTCTACATTCGATACCGAAACCTATCGAATCAAGTCCGATTGACCTCAAATTTTGCACACAAGTCATAAATGATACAACGGACCTATTCCAATTTCCGGAATCAGATTTTGACCCCAATATCAAAAAGTCAACCCCCGGTCAAACTTTCCAAAAATTTAACTTTCGTCATTTCAAGTCTAATTCTACTATGGACCTCCAAATAATTTTTCGGACATGCTCCTAAGTTCAAAATAACCGTACGGAGCTATTGGAATCATCAGAATTCAATTCCGAGGTCGTTTTAATATAAGTGAGTATCCGGTCAACCTTTCCAACTTAAGTTTTCAATTATGAGACTAAGTGTCTCATTTCACTCTGAAATCCTTTCGAACCCGAACCAACTAACCCGATAAGTCATAAATCATCTATAAGTTACAAATTGAGCAGTAAATGGGGGAACATGATTGTGATACTCAAAATGACCGGTCGGGTCATTACAGTATGCCTAATAGATTGGACAATAACGAATAGTATTTGTGAAATAATAATTAGTTGATAGAATCCATGACTCGATTTTGAGTTTGATGATAGCCCTTTATGTAAGCTTATAAGTTTTCATGTGAAAACCCGGTCAGTGGATTTTGTATCCGTCACATGAAATAATTTAAGCGAAATTATAGAGGATTTAATTTGTCGATTAAATTAAATTACCAGTGATTTAATTTAATTAACCAGTATTTGTGATCTTAACATGGGGAGTTAAAATAAGTGTTAGTGAATTTTCAAAATTCATATTGAGGAGTTTAATTGCAGTTTTTTAGTGAAATAAACTGTAATTAATTAAAGTAGAAATTAATTCATTCAATTTTTTGAATTAATGCTATAATTGGTAGCCTCTTACTATTTTTGTGGCCCCTGCTATACCTAGTAAAAACCTGAACTAACTTGGGTAAAAAGTGACTTGGGAGAAAAGTCATCCTGTAGAGTAAAGTAGGATTCTACTTGCACAAGTAGAATCCTACACATTTTTGAAGCCCTCTTTGGCTGAAAAATGGGTCTACATAGGGAAGATATTTTTCACCCAATAACTCACCTTTTAGTGTTGTATTGTTCTCGCCCACTCAAAGAAAATTCGTCATAAGGTCTTACTAGGACCATAGCAGAAAACTGCTGTCCTGAATTCTTGCTATGAGGAGGACTTGTGCAACGTTTTCAAGAGGTTAGTGATTCCTAATCTCGTAATTATACCATTTTCTAGTTTACATGTATTTGATGCCTCATTTGTATGCTTGCTTCTGCTGCGCATGTTCTAACAATTGGTATCAGACGCCGTCTTACATCTAACTAGATAATGTAATACAACATGAATAGAGTAATATTAAAACATGTTGTTTAATGATACATGTTTGGTATGATTATTCTATGTAAAAAATGTGACTGTTTTAGTTAGTATTTTAATTCTGAAATTATGGATTAATATACATATGCATAAACAGTAGTTTTATATTTAATCACAATCTGTTTTATTGTGTTTTTGTTGAATAATAGTGTTGTTTTTTAATAAAACATGACTGTTTTGAATACTATTAGTTCTGAAGTTATGGATTAATATACGGAATTATGAACAATGGCATTTTGAACGGGTAAAATTAGTGTTGTTTTCCCCATATTTGTTCGAAATGTTTTTTATATAACACTGTAATAATATTATTTTTTTGAATTATGAAATCATGTATTAACATACATAAGTATATTATGTGATTTGAACGAGTCAAAATAATCAAAACCATAAAAAATGCCAAAAACAGAATGTTTCAAATAGGTCATGAATTTGGAATTCTGAAATTCTGTCGAACTCGGATTGACCTCAAATTTGGTAGGTTCATCGAAAACGACCCAGTGAGCAATACACATGAGCTTTGCTCATGATGTATGTCGTATTTTGGGCATTCGGGGTCGTTTAGATAGGGTTTTGGCCATTTTTATATTTTTTGGAAATTGTTTTTAACAAAATATTTTATTTTTTTTTAAGAAAACAGTGTTGGTAGGGTTCAATTCCCATGGTTTCCAATCATATTTTACAGTAATATAATGAATTTATATGTTGACATAGGTCTTCTTCCACATCGAATAAGTTTATTATAGATGATTGTTGTAGTTTTGCCTCTAGTTATTTGATTACTTGTATTAACTCTCCAACTGAGTTACATGTTGATTCAATGAAACTAGAGTTTATAAAAGTGATATTTACCTATTTTAAATTAACAATTTACTCTCCATCTGAGTTGGTCCTCTTTTAATTTATGGGGTAAATATCTTACATAACTCATATATTTTGCATGAATAGTTAAGTTTACCTAACAAATCTAACTGTTCGATGAGCGTGGTTATATGTGTAATGTTATTTTGAATTTAAATATTCTGATTACATAGAGAATGATCTATTTAATGTGAATATCTCTTGGATTAACGATGTCTTCATTCAACCCACTTACCTCAATTTTGAACCAAAACAAGTTAGAAGGACCGAATTATGTTGACTGAAAAAGGAACCTTGATATTGTCCTAACTGCTGAAGTTTACAAATTTGTAATCATTGAGGAGTGCCCAGAAAAACTTGATGAAGATGCTACTGATGATCAGGTTAAGGCCTATGACAAATGGGTCAAGGCTGATGAGATGGCACAATATTATATTCTTGCCTCTATGGCGAATGTTTTGCAACATCAGCATCAGTCTATGGGGTCTGCTTATGACATGCTCGAAAATTTCAAAGAAATGTTCGGTGAGTAAAATCGTGCGGCTAAGCAGATAGCCATGAAAGCCCTTTTGAACAGCAAGATGGCTGAAGGATCATTAGTCAAGGATCATGTTCTGAAGATGGTGGGTCTTCTGAATGAACTGGAGGTCCTTAGAGCTATGATTGATAAGGAATCTCAAGTTGAGATGTTTCCTGCAGACTCTGCCTGGCAGTTTTCAACAATTTCTCTTGAACTATAATATGAACAAAATGGATTTGTCACTGGTGAAATTATTGAATGAATTACAAGCGGCAGAATCTATTATCAAACAACAAGCTCCAGTTGTGGAACTGAATGTTGAGAAAGCTTCGGTTTCCAAGTCAAAAGGCGGTAAGAAAAAGAAGAAGGCTCAAAAGATTTTGGCACATGGAAGTGCGGCTGGTGTGAAAAATCCCAAAGGAAAGTGATATCATTATAAGCAACCTGGGCATCACAAAAAGCAATGCCCTGCCTATCTGGCAAAGTTGAATAAGCAAAGTAATTCGAATATAAATGTCGTTGAAACTTGTTTAGCGGCTGTCTCTACCATATTTTGGTGTGTAGATTCAAGAGCCACTAATCATACATGAACCACTTTGCAGGGGTTTCAGGAAACGCGGCAGCTAAGTGAGAATGAAGTTTGCATTTTTCAAGCCAATGGCGAGACAACACCAGCTTTAGCATTAGGAGATATTAGAGTTTCGTTTAGTAGTGATAGAGTTTTAGTTTTGAAAGATGTTCTCTATGTACCTTCTATTAGAAGGAATTTGATTTCGGTTTCGAAAATAATCGATGTTGGTTATAATATTTATTTTGCTAATAACTCTGTTGTTATTAAGTTTAATAAAAGTTTTATCTACACTGCTGCTAGAGTACATGACCTTTTTATTCTTGATATATCTCTCCATGTGCTACAAAAACCAAAAAAATTAAATAACATTAATCTGCCACATAAAAGAAAACGTATTTTTTAATTGAGCCAAACTTATTTGTAACACTTACGTCTAGGTCATATAAATCCAAATAGGATTTCGAGATTGGTCTCTGATGGACCTTTGAGTTCATTGAAAGTAGAGTCACTGCCAACATGCGAATCCTGTTTAGAAGGTAAAATGACCAAGAGACATTTTTCCTCAAAAGGAAATAAAGTCAGCGATAAGTTAGAATTAATTCACTCTGATTTGTGTGGACCAATGAATATACAAGCAAGAGGTAGTTTTGAGTATTTTGTAAATTTCACAGATGATTACACAAAATATAGATATATTTATTTGTTGCATCGTAAGTCTGAATGCTTTGAGAAATTCAAAGAATTTAAGACGGAAACGGAGAAACGACATGATAAATATATCAAAACATTGTGATCTGATAGTGGTGGTGAATACCTTTCTACGAAATTCATTAAATACTTATCAGCTTGTGGAATTACATCTCAATTATCTGCCCCAGGAATACCACAACAAAATGGTATGGCAGAAAGAAGAAATAGAACCCTTATGGAAATAGTTAGGTCAATGTTAAGTTATTCCACTTTGCCCTTTTTCCTTTTGGGGATATGCTTTAGAAACAGCAAATTACATTCTAAATTTGGTTCCTTCAAAGTCAGTACCTTCAACTCCAGTAAAATTGTGGACTGGGCGCAAGCCAAGTTTATGACACATTCGGGTTTGGGGTTATCCAGCACATGTGCTGAAAAGGAAAGCGGATAAATTGGAATCGAGGGCAGAAGTATGCATTTTTATTGGATATCCAAAAGGAACTAAAGGCGGTTTATTTTATTTTCCCAAAGAAAAAAAGGTAGTTGTTACGACAAATACCAGATTTTTAGAAGAGGACTATTTAATGAACCATATTCCTAGAAGTAAATTAGTTTTACAGGAATTAAGTAATGGAGTAGCTAATGAATCATCTCTGGAGCGTATCCCGGAAGCCAGTATTGACATACCACTGCATTATCGTAGTGGGAGAAATGTTAATAGGCAGCAGAACGCACAAGAGCAATTTTCTGACATCTCATTACCCCAAAGTAGTAGGAGTAATATTGAGCAACCTCAGATTGTTGAGCAACCTGAAGTTGTTCTGCAGCCTGAAGTTGTTCTGCAGCCTGCACTCCAAGAAGAAGTTAATGATATCCCAACACCGCCAAGGTGTGGAGGATAACATTGAGGCTTCAGTTCCGAAAAATGATGTTGTGATTCAACAACAAAATCAGACTGCACCTGTAGTGACTAGTCGTAGTGGGAGAATTATTTAAAAACATATTCGGTTTGCGCTCTTGGGAGAATCTTATGATAGAATCCCTGGAGAGCCTAATACAGAACCCCTTAATTGCGACGAAGCACTGCAGGATACAAACGCTGATAAATGGGTTGTTGCTATGAAATCTGAAATGGAGTCCATGTACTCCAATCAAGTCTAGGATCTTGTAGAGCCACCTACTGGAGTCAAACCTATTAGTTGTAGATGGATCTATAAGAAAAAGAGAAGAGTGGATGGAAAGGTGCAAACTTTTAAAGCTAGACTTATTGCAAAGGATTTACTCAAAAAGAAAGGATCTATTATCGCCAGCAGCCATGATTAAATCCATTAGGATTCTCTTATCCATTGCTGCTCAGTACGATTATGAGATTTGGAAAATGGATATCAAGACAACTTTTCTTAATGGAAATCTTGATGAGTGCATCTATATGGCACAACCAGTTGGTTTCGTAAAAAAGTGGCAATGAGCACATGTTGTGTAAATTAAAAAAAAAATCCATTTATGGATTGGAACAAGCTTCTAGAGCATGGAATACTTATTTTGACACATCGATTAAAACCTTCGATTTTGATCAATGTGAAAATGAGTCTTGTGTCTATAAGAAGTGGGATGGAGATAAAGTTACATTTTTGATTTTGTACGTAGATGATATTTTGCTCATAGAAAATAATGTGAGCATGTTGAATTCAGTAAAAGAATGGTTGTCCTCGCGTTTTGATATGAAAGACTTGGGACAAGCGACACATATCCTTGGGATCAAGCTTATGCGAGATCGCAAGCGAAGGATATTAGGCTTGTCCCAAATACTTTATATTGATACTATTCTCACCAGGTTTAGCATGCAAGATTCCAAGAAAGGTTTTCTTCCGTTTAGACATGGAATTTCTCTGTCAAAAGATCAGTCCCCAAAAACGACTGATGAGATAGAAAAGATGAAGGTGATCCCTTATGCTTCTGCTGTAGGGAGTCTCATGCATGCTATGCTATGTACTAGACCTAATAGCTGCTTTGTTGTTGGCATTATTAGTAAATTTCAGTCTAATCCAGGACGAAAATACTAGACTGCCATTAAACATATAATCAAGTACTTGAAAGGGACTAGGGATTATATGTTAGTTTATCACTCAGGTGATCTTGTACCCATTGGCTATACTGATTCAGATTTTCAGTCAGATAGACATTCTAGAAAATCTACCTTAGGATATACTTTTACCTTAGGAGGTGGATCCATAAGTTGGAGGAGTATCAAGCAATCATATGTTGCTGATTCCACCATGGAAGCCAAATATGTGGCTGCGTCTGAGGCAGCTAAAGAGGTTGTTTGGCTCGGGAACTTTCTAAAAGAGCTTAATGTAGTTCCTTCGGTTCAAGCACATATTGTACTTTATTGTGACAATAGTGGTGCAGTTGCAAACTTGAAGGAACCAAGAAGCCATAAAAGGAATAAGCATATTGAGCGTAAATATCATTTAATTCGTGACATAACTCAGAGAGGTGATGTAAAAGTGTTGAAGATTGCGTCAGATGACAATTTGGCAGACCTGTTTACAAAGAGCTTGTCACATAAGATTTTTGACAAGCATGTAGAAGGGATGGGTGTTAGAGTTGTAAACGCATGGTTATGAGTCTAAGTGGGAGATTGTTGAGTTATACTATTAACCATGCAGTTTAGACATAGTATTGTATTTTATACTTTATGAAATAATTATTTATTTAATTTTATTTAATTTATTCAATTCAATAAAATACTATTTTAATTAGATCATTTGATACATGTGTGTCCTTTAGTTATGTAGTAGACAATTTAGTGTATGGAGTTTTAGTTCATGCACAGAAGATTAAATTGTCGGTTCTCATAATTAACAAACTATGTTCACAATCGAAGATTTTATTGGAAAAAATATCTTGATGATTGTAGCACAAGATTATGGTATAATTTGTCTTGATTATGGGAGTGGTTTTACTCCGACTTCTTGTGCTAGTATACTTAGTGTATATTGAACGGACCAAGTAGAGAAAATATATTTTTGTACTGAATATATATATAATATTTTCTCTAATTTATTAAATGAGCTTATACTCCTAATCTTGAGATTATTATGATCAATGTGATTTATTTATTATTTTGATTTATCAAAAGGTACAACTCTATTCAGAGTTAGTGTATGCCTAATAGATTGGACAATAACGAATAGTATTTGTGAAATAATAATTAGTTGATAGAATCCATGACTCGGTTTTGAGTTTGATGATACCCCTTTAAGTAAGCTTATAAGTTTTCATGTGAAAACCCGGACGGTGTATTTTGTATCAGTCACATGACATAGTTTAAGCGAAATTATAGAGGATTTAATTAGTTGATTAAATTAAATTATCAGTGATTTAATTTAATTAACTTGTATTTGTGATCTTAACACGGGGAGTTAAAATAAGTATTAGTGAATTTTCGAAATTCATATTGAGGAGTTCAATTGCAGTTTTTTAGTGGAATAAACTGTAATTAATTATAGTAGGAATTAATTCATTCAAATTTTTGAATTAATGTTATAATTGGTAGCCTCCTACTATTTCTGTGGTCCCTGCTATACCTAGTAAAAACATGGACTGACTTGGGTAAAAAGTGACTTGAAAGAAACGTCATCCTGTAGAGTTAGAGTAGGATTCTACCAGCTCTCGAATAAGTACAGAATGAGCAAATTTCACTAGTGAAATATAAGGAAACTATAACACAAGTGCTACTAAAAGCCTAATTAAAAAATTTAAGTAGCAAATTGGAAAATTCGCGGTTAAAAAAATTATATTCGTTCAGTAGTATTTACATCAAGCTAAATAATTTAATCTCAGTGGTTATAAATTAAAGTGAGAATTGACACATATCGCTCAAAGTATGCATGGTTAAAGTATAAATATGTTTATAAAAGATAGATATCTTCCACTTTGCATTGAGAGGTCCCTTTTTCATTGGGTAAAAGAGAGCTTGTTTAAATAAAGAATGAAGTTATAAACTTACCTAAGTTCCAAGCATATTGACTCAACGTGAGTGTCTTTCCATCGGGACTTACTCGAAAAGGGCCAATTTCCTCAGAGGTTCCATATGCAATGGAGGAGCAACCAGGCCCATCATTCAGCCACAAAACAAGAGGCTTTCTGTTGGGCTTCTTTCTAGCTGGAGCTTCAGTCAACAAGTAGAATAAGGCCCGGCCCGCAGCCACGTCTACCGCAATGCGGGTCTTACAAAAAAAGATTAGGTTATTTCGAAAAATATATTCAACCAAATGTAGCCGGAGTATTGAGAGAAGGTGACATTTTCCGGCTGCCCCGGAAGCCTTACGATCCCATCTCTCTCTCTTATTGTTTTGGAACTCCGGTAGTAGTGGTGGCGGACGCCGTGGCGACAAAGGCAAGCCATAACGTAGCAAAGCCCATAATAGGGGCGAGAGAGCAAGGAACGCTATAGAACTTGTCCCTCATTGTCACCTAAATCAAGTTAAATTTAGTCTAGAGTCCTGAATACTTAGCTTATAGGATGAGAAGTTAATTATTGGTTTCAATATATATGTAGAATAGGACCTAAGAAGTCTTCTCCAAACAATTATTCTATATAAGATTTAGAAAGATGATCACTGAAATTAATGGTTCAATTCACATGCATTTGTCATATTATGGGCATGTGGATTAAAAAGAAAAATAGTACGTAGGTGTTACTTGATTAAGAAGCAAAGTCAAAATTGCTGACTCTATGATTTCCACCTGTTTAACATATTATTGTTGGATCCTTGAATTGATAAAACTGGTTAGCAATATACCCTTACCAAACAATTAAACTACTCCCTCCGTTCACTTTTAGCTGTAAGTATTCAAAAAATAAATTTTTATTTTTACTTGTCACTTTTCACGTATCAAGAAAAAAATAATTTATTTTTCCTATTTTGCCCTTAGCATTAATTACTTATTCCAAATCCATTAAGACTATACACCACTTTCGATTTCTGCTAATTCTATTCTTGTTGTACCATGTACATGACGATTAATATGAGTATCATGGTAAATGATGTACTTTATTTATTATTTTTTAAGGGGTGTGCAAAGTCAATAGTGAACAAGTAAGAGTGAACTGAGGGAGTAGTACCTAGGAATGGCAATGGGGCGGGTGCGGGGCGGGGTTGGATGAACCCGCAAAACTTTCAATTTGCCCCGCCCCGCATAGCATTTTTATCTGTTTCTAACCCGCCCCGCATCAAGTCTTCTTTTCTTTCTTTTTTTCCTTTTTCATTTTGTTATTTTTTTCTGTATTTCTTCTTTGCTTTTCGATTTTTTGCTTTGTTTCCTTCTAAACAACGTGTGTCTAACAAAAAAGAATTTGTTAATTATTACTGGAAATCATTCTCCTATAAAAATATTCAAACTATTATGCCATAGTTAATTAGGTAGCAGGCCCTTATAAAAGCTAATTGTAAATAGAAAGAATAGATTATGCAACTTCAGTTTTGTATTTACCGTGTACCAGGAGAAATAGATTTCCACCCGCAACAGTTAAAATTTGAAAATTTTCCATTTCAACCCGTCCCGCCCCGCGGGCATAGGCCTAAACCCGCCCCGCCCCGCCCCATTGCCATCCCTAGACTACCAATAATTCGTTCACTGAGTTTCAAAGTAAACACTAAAGAACATACTATGAGACATGCAAGTAATCTTTCAATTATTTATTCATATAGGTCTTTAAAGTTGGTGTGAATCGGATGAATCTCATATATTTTTTAATCGAAAAAATAATATAATCCTATTATCTCATAATACTCATGAACCAAATTACAATTGTTCGTGTAATCTTAATCCAGTCCTATCTTATTTCACAATATGGGTTAAAGAAAAAGTATACGATTGCCCATAGAGTTGGTCTACCTATTATTTATACTCTACTACGGTTTTGGAAAAAAAAATCATTTAGTTCACCCAAAGTCATTTAGCGTAGTCACTCTGATGATTTTTTTAATTATAAACTATCTTTTAGAGAGACAAAATTTAATATTCTCTTCAATATTGTACATACAAAGAGTGGAGTGATACACTTAAAAGAATCCAAGTACGCTATTTTCATTCTCTTATTATATCAATAAAGGATCGTACAATAATGCATGCAATGGGATCTTCACAAAGTATAAAAATTGAAATCGCGTTATACAATGTTTTGCTTGATTTGATAGATTATTTCTTTTATTTTCTAATTATTTTATCTTTTAAATACGGAACACTAATATTGCTAGGGTAGATACACATATTACCTTAAATCTAACAAGCCGAGTTGGTGAGTTGGTCCAAGTGGCCGGAAAAAAAAATCGAACTTAAAATCTTTTTTGGAGATATTCGGTCGCTTCCTTTCGCTTTCATGCGGAAGGTTCCCCCTACCGGCCTGAAAGAAAGAATGATTTTTAGATAGGGCGCCCCCTCTCTCTAAATAGAAAAAAATGCATTTACAAGACAAAAAAGACTTTTTCAAAAAGCCTTTCTTATTTTACCGGAGGGGTTTGAATTAGCTCCTCCCGATCGTATTTCTCCCGAGATGAAAGAAGGCCTATATGAGATCCTAACAACGTCATGGCATGCTCAATTATCTCTTAACTTAGCTATGTTAGGCTCTTTAACCATTGTTGTAGCTCACCATATGTATTCCATGCCCCCTTATCCGTATCTAGCTACTGACTATGGTACGGCAAATCGCTTATACCGAGTTCCCCAACAGCAGCTTAGCTTAGTAGCAACACTCTTTCTACTGGCGTGGCGCCTATTTTTCTTTTGGTTAACCTTAAAACTGGGATAGATCCATGAGAAATCTCATTAGATTTTATTAGATATGGTATAGATCAAAATGGGACACCAAAAGAATTGACTGCTGAGCCGTATGAGGTAAGAAATTCTCAAGTACGGTTCTAAGGGAAGGAATTGAACTACCTATTCCGGCCGGGGAGAACAGGCCATTCAACAGGGAGATTCTGAAATTGCAAGGATTGCTCTAATAAGAAGGATCTTGCTATTCTAGGAGGTGGCGTACCTGAAAGACTGACTGTTGACTTTGATCCTATTTCGCCCTTGCTGCTGTAGTTGAAGTAGCATTCTCCGAAGAAATTCTTCGAGTACTGTCTTCATTACAGGATCGCGGGGATGCGGATCGGTTACATCAATAGCTGAAACTTTTTTTCGGGTAGGGTAGGCTTGGAGTCAGAAGTCCTATTCTTCCCAACCAAATAAGCACTTTTGCAAAGTTCACCTTTCCCAGTATGGAATGAGTAAAGAATCAAGCTACAAGTCTCGATCTATACGAAACGCACTGGTTTTTTGGGATGGACTCGATCGAACGGCCAACCACTTGCTATTTTTGTAGGAGATGAAATCCAAAAGACCATTATTAGCGTGTAGTAGATTGGCCCGAGTGCGTAATAGGCCAGTCGAGAACGATCGGACCAGACAGGCGCAGGTAGCTTGACCGCCTTACCCGTCATTGAAACACAAGCTGGAGACGTATCGGCCTATATTCCCACCAATGTGATCCCCATTACTGATGGACAAATCTGTTTGGAAACAGAGCTCTTTTATCGCGATGTGATCTATCTCTTTCCTTGGTTGTAGTGGAACTTTGGTTTTATTTAGCGAGGAACCGTTTCACTCGGCGTCGAATGATCAAAGCTAAAAGCTTTAGGCATCTTTTGAGCATGTTCAGCTTCCAAAATTCCTGGAGTCCTACGCTACGGCATTATCACAGAAAGAAAACATGGCTAGTAGATAACTATTTTGTTATTGTAGAAAGCGATCAGTTCTTTTGATCTTGTTCGGGCTTGGAAAAGCTTCCTTAGCGTTTTGATACCATCGGGAATAGGAAAAAGAAATTTCAAGGAATTCAAAAAACAGAAAATTGGATCTTTGTCCAATGGATTACACCTAATAAGAAAAAGCTTTTTTGTTTTAGTTTAACATGTTGTCATACTCTATGAAATAAGGAAATGGTATAAATTTAGCAACCTTTTAGAAAATACAGGACAGTTCGTCCAAAAATCAACTTGAGTGATATTTTTATACTTCCTCCGTTCACTTTTTCTTGGCACGTTTTGACTTTTCACGTCTTTTAAGAAATAATAAATGAAGTGCCTAATTTACCATGATACCCATATTAATTGATGCATATTTTATTGGATTTGAGAAAATGATTTGAAATGAGTAATAAATATTGTGGGTATAACAGGAAAAAAATTTGTCTTCTCTTGATATACGTAAGGTGACAAGTAAAAATGAAAATCTATTTTTAGTATACATGTCAAATAAAAGTGAACGAAAAAAGTAATTATCAACGTCATTAATTGCTAATTATGGTCAAACAGTGGGAACTTAGTACACCACTAACCTCCATACTGCAATGAAATTTGACGAAAATTCCTCATTAAATAATTCTTACTTCATTAATTAAAGTTTAGGCGATTGAAAATTCAAAGTTGTGCTCTCCGATGTCAAAGTGTTGTTACATTTATGTTGTAAGTTGTAACTGGCATCGGCATGATTACTGTTGTTATCATTATTTTCTTTAAGCAACATAACAAGAAATACAAATATATATATTAGAATTAACAAAACGAAAAGGGAAAAAGAGTTGGTGTGATCCGGCAAACATAACATTTCTCTTTGCTGAATTGGGGTCTCATCCCTCTCGTGACATTAATTGTAAATTAAAATGGCAATTGTTCTTATTTTAGGGATACTAAATCGATCGGCTGAAACTAATTATATTTAGCTAAAATATGTATATAATATACATATATACAAAAAAAAAATATTGCCAGCTACTTCCTCCGTTTCAATTTATGTGAACCTATTTCCTTTTTAATCCGTACCAAAAAGAATGAGCCATTTCCTTATTTGGCAACAATTTACCTTTATGCAATGATTTATAACCAGACAAAATATATATGCCTCATTTTACACCACTTGTTCAAAAGTCTTCTCTCTTTTCTTAAACTCCGTGCTCAGTCAAATGAGTTCACATAAATTGAAATGGAGGGAGTATTATTTTTGGGAGCGGCTAAAAGTATACATTTATCTTTATTTATTTTATCACTCCCTCATGTCTCAAACATTAACTGTCATGAAAAACTGATACTTATTTCAAAAGATTTGAAATCTTACAAAAAACAAGAAGTCATTTATTGCTTCTTTTTCCCAAACCTAGTCTCACTCGTTCAACTTATGTATAAAATGCATAAGTGAGAGCATTGTTGATCCTCTTTTATGTAAAAAATAAGGAAAAAGAAGAACGCAACAGAGCTTAATGCAAGTGAAACCTGAAGCCTAATGAGAAAGAACATTAAAGTATATATTACTATTACTATGACTAAGAGCTCTAAATGTAAGATATAATGCATCCTTTGTCTGACCATGTGGATGTGAGATTTCCCAAACCATATTTTTCTGTCAATTAATTAATTTCTATAATTAATAAAGCACCATGAATTCTCCTCTAAGGAGCAATTAAAGTTGGCATGTGATATCATCGACACTCTGCTTAAAGTCTTCTCCTTGCTTTTAGACTCAGATTTTAGAGTCACCGCATTGGCAACTCTCAGAGCCCATTTCCAGTTCTAATATCCCACCTTGTTGGGAAATAGTAGTAGTACTCCTTCCGTTTTAATTCATATGATAGTAAATTTAACTTGATATAAAGTCTAACATATTGAAAGAAATTATTTTGAAAATACTGATTAATTACAATGCTAATAAAATACTAGGAAAGCATATTTGAGAATGTCTACATACAGTGGATGCCCCAATTTTGTGGAAAACCGACTTCTTATGACCAATACAATCTGATAAAAGAAAATGACTTTACAAAATTCTTGTATGTTATCTCAATCTCATGTGTTAAAAGTCTTAATATTTTGTAATAGGTCGTAATATGGAGCCCAACTCTGTACGTCATAGGTATCCACACCTACTGATTGGGCTTATATCTGAACCAATTCCAAAAAGGAACCCATTCGCCTGGGCTTTAGGACATCTATAATGGACAAGGCCCAAAGCCATCACGTAGCAGAAACAGTAAAACCCAAATGTGAATAAAGACAATATAGACAAGGATTTTCAAGGAGGAAGTGCACAAATACCCGATTTTGGCGCCACTATTTAAGTTATATCTTAAGTTTATTTTATTTTTTTGCAATTTTATTCGTTTCGGAGACAACTCAAACATGCGTGACTGAAGTAGCACAATACGCGTCTGAAGTTATAAATTTTAGCTGAAGTTAGAGACTTGAGACAAAAACGTCTTAAGTGCATGCAAAACAATTGCCTGCACTTCAAACACATACGTGTTAAGTGCATACGTCGTGAATGCAAAGAATTAGTTGCACTTAAGACGACTGCAAAAATAACACTTAATATGCACTTAGGACATGTGTTTGAAGAACAACTAATTTTGCATACACTTAAGATGTTTTCATCGGAAGTTCATATTGCCCATGAAGAGAAACTTATTTTCGAGTTTCAACAATCCAACACACGACTCAACATCCAAATCTACTCTAAATGAGCCTAAATTTAAAACATAGATTTCAAATATTCTAAAAATAAACCGCAATCATCAATTCATCAAAATAACAACAAAGTTAACAAACTCGTTTTGCAACTAAGAAAAAAAAATAGCAGTAGCAAAGAAAGAAGCGTTGTAGCAGCTCACTACTATAAAATACTATAAATTACCTTAAAATATGCTCACTAAACCCGTCGTCACTTCTATTTTCACAACAACTAAGGAAGAGGAAGAGGAGGAGGAAAGCATAGAAGAAGCACCTTGTCTGAAGTTACCAATTCTTTGGATACCAGTTAAACTTTTTAAGAAAATAGGTATACGTCAAATGGGCCGACCAAATAGAGCGCCCCATAAAATTTTTACGATTGTTTCTTATAGATATAAAACTAGGACAATATTTACCCCTTTTATCTAAGTTTTTGGATTTTTTTAAAGTAGCTAGAGTTTTTTAATTAAAAAATACAAATTTGATCAAAATATACAACTTACATACAACTTGTGTATAACTTTTTGTTATATAGAATTCAGTCAAAATATAAAACTTGCATAAATTTTATGTGCAGAGTCCGGTCAAAACATACAAGTTGTATGTATTTTGTATATTGTTTGTACACTCGACATACAAAATGCATATAATTTATTTATATATATTTTTGAATTTCAATCTAAAATCCCAACTAAAACTAACTCTCTCTTTTTTCAAAAGATTCTATCCTTATAATGGAGGAGTTAGGCTAGACTCTAACTTATTCATTCCAAATACTTATAATTATACGAAAGAAGACATATACCTTGACCTCTATTATATGATGAAGGTTGAATGAAATCAACTTTGTAGAAACTGAGAGAGGTTAATAGACTAAAGATTGAGGGCCTCTTCCCTAAGCCTAGGAAACTTGGAAGGTTTGTACGTAGGAATTAGATACATATATGTAACAAGAGACCAAATACTAAATGTTAGACTCCATCAGTAATAGCATAGCGAATCCTTCTTGTTTTGAACTAAAACAAACTCGAATTTTCAAATAATTTTTTTTTTTGCAAAATCCGATTTCGAATTCAATGCTTCGATATTTTTAAATGGTTCTCAATGAAACTTTTTAATAAATTTTATGTTTAGTAATTGTTAGATTATGCATTAGGTTATGATAGATTATGTGTTAGATTTATAGATTCGCTGATCAAATATGTGAATGTGACTAATTGTTGTAATCAACTCGATTGTGATGTATTTTTCTCGCTAATTATACCTTCTAATATTGAGTTATATAATTATTTTTAGTTATATATATGCACTGCTATAGACATGATCTCCGAAGTCCTATATATATGTAGAAGGACGATAGGTATGAGAAAGAGAGACGGAGAGAAGAAGGGGAAGATTGAACCCTAGTTTCTTGCTTTGTATACACTTAGTAAATATAGTTATGTATTAAATGTGTAATGAACCGACCGGTCGTTTTACTTTATAGATCCGTGTTCCCCTAATTAAGACTCTATGTATGTGCTTTTACTATTTTATAACTTGCGGGGATGGTTGGTTTAGGTTTGGAAAGGGTTCGGGTTGAAATCAAAACACTTAATTCCTAAGGTGACCAAGTTTGATTTGAGTCAACATTTTGAGTAAGCGACCTCAGAACTGGGATTTGATGGTTCCAATAGGTTCGTATGATGATTTTGAACTTGGGCGTGTCTTCGGATCAAGTTTCGGGTGACCGTAGAGCGTTTCGGCGCTTAATGTTAAAAGTTAGTTTATTAAAGGTTTTCTAGTCCTCTAAATTTGATTTGGAGTAGATTTTAGTGTTATCGAGGTCCATTTGAAATTTTGAGCCTAGGAATAGGTCTGTATGGTGATTTGTGACTTGTACGCAAAATTTGATGTCATTCCGAGTAGTCTAAGTATGATTTCACGCGTTCGGAGCTAAATAAAAAGTTTAAAGTTCATAAGTTGATTCAAGTTGGTTTTTGGGGTACGATTCTTGATTTCGATGTTGTTTTACGTGTTTCTAGGGTTCGAACATGTCCGTATTATATTTATGGACTTTTTGGTATAATTGGTCGGGGTCTCGGGTGGCTCGGATGAATTTAGGACTACCCGTAGCTAAGTCTGGAAATTTGATGTTGCTAGTACTGGTTTTCTTCTTCGTGAACGCGGAGGTGGAGTCATGTTCGTGGAGAAGGAATTGGGGGACTGGCCATTTTTTCCTTCGCGTTTGTGATCATGGGGTCGTGTTCACGAAGGGGTGGGACTGGTAGCGTTCGCGTTCGCGTATACAGGACTGCATTCGCGTAGAATAAAGGACTAGGGGGTCAACCACGTTTGCTCTTCGCATTCGCAAAGCTTAGGTTGGGTAAGCCTTCATGATCGCAAGACTGCCTTCGCATTCGCGAAGAAGGTCTTCAGGGCCTGGGCCAGTTATGCCTTCACGATCGCGAGGCTTCTTCCGCGATCGCGAAGAAGAGATCACTCTGCAAATTTGATTTTAATACGAGACTTAGTCTCTTTTCTCTCATTTCCCACTTGGTCTTGGGCGATTTTGAGAGCATTTTGTGGGGTATTTTCATCAATATCAAGAGGTAAGTAATCCCTATCAATTCTTGACTTAAATACACTGATTATGGGTAGATTTAACGTGAAATTAAAAGAAAAGTTGTGGGATTTTTTGGAACCTAGGATTTGGTAAAAATAAGATTTGACCACAAAATTGAATATGTAATTGGGAATAAATTATACATTTGAGTTCGTGAGGTCATGGGTAACATTTATATTTGAAAATTTTCGAAATCCGAGCACGCGGACCCGGGGGTGAATTTTAGAAATCTTCCAAATTGGGTTGAGTAATTACTCAAACAGCTAAATTATGAACTTTTGAGCATATATTTATTAGTTCGGAGTCCTCGGGGTTGTTGATAATGACTTTTGGTTAGTTTCGGAGTCCTCAGCGTTGTTTGAGGAGTTCTGGTGAGGTTGAAGAGCCAGATTAAGGACTTGAAACCGAGGTAAGTTTCTTGCCTAACATTGTATAAGGGAACTTATCCCCTTAGGTGTATTAATTATTGTGTGCTACTTGTTGTGAGGAGCTACGTACATAAGAGGTGACGAGAGTCCGTACGTAGCTATATTCATGATATGTCCGGGTAGACTTAGATTCACATCATGCCGTTAATTGTGCTGTTTTATGCCTATATTGTGTATTAATATTATCTTGATTAGGACTGAGATTGAGGATTTTAATTAAAGATATCGACTTAGTCTCTTACTTTTAAAAAATTGGGATATATTTGATAAACTATAGATCCGTGTCTTTTCGTCTCGCATGTCTTTTCGCGAGCAAGGTAAATTTCTCTACTCTTATGGAATTGGGGCGTCCGCCTCGACAGTGAAATAATTACTCTTATGGAATCGGGTCGTTCGCCTCGGAAGGTTGGTAATACTATTCTTATGGGATCAAGCCGTTCGCCTCGGCAGTATTGAGTACCACTATTCCTATGGGATCGGGTCGTTTGCCTCGGCAACTTCGTGCTTAATAATTGGAATTAGATTTGGTTTGGTAACGATTGAGTTAGCGCCTTCAAGTCCGGTTATGGCATGTTTAGTCATGTGATATAGACTCATGCGTGGAATTACTGTAGTTACTTTTATTTGCTTCGTTGCTACTTGTTGTATACTCACCATGTCTACTTTATGTATTTCTATTATTATTTGATATCTAGTAAGTGTCAAGTCGACCCATTGTTACTACTTCTACGAGGTTAAACTAGATTCTTACTAGGTATGCGTTATTTTCCGTACTCACGCTACAATTCTACATTGAATGTGCAGGTACTGAAACAGGTACTACCAGTGATCACGCGGGCACGTAGCTGATCTTTTGCGGAGACTAGTGGTGAGTTGCTTGCCTTGCTACGATCTGCAGCACCGGAGTCTCCCTCTACTTTGTTTATTATTTCTGTCTATTACCTTTCAGACAGTAGTTGTATTAGTTTTGTATCCTCTCTAGATTGCTCATGCACTTGTGGAACCGGGTTTTGAGGGCTTTTAGCATATACATATTGTTGTCCTTATTATTACTGTCATTACATTGTATGTATTTATCATGCTGGTTGCATGAGATCTTACTTATTTTATTCTTCTAAAAAGGAACTTTTATTTTAAATGTTAAAAAGGGGTAATTTATGTCACGACCCCAATTCACCCTCTGTGGGATGTCGTGATGGCTAAAGACTAGGTAAGCCTAACAATTTGCGGAATATTGTAATATAAAACTGAAGCCCAATTCTCAACACATGAAATAAATATAAAACTGCAAATCAATAATTACAACTCTCAAAACCTGGTGGAAATAAGTCACAAGCTTCTAAGAGCAAATACTAAGTGTATTTATATATCAGAGTCTAAAGAGAATAAGGAACAACATAGTAAGGATAGAGGGGGACTCCAAGATCTGCAGACGCTGGAAGATATACCTTGAAGTCTCCATGTGCGGTCCAACTCACTAGTATCTGGTCTGGTGGGAAGAACCTGGATCTGCACAAAAAGATGTACAGAAGTATAGTATGAGTACACCACAACGGTACCCAGTAAGTGACGAGCCTAACCTCGATAGAGTAGTGACGAGGTCAAGTCAGGGCCCTACTGGTTCAAAAGAAAAGTAAGGCAGAAGATATAATAATATTTTGAAATGACTGAGAAATTAAACAACAAGAAGTTTCAGAAAATAACAGCACATCAAATAAAGGTAAACAACAGGGGCACTCCCGAGGTACCGCCTCGTAGTCCCAAATGTAAATATGCACAACAGGGGGGATCTCCCGAGGTACCGCCTCATAGTCCCAAAGTAAATATGAAAGACAGGGGGGATCTCCCGAGTAAATGCCTCGTAGTCCCAAAGTAAATATGCAGTAAAGAGGGATCTCCCGAGTAACCGCCTCATAGTCCCAAAGTAAATATGCAATATAGGGGGATCTCCCGAGGAACCGCCTCGTAGTCCCAAAGTAAATATGCACCAGATAATCGAAGGAAAGACGAATTTACAGCTAGAAATCTTACAGTTAAAGTTTTAAGTCAAATCAAAGAGATCAGGTAATTAAACTAAGCATGTTGCACAAATTGCAGGTAAGAGTTAAGGCACATAGAAATGCGATACTAGGCTAAACATGATCACTACATATGCTAAGGCAACTTAATTAAGGAATTTAAAAGAAGACAACTCAGCAAGAACCAGAATTTCCACATTTGGCCCGTGTATGCACTCGTCACCTCGCGTACACGGCGCTCACATATCACATATTGTTACAACAGTACCAAATCCTAAGGGGATTCCCCCCCCCCACAAAGTTAGATAAGTCACTTACCTAAAATCTCGCTCAAACAATCGATAAGGATGCCTTTCCCTCGATTTTCCAACTCTGAATGGTCCAAATCTAGTCAAAAGCAATTATATATCATGATTAAAACTACAAGATACTAATTCAAATAGTAAATCTATGACTTTAGCAAAGAATCGAAAAATCGCCCAAAAAAATCGACCCGGGCCCACAAGTGACTTACCTCAAGAAATCGCTCGAAAATGCTCTCAAAAATTGCCCTAGACCGAGGTTCCAAAGTCCAAAAATGAGAGAAATCACGAAACCCTTCGGTTTTAAGCATTGCCCAGGCTTTTCGCACCAGCGGCCAATTCCACCGCACCTGCGGAACCGCTTTTGCGGTAAATTCCTTCGCTTCTACGGAAATCACTTAAATCCCTCAAGGATCGCACATGCGCTCCAGGTTCCGCACCTGCGGATGCGCTTCTGCGGCCCGTGATCCGTTTCTGCGAAAATAGCTCCTGGCACCGATTCCGCTTCTGCAGTCCCAATCCCGCTTCTGCAGGTGCGCATCTGCGCAAACACGTCCGCTTCTGCGGACAGGCCTCCCCACACTCGTCACTCCTGTGATCAATCTTCCGTAGAAGCGACTCCACTTCTGTGGCCTTCACATCGCACCTACGACCACTGGACATCCTCTTCGCCTCCGCATCTGCGATTCCCAACTCGCTTATGTGAGACCGCACCTGCGGCCAAACCCACTGCAGGTGCGATGACACCAGAACCAGCCCAGCACCAGAAATCTTCTAAGTCTAAAAATGATCCATTAACCATCCAAAACTCATCCGAGGCCCCCAGGACCTCAACCAAATATACCAACCAGTCAACAAAATATCATACGAACTTAGTCGAGTCTTTAAATAATATCAAACGATGCTAAAAACACGAATTGTGCATCGATTCAAGCCTAATGAACTTTAAAACTTTAAACTTCTACATCTGATGCCAAAATCTATTAAATCAAGTCCGATTGACCTCAAATTTTACACACAAGTCATAATTGACATTACAGGCCTACTCCAACTTCCAAAATCGGAATCCGACCCCAATATCAAAAAGTTCACTCCCGGTCAAACTTTCCAAAAATCCTCCTATTTTCCAACTTTCGCCAATTGACGCAAAAGTGACCTACAAACCTCCAATTTGACATCTGAGCATTCTCCTAAGACCAAAATTACCCTACGGAGCTATTAGAACTGACAAAACTTCATTCCGTAGCCGTCTTTATACAATTCAAACTATGGTCAATTCTCACGACTTAAACTTTTATTTTAGGGACTATGTGTCCAATTTCACTTCGAAACCAAAAACAAAACTTCCCGGCAAGTCACAAAACCCAAAAGTAAAATAGAGGGAGCAACAATCAGGGGTTCGGGCTAATACTATCAAAATGATTGGCCGGGTCGTTATATCCTCCCCCTCTTAAATCAAATGTTCGTCCTCGAACGAGTATAAAAACATACTTGAAGTGGTGAAAAGATGAGGATAACTGCTGCGCATATCATGCTCGATCTCCCAAGTCGCCTCCTCGACCGGATGACCCCTCTACTAAACCTTCACAGAAGCGATGTTCTTTGATCTTAACTTTCGAACCTGCATGTCCAAAATGGCCATCGGCACCTCAACATAGGATAGATCCTTGTCCAACTGGACTGAGCTGAAGTCTAACACATGAGAAGGATCGTCATGATAATTGCGGAGCATGTAAACATGGAATACTGGATGAACTACAGAGAGACTAGGTGGCAGTGCAAGTCTGCAAGAACAAATCTAAATAATAAACACACAACCATAAACAAGCCATAAATCAAACACCCATTAGGTTCACACACTAGGGTTGGGTCACAATCCTAGCTAAAAATCTAGCTATTCATAATGGGTATAGAGAAAAATAGAGAAGAAAAGATGATAAAACTCATATTGCAAGATTAAAAGAGAAAAATCCAATGTTAAATCACCAAAGTAAGCTAAAGTTGCCTAAAGGGGTAAAGAAAAATGGCTACAGGACTTTCAATATTCAAAACTTGACCTAATTTCATGAAAGTAGTCTATTTATACAAAGCTAGAATTTTCGGACAAAATTCCCCTTTTGGAGGTTCTGCGGCCGCACAATTATATGTGCGGTCCGCACTTCTCTTCAGATCTTGACAGGAGTTGACTCTGCGGCCGCACAATTCTGGATTGCAGCCGCATCTCTCATGTTCTGCGGTTCGCACAATTCTGGGTGCGGCCACACTGGGCTCTTCTGCGAACCACACATTTCCTGAGTGCGGTCACATAGTTATTTTTGCGGCCGCACAATTATTGTGCAATCTGCATTTCTTCTTGAGCTTGAAATAAACTCTCTGAACTTTGGCTCTTACGTAGCTTCTGCGGCTGCACAATAATTGTGCGGTCTGTACTTTGCACTGGGGCTTTGTTGATTTCCTTCACATTCTGCGGTCCGCACTTGAGCTTCTGCGCCAGATTTTTGTCCTTGTTCATATCACTCCTCCTTGAGTTGGATTTCATCGTAGTGGCTCATTTTCCAATACTCTTGCAGGTAAGCATATTTTATCAGTTTTCGGGAATACAATTAGATACTTTTGGACTAAAACGAAAGCTAAAAGGCGCTAATAAGTAGTCAAAATTCTCACTTATCAGTAAGCCACGTCTCCAACCCTCTCAAGAATCTCAAAAGGCCCAATATACCTAGGGCTCAACTTGACCTTCTTTCTAAACCTCATAACACCCTTCATGGGCGAAACCCGAAGCAAGACCCGCTCCCCAACCATGAATGCAACATCGTGAACCTTCCGATACGCATTACTTTTCTGCCTGGACTAGGTTGTACGAAGTCAATCCTGAATCAATTTAACCTTTTCCAAAGCATCCTGAACCAAGTCTGTACCCAATAGCTTAGCCTCGCTCGGCTAGAACCAACCCACTGGAGACCGACACCGTCTACCATACAAAGCCTCATACGACGCCATCTGAATGCTCGACTGATAACTATTGTCGTAGGCAACTCCGCAAGTGGAAAGAACTGATCCCCAAGCACCCCCAAAATCAATCACACATGCACGAAGCATGTCCTCCAATATCTGAATAGTGCGCTCGGACTGCCCGTCCATCTGAGGGTGAAATGTTGTACTCAACTCCACACGAGTACCCAACTCACGTTGTACGACTCTCCAGAACCGTGATGTAAAATGCGTACCTCGATCAGCTATGATAGATATCGATACGCCATGAAGTCTGACAATCTCGCGAATGTAAACCTGAGCTAGCTGCTCGGAAGAATAAGTAGTAACCACAGGAATGAAATGAGCTAACTTGGTCAATCTATCCACAATCACCCAAACTGCATCGAACTTCCTCTGAGTCCGTGGGAGACCAACAACAAAATCCATAGTTATCCGCTCCCATTTCCACTATGGAATCTCTAACTTCTGAAGCAATCCACCCAGTTGTTGATGCTCATACTTCACCTACTGATAATTTAGGCAACGAGCTACATATTCCACTATGTTCTTTTTCATCCGCCTCCACTAATAGTGCTGCCTCAAATCCTGATACATATTCGCGGCACCTAGATGAATGGATTACCGTGAACTGTGGGCCTCCTGGAGAACAACTCATTCAAACCATATACATTAGGAACACATAGCCTTCCATGCATCCGTAATACACTGTCATCTCCAATAGTGACTTCCTTGGCATCACCGCGCTGAACTGTGTCCTTAAGGACAAGCAGATGGAGGTCATCATACTGATGCTCTCTGATACTATCATAAAGAGAAGATGGAGAAACCACACAAGCCAAAACTCGGCTCGGTTCGGAAATATCCAATCTAATATACTGGTTGGCCAAGTCCTGAACATCCAAGGCTAAAGGCCTCTCTGCTACTAGTAGGTATGCCGAACTGCCCAAACTCTCTACCTTGCGACTCAAGGCATCGGCCACCACATTGGCCTTCCTGGGATGATAGAGAATGGTGATGTCATAATCCTTAAGAAACTCCAACCATCTCCGTTGCCGCAAGTTAAGGTCCTTCTGTTTAAACAGATGATGTAGACTCCGGTGATCGGTGAAAACCTCACAAGGGACACCATACAAATAATACCGCCAGATCTTCAAGGCACAATAGCTGCTAACTCAAGGTCGTGGACAAGATAATTCTTCTCATGCACCTTCAACTGTCTAGATATGTAGGCAATCACCCTACCGTCCTGCATCAACACCGCACCGAGACCAATGCGCGATGCATCACAATACATCGTATAGGACCCCGATCTAGTAGGCAACACTAACACTGGGGTTGTAGTCAAAGTAGTCTTGATCTTTTGGAAGCTCTCTTCACAGTCCTCGGTCCATCTGAACGGAGCACTCTTATGGGTCAATCTGGTCATATGTGATACAATAGATGAGAAACCCTCTACAGATCGACGGTAAAACCCAGCCAAGCCAAGAAAACTCTGGATCTCCGTAGCTGAGGATGGTCTAGGCCAACTCTACACTGCTTTAGTCTTTTTTGGGTCTACCTTGATCCCCTCACTCAATACCACATGACCCAAAAATGCCACTGAGTCTAGCCAGAACTCACACTTCGAAAATTTTGCATATAATTTCTTCTCTCTCAAGGTCTGAAGCACAGTCCTCAGGTGCTGCTCATGATCCTCCCGACTCCTGAAATACACCAGAATCTCGTCAATAAACACAATGATGAAGAAGTCAAGATAGGGCTGAAATACATTGTTCATCAAGTGCATGAATATTGTTGGGCGTTGATCATCCCAAAAGACATCACAAGGAACTTGTAATGACCATACCGAGTCTTGAAGGCAGTCTTCGTGATATCTAGCTCCTGAATCTTCAACTGATGATAGTCTGAATGCAAGTCGATCTTAGAGAACACTCTGGCACCCTAAAGCTGATCAAATAGGTCATCAATACGTGGCAATGGATACCTGTTCTTCACTGTAACCTTGTTCAACTGGCGATAATCGATACACATTCGCATATAACCATCCTTCTTCTTCATAAACAAGACAGGAGCACCCCAAGGTGATACACTGGGCCGAATGAAGCCATTATCGAGCAACTCTTGCAACTGTTCCTTTAATTATTTCAACTCTACTGGGGCCATCCGATAAGGTGGAATAGAAATGGGCTGAGTGCCCAGTAACAAATCAATGCCAAAGTCAATATCTCTGTCGGGCGGTATGCCCAGAAGGTTTGCTGGAAATACGTCTGCAAAATCCCTCACTACCAGAACTGACTCACCCACGGGTATAGATACATAAACAGGTGAACTCAGAGAATCATGGGATACACCCAAATACGAAGCAAAATAAGATGACACATAGGACTAAGTGGAGCCTGGATCAAATAAGACTGATGCATCTCTATGACAGATCGGAGCAGTACCTGTGATAACAGAATCTGATGCAACTTCTGTCCTAGTAGAAAGGGCATAATATCTAGCCTGGCCTCCCCCTCTAGGGCGACCTCTACCTGTCCGACCTCCACCTCTAGCTGGTTGTGCAGGTGGGGTGGTAGTTGGTGCTGTAACCATAGCCTGAGGACCTGGTGGAGCATGCGGTGCCTGAGAAATCTGTGGGGGTGCACCTCTCCTGAATCTGGGGCAATCCCTCACCAAATGACGAGTATCTCCATACTCAAAACAAGCTCTCGGAGGGCGTGGATATTGCGACTGGCTCAGGCCTGATCGATTGGACTGACCACTGAAAGCACCCCGTATAGGAGGCACACTAGACATTGGCGGTGCATAATAAAGATCCCGGGGATTAGTAGTAGTCGAAGCACTGCTAGTGACTGGAAGTGTTGAATGAACAGGGTGACCCATTTAACCTCTGCCCTGATGAGCTGTCATTGGAGCACGTGTACCACTATAAGTGCCAGACTCTCGAGACCTCTTGGATTCTCTCTCCTCACTATCCCGAGTCAGCATACCCTCTAACCTCCTAGCAATCCCTACTACCTACTGATACACAATATCCATCTCCAACTCTTGGGCCATGCTCAATCTAATACTGGGTTTGAGCCCCTTAATAAACCGACGAACCCGCTCTCGAACAGTAGCAACCAACGGTTGTGCATGCCTGGCCAAATCACTAAATCAGACCACACACTCTGACACGGTCATAGCACCCTAGCGCAACTGCTCAAAATTTGCGCGTCAAGCATCCCTGAGACTCTGGTGAACATACTCCCTCAAGAACATATCTGAGAACTGAGTCCAAGTGAGTGAAGCTACCTCAGCCGGACTATCTAACTTGTATGCACGCCACCACTGATAGGCCGTTCCTCTAAGCTGGAACGTAGTAAAAGAAACCCTACTAGTCTCTGCAACACCCATAGTTTGGAGGATACGGTGGCATTCCTCAAGATAACCCTGGGCATCCTCTGACGCCAAGCCACTGAAAGTAGGAGGGTGGTATTTCTTGTACCTCTCGAGCCTGAGTTGCTCCGCCTCAGAAGTTGCTGCCCTAACCTCGGGCTAAACTGGAGCAACCGGTTACATCGGTATGATCTCTGGAACCTAGTCGACCTGAACCCACTGCTCTGGGGGACCGGCGACGGGAGTCTATGCTCCCCCCCCTGGCCTGAGATATGGCAGGAGCAAGGGGTATCAATCCTGCCTGAGCTAAAGTGCTGAACATGCTCAGAAACTGGGCTAGAGTCTCCTGGAGGGCTGGTGCAGTAACAGGCATCTCAGGTGCCTGCCCTCTAACTAGAGTTACTGGTGGCTCCTCTGTAGTAGCTCGTGGGGGTGCTCTGGCTGCACCACGTGGACATCCTCAGCCTCTAGCCCAGCCCAGGCCTCTCGCGGCTCTAGCAGGGGGCGCGGGTGTCAAGTCATCAGATCCAAGTGTACGTGTCCTCACCATCTGTGAGAGAATATAAAGACAAAAATTTAAAGTCCCAAGTCAAAATCTCGCATGATAAGGAATCAGAGAAGTGAAGCTTTTCCTAACAGTTCCATAGCCTCCCGAAGAAAAGTACAGATGTCTCCATACCTATCTGCGAGACTCTACTAAACCGTCTTGTGACTCCTAACACCTATGAACCTAGTGCTCTAATACCAACTTGTCACGATCCCAATTCACCCTCCGTAGGATGTCGTGATGGCACCTAGTCTCTAAAACTAGGTAAACCTAACAATTTGCGGAATATCATAAAATAAAACTGAAGCCCAATTCTCAACACATGAAATAAATATAAAACTGCAAATCAATAATTACAACTCCCAAAACCCGATGGAAATAAGTCACAAGCTTCTAAGAGCAAATACTAAGTGTCTCTATACATCAGAGTCTAAAGAGAATAAGGAACAACATAGTAAGGATAGAGGGAGACTCTGAGGTCTACGGACGCTGGCAGATATACATTAAAATCTCCACGTGCGGTCCAACTCACTAGTATCTGGTCTGGTGGGAAGAACTTGGATCTGCACAAAATGATGTGCAGAAGTGTAGTATGAGTACACCACAACGGTACCCAGTAAGTGCTAAGCCTAACCTCGGTAGAGTAGTGACGAGGTCAAGTCAAGGCCCTACTGGTTTAAAAGAAAAGTAAGGCAGAAGATATAATAATATTTTGAAATGACTGAGAATTTAAATAATAAGAAGTTTCAGAAGATAACAGCACAACAAATAGAGGTAAACAACAGGGGCACTCCTGAGATACCGCCACATAGTCCTAAATATAAATATGCACAACAGGGGGGATCTCCCGAGGTACCGCCTCGTAGTTCTAAAGTAAATCACTCGAAAATGCTCTCAAAAATCGCCCTAGACCGAGGTTGCAAACTCCAAAATGAGAGAAATCACGAAACCCTTCGGTTTTAAGCACTGCGCAGGCTTTTCACACCTGCAGCCAATTCCACCGCACCTGCGGAACCGCTTTTGCAGTAAATTCCTCCACTTCTGTGAAAATCACTTAAGTCCCTTAAGGCTTGCACCTGCGCTCTAGGTTCCGCACCTGCGGATGCGCTTCTGTGGCCCATGATCCGCTTCTGCAGAAATAGCTCCTGGAACCGATTCCTGTGGTCCCAATCCTGCTTCTGCGGGTGCGCATCTGCGCAAACACGTCCACTTCTGCGAACATGCCTCCCCACACTCGTCAACTCCTGCGATAACGCTTCTGCGGTCTTCACACCGCACCTCTGACCACTGGCCATCCTCCTCGCCTCCGCATCTGCGACTCCCATCTCGCTTATGCGAGACCGCACCTATGGCCAAACCCACCGTAGGTGCGATGACACCAGAACCAGCCCAGTACCAGAAATCTTCTAAGTCTAAAAATTATCCGTTAACTACCCGAAACTCACCCAAAACCCCCGGGACCTCAACCAAATATACCAACTAGTCCTAAGACATCATACGAACTTAGTCGAGCCTTTAAATCACATCAAACAATGCTAAAAATATGAAACACGCATCGATTCAAGCCTAATAAACTTTAAAACTTCAAACTTCTACATCTGATGCCTCAAATCAAGTTCGATTGACCTCAAACTTTGCACACAAGTCATAATTGACATTACGGACCTACTCCAACTTCCGAAATCAGAAGCCGACCCCAATACCAAAAAGTTCACTCCCGGTCAAACTTCCTAAAAATCCTCCCATTTTCCAACTTTCGCCAATTGACACTAAAATGACCTACGGACCTCCAATTCGATATCCGAACATGCTCATATGACCAAAATCACACTACGAAGCTATTGGAACTGACGAAACTCCATTCCGTAGCCGTCTTCATACAATTCAAACTACGGTCAATTCCTACGACTTAAACTTCCCGGAAAGTCACAAAACCCAAAAATAAAATAGAGGGAGCGATAATCAGGGGTTCGGGATAATACTCTCAAAACGATCGGCCGGGTCGTTACAATTTTATTGTAGTTTCACTTGTGGGCTTGCCTAACGATGACTTTAGGTGCCATCACGGTATATTATGGATTTTGGGTCGTGACAAAATGTATTGTGTTATGTGCATTTTAATATTAAAATTATGAAGTGCATTATTTCTTGTGAGGTAATGGTTATAAATTGGTAAAAAAAGTTGTCATTATCTTTGGAGTAACTCATGAAACTACTAATGTTATGATCTATCACTAATTACGCACTAAAGATTAAATTTTATATCCACCAATCATGTTCTACAACTTTATTGTCCCACTACTTTGCTATTTAATCTATTGAAGAAGCTTTACACCTATAAGTAGTGGTGTTTCTTTCATGTATTATGGTATAAAAAAATATATTGTAGTATGCATGGAAAAAATAAGATTGGTGAAGTGAAAAAAAGGAGAAAATCTAAGTTTCTAACTTATTCGCTACAAAAGAGAATATTATTTGTTGAAGGAAGGTGTTCATTTTGGTGGAACTTTGGACTCAACAACTTGTCCAGAGTTTGTTCAAGTCATACAACATTATCGGATTATTGTATCCTGGAGATGACAAGTCAAGAGTATTATTGATGGACCAGTGAAGATGCTACTGCGGTGGGCTTGAATCTCCTTAAAGAGAGCGAGATATTCGCGCCTCAACCTGAAGAATATTTATTTATTTTTTCATCTTATTTTTCAACTGTAACTACATATTCACCCACAAAATGAGTTCCTAATAGTGGTAATTAGATTTATGATCATGCATAGGTAAAAATATTTTCTTCATGAAAACATTACTGCAAAACACCACCCTTTTGGAGGGGCTATCATGTCGACAACAAATTAAAGTAGCAAAATATAATAATCGATGCCTAATAAATTCAACAGAAAGAAAGTAATTGGTGGTTTGGTAGGAGGTATAAGAATAGTGTTGAATAGGGTGTATTAGTAATGGTGGCATTAGTTATTTTGAGAATATTTCTTAAAAAATTAGTTGTTTACAAAAATACCCTCCATATTTTTTAACTTTGTGCACTTTGAGAAATTTGAAGGGCAATTATGTCTTTAACCATGCTTATGCAAGTATTAAAAACCCTTGCATTGCTAATACCATTATTTTTTATGTATTAATTATACATAGGATAATATCAAATAAGATATATAATAAATATTGCACATAGGGTGAAAAAATGTGACGTCTCCAAAAACAAGGGATGATTAATGATCATATTTGTTTCAATCTTTTTAATGTGCTAAAGACAAAATTATTTTTAAAGTAAATAATTCACACACATATTATTTTGTGGTATTATTATTTTTTGCATTATGATTTTATATTTGTAACGACCCGGCCGGTCGTTTTTAGTGTTGTAGCCTTGCTCCCTTATTTATTGCATATTCTATGTTTGTTTGTTGTTATGTAACTTGTCGGGATGGTTAGTTTGGTTCCGGGGATATTTCAGAATGAGTTAGGACACTTAGTCCCAAGGTTGGAAGCCTAAGTTGAAAGAGTTGATCGGATGTTCACTTATATGTAAATGACTCTGGAATAGAGTTTTGACAGTTTTGATAGCTCTGTATGGTAATTTTGGACTTAGGAGTGTGTCTGGATATTGATTTGGAGGTCTGTAGATGATTTTGGCTTGAATTGGCAAAAATTGGAAAAAATAAAAGTTTGAAAAGTTGAAAAGTTTAACCGAGAGTTGACTTTGTAGTTACAGGGCTCGGATTTTGGTTCCAGGAGTTGGAATAGATCTGTTGTGTCATTTATGACTTATGTGAAAAATTTGAGGTCAATCGGAGTTGATTTGATAGGTTTCGGCATTGATTGTAAAAGTTGAAAATTCATTAGTTTCATTAGGCTTGAATTGGGGTGTGATTCGTGTTTTTGATGTTGTTTGATGTAATTTGAGGCCTTGACTAAGTTCGTATCATGTTTTAGGATTTGTTGGTATGTTTGGTTGAGGTTCGGGGGGCCTCAGGTGGATTTCGGTTGGTTAACGGATTGAAATTTGACTTGAAGACTTGCTGAAGTTTGCTGATTCTTGTGCTTCTAGTTTCCTTATATGCGATCGCGAGTGGAGGATCGCAATGAGTCTTTTGGGCAGCTGGGGATTTTGTGTTATGTGTTCGCGTGAAGGTGTTTGTGATCACGTAGCTTGGTAAGGCAGTTCTATGCGATCGCATGGTGGGGGCACGTTCGCGAAGAAGGAAGAGGGGGCCTGGGTTCCACATGTTGTTCATTGCAATCGTGCGAGGCTGTCTGCGATCGCGTAGGTCAGGGATATTTTGTCACCGTATTCGCGACCTAGTCTGTGCGTTCGCGTAGAAAGTTTTTGGGCTACTGAAGATTTTGTTCTTCGTGACCGCGAAGGAAATTCGTGGATCACGATGTGTAATCCATGGGCAGAATATAAGTTTTCAAAAATGAGGATTTGAGTAAAATTTCATAATTTGATTTTGGGAGCTCGGATTGAAGCGATTCTTGGAGGGATTTTCAAGGAATTGATTGGGGTAAGTGATTTTAATTCGGATTTGGTTAATATACATGAATCTATCATTGTTTTTATCATTTAATTAGCATTTTGGGTTGGAAAAATTATAGAAACTTTATAGGCTTTAATTTGAGGATTTGAAGGTCGAGTTTATATCGAAATTGAGTAATTTTGGTATGATTTAACTCTTGGTTGAATGGGTGTTCGGATTTTGTTAATTTTATTGGATTCCGATACGTGGGACTGGGATTGACTTTTTGAATTTTGCTTAAGAACTTAGCTTTATCATATGGAATAGATTCTTATAGCTTGTGTTTATTGTATCGAGTTGTTTGTGGCTAGATTCGAGTCGTTCGGAGGTCGATTCGCAAGGCAAGGGGTTGTTGGAGTAGAAATTTGCACGTTTGAGGTAAGTAACACTTTTAAACATGGTTATGAGGGTTACCCTGAATTATGTCACTGTTATGTGGGCGTGCACCGTAGGAATTATGATTCTGTCGATTCCGAAGAACTGTGTAGTCAAATAATCTTGTTATTATCCATATATTCTCCACGTGTTAGAGAAATTGAGTTGTGATTCATGTTAGAAATCATGCTTAGGCTATATGCTGGTACTGTTAGGACCCACAAAGGTCATGTTGCTATTGAATTACTTGCTTAATTTACAATCATGTACTCGGTCATATTTATCATTTGCATATCATATCTCTGTCTTTGTTGTCATATATTAATACATCATAGCATCATTGTTTTAGCCGATTGTCATGATATTCGTGAGCCCGAGAGACTGGAGAGATTGATGACTGAGCGAGGCCGAGGGCCTGATTGTGAGGAGATTTATGAGATCGGGCTGCATGTCGTAGCGGGCTTTATTGATTCATGCCATAATTGGCTTATTTTAGTGCTTGGGCAGGATCTGCCCTTTCGGAGTTTGACTTACCAGCAATGAGCACAGGTATCTACTGAGTACGAGTGTTGAGCGATTGGAAGGACTGAGTGACTATGAGGACTGAGTAACTGTGAGGATTGAGTGACTGGGAGGACTGAGTGAATTGATACTCCGAGAGGATGCATATGGTTTATCAATGCATTGCATTACAGTTGGAATGCATAATCGACATGTAGACATAATGATGTATCATTCCTTATTTCAGTCACACTTGGTATATATTGTCTGTATTGTACTTAAACTGATAAACTTGAAAGAATGTCTACATTTATGTACTGTTAATTCTGTATTTGGATTTTATATGTTGTGCTCGTCACTGCTTTCATCCCAAGGTTAGTTTTGTTACTTATTGAGTACATTGGGTCGGTTGTACTCATACTACACTCTGCACTTCGTCTGCAGATTCAAGTACTTCCGGGTACGGCGGCTGCTAGCTTTTGGAGCTTTATCTGTTGGAGACTATCGAGGTAGTTGCCTTTGCGCTCGCAGAACTTGACTTCATTCTTTTCATTTACTTGTATTGTTCTATCTTTCTAGACAGTGTTTTTAGTAGTTAGACTATGTTGTCATTTAGATTCCCAGGTACTTAGTGACATCCGAATTTTGGGGGATATTGTATTGAGTCGCGGTATTTTCTTATTAGTATTTATGAGGTTTTACTCTTAAACTTATTTTGTTATGTTTTCAAATTTAAAATATGTGTGATTTATTGTGATTGTCGGCTTGCCTAGTATTGCGATAGGCGTCATCACGATATGTAAGATTTGGGTCGTGAT
Organism: Nicotiana tabacum; assembly: GCF_000715075.1. Lineage (NCBI taxonomy): Eukaryota > Viridiplantae > Streptophyta > Magnoliopsida > Solanales > Solanaceae > Nicotiana > Nicotiana tabacum. The sequence goes on along the minus strand of NC_134092.1, from coordinate 90,365,163 downwards.
AAGTTGGTATCAGAGCCTATGTTTCATAGGTCTCACGAGTCATGAGTTTAGTAGAGTCTTACGGATCGGTACGTAGACGTCTGTACTTATCTTCGAGAGGCTGTCGAACCATTAGGAAAATTTCACTTTCTTGTATTCTTGTCGTGCGAATTTGTTGATTCCGAAAATAAAACTTCTGTTATTCTATTCTCCCACAGATGGCGAGGACACGTGCTACCGGACCGGGCGGACGGCCACCAGTACCACCAGCTAAGGCCACGAGAGCCCGGGGCCACGGTAGAGGTCGAGGTACAGCTCGTACAGCAGCTAGAGCAGTACTGTAGACCCACCAATTGTTCTACTTTAGGAGTAGATTCCATATGTAGTTGAGCTGGTGGGGCCAGCTCAGGCACAAGTTGTACCCATTGTGATTCAGGCCTTCAGGAGGCTTTGGCCCAAATATTGACTATTTGCACTAGCCTTGCTCAAGCAGTTTTAGAGCAGGTGATGCAGGGACTTCAGACACCGGGGGTATTACCAGCCCAGCCGGTTACAGTTGCTCAGGCCTAGGCAGGTCCCATTATGAGCGATGAGGCGCAGAAGAGACTAGAGAGGTTTGGGAGGCTCAAGCCTCCATCATTCAGTGAGGTTGAGTTAGAGGATGCTCAGGACTTCTTGGATAGGTGCCAGCGGATTCTTCGTATGGCGGGTATTGAGACTAGTGGTGTCTCATTTACTATTTTTCAGCTGATATGAATAGCCTTTAGATGGTGGGAGGCCTATGAGCGGAGCAGGACGGTTGATGTTGCACCACTTTCATGGCACGAGTTCTCTGTTCTCTTCTTGGAGAAGTTTGTGCCACCGACCCGCAGGGAGGAACTGCGTAGGCAGTTTGAGTAGCTATGCCATGAGAGTATTTTCGTGACCCAGTATGAGATGAGATTTTCAGAGTTGGCTCGTCACGCAATCTGGTTGGCTCCCATATAGAGGGAGAGGATTAGGAGGTTCATTGATGGCCTCAGCTATGGATTGCATTTTGTTATGACTCGGGAGAATGCATCAGGTGCTAGGTTCGACGAGGTGGTTAATATTTCTCGACGGCTAGAGCTGGTCCGTAGTCAGGAGCATGAGGATAGGCAGGCGAAAAGGTGTGATGACCCAAAATATCATCTTTAAATTTAATAAGTAATTATGTATTCTAAGACCTCGAAAAGCACTATTTATCATTCCTCGACTTGCGTGCGTAGTCCATAAATTTTTCCGGAAAGTGTTTATGTGAAAATGGATTAAAATGTGAAATAGAGCCTTAAAACTCAACTGAGTTGACTTTGGTCAACATTTTGAGCAAATGAACCCGGATCATTGTTTCGATAGTTCTGGTAGGTCCGTATCGTGATTTGGGACTTGGGCGTATGCCCGAAATTTAATTTGGAGGTCCCTAGCTCAAGTTATGACGATTTAACGAAAACTAGTAATTTAAAGGCTAAAGATTTCCAAGTTTGACCCCGGGGTTGACTTTTTGATATCGGAGTCGGAATCCAGTTCCAAAACTTTTCCTAGCTCCGTTATGTCATTTATGACTTGTGTGCAAAATTTGAGGTCAATCTGACATGATTCGATAGGTTTCAGCATCGAATGTAGAAGTTGGAAATTTCATAAGATTAAAGTTTCAAGTGAGTTCGCACAAGAGCTAACTTCAAATGAGAATAACTCTCATGATACAAAGTTGTGTATGGTGTATTACGTATAAAATGAAAGATCTTTGAGTCTAGTTTCTAACTCTTCAAACCGTTCGTCATTTGGACATTCCTACAAGAAGTTATGACTAAATTACCAAAGGCTAACAGAATACGATTCTGCGACCATTATGCGATCGCAAAATGGTTATACGACCGCAAAATGGTCCAGAACAGCCCAGTCCTGGGCACCGATTTATGCGATCATTTTGCGACCCGCACGCCAATTGTGCGGTCCATTATGCGACCGCATACCTATTTTCGGAGGGGTAATTTTCCTATTTTCATAACCCGACCCCATTTTGATAAATAGGCTTTGGGGTTTATTTTGGGGCATTTATCTGATGATTTTAGAGAGAACTGAGAGTGTTCTAGAGAGAGGAAGTAGATAAAATGTCTTGTTCATCAAATTCTTGTCCAAGCCTTGAAAACCAATAAGAAATTCCTCAAGTTCTTCATCAAAGAGGTAAGGTTCTAACCCCTAATCTTCAATTTCGAGTTTGGGTAATGATGGGTGATTAAGAGTATAATTCTTGGGGTAAGTGTTCCTTATCCTATATTGATTATATTTCATGATTCCATACTCATTTACATCATGAATCCGTGAATTTAGGGAACAAAAATCAGATTTTTATAAAATCTTCCAAAAATGAGAATTAAGATTTGAAGGTCCATTTGATATCAGAATTGGATAATTTTTGTATGGTTGAACTTGTAGCAGAACGGGTGTTCGAATTTTGCGAGTTTTTTTGGGATTTGAGATGTGGGTCTCACTGTCAAATATTTAAATAAATTTAGGATTTTTATCCGGAAAATTAGTAAATTCATATGAAATTTATTCCTATGATTCGTATTGAGTATATCGAATTGTTTGTGAATAGATTTGAAACTTTTAGAGACAAATTTAAAAGGAAAAGTTGTGGTCGAGTAATTGACTGGAATTTGCGAAGCGAGGTAAGTGTCGTGGTTAACCTTGACTTGAGGGAATAGAACTCTTAAATTATTTGTTATGTGAAATGCATGTGAACGACGTATAGGCGAGGTGACGAGTGTCTATGCGTCGTCAAATTAATTGTTTGCCTGCTTACTTGAAAAATCATAAATTATTTTAAATCATAAATTAATTATTATAATAATTATTTCTCTCCTATTCTTTGTCAAATATTAATTCTTGAATTCCTGCATTAATTGTTACATGCTATTTGAATTATGTGTTTTAATTGTTATTTGACATTTAGTATATTAAATATTAAACTGCCTATTTTTTCCCTGATTTCCATAATAATTTGCTATTTGTCATTGTTTGTTTCATAATTAAATCATAATTATTGTATGCTTGTTGTCTTATAATTTTATATTAATTGTTGCATTTATTGGGGAAATTTCTTCTATAAGAATTGGTAAATGGATATATTAGAGGATCGGGTTGCACGCTGCAACAAAATTGATTGAAATGGATATATTGTAGGATCGGGTTGCACGCCACAACAGACTTATTAAAAAGTCTATATATACTTGATTGAAATAAATATATGACAGACTTGATTAAAAGGAATATATTGGGAGAGCGGGTTGCACACTGCAACAGAATTGAATGTGAATATGTTGTGAGAGCGGGTTGCACGCTGCAACATATTTGATGGAAATGATAATTGGTTACGACTGCTGAATTGGCTTCAATTATTATAAATGAGTTACCTGATTTATTTCTATTATTTATTGTTGTTACTAAAATTGCGTACAGGTTAATGTAAATGACCCGCCTTAGCCTCGTCACTACTTCATCGAGGTTAGGCTCAGCACTTACCAGTACCTGGAGTCGGTTGTACTGATACTACACTCTGCACTTCTTGTGCAGATTTCGGAGTTGGTCCCAGCAGCGTACCGTAGACTTGCTCGGATATCAGCTACCCAGAGGAGATTTGAGGTATAACTGCATGGCGTCCGCAGTTCTGAAGTCCCCGTCTATTTTACTTTAGCTGTGTGTTTATTTTCAGACAGCTTTATTTTATTCAGACCTTTATTTGTATTATTCTAGAAGTCCATGCACTTGTGATACCAATTCTATGATGGTATTTAGACACCGTTGTTTTTTTATGTATTATTCACTACATTTCAGACTTTACTTCCGCATTTGTTCTTTGATATTAATAAATTTAGAAATTGTTTTAAAATGGATAATATTATTCTAATGTTGTCTTTCCTAGCAAGTGAAATGTTATGCGCCATCACGGTCCGAAGGTAGAAATTTCGGGTCGTGACAAAAGGCCTCGTGGTTTGGGTGGTTTCAGCAGTGTTCGTTCTAGGGGCAGTCCTACCACAGCAGGGGTCATCCTTATGGCCCACTCAGATGACTCGTCCGGTTCATCATGGCGCATCAGCTAGCCATGGTTCATACAGTGCCCGTCTGGGTCAATCATCTCTCAGTGCTCTCCCAAATCAGAGTTAATCCCATGCTCCATCGGTTCAGGTTCATTTTTGCCAGGTCCTTCTAGAAGTTATTCTGGTACTCGGGGCCCGATTCAGTCCCCACCACCAGTGGGGAGTTGCTTCGAGTACAGGTAGTTTGGGCATGTGTGGAGACAGTGTCCCCACCGCTTTGGAGGTCCAGTTCAACAGAGGTGTCAGGCAGTGACTTCCACACCAGTCACTTCATCACCCACCCAGCCAACTCAGGGTGGGGCTCAGGCAGCTAGAGGTCACCCTAGAGGGGAAGTCCGATCAAGCCAGAGATTGTTGCTTCAGACGCAGTGATCACATGTATTATTTCAGTATGCCACAAGGATGCTTCCATATTATTTGACCTTGGTTCTACTAATTCCGATGTATCATCCTATTTTACTCGTTATTTGGATATGCCCCGTGAGTCCTTAGTTTCACCTTTTCATGTATCTACGCCGGTGAGCAATACCATTGTTGTGGACCGTATGTATCGGTCGTGTGTGGTGACCATTTGAGGGTTGGAGACTAGAGTTGATCTCTTATTACTTAGTACGGTTGATTTTGGTGTGATTTTAGGTAGGGATTAGTGTCCCCATGTCATGCTATTCTGGATTGTCATGCTAAGACCGTGACGTTGGAGATGTTGAGGTTGCCGAGGATCGAGTGGAGAGGTTCTCTAGATTATGTATCAAGTAGGGTGATTTCATATCTGAAGGCCCAACGGATGGTTGTGAAGGGGTGTCTGTCATATGGATATTGGTGCTGATACTCCTACTATTGATTCTATTCCGGTATTGCGAGACTTTCTAGATGTGTTTCCTGCAGACATGTCGGGCATGCGACCCGACAGGGATATTGATTTTGGTATTGACTTGGTGCCGGGCACTCAACCCATTTCTATTCCTCTGTATCGCATGTCACCAACAAAGTTGATGGAAATGAAAGAGCAGCTTCAGGAGCTTCTTGATAAGGGGTTCATTAGGCCTAGTGTGTCGCCTTGGGGTGCACCGGTTCTGTTTGTGAAGAAGAATGATGGTACTATGCGGATGTGCATAGACTATAGGCAGTTGAACAAAGTTACAATTAAGAACAAGTATCCTTTGTCGCGCATTGATGATTTATTTGACCAACTTCAGGAGCAGGGGTCTTCTCTAAGATTGATTTGAGGTCTTGGTATCACCAATTGAAGATTCGGGACGCAGATATTCTGAAGATGACATTCAGGACGCGCTATGGTCACTATGATTTACTTGTGATGTCTTTTGGACTGACCAACGCCCTAACAGCATTCATGCATCTGATGAACATTGTATTCCAGCCATAACTTGATTCATTTATCATAGTATTTATTGATGATTTCCAGAGTACTCACGTAGTCAGGAGGAGCATGCCCAACTTTTGAGGATTGTACTACACATGTTGAGGGAGGAGAAGCTTTATGCCAAGTTCTCCAAGTGTGAGTTTTGGCTCAGTTCGGTGGCGTTCTTGGGGCACGTGGTGTCCAGTAAGGGGATTAAGGTGGATCCAAAGAAGATAGAGGAGGTTCAGAGTTAGCCCAGACCGTCTTCAGCTACTGAGATACGGAGTTTTCTTGGTTTGGCCGGCTCTTATCGTCACTTCATGGAGGGTTTCTCATCCATTGCATAGCCTTTGACCAGGTTGACCTAGAAGGGTGCTCCATTCAGGTGGTCGTAAAAGAGTGAGGAGAGCTTTCAGAAGCTCATGACTCCCTTGACCACAACTTCAGTTCTAGTTTTTCCTTCAGCGTCGGGTTCATGTACAGTGTATTATAATGCTTCTCGGATTGGTATTGGGTGTGTCTTGATGTAGGAGGGTAGAGTGATTGCTTATACTTCACGCCAATTGAAGCCCCATGAGAAGAACTACTATGTTCATGACTTGGAGTTGACAGCCATCGTTTATGCATTGAAGATTAGAGGCATTATCTCTACGGTGTGTCTTGTGAGGTATTTACGGATCATCAGATTCTCCAGCACTTGTTCAAACAAAATGATCTAAATTTGAGGCAACGGAGATGGTTGGAGCTGCTAAAGAACTATGATATTATCATTTTGTATCATCCCGGGAAGGGCAATGTAGTGGCCGATGCCTTGAGTAGAAAGGCGGTGAGTATGGGTAGCCTTGCATTTATTCCTGTTGGTGAGAGACCGCTTGCATCAGATGTTCAGGCATTGGCCAATCAGTTCATGAGATTAGATGTTTCGGAGCCAGCCGGGTTCTAGCTTGTGTGGTTTCTCGGCCGTCTTAAATGATCGCATCAAAGAGCGTTAGTATGATTACCCCCATTTGCTTGTCCTCAAGGACACGGTTCACCACGGTGATGCCATGGAGGTTACTATTGGGAATGGGGTGTTGAGGATGCAGGGTCGGATTTGTGTGCCCAATGTAGATGGGCTACGTGAGTGGATTCTAGAGGAGGTTCACAGTTCGCGGTATTCCATTCATCCGGGTGCCGCAAAGATATATTAGGACTTGAGGCAGCACTATTGGCGGAGGACGATGAAGATGGATATAGTGGGATTTGTAGCTCGGTGCCTAAATTGTCAACGGTGAAGTACGAGCATCAGAGACCGGGCGGCTTGCTTTAAAGGCTTGAGATTCCAGAGTAGAAATGGGAGCGTATCACCATGGACTTTGAAGCTAGGCTCCCACGTACTTCGAGGAAGTTTGATGCTATTTGGGTGATTGTGGATTGGTTGACTAAGTCCGCGCATTTCATTCTTGTTGGGACTACTTATTCTTCAGAGTGGTTGGCTGAGATTTATATCCGCAAGATTGTTCGCCTTGACAGTGTGCCGGTGTCCATCATTTCAGATCGGAGCACGCAGTTTACATCACAATTTTGGAGGACAGGGCAGTGAGAGTTAGGCACACGGGTTGAGTTGAGTACAACATTCCACCCTTAGAAGGACGGTCAGTCCAAGCACGCTATTTAGATATTGGAGGATATGCTACATGCTTGTCTCATGGATTTCGGGGGTTTTTGGGATCAGTTTCTGCCGCTTGCAGAGTTTGCCTACAACAACAGCTACCAATCGAGCATTCAGATGGCTTGTATGAGGCTCTGTATGGGAGACGATGTCGGTCTCCGGTGGGTTGGTTTGAGTCAGGTGAGGCTAGGCTATTGGGTACTGACTTGGTTCAGGATGCTTTGGATAAGGTATTGATTCAGGATCGGCTTTGCACGGTGTAGTCTAGACAGAAGAGATACGCCGATCGGAAGGTTCATGATATTGCTTACATGGTGGGGGAGAAGGTATTACTCAGAGTTTCACCCATGAAGGGTGTTATGACGTTTGGGGAGAAGGGCAAGTTGAGCCCTTGGTATATTGGGACTTTTGAGGTGCTTGAGAGGATTGGAGATGTGGCTTATAGGCTTGCATTGCTGCCTAGTCTGTCAAGTGTTCATACAGTATTTCATATTTCCATGCTCCAGAAGTATGTCGGCGATCCGTCTCATGTTTTGGACGTCAGCACGGTTCAGTTGGATGGTAATTTGACTTATGATGTGGAGCCGATGGCCATTTTGGATCGGCATATTCGAAAGTTGAGGTCAAAGAACATAGCTTCAGTGAAGGTGCAGTGGAGAGGTCATCCAGTCAAGGAGGATACTTGGGAGATCGAGTGGGAGATGCGAAGCAGATATCCACGCCTATTTGAGACTCCATGTATGATTCTAGACCCGTTCGAGGACAAACGTTTGTTTGTGAGGAGGAGGATGTAACGACTCGGCCGGTCGTTTTGAGTGTTATAGCCATGTTCCCCCATTTATTGCCTATTCTATGTTTGTTTGTTGTTATGTAACTTGTAAGGTGGTTGGTTTGGTTCCGAGAATGTTTCGAAAATGAGTTGGGATACTTAGTCCCAAGGTTGGAAGCCTAAGTTGAAAGAGTTGACTGAATGTTGACTTATGTGTAAATACCTTCGGAATAGAGTTTTTATGGTTTTGATAGCTCCGTAGGGTGACTTTGGACTTAGCAGTGTGCCCGGATATTAATTTGGAGGTCCATAGATGATTTTGGCTTGAATTGGCGAAAGTTAGAAAAATGGAAGTTTGGAGAATTGAGAAGTTTGACCGAGCGTTGACTTTGTGGTTATCGGGCTCGGATTTTAGTTTCGAGAGTTGGAATAGGTCCGTTATTGTGTCATTTATGACTTGTGTACAAAATTTGAGGTCAATCGGAGTTGATTTGATAGGTTTCGATTTTGATTGTAGAAGTTGGAAATTCATTAGTTTCATTAGGCTTGAATTGGGGTGCGATTCATATTTTTTGTGTTGTTTGATGTGATTTGAGGCCTCGACTAAGTTTGTATCGTATTTTAGGACTTGTTGGTATGTTTGGTTGAGGTCTCGGGTGCCTCGGGTGGATTTCGGATAGTTAACGAATTGAAATTTGACTTGAAGAGTAGCTGAAATTTGTTGATGCATGTTCTTCTGGTTTCCTTATATGCGATCGCGAGTGGAGGATCGCGATCGCGATGAGTATTTTGGGCAGCTGGGGATTTTGTGTTATGTGTTTGCGTGAAGGTGTTTGCAATCGCATAGCTTGGGAAGGCAGTTCTATGTGATCACGTGGTAGGGGGCACGTTCGTGAAGAAGGAAGAGGAGGCCTAGGTTCCATGCATTGTTCATTGCGATCGCGTGAGGCTGTCCGCGATCGTGTAGCTCAGGGATATTTGGTCACCATGTTCGTGACCTATTTTGTGCGTTCACGTAGAAGGCTTTTGGGCTGCTGAAGATTTTGTTCTTCACGATCACGAAGGAAATTTCGCGATCGCGATGTGTAATCCCTCGGTAGAATATAAGTTTTCAAAAATGAGGGTTTGAGTTAAATTTCATAATTTGATTTTGGGAGATCTGATTGAGGCAATTTGTGGTGGAATGTTCAAGAAATTGATTGGCGTAAGTGATTCTAACTTGGATTTAGTTAATATACATGAATCTATCATTGTTTTTATCATTTAATTAGTATTTTGGGTTGAATAAATTGGGAAAAATTGTAAAAACTTCATAGGCTTTAATTTGAGAATTTGAAGGTCGAGTTGTGATAGAAATTGAGTAATTTTGATATGGTTGAACTCATGGTTGAATGGGTGTTCAAATTTTGTTAATTTTATCGGATTTCGATACGTGAGCCCAAAGTTAACTTTTTGAGTTGACTTTTTGAATTTTACTTAAGAACTTAGCTTTATCATATGGAATTGATTCCTATAGCTTGTGTTGATTGTATCGAGTTATTTGTGGCTAGATTCAAGTTGTTCGGAGGCTGATTCGTGAGGCAATGGCTTGTTGGAGTAGAGATTTGCATGGTGTGAGGTAAGTAAAACTTCTAAACTTAATTCTGAGGGTATGAATCACTGAATTACGTATTATGTGATTGGTATTGAGGTAACGCGCATGCTAGGTGACGGGCGTGTGGGCGTGCACCGTAAGAATTGTGGCTCGGTCAATTCCGTGGAACTGTGTAGTCAAATAATCTTGTTATTATCCATATATTCTCCATGTGTTAGAGAAATTGAGCTGTGATTCATGTTAGAAATAATGCTTAGGCTATATGCTGGTACTGTTGGGACCCACAGAGGTCGTGTTGCTATTGAATTACTTATTTAATTTGCAATCATGTACTCAGTCACATCTATCATTTGCATATCATATCTCAGTCTTTGTTGTCATATATTGATACATCATATCATCATTGTTTGAGCTGATTGTCATGATATTCGTGAGCCCGAGAGACTGAAAAGATTCATGATTGAGTGAGGTCGAGGGCCTGATTGTGAAGATATTTATGGGATCGGGATGCACGCCGCAACATACTTTATGATTCATGCCATGATTGGCTTATTTTAGCGCTTAGGGAGGATCCGCCCCTCCGAAGTTTGACTTACCAACAGTGAGCACACGTACCTACTGAGTGCGAGTGTGAGTGCCGAGCGATTGGGAGGACTGAGTGACTATGAGGATTGAGTAACTGTGAGGATTGAGTGACAGGGAGGACTGAGTGAACTGATACTCCAAGATTATGCATATGGTTTATCACTGTATTATAGTACAGTTGACATGCATAATCGACATATAGACATAATGATGTATCGTTCCTCATTTCAGTCACACTTGGCATATTTTACCTGTATTGTACTTAAACTGATAAACTTGAAAGCATGTCTACATTTCTGTACTGTTAATTCTGTATTTGGACTTTACCTGTTGAGCTCGTCACTGATTTCAGCTCAAGGTTAGTCTTATTACTTATTGAGTACATTGGGTCGGTTGTGCTCATACTATACTCTGTACTTCGTGTGCACATCCAAGTACTTTCGGGCACGGTGGCTGCTAGCTTTTGGAGCTTTATCTGTTGGAGACTATCGAGGTAGTTGCCTTGGCGTCCGCAGATCTTGACTCTCCTTCTTTTCATTTACTTGTACTGTTCTATTTTTTTGGACAGTATTTTTAGCAGTCAGGCTATGTTGTCATTTAGATACTCATGTACTCAGTGACACCCGAATTATGGGGGATATTGTATTGAGTCACGATATTTTCTTATCAGTATTTATGAGGTTTTACTCTTAAACTTATTTTGTTATGTTTTTAAATTTAAAAAATATATAATTTATTGTTATTGTCGGCTTGCCTAGTATTGCGATAGGCACCATCACAACATGTGAGATTTGGGTCGTGACAATATTACTATTCATCACATAAGCATTATTGGGATAACTATAAATATTTCTTTGAGATTAATATGAATCTCTTTATTAAATCAATTGAAACTATTGATAATTACCTTAGATTTTGATGAGATCAATATTTCAATCTTTCTTCTTAGAATGCATTAATTTAACCTCACAAGCTTGACCAAACATGTGACAAGGTGGGTTGCTCTGATGGTAAGCACCCTCCACTTCCAACCAAGAGGTTATGAGTTCGAGTCACCCCAAGAGCAAGGTGGGGAGTTCTTGGAGGGAAGGATGTCGAGGGTCATTTGGAAACAGCCTCTCTACCCTAGGGTAGGGGTAAGGTCTGCGTACACACTACCCTCCCCAGACCTCACTAGTGGGATTATACTGGGTTGTTGTTGTTGTTGTTGTAAGCTTGACCAAACATGTTTTCATCAGAAATTGGGATTTAAAGAGTAAATATTCACCTACAAATTTTTCTTCTATTATTATAAAATTTAAGATAATATAATTTTTATTCATCACATAAATAATCTATTCATTATTAATGAGTGAATAATTAACTTCTACGTTATAATCCTGCATAACTAATACGTGAACTAAATAATCCTTTAGGGATCGTTTGATTACAATGATAAGGGCTAATTTATTATTTCAAATAAAATATAAAACTATTTTATCTTGTGTTTAATTGCATTATTTAATTTAGTTGGATAGGTTGAAATATTTCTTTAAACCCTTTTTAAGTTGCGCCTTAAACGAAAAAACGAAAGAAAAGTTAAAAAAGAGATGTTTGATAATTTTGGGGATTTTATTTCCGTAGTCCTATTCATCCCTCTTTGTTTGTTGGATCAGATATCTTAAATCAACTAAGGTAAAAAGTGAAGCTTTCTTATGATCTTTGTCAATGTAAAGTTGTAGTGATCTGTGATTTATAATTAGGTAATGTTTTTTGTTATAAATATGCTGATAGTTACTTGCATGTTTTGTGGTTATGATTCTGACTTCTGATGCGTAAACTTCTCTCTCAGTGTAGAAATTTGTTAACAGAAAGCTCTACATTTCAATCCAAGTGACTTCCATAATTTATTGTACTTGTTTTTTTTAAACATGTGTTGGATGAGAACCGGATTTGTTTATTACTTTTTTGATGATTTGTAGGATGGTCTGCTTGTTTTGATACTTAATATATGGGACATTTTGAATACCAGAATCATGGTTAATAAAATTCTCATAGAAAAGGTCCATTATGGGTTGAATATTGGTTAAAGAATCATAGAGAAATTACTATCATTAAACTTTTTATTGAAGAGAATTCTATGGATTGATGGACATAACTCCTCTCCATTTTCCTCATGTTCTTTCTTGACTGTGAGACACTTGTCATATTTTATAATCAATGGTTTATATTTAATTAGTTAAAATAAGGTTCTAACCATGATTAGGACAATAAATATTTTCATAACATATTTATGAACTTTTCCATAATTACTCCTCTTTCCAGATTTCTGAACTTCCATCTCCTTAACTCGTATTGATTTTCCTCTTTCCTCTATCTAAAGGATTATTAAATTGCAATACAGTAATTGAACATTATCGATGTAGTAGGTTGATTTAATTTTTTTTATTTTGCTTTACTCTTTACATTGTGCATCTTCTGGTATCATGCCCGTTCGTAGTATTTTTTTAATAAAAAAAAAAGATAAAAAGTTATTTTGTTGGTATTGGCTTGTAATATGCAGGTTCTGATGCACATTTGATACTAAATAAATGACTGACATTGTATTGTATTTCTTCCTCTGTTTTTCATGGATCAGATTAATATTGACTAATTAGTGATGCCAATGATCAAGATATTGACAATAATATATATATATATAGCTTATGGAGTTTGAGTACAGTTTTTTGTATTTGGTTAGACCAACGATAAATTTTTCAAATTTTAAATATTGTCATATTAATTTACATTTTAGCAAATTTGATCCAGTGCATTATTGATACTCAAAGTTTTCCTAAACAATAAAATATATAGTCAAGATAAGAGTAATATAGTCAATAGAAAGGTTAGAACTTTGAAAAATAATAAATTTATGGATGAGAAAAGTGTAGCTAGAATTATGAGATTGCCAAATTTTTATGGAGTAAATATGGCATATCTTTATTCTAACCATGGCTAGAATCTTATTTTAACTAATTAAATCTAAACCATTGATTATAAAATATGACAACTATCTCCGATCCAAGTAAGAACTTGGGGAAAATGAAGAGGAGTTCCATCCCAGATTAGTGTACTTTTTTCCAGGATTTAGTAGCCGTGGGCATGTGGTCCAAATGGAAACTGATAGAGAAAAATAGGTGTTCAGTTTTACAGTGAAGCAACGATTGATGAAATAATTGAAAATCAAGTTCAATTGTATGAAAGTGATAGTGATTTTTTTATTTCTAGTAAAGTGATAGTGATTTATCTACGAGGTTGTGAGGAGCTAGGAAAGTGTTTAATTTGACGATAATTTTTTTTTCCAAATTTTATCTTTAATGAAACATTAAGTGATACTTATATGAGCCTATTTCTAATGTAGAATGTGAGAATTTAGATGAGTAACATTGTTAAATACAAAGCAGCTGAAAACTAAACACTCACAAATGACATATCTATGTCGACGAATGTTTTTAGTTAGAGGAATGAATTAGATGAGGAAGGAGTGATGAGAGATAATGAAAAACTAATGGAACAATTGCGTGCACGAAGCAATACTGAATTATGTTAGACTTGAATTTAGTGATGGTCATCAATTTAAGGGTGCACTTGAATAGCATGCTATCAATATAAATGCTTAGAGAAGGGCTCAACTTGATCTAAGTCAGCAATTTAAAATGGTGTGTCTGACATGTTTGGTGCTTTAAGAGATCCAGTAGTTGGTTTTATATGCTTATTTCTTAAGATGGCCCTACGGAAGATGAAAGATATAGAAACGATAAAATAATCTTGTTATCATTGCAGTTACTGAATGAGTTAGGAGGTTTTGAGGGACAATGGAAAAGAGTGAAGTTAATAAAGATACAGTATATGATGCAGCCATTGACGTCGAAAATGGAGTAGTAGGGAAGGTTGATGAGGGGTTGGAACAACAGTCACTAAGTTAACTCAAAAAAAACCTTACAACTGCTTGGAGTGCCTTATGGACGTGGTATGTGTGCTATTTTGACAGGATATATAATAGCACTTTTTCCATGTAGAAATTTTTCAAAAAGTCATGTGCTGGAATTGTTTTTCCTATTCCTGATATGGAAGGAGTTGTTGCTCATACTCCTAATATATTTGCCACAGTGGGTTGAACAAGTGAAGAAATCCTACTATGTTCAAATGCTGAGAACAAATCTAAAAGGCATTCATTGTACGGGATAAAATCGGATCACATTAAATGCTCGAATGATAGAATGATACGTGAAACCGGAAACAGATAGAAGGCGAAGCAAGTAGAAATCAAGGCCGAGGACAATGGCTTCGATTGACACCGGGCAGACCCTGGGGAACATTGTTAACGGGGGAAGTGAATATTTACCACCACGTGACATTCAATGAAGAATATTGCTCAGTATTAAATACACAATCTATTACAGAGAATTTTGGTATTCATAGCCTGACGTTGTATACTCACCAATGGCCCCCATTATTGTCATTTAAGAGGGGCATAATACTAGGACCTTATTCCCTAAGTATAGCTATAAATAGTGACTTCAACAGCCATTGTAACACACAAAAATTCTTACAAACTTATGCTACACATTATTCTAAGCTCAATAATACTTTATTTTTTGTCTATCAATATTCTTGTTGCTGTTTTCGGAAGCCTTGCTCCCGGGACCAAGTTGTTTGCTATCTTATCTCGATTTCAATGCTAAGTTTTGCATTCTCTTTAATTATTTATGATTTTTGGATCAAATCGATTTGCTTTTTTATAAACTATGTTATAAATTCAATTGTATCGTTTTACGGGTAAATAGTTTGACGCCCACTGTGGGGTTTAGACAGTTGCGTAATTGAGTTGATCCTAACATCTATTACTAATCTGTTTGATTCTTTTTTTCCTAGTGAAAAATTGTAAAAGATGGCAGATAACGATATCAACATTGCGCACAATGTTGAGGCACAAGGAAATCCGCCTCAACACAAAGATTCGATCAGTGGCACCCACAATGAGGAGGACATAGCCACGCCGCTCTATGGTAGGCAATATCCACGACACGTACGTGAGGTGACTCCCGATGATGCCGAAGACGAGCACATTGCAAAAATAATAAGGATCTTGAGAAAACAACAAAAGGCCATCATGGGCCATCTCTCATGGCAAGACCAAGCCGTGACAGAATTGAGGCAAGCATTGTCGGGTGCTTCCAACAACGATAATTGAAGAGGTCCAGTTCTTTCTTGTGCCCCCGCAAATCAAACAGTGCAAAGGGTGATAGCAATACCCCGAAGGGTGAGGTCGGCTTCGACGTGGCCGGGGGAAATGGCAGCGGATCTGGTAACAACAACAGGAATGATCCCTTTAAAACCAAGCTCATGCGATTTATGAGGGGAATAATCGCCTCAATGGATCAAATTCCGGGCACACCGCCAGTGTTGAAGGGACCGGACTCAAAGAAATACACCCAATTGCCGTTCAAACCGAGTGTGGCACCAGAGTTAATCCTTAAGTGGTTCAAAATGCCAGACATACCAAAAATATGATAGGACCTCGGATCCTCAGGAGCACATCACCACCTACACAATGGCGGTGAAAGGAAATGACTTAACTCCGCACGAGATTGAGTCAGTCTTGCTGAAGAAGTTCAGGGAAACCCTCATGAAGAGGGCCCTGACATGGTTATCACTTTTACCCGAGCACTCATTAGATTCCTTTGAGATGCTCGCGGATTCTTTCATCAAGGCCCATGCCGGGGCCATGAATGTACAGGCCCGAAAGGTCGACATATTTAGAATTGTGCAAGGAGAGTCTGAACTGCTGTGAGAGTTCGTGACCAGGTTTCAGAAGGAAAGGATGCTGCTATCGGTCGTACCAGATGAATGGGCAACTGAGGCATTTACTAAGGGGTTGAATCCGAGGAGCTCCAACGCTTCTCGAAAACTAAAAGAAAGCCTGCTCGAGTTCCAGGCAACTATATGGGCAGATATCCACAACTACTACGAATCAAATATAAGAATAGAAGAAGACCAGCTCGGTTTCCCGGCATCAACCAAGGGTCGGGATCGAGAAAAGAACAAGGATAAGTCGAAGGACGATTTTGATGCAGATCGGCGATCTTCTAAGGGCCAGTTTTTGCCCTATGAAAGGGCCGAAGGACGCGGTAGAGGTTTTCGGTCAGCGGACAGGTTTGCTACCTGTAGGAGAACTGATCGTGGCCGAAATAACAGATCATTGTAGGACAAAAAGATATCAGGCTCCCGGGATTCCACCTACGCCAGACTGTCCAAGTATAATCTCGATGTCAGCATGGTGGAGCTGGTATCGGTGATGAGGAACATTAAGGAAGCACGGTTCCCGTGGCCGATGATATCTCATCCTAGTCAGAGGGATTCTTATCTATGGTGTGAGTATTATGGGACTAACGGCCACCGGACTGGGGACTGCCGACATCTGCACGGGGAGGTGGCGACATTGCTGAAAAACAGCAATCTCAGAAAGTTTTTAAGCGACCGAGGTAAAAATAACTATGGCTACAACCGGGATAACGCAGAGCCCTCGAAGATAGGAGAAGATCCTCCTCGACTAACAATCAACATGATTTTCGGGGGGGAACGAGATTAATAGTGTAACCTTTTCAGCAGAAAAAAAAAACAAAGGTATCGGTGACTCATAGCAAGAGACTCTAGGAAGTCGTCGAGGATGATATCACCCTCACATGGGAGGATGCCGATGGTCTCCTACTACCGCGCAGCGATGCCCTGGTAATTTCTCTTACTGTTTTAGAATTTAAAATTAAACGTATTTTGGTGGACCCAAAAAGTTCAGTCAATATCATTCAATGGAGAGTAGTGGAACAAGCCAAACTAATCGGAAGCATCATTCTGCCCATAAAGCTGCTCGTCTGGTTTGACTTACCAAGTGTGACAACCCGAGGGGATATCTTTCTGCCCACAAACGTCGAAGGGGTCATGAAGACTACTTTGTTTGAAGCAGTAAACGGCGACATGGGCTACAACATTATTCTTGGCAGACCGTGGCTATATGAGATGAAGGTTGTGCCGACAACATACCATCAACTTCTGAAATTCCCAACTCCAGAAGGAAATTAAAAAAAAAAGAGGGGATCAATCGGCGGCAAAGGTGTGGCATATCAATTACAGGAACCGACGCCCGCTCCCAAACCAAATAAAATCGACAAAGGAGAGGGTCGTCGGAATCTTATCAGGTACCAAGGTATTTCCAGGTACTGAAAGAAACGAACGCAACCAAATCCACAACAGAAGAACTCGAACAAGTCGCATTGTTCGAGAAGTTCTTAGAGAGGAAGTTCCACTTGGGGACAGGATTAAACCCCGAGCTCAGGTCAGGATTTATAGAATTTCTTAAAATTAATGTTGATTGTTTTGCATAGTCGCATGTGGATATGACATGTATTCCGCTAGAGGTGGTCGTGCACAAGTTAAGCTTGGATCCCGGCATTCCTTCGGTAAGGCAAAAGAAGCGCATGATTGCCGAGGTCAGAAACAGGTTTGCCAAAGAAGAGGTAACTCGATTACTTGATATCAGTTCGGTCCGGGAGGTAACGTATCCCGACTGCTAGCTAACGTAGTAGTAGTAGTTTCAAAAAAGAATAATAAATTTTGCATGTCTGTAGATTATAAGAATCTGAAAAAGGCATGCCCAAAAGACTTGTTTCCATTGCCAAACATTGATCAAATGATTGATGCGACAGCCGTGCACGAATTGATGAGTTTCCTCGATGCCTATTCTGGGTAAAACCAAATCAAAATAAACCTGTAGGATCAGGAAAAGACTTTGTTCATAATGAGCTTTGGCACATATTGCTACAATGTGATGCCTTTAGGGCTTAAGAATGCTAGAGACACTTATCAGAGGCTCGTGAACAAAATGTTCGAAAAGCAGATAGGGAAAACAATGGAAGTTTACATAGACGATATGCTGGTTAAGTCTTTGAATACAGGTGAGCATCAGAAATACCTCCAAGAAACTTTTGACATCCTAAGGAAGCACAACGTAAAGCTTAACCCCGAAAAGTGTGCATTCAGAGTCAACTCCGATAAATGTTTTGGTTCCTGGTGTCACAAAGGGGGATCAAAGTCAATCCCCATAAAATTAAAGCCATCGAGGACATTCCCGACCAGCTGTCAAATATGAAAGAAGTCCAAAGGTTAACTGGAAGACTGGCCACTTTAAGCAGGTTCATTTCTCACTTCTAAAGAAGAACAACAACTTCGAATGGACTCCAAAATGTCAGCAGGCCCTAAAAGACTTGAACAGGTATTTGTCAAGCCCTCAGTTACTATCGAAATCGGAGGAAGGCGAATAATTGCTAATTTACTTAGCGGTCTCGGAGGTAGCAGTAAGTGTCGTTCTAGCCCGGGAAGACCAAGGTACGCAATCTCCTATCTATTATGTTAGCAAAATTTTAACGGGAGAGAAAAGTCGTTACCCCCACCTCAAAAAATTGGTTTTATCTCTCGTAGTCGCCGCTCAAAAGCTAGGCCTTATTTTCAATACCACCTGATAGTCGTGGTGACAACTTTTCCCCTGTAGAATATCCTTCACAAACCTGAATCGTTAGGTCTACTTTTCAAGTGGGCAGTAGAAATGAGTGAATTTGACATCGAGTATAAACCCAAGACTGCGATCAAATCACAAGTTTTGGCCAACTTTGTGGCCGATTTCAGTCTTGGACTGCTGTCTTTGGCCACCAAAGAAGTGGTGATGGTGTCGGAAATGACATTGGGAGTTTGGACCTTGTTCATAGACGGAGCTTCCAATGTGAAAGGATCCGGGCTCGGGGTATGTATTAATTACTCCCTCGGGAGAAACCCTAAGGCAGGCCATAAAATTTGTTCCCTTGACTAACAATGAAGTCGAGTATGAGGCTTTGATGGCAAGACTTGAACTACCCTGGAGACTAGACGCCGAGGTCATTGAAATCAAATATGATTCTTAACTGGTGGTAAATCAGGCATACGGGATCTTCGACACCAAAGAGGAACGCATGCAACAATATGTGGCGAAAGTTCAAACTATGCTCACACGGTTCAGGGAATGGTCAATCACCCACATTCCAAGAGAAGAAAACGCAGAAGCAAATGCACTGGCTAATCTGGGCTCATCCACGGAGATGAAATGATCAGATTCTGATCTGGTCGTGCAGCTTATACATTCGGTATTGGATGTGGAGGGTTATTATGAAGTAAACGCAACCAACTTGGTTTGGGACAGGAGAAATGAACTACCTTGAGCACGAAAAACTGCCTGGAGACCCAAAGGCATCCCGGGCACTCCGCACCAAAGTAGCTCGCTACAGCTTCTGGGGAGGCCAGTTATATAGAAAGTCATTCCAAGGCCCGTTGGCCTGATGCTTAGGAGCCTCCGAGGCTAATTACGTCATGAGAGAAGTTCACGAATGAGTCTGTGGAAATCACTAAGGTGCGGACTCATTAGTGTTAAAGTTAGTTAGGGTCGGATACTACTGGCCTCGGATGGAACAAGATGCTAAGGCAATCATTCAAAAATGTCACAAGTCTCAATGCCATGCATCGTTAGTACACCAACCGGCAGAGCTATTGCACTCAATATTATCGCCATGGCCATTCATGAAATGGGGGGTGGATATAGTCGGTTCGTTGCCACCGACTCCCGACAATGTAAGATTTTTTTTGATTTTAACTGATTACTTCTTTAAGTGGGTTAAAACAGGTCCCTATCAGAACATCGGCGAGCGCAATGGGGTCGATTTCCTATGGGAGAACATAATTTTTAGGTTCGGAATACAAAAGGAGATAGCCTGCGACAATGAGCCACAGTTCATAGGCGCAAAGGTCACAAAATTCCTTGAGGATTTGAAAATCAAAAGAGTCATATCTTCACAATACCATCCGAGCGCAAATGGCCGAGAGGAGTAGACAAACAAGGTGATTATTCAAAACCTCAAAAAGAGATTGGAAGCAGCCAAAGGCATAGAGCCCAAAGAGTTACCAGGAGTGCTATGGGCATACAGGACAATGGCTAAGTCGAGCACGGGAGAGACACCCTTCTCTCTCATATACGGAGCAGAAGCCCTGATATTGGTGGATGTGGGAGAACCTACCATGAGATACTCTTGGGCGGACGAAGAAACAAACAACGAAGCGTTGCTAGTCAAATTAGAGGTGCTTGACGAACGCAGGGACCTGGCGCACATAAGGATGGTGGCCCAGAAACAAAGGATGGAAAGATACTATAATCGAAGAACCAATCTCTGTTATTTCAAAGTGGGAGACTTGGTTTTAAGAAAGGTGACTCAAAACACCCAAGAGCTCAACGCAGGGAAGATGGGCCCGACATGAAAAGGCCCTACCGAGTTTCAGGCTTTCAGCTGTCAAAGGGAAAGGATCATATGAACTGGAAAACCAAGACATAGAAAAATTTCCAAGCAACTGGAATGTGGCACACCTCAAAAGGTATTATTTCTAATTAGCACTGCTTATACTGAAAGTATGTGCTGCACTATTTTTCCCTTCGTCCAGCTTTTGTCCCAATTGGGTCTTTCTGGCAAGGTTTTTAATGAGGCAGCAACGGAAAGCATACTATGAAGGAAACACCATCAGCAGAAATAAGACCTTTAAATAACAAGGCATGGAAATAACAAACCACTACGGTATGGTTAGATAGTATTTGGCTCTATCGCAAAGTTCCTAACGGGAAACAAAGCTTGCTATCGGACCAAAGATTATCCAACCATTCACTAGTGAAATCCTCAAAGGAGCATGAATTCTAGTATTCCAATTTGCATTCTTCGCATTCGAACATTGGGGGGATGGTATGAGAATACGGCAACCTAATTGCCACAGAAACTGGGACTACAAAATTCGGGAAAACAAATGTCTCGTCGGGACCTGGGACTGCGCAGCTAGCATAGTAGAAACAAGTTATACAAATTAGCCATAAGTAATGGCAATTTCATTTTCAGCAAAATGATTGCTTATGTACTCTGAAGATGGAAGCAATAAAACATAGTCCTTTTATTTTTATCTTTTTTCTTGTCCAAACGATAAATTAATTTTATCATTTGAAAGTTAATCAAGTACTTCAAATGCTAGTGCCAGAATGAACATGAGACACCCTCTTCAAGAGCACCGTAAATATAAAAGGGCCCTCTCTTATGAAACCCTCACAGTTAAGGGTTAGTTCCGCAAGAGTTTATACCCGGAACTCATATGCTATCGGGAAATAATGCACCCAAAGCCTTGCATAATTCAACGCAAAAAGTAAACTTTGCATAATTTTGAAACTAAAAGCACTTTTATATATCAAAACGTGCCAAGTAGCACAAGTACAAAAATACAAAAGAAAACAAAAAAGGGAAAAGAAAGCAAAAAACTAAACTACAGAACCCCCCAGAACTTGGGGGGAAGAGAAGCATTTGTGCCCCCAAGAGAAGTAGGCGGATCTGCCTTCAGCTCGGGATCTTGACATTTATCATTATCCTCTTTAAGTTACTCCTCAGTTCCCGAGAACTCGGAACCAAAACCAGAAGAGTCAGTTGCATCGGGTCGAGCCGGGAGGCGCCTTCAAGCGGTTGACTCCAGCTCTCGGGCCTTGGCGATTTCGGCATCAAAATCAATGACGCCCGCTTTGGCCTCTTCCAAGTTCTTTCTCCTCATGATATACATAGAGTATGTTTTCTCAATAATGAGGTAATCTGCTTGGCGCTAGAGTTCTAGTTTAAGCCGATCGACCTCGATCGAAAGGTCATCCCATTCGGATCTCGTGGCCCTAAGGTTGAGATCAAGGTCACGAATAGTGGTTATGTGAACCTTATTATGTTCCATGACCCTCTTCTACTTCTCCTCCATCTGGGCACGCTTCTCCTCAGCAGAAACAGCCTCTTCAGCTTTGGAGTTCATGGCTGCCTCCAAGCTATCCAATCTCTCAGTAGAGGCAGCCTCGCACTAAGCAGCAGCAAGCACATCATTTTGGACCTTAGACCATTTAGCCTTGACTTCTTGAAAATTTACACTTACCTAGGAGGCTTCTTGTCTAAAGGTCATCACTTCCTGCTCGCTCTACTGCAATCGAGCCTCCAACTCACCGGTTTCAGGAACTTGTGCTTCCAGTGCAGGGAGGCGAGCAGCAACTTGGTCCCTCTCGGCCAGCAGTTGATCACGCTCGGACATAAGATATTCTTTATCAAGGATGAACTTCTGAAGGTCCTCGAAAGCAAGGAAGTTGGCCTGCGAAGCAAAAACCCAAGTTAGAAATCTTGTCATAACAAATTAAGAGAAAACAGACAGCAAAGAGAGTGCCATAACGTTGTTGCATTGTGTATGGCGTTGTTTATCACACACTCCCCCGAAAGAGAGTGTATTTTCTTCTTGTCTTTCTCTGAAGCCAACGGCTTCAGGTAATTAGCGAGCTCTACCGGTCGAGATAGTAGATGGCACTCGATAAAGACCGAGAGAGAGACACTCCTCCCCTGGGGATCTGCAAAAGGGGGCGAGTAGTTGTGCCCCAAATTCCCATGGTCTATGTACTGGGGAGGAGGGACATCCTCCCCTCAGGTGTCCGCAACTAGTGGGGGGTGATGTAGCAGTTGCTGGTGATAAAGGTATGACCGGCATGGAAAAAGATGAAGTAGACAGTGTTGTGGGTTGAGAAGCAGCTGCGGCAAAAGCAATGCTGGTTGTAGGTTGCTCAGCAATTGAAGACGGAAGAGGCCTGGTTCTCAGCCTCATAGTACTGGGAGCAGCAGCTGGAACTGGAAAGGGAAGATCAGCATTCTCCACTAAATCAAACTCTCCCCAGAGCGCTTGGGCATCGTCCTCGGTTAGGGTTATAAGCTCTTCAGATTGAGCATTTCGTTAAGCTGATGAAGGTCGTTGTCTCCTTTGTATAGAAATCCCTTCATCACTAGCTTCCCCATCATCATCAATCACCACAGTGATTGAGGCTGACTCAGGCAAGGCTTTCTTCACCTTTTTATTTTTTCCCTCGGGCAAGGAAGAGCGTCGCCTTTTTGGTTGCTTGCTCTCTGGCCAGGGACTCCGAGAGGAAACACTTGCACAGGAAGCATATCCGATAGTGCTTGTTCGAGTGAAGGCCTCCTTCAGAAACCTCGCAGACTCTGCGGGATTAGCCAAAATATCCTACTCGGGGATAGTAACAGAGCCACGCAGAAGACTTGAAATCAATGGAAAAAGAAGTTAACCAATTTACTTGCACAAAAATAAGATGAAGACAAGATTGGTTTCGTCAGTCAACTTACCACGATATTTGGCCTTCCACCCATATTTAGGGGCCAAATCTTACCACCGGCTGGTCTCAAGCATGGTAATGTCCAGGATCTTCTCAACCCACTGTTCGAAGCCTTCAACCCTTAGTGGTGTCCACCGAGTTGCTGAAATAGTGAAAAGATAAGGATCAACAACAACATAAAATGATCTGTTTTCAGGGAAAAAACAAACTTTGAACTTACGTATACGAGTCCATGACTCAGGGAAAGATAGAGTTGTGGCCGGGATAATATCCCTGGTGGAAACAACAACGAACCGCTCCATCCATCCATGGTCATTATCGTCATCCATGTTGGTGAGCAAAGCATGGTGGCCACGTTTGCTAAATATTATTACTCCCCCACAGAAAATCTTGGGTGAGTAGAGATTCATCATGTGAGACAAGGTGAGCTATTCCTTCATCTCCTGGCACAGTCGCCGTTGACAATCCACCGTTCGCCACACCGAAGGGCCCACCTGTGCCAAGAAAAATTGATATTTGTGGCACAACTCCAAATACACCCAAAGTAAATGGGTACGTATAAACGTACATGAAACCCTTCATAGAGGAGGCTACTCGCTTCACCAGTTCGGGAGAGATGATATTCAGAACATGGCAATCACAATCCTCCTTCACATCAGGAATGCTAGAAGGACGGATGGAAGAAGGGTATATGCCAAGAGCCCATGTACAAGAACTCATAAAAGGGAACTTCTCTTCGAAATCTTTGGCTGTGTTGAGTCTTCTAGGAATGATGCTAATAGTAGGGAGTCAGAATCAACGATGTTTTCTTTGTTTTTAAGAGAACCTGAGTTCTTGGAAGAAGAAACCATGATTAGCAGAAGGTAATAAGAGTTCGTTGAAGAAGAAGATTAAAGAAGAGTGAAGGCAAGAAAGAGTTGAATGCAAAAAAATTAAGAGAGTTTGTAGAAATATGAAGTGTAAAAAGAGAAGAATGAGGTGTATAAGTAAAGAAATAGGCGACTAAAATCGTGGCCATGATTACCTCGAGAACTGGCGAAAACATTGCTAAATCGTGGAGTGACACGTGTTCGGAGTATTAAATGCGGAGAGACGTGCGTCTAATCAAGCGTCAGAAACTTTTCAAAAAGGATCAGAAAAACTTCCGTCAAGGAATCTTCACCAACTTCCCGATGACATAAGGATGTGCCACCGGAAAGCAAGGAAACTATCTGTATGGGATAAAATTGTTTCACATTAAATGCTCGAATGATAGAATGATACATGAAACCGAAGACAGACGGAAGGCGAAACAAGTAGAAACCAAGGCCGAAGACAATGGCTTCGATTGATACCGAATTCCATAGTATTAATACACAATCTGTTACAGGGAATTTTGGCATTCATAGCTTGTCGTTGTTTACTCATCAATGGCCCCCATTATTGTCATTTAAGAGGGGATTGATTCTAAGACCTTATTCTCTAGGTATAGCTATAAATAGTGACTTCAACAGTTATTGTAACACACAAAAATTCTGACAAACTATACTACACATATTCTAAGCTCAATAATACTTTATTTTTTATCTATCAATATTCTTATTGCTATCTTCGGAAGCCTTGCTCCTGGAACCAAGTTATTTGTTATCTTATCTCGATTTCAACGCTAGGTCTTGCATTCTCTTTAATTTATTTATTATTTTGGGATCAAATCGATTTCGTTTGTCTATAAACATGTACCGTTTTACGGGTAAATATTCATAGTGCAGGAAAAGGAGAGCTAATGACCCAAAAATTACCAACATGGTCAAGATATCATTCGATAGTCTCTAAAATGTATGGTGTTGGGCATAGCTTGTAGGACTGGCTATGTCATGACCCAAACTAATCCCTATCGTGATGGCGCCTATCGTGGAACTAGGAAAGCCGACTCATTTCCAAAACAAACCGATATTTTCATTTCAAAGATAATTCCAATGTTATTTAACATAAAAACCTTCGTAAAGGAGTTCCAATCAAAATAAAAGTGCGGAAGGAAAAGCCCGACATCGGGGTGTCACTAATCATAAGCATCTACAACAATCTGTCTAACAATATCAAGGCTAACTCAGCCTGAAAAATAGCTAAATACAACTAGAGGAAGATAAGAGGGAGAAGAGCAGGGGCTGCGATCGCCAAACAGCTAGCTTTTTATCTCCAAGAAAATCTGCAACCAGAATAATCAATAACTGCTACCGTGTCCAGCTACACCTAAATCTGTACACAAGGTGCAGGGAGTAACGTGAGTATGCCAACTCAGTAAGTAACAACAATAAATAAAGACTGAACAGTAGTGATGAGCAATAAAGCATATAACATTCATATCGAGAAATCTCAGTAAAATACTAAATGCTTTTAAAATCAGGGTTTGAATCAAAATATCTCGTTTAACCCAGTTCCAGTAAAAATCATTTAAAGATATTTTTCAACAGTTTTTAGACATAGGAAAAAATGCAAAGGTGAGCAAAAATGATGAAAACATAAACAACCCCTAGAGCAAAACATTACTCATATACAGCCCCTCGGGCAAACCTCACAGTCACTTGTGCCACTCGGGCATACCTCACAATCACTCTTGCCACTCGGGCATACCTCACAATTACTCATGCCTCCCAGTCACTCGCACTCGGAACTCGCACTCAGTAGGTACCTGCGCTCACTGGGGATGTGTACAGACTCCGGAGGGGCTCCTTCAGCCCAAGCGCTATAATCTGTACGGACAACTCACGTGCTGCACGGACAACTCACGTACTATGATAATAAAGTATGTTGCAGGCGGGCAGCCCCGATCCAAACTCATCCTCATAATCAGGCCCTCGGCCGATATCAATATGCTGCGGCGTGCAGCCCGATCCCATAAATATCCTCACAAATCAGGCCCTCGGCCTCACTCAGTCATAAACCTCTCAAGCCTCTCGGGCATTTCAGTAAAACAGGGCATTCGGCCCAAAACATTTATATGCATCAAAATAGAGTCATAAAACGGAGTTATGTGGTAAACAAGTATAAACATGATTGAGTATAGATTTTCAATCGAAAACAATGAGAGGATAGTAAGAAAAAGTTCCTAAGGGTCCAAACAGCACTGGCGCAAGGCCCAAACATGGCATTCAACCCAATTTACAGAAACTCTTTCTAAAATATATAAGTATCATATAGTTTCAACAAAGTATGCAACTTTACAGTTGCTACGGGATGGACCAAGTCACAATCCCCAACAGTGCACGCTCACACGCCCGTCACCTAGCATGTGCGTCACTAAAATAGTAGAATGATACAAAAATCCGGGGTTTCATACCCTCAGGACTAGATTTACAATCGTTACTTATCTCAAACCGGTCAAATCTCTACCTTGCAATGCTCTTGCCTATGAACTCGGCCTCCAAATGCTCCGAATCTATTCACAATTAGTACAATACTATCAATACGCGCTAATGGAATGAATTTCATAAGAAAAGCTACAAAATTAGACCAAAACCCAAAATTGGCTAAAACCCGGCCCCCAGGCCCACGTCTTGAAATCCGACAAAAGTCAAAAAAACTAGAAAGCTCATTCACTCACGAACCTAACCATACCAAATTCATCAAAATCTGACAATGTTTGGTCCTTCAAATCCTTAAATTACTCTCCAAATATTCCAAGCCGAAACCCCTCATTTTTACTAATTACAACAATTAAACAACGGAAAATCACCATATATACGAGTATTAGGGCTCAAGCAACTTACCTCACTGATAGCCCTTGAATCACCCTTCAAAAATCCCTCAAAAAGCTCCAAAAACCGACTTGAAAATGGTGAAAATGAACCAAATTCGCGAAGGGTTCTATTTATGGTTTCTGCCCAGGTTTTTCGCACCTGCGGAAACTTTTACGCTTCTGCGCCACCGCACCTGCGAAAAAATCCATCACAGGTACGGAACTCACTTAGGAGCCCAGCTTCCGCATCTGCGGCTCAAAACCCCGCGCCTGCGAAGGCGCACCTGTGCGTTTCCTCCGCTTCTGCGAAGCCTGCCCAACATCCCCCTTTCCGCATCTGCGCCCCAGGTTTCGCACCTGCGGGCTCGCAGATGCGACCTCCAACTCGCACTTGCGCAACCTGCCTAGCCCAGTATTGCCCGCACATGCGCACTCCCCACGCGCACCAGCGGCCTCGCACCTGCGACTCTTTCTTCCGCAGGTGCGAAAATAGCAGTAGCAACAGCTTCAGCTGCATTTTTTAACTTCGACAAATCCGTTAACCACCCGGAATCACCCCGAGGTCCTCGGGACCTCAACCAAAAATACCAACAAGTCATATATCAACATACCAACTTAGTCGAACCTTCGAATCACTCAAAACAATATCAAATTATCAAATTACCCTCGGATTCAAGTCTAAGAACTTCTAAATTTCCAAATTCGGCAACCGATGCCGAAACCAACCAAACCACGTCCGAATGACCTCAAATTTTGCACACACATCACAAATGACATTACGAACCTACTCCAACTTCCGAAATTCTATTCCGACCCCGATATCAAATTTTTCACTACCGACCGAAATCGCCAAATTTCTAATTTCACCAATTCAAGCCTAATTCTACCACGGATCTCCAAATCACATTCCGGACGCACTCCTAAAGTCCAAAATCACCTAACGGAGCTAACGGAACCATAAGAATTCAATACCGAGATCGTTTACACATAGGTCAACATCTGGTTGACTTTTCTAACTAAGTTTCTACTTAAGAGACTAAGTGTCTCAATTCACTCTGAAACCACTCCGGTCCCGAACCAACTAACCCGATATAATATAATATATCTGAATAACACAAACAGAAGTAAAAATGGGGAAACGTGATTATAACTCTCGAAACGATCGGCCGAGTCGTTACATGCTAGAACCCTACTAAACAAAAATATTGAGGATCTTAGGTTGTTAGAACAACAACTAATTCGCACTCCCAAGTTAGTTTTGGTTGGATATATGTATCCTCACGCTATACTTTGACCCATTACCATTTTTCATCACACTCGGGTGAGTTCAGGTTGTTGATATAATTTACTTATTTTATAGTTTGTTCTACGTGTCCTATTGTCCAATATTTATGAACAGCTGGATGTGTTTTCAATTGCAAACAATAAAGAAATATGTCAGTACAAGCCATAAGATGAAAGGATATATTTATAATATATAAAGCTAAAGAGTGGCATGTAAAAGGGTTGGTTTCGGTTTAAGGGGAGGCAACCAAGTTAGAACCAGGCCACTAACCTTTGGGTTGGGCCCGTCCCTAAGCCGTACAATGGTTTTTTCTTTCAAAAGCAATTCTTCAAATAACTCGGTAGAAATGACACAAGGTAGCCACTTTAAAGGGCTGTTATTTAGGACTTAGCCAATGCATACTGAATTTGAGCTTTTCAGTGTAATTTTTCAGGACAAAAAATTTCTGAATTGTCCTAAAGTTAAGATTTTTAGGTAAAATTTTCAGGACAAAATAAGTACTGACTAATCTCTAAATAGCATCCCTGAAAATGGCTATCGGTGCACTTGCCTATTCATTTTGAAACATTTTAAAAATGAAAATTTGATAAATAACCTATATGGTGTAAACTTGTAATTTTAAGAGAGATTGTGAAAGTAATTGTTATTTTAAACAAAAACTATAAACAATGCCGCGGCCAAACGCACGCAAGTATACATGTTCGAGAAGCAATAAAGTGATCAGTAGAGTATTTTTCTCACGAGGATTTGTGATTAACTACCAATTAAATTAAATTAAATTAAATTAAATTAAATTAAATTAATCTATCCAAATAATTTTCTAGAGTATGATTATTTACTAAAACTAATATAGAGTATTAAACTAAAGAATTAAAGAAAACAAGTTGTTAAGTTTAAATATGAATTCAATTAGAGAAAATATTCCATAACTATGGGCCATCTAATAATCCCGTTGAGTTTTTCCCTTAAATTGTCTAATTAATTTATCTAGTTTATCGATTGATAGGGTTTATATTACTCATAGCATTCTCTCGAAGCACTACTCGCCTATTCAAGATAATCTAATACCTATAATTCTATGGAAATAGAATTAACAAGAATGCATTAATAATTTCTGTATAGTAAACAAGCAAGGAGATTAGGTATAAGCTTATACTAACCGAATTTGTTCCCCGTGGTTCAAGTTCAAGATCTTTCTCTACTCAATCCTATATACAATATAGAATTCTCATCTTCGAGTTCAATTCTATATTCATATATAGTATTCAATTGGTGATCAAGCAATCAAATAATTATGCGCATGATTGAATAAATAAACCAATATGATAAAATAATACGAACAATTCAAGTTTCAAACTACAACGTTCATGTAGCACCCACAACCCTAGAACTAATAAATTATGAAATTAAAGAAAGGAGACGAGAAGATAACTAGTTGAAAGCTTTATCTGAGCGTGGTCTGCGTTCACTGCCTCCAAAGTGGTATCCTCCCTTAAAAATTAGATTTAGAATCCCTTTTATTCAAGTTAAGGCGCTTAGGACCCAAAAAGTCCTTCTCCAAGTCGAAATAGGACAATTCTCAAGATTGGGCGACATGGGAAGCGCGTCGCACCAGCCTAAGCGTTGAAGATTTTGGAGTTTTGTTTTTAGCACCATAGGTAGCGTTAGGCGCTAGCATGGATGCTAGAAACTAAACCGACAAAATTTTCAACTTGTTTTTTTATTCTACTCCTTCCGTCTCATATTATCAGTCGTGGTTACTAAAAATAGTTGTCTCAAATTATTTTTCATTTTAGAAGTTCAAGATAAAATTCATTATTTTTTTCTTTTTTACCCTTAGTAATAGTTATTCTCGAAGACTACAAACACCTCAATTATGGATAACTTTGTTCAAATACTAATGTAGAAAGATTAAATATTAAAACATGAATAAGGGTAAAGAAGTCAAAAACCCATCCTAATTATTTTTTCTTAAGGGGCGTGTATAAGAGAATCATGACAGATAATTTGAGACTGAGGGAGTACAATATTTGTTCTGTTATTTTGTTTGAGATGAGGTATTTCAAATAGGGTTAGCATCTTAGTCCTGACAATACTGCAAATGCTTTCAATGTATATTTTATCCCCTTTCAAAAGGAATACACAACTCTTACTATGTAAACTTTGAGAAAAATGATAGCTGACTTATATCCAATTTATATTATTCCTCATAAAAAAGGTCAAAAGTTATGTTTAGGCAATGATGCATCACAAAACTAAGTTAGTTGAAATAGGTGACAATAATTTTAAACTCAATGCCATGAGGTCAATGGTTTGAATCTTAATTGAAATTCTGGGAGTTGAAACTTTTGAGTTTTGACGAGGTTAGCGGAGGGAGGCTAGTCTATCTTGGGGCAATCCAAACCTAACAAATTACCATCTTTAGGCTTTTAGTAATCTTCTTTCTCTTTGGATCTTTTTGATTGTGTGTTCTCAGGTTTCTTTCTTTGCGTGTTTTCCTTAACCATTTTTGTTGTTCTTTGGTTAAATTTTACATATGAACTTCCCTTAGGATTGGACTCTTTCTTACAGTCCTTTTGCCAGCATAAATGAATCTTCTATCCAGGTTTAATTTCAACCCTTCTTCCAAGACACCTTCAACCAACTGTAGAGATATGGGGAGATATATGGACACTCTAAGTGCCTTGTTGATGTGATGCTCACACAACGAGGTGCTCTCTATTAATTAGATGGTGGACGAAGCTAAGTCAACAAAATGCAATAAGGTTTGGCGGAATTTTGTCAAATGTGATCACCTTGGGTACACGGCTCATTGCTTCTTAGCGACTATGTGTTGATAGAACTAATGTTGGTATGACCAGCGAGTTCGTTAGATAGTTGAATGCAAAGGTAGTTTTCGCAATGGACGAAGAGGGGTTGGCTTGTATCACTCATCTGAATGTAAACTTGAGCCGGGAGAAGAGACCATACTCTTATATTAGGTTAATTTGTAAGGCACATCATACGGAAGGGTTGAATAGCTAATATATTCAGTTTCGCTAAATTCTTCTCGTTTTAGTAAATGATTCTCTACTATCTAATTTCAATGGGGTAAATGATATAATTACCCACAAAAATAAAACTATATACCGTTGCCTACCTATTTATTTTTCTACCAATCAAACTAATTATATTTCCTACTCATGATAACTTTTGTGGGTAATTTTCTCTTTTTTCTCCTTTTCTTTTACATTTCTCTGCTTCTTTTATTTTTTTTTCCTTCTTTTTTCCTTTTCTTTTTTTTCCTTTTTCTTTTTCTTTTTTTATTTTTTCTTCATTTCTGTTCATTTATTTTTTGCCCAAATTATATTATTATTATTATTATTGGTGGTGGTGGTGGTGTCGTTATTATTATTATTACCGTAATTTAATTTCACACTAATTTTGGCTCCTTCTTTATTTTTTAATTTTTTTGTTTATTTTGTTTATTTGTTGTTTCTTTTCTAATTTCATTTAACTCCTTTTTTCTTTTATTTTTTTTTTCTCTTCATAATCTAATTTCACTGACTTTTTTCTCTTTTTTAGTATTCTTCTTTTTTTTTTTATACAATAAAAAAATAACTGATAAAGTAAATATTTGTTCACCTTATTTTTAATATAACTGGTATAATTTATATTTTGTCTTTTTTTTCTTATTGTTTTATAATTCAATTATTAGAACAACTTATACATTATAACTATTTTCCTTCTCTTTTTTGCTTTAATATTTTTTTCTTTTTTAATTCTTATTTATCATTATTTCAAAATATTTTTTACTTCCTTTTTTCATAATCTAATTCTGCACACATTTTTGACTCCTTTATTTTTTTTATTTTTTTTGTCTTTTTTTTATATTACTTATTAAAAAATAACTTACTTTAGCATATAGTATATCAAAAATAATATATTAGTAGCAGTTGAAGTATATTATTGCAGTATACTATGATACCCACATGGTATATATCATATACGAACAGGATATATGATATCGAGAACTCTATTAGAAAATTAAAAAATGACACATTGAATTTGGTTTTTGAAATTTTTTTTAAAAAAACTAAATTTAACTATATTGTTACATTATACCATATATTGTAATAGTATATTGTTGCAATAAATTATACACTATCGAATTAAATATGATATACCAAAATAGTATATAATATATTATTTTGGTATATATCATAAATTAGTCTTCTTCGCGTTCAACTCAATTTCAACCTAAATTTCAAAAAATTACTCCATAATTTCTACCAAATTGACTCAAACTTTAGCCACAACCTCCAATCAAATATTTCAAACTAAATATTTTGGTTTAAGAAAAAAATTTAAAAAAAATATGAGAACTCCGTTGAAAAGTTGAAAAAGAAGTCAATGAAAATTTCAAAAAAAATTCTAAAAGGACCAAATTATACTAGTATACTGTTACACTATATAGTATATTCTAATAGTATACCGTTGGAATGAACTGTATACCAAAATGGTATATAGTATATCATTTTGGTATACAGTACAAATTCTTCTTCGCTAGTTCAACGCAATAAATTATACACTATTGAATTAACTAAAATGGTATATAATATGTTATTTTGTTATATAGAGGATTGGTTCATTCCTTAAAAAAAATTAGTAGTATACTATTGTAGTTAATTATATACTCTTGAATTAATTATTGTATACCAATATAGTATACAATATACCATTTTGGTATATAGTACAAATTTTTAAAAAATATGAGAACTATGTTAAAAATTAAAAAAAACACAATGAAAATTTAAAAAGGACAAAATTGTAATAGTATATTGTTACACTATATAATATACTGTAACAGTATACTGTTGGAATAAATTGTATACCAAAATATTATATAGTATATTATTTTGGTATACAATACAAAATTTACTTCTCCGGTTCAACTCAGCTTTAACCCAAATTAAAAAAAATTACAGCAAAATCTCCACCATGGGAACATCATCTAAAACTTGAACAAGGATTTGAAAATTTTGTAAATCTAAAAAATGATCCAATTATAACGGTATACTATTGCAACATATTATATACTATTGTAGTATATTGTATATTATTGCAATATATTGTATACTATTATGAATATTATTGTAGAAATATTATTATATGTACTGCTAAATTATATTGTACTAGTAAATTGTATAATATATCGATATACTTTTAGTATTTTGTATACGGTAATGATATATTGTTGGATAATTATGTTTCTTCAGATTAAAAATTTTCAAGCTCAACAATGAAAGGTCTTCAAAATTTTAATTCCAATAATCACCTCAAATGAGCTCCAAATGCAACCAAATTTCCGTATAAACTTCTCAAAGGTACTATAGATAACATAAAGTATCATTTGCAAAATTCATGCTGATTTGTTTAGTTTATCGTCGAACTATATCAAATTTTAAGCACCGAAATCACAATCAAATTCCGAAAAATAACTCGAACAAGGACAAATAATAACAAAAAAATATGTAATTTGCAGGAAGGGAGAAAGTGTTTTTTAGCGATGAACGGTATTCATGGGTCATGATTTCATTCAACAAAAAAATTAAATTACATGCATGTATAAGTTAATTGAATCGTAATTTGTGCATATTGAGCAAACCTCTTTTGATGTATACACAAAATCATTAAATAGCTAAATAAATATTGCTACTCCTTACACCCATTAATTTGTCAAAATTTTACTTTGTGAATATCATAGAAATATTGTCTATCATATAAATAATTCAACCTATAAAAATAAAAGCAAGAACAAAGAGAGGAAATTGATGAAGGAGAAATGAAAAGTTTCTACCGTGGGTTGAAGGAAGGAAGATCAAGTGTGGGTTCGGTATAGGTTCATTTCACCTAAAGCCTTTAAAGACTTCCTTAATAAATGGGCATGTAATAATTTTATATGAAATAAGTAAGTTTAGTAATTATTATCCAATTGGATAAAATCGTATAATTACTTTAAGTTTAATAGATAGTCCCCGTAAATTCCTCATTTCTTCAATAGGGAAAAACAGCGAGGTGCAAGCCTCAATCATTTGAGAAATGCATTTTCTTAATTAGTATACATAAGTCCACCTCAACGGGACAAAAACACACATAAAAAGTGACCCCGAAATAAAACTTATAATAACATCTCCCTACATATTTACTCAACTACATGTACAAGTACAACTAAGAAAAATTGTCAAAATAAATTCTTTTCAAGCATACCGTGAATTCTAACTATTCGATGCTACATTGCGAAATCTTAACATATTAAAATCCCATTACTTGATCATGTCGAAATCCTTATTCATGGCTAATTTACAATGGTAGGGCTAGTGTCACGACCCAATTCAAACTATATGTCGTGATGGCGCTCAACGTCGCCGTTAGGCAAGCCAACAGTGAACATCCAACTTAATTTTTTATTTTATTAATTTCGAAATCGTGAATTTTATTAGATAAAGAAATTAACGCAATAAAATCATAGAAACTTACAATTTAAATAGAATAAATAATAAGAGTGTGTCAATGCTAAGTAAAACCACAAACAAATTCTAGAACAACCCAAAATCAGGTGTCACAAGTGCCTGAGCGTCTGCTAATGAGTACAATAATAATACAACATCTATCTGGAATATAAAATAGACATGATAAATTAAATAAATAAGATGGAGACGTTGAGGGTTGCGATGTATAGCATAGAAAGCAACTCACAATAAAGTCCCCTCAATAGTTGCGCCTACGTGCCGGGATGACCACCAAATGAACCTGTCAAATCATGCACGTTTAGTGCAAAAGTGTAGCGTGAGTATGTAAATCAACGCCTACTGTAACGACCCGACCGGTCGTTTTGAACATTTATACTTCGCTCGGTAGTTTGAGGGCATGAGTAGCTCCGTATGATGTAATATGACTTATGTGAATTGTCGGTTTTAATTTTCAGGTTATTCAAATTTGAATTGAAAAAATGATTCTTAGTTAGAAGCTTTAAATTTGAAAGAGTCGACCAAGTTTGACTTTTTGTGAATTTGAACTCGCAATGGAGTTCTAGTTGTTCCATTAGCTCCATTAGGTAATTTCGGACTTTGGAGCGCGTCCAAATTGTGATTCGGAGGTCCGTAGTCGAATTTGGCTCGAAATGACGAAAGTTAAAATTATGAAAAGTTTGAGCGGGAGTGGACTTTTTGATATCGGATTCGGATTGTGATTACGGGAATTGAAATATCTTCGTTACATTATTTGGGACTTGTGCGCAAAATTTGAAGTCATTCCGGATTGATTTGTTATGTTTCGGCACGAGTTATTGAATTTGAAAGTTCAAAGTTCATAGATTTCGATTTGAGGTGCAATTCATCGTTTTAATATTGTTATGCGTGATTTGAGGCCTCGAGTAGGTCCGTGTTATGTTATTGAACTTGTTGGTATATTTGGACGGGGTCACGAGAGGCTCGGGTGTGTTTCGGATTGATTTCGGATCATTTTCTTCAATGTTGCTATTGCTGGTTCTGGTATGACCGCACCTGCGGCTGGTTTGCGCAGGTGCGAGGTCGGAGAAATGACGAAGGGGTCGCAGGAGCGAAAATATTGCTGGGAGCAGGGTTCCGCAGAAGGGGAGATTGCTTCGCATCTGCGAAGGCACAGATGCGGTGAGTTGAGCGCAGAAGCGACAAGTGGGCGCGCACCTGTGAGTGCGGCAGATGCGGGAATTTTACCGCAGGTGCGAAGGCATACCTCCGGTACTTCTCCGCAGAAGCGTGTTTTTGCTCGCAAATGCGACGCTGCAGAAGCCGCTAATGTGTCGCAGGTGCGAAAGTGGTAGGCAGAATGATAAATACAAGGGTTCGCGATTTTGGCTTCATTTTAACATTTTCAAGTTTGGATTGAGGCAATTCTTGGAGCAATTTTCATATTGTGAACTGTGGTAAGTATTCTCTACTCATTTTTTATCTTATATCACAAATCTAGGATCGTTTTTAGTAATTGGATTGTGAATTTTATAGAGAAAATTGGGGGTTTTGGCCTAAAGATTCATAATATGAATTTTTGAGTTTTGAACATCGAATCAGAGTCGGATTTGAGTGAAACTAGTATGGTTGGACTCGTAATTGAATGGATTAGTGGATTTTATAAATTTTGTCGGGTTCCGAGGTGCGGTCCCGGGATGGGCTTTTGGTCGATTTTGGGCTTTTGATTCAAGATTTGATCTTTTCGATTGGGATTGGTTCCTTTAGCATTGTTTGATGTATTTGAGTTATTTTTGGTTAGGTTTTGAGCCATTCGGAGGTCGGAACGCGTGGGATGACATTTTAGAGCATCGCTCGGCTTGTTCGGTGTTGGAATTGGCTTGTTCGAGGTAACTCTTCTAATCTTAGTGCTGAGGGTATGAAACCTTGAGATGCGTGTTATGTGATTTGTGTTGAGGTAACGCACATGCTAGGTGACGGGTGTGTGGGCTTGCACCATGTGAATTGGGACTCTGTTGTTTCCATGGCATTGAATAGTGGCCTTATTTTGTTGATATCCGTGTTTTCACCATGTGATAAAGTAATTGAGCTGTCAATCATGCTAGATATCATGTTTAGGCTTTATGCCAATATTGTTTGGACCCATAGTGGTCGTTTCTTACTGTCATCTCACTGATTTCATTGATATTTCGTACTCAGTCATATTCATGCATTCATACCATATCTCAGTCTCAGATATTATTTATTGATACATCATATCATTGTTGTCGGGCTAGTTTCATGGCATTGTGAGCCTGTGAGTGAGACTGGAGAGATTGATGACTGAGTGAGGCCGAGGGCCTGAGTGAGAGTGATATTTTGGGATCGGGTTGCACGCCGCAACATGTTATATTGATTACATTTTATGGGATCGGGATGCACGCCGCATATATATATATATATATATATATATATATATATATATATATATATATATATATATATATATATATAATTTGATCGGGTTGCATGCCGCAACAATATTGAATCGGGCTGCACGCCGCAACAATATAGCTCTTGGTCTGAAGGAGCCCCTCCGGAGTCTGCACACCCCCAGTGAGATTGCTGGGAGCAGGGTTCCGCAGAAGCGACAAGTGGGCGCACACCTACGAGTGCGCAGATGCGGGCATTTTACCGCAGGTGTGAAGGCATACCTCCAGTGCTTCTCCGCAGAAGCGTGTTTTTGCTCGCAAATGCGACACCGCAGAAGCGGCTAATGTGTCGCAGGTGCGAAAGTGCTCGGCATAATGATAAATATAAGGGTACACGATTTTGGCTTTATTTAAACATTTCCAAGCTCGGATTGAGGCGATTCTTTGAGAAATTTTCATCTTGTGGACTGGGGTAAGTGTTCTCTACTCATTTTTTATCTTATATCACGAATCTACCTTCATTTTTGGTAATTGAATTATGAAATTTATAGAGAAAATTGGGGGTTTTGGCCTAAAGTTTCATAATATGAATTTTTGAGTTTTGAATATCGAATCGGAGTCGGATTTGAGTGAACGAGTATGGTTGGACTTGTAATTGAATGGGTTGTTGAATTTTGTAAATTTTGTCGGGTTCCGAGGTACGGGCCCTGGATGGGCTTTTGGCCGATTTTGGGATTTTGATTCAAGATTTGATATTTTCGATCGGGATTGTTTCCTTTAGCATTGTTTGATGTATTTGATTTATTTTTGGTTAGTTTTTTAGCCGTTCGGAGGTCAGAACACGCAGGATGGTATTTTGGAGTATCGCTTGGCTTGCTCGGTGTTGGAATTAGCTTGTTCGAGGTAACTCTTCTAATCTTAGTGCTGAGGGTATGAAACCCCGAGATGCGTGTTATGTGATTTGTGTTGAGGTGACGCACATGCTAGATGACGAGCGTGTGGGCGTGCACCATGTGAATTGAAACTCTGTTATTTCCATGGCACTGAATAGTGGCCCTATTTTGTTGATATCCATGTTTACACCATGTGATAAAGTAATTGAGCTGTCAATCATGCTAGATATGTTTAGGCTTTATGTCGATATTGTTTGGACCCATAATGGTCGTTTCTTACTGTCATCTCACTGATTTCATTGATATTTCGTACTCAATCATATTCATGCATTCATACCATATCTCAGTCTCAGATATTATTTATTGATACATCATATCATTATTGTCGGGCTAGTTTCTTGACATTGTGAGCCCGTGAGTGAGACTGGAGAGATTGATGACTGAGTGAGAGTGACATTTTGGGATCGGGCTATACGCCGCAGCATATTATATTGATTATATTTTATATGGATCGGGTTGCATGGATTATATTGATATATATTATTATATCGGGTTGTATGCTGCAATAATATTGGATCGGGTTGCACGCCGCAACAATATTGGATCGGGCTGCACGCCGCAACAATATAGCGCTTGGGCTGAAAGAACCCCTCCAGAGTCTGCACACCCCCCAGTGAGCGCAGTCGACTATATATATATGGATCGGGTTACATGCCGCAACGAGCCTTATGGTCATATATGGATCGGGCTGCATACCGCAGCAGGTATTGTACAACACTGAGTGATTGAGTGTGCTGAGCCTTGAGCATAGTGAGAGAGAATGCGAGACAATGAGATTGAGTACTCTGAGAGTGTGCGTTCATGAGTTCATCTCTGAGATACATTGCATTGACATGCACACATGATATACAGGCATTGAGATGTATTTTCCTCATGTCGTATGGTATCACATCATTTATGATTTCTCACACATGTTGACAGATGGGCATAATGATGCATTTGTTTTGCACTGGTTATCTGGAAAGAAAATGAAACATTTTATTTATTATGCAAAGAATTTTGGGAAAATTATTGTTTTCAAACTTATTCATAATTTGGTAATCTCTGGTAAACGATTTGGGTTTCATTGAAGTACTTGAAAGGCAGAACTATTTTCAGAAATCATATTTTTTTGTTGAACATTTGAGTGTTGAGTTACTTCTGGTATTACTTGTTTTATGTTGTTATGAACTATTGTTGGTTATTGAAGTTGGGACCCGACCTTGGTACAAGTTCGTCACTACTTTCAACCTAAGGTTAGGTTTGTTACTTATTTATTGAGTACATGGGGTCGGTTGTACTCATACTACACTTATGCACCTTGCGTGCAGGTGTTGGTTGCTGATGTTGCTGTGTTCGATGGAAGCTGGATTGAAGATGTACCTACGTCCCAGCCATAGCTGCCTCTTGTTCGTGGTAGCTTTAGATCTGTAAAACACTATTTATGTACTATTCAAACAGACTATGTATTTATTTCATTTCCACTTTGTAAACTCTATTCTTAGAAGCTCATGATTTGTACTACCAGTTCTTGGAAAATGTATAAGATTCAGATAATTCCTTTTGTTCAATTGTCTTATTAATATTATTAAAATTGGATGGTTATTAGTTGGCTTACCTAGCGGGTTGGGTTATGTGCCATCATGACTAGTGGATTTGGGGTCGTGATACATACCTAGTAGGTATCTAGCCTAACCCCGAAGAAGTAGTGACGAGGGATCGACATCAACATTTACTAGTGGTCAATATGATAAATCATAAACAGATATGAAGCATAACCGTAATAAAGAGGTAAAAATTGTAACTAACATAATCCTCTAACATTCCTTTTGACGATATAAATCTCTCAAATGTCATATGCTATCTCAACAGATCAGAAATATCAAGTGTAATCTCAAACAGATAAGGAATACCATATAAATGCCAGGTCTTAATAGGGGGGAGGGATCTCACGAATATCGGGACTGCTAGCGATATCACGCATGATTATGCTGAGGTCGTACTGCCCAATTCAGAGTGGTGTGTACACTGCCGAGGATCGACTGGCGCGAACCAAAGATGTATCTCAATATACTGCCGAGGCATTCGGCCCGATCCACAGGAAAGGAAGAAACTTATCGAGTTACGAGTCACGTGCTTACAACACAGGTACAAGAGCATAAAGTAAACATGACTTTTTTTACCGTTAATCAAATATCTCGCCAAACCACTTAGGGTGATAAAGCTCGGCCTAATATATTCCCAACTTAATTTTAATTATAAATTTAATTAATTAAGCTATCAAATTAAGTTTAAATAATTCAAATATTACATGATAAAGTCTTAAGTTTACCCGGACATAAACATGCTTTTAGCTACGTACGAACTCTCGTCACCTCGTGCGTACATAGTACCCACAACTAGTAGCACATAACAATTTAATTAATACCTACGAGGTAGTTTTCCCTTCACAAGATTAGACATGAGACTTACCTCGCTGCGAAGTTCCATAACTGACTCCAACGCCTCTCTAACACCTCAAACCGACACTCATCAATCTGAAACTAGTCAAATAACATGCAAACCAATAAAAGTATACTCCAATACTCATAATTAATTAATTTATAAAAATTCTCACCTCCGATCGAAAAGTCAACAAAGTCCTAGATTTCGAATTTTTTTGAAGATAAACATTACACATAATACCACGAACTCAAATATATAATTTATTCCTAATTTCATGGTCAAACTCCAAAATATCAAATTCTAGGCTTTTCTTCAAAAATCCCACAGTTTGTACAAAATTTCATGTTTAAATCCATACATAATTCATGTATTTATCTTACAACAAGTGAAAATAATATATCTCATAGAAAATGATGAAAATCTTCCGTCCAAGAGCTCCAAAAATCGCCCAACCAAGTGAAAATGTAAGAGAAATGAGCTAAGTCCCGAAATAAAAAGCTCTCTACCCAGGCATTTCCTCTTCGCGATCGCGAAGGCCAAAAATACTGCTGCCAAAAATTACTCTACGCGTTCCCGACCTCCACGTCACGTTTACGAAGCCTTCTAATCCCGGCCCTTCGCGTTCGCGGTCTACATGATGCATTTGCGAAGGCTTAACGCCTGCCAGGGCCCCAGCTCCCCCATTCTTCTATGCGTTCGCGATACCCAGTCGTGTTCCCGTAGGTTACACCCAGTCCTTCTCCGCGTTCACGACACTTGTACCGCGTTCACGATGCACAAATTCCTCCCCAGCTCAAGCTACTCTTTGTGATCACGTCCCTTTACCCGCGATCGCAATGCTTACCAGGAACACCAGAAACTAGGAATGATAAAACAAGAAGACTTTATCCGAAACCATCCTGAAACATACCCGAGGCCCCCGGGACCCGGTCCAATCACATCAACAAATCCCAAAACATAACACGAACCTACTTGAGGCCTCAAATCACACCAAACAACATCAAAACTACGAATCGACGGTCAAAACCTTTCTTTCAACATTCAAACTTCGCCGAACGCGTCCGAATTACACTTAAACATTCTCGAATGACGCCAAATTGTACGTGCAAGTCACAAATCACGATATGAACCTATTCCAAGGCTCGGAACCTCAAACGGACATTGATAACACTAAAGTCCACTTCAAATCAACCTTAAAAAATTCTAAAACCTTCAAAATGCCAACTTTCCACAATAAGCGCCGAAATGCTCCTGGATCATCTGATACTCAACCAGAACATACGCCCAAGTCCGAAATAATCATACGAACCTATTGGAAGCTTCAAATCCCGATTCTGAGGTCGTTTACTCAAAAGTCAAACCTTGGTCAACCCTTCCAACTTAAACCTTTCGAATTGCGAATTTTTCTTCTGAGTCAACTCCGAACTTCCCGAAATTCAATTTTGACTAGCGTACAAGTCGTAATACATAAAGTGAAGCTACTTAAGGTATCAAATCACGAAACGGCACACTAGAGCTCAAAACGACCAGTTGGATCGTTACAGCTAGAGTGTAGGAAACGGGTTCAACAGAATCTAGTTGTTTTAATTCAAACTTTATTTTTTTCTTAATAAATGTACATTCGGGAACATTTGATAAAATTAAAACGATACAAAGAAGATTAGCATGATCCCGCGCAAGGATGATATGGACAAATCGGGAAGATCTTAATAAATTTATTTAAGATGTACAAATTATTAAGTTAGAACCAATAATTCAAAAGGATAAAATCTCTAACACAAAAACTTCAAATTTTAATTCTGTCTCAATAGTTTGTACCTTCCGGATAAAATACACCTTTACAGACAACATAGTAGGAAACTATTAGAGAATCGGATTATAAAAATGAGATTATGAAGGTAACTTAAAAATAATCTTGCTAGATTTGGTTCTTGAGTTAGTTGTACTACAGCATCAAGGATTGATTTTGTTGACAATTATATATCCTTATGATTTATGTTGGAAAACAAAAATATATCCTTATGATTTATGATTATTTTAAAACCATCCTTTTATAATATTTGTAACAATAAATCTAAATAAAAGGTAAAAAAGGATTAGTAGTGAGTAAAAATCTAAATGTGAACAAAGATTACGTCAAATTTTCAAATTCAAAATTCAAACAGAAGATAGAAAATATAGTTGGTTATTCTCTATCCTTTGAAAATGAAAATGTCGTTATATAGTTTAATAAAAATAAAAGGAATTATTTTCCAAATACTTTTAGAATAATGTGATTGAGATGAATCTCATACTATTTTGGGAAATGTTGAAATATGTTGTACCATCCCACTTTATAATGTTATTATATAAAAATTTATAAATTTCAAGAATCCAAATTTCGAATTTTATGTGATTTATTTATACCGAACTAAAATTT
The DNA here is from genome assembly GCF_000715075.1 of Nicotiana tabacum. Lineage (NCBI taxonomy): Eukaryota > Viridiplantae > Streptophyta > Magnoliopsida > Solanales > Solanaceae > Nicotiana > Nicotiana tabacum. Next base: position 90,322,154 of record NC_134092.1, on the reverse strand, counting down.
ATACCATTACTTTAAACTCTTATTTCACTACCACTAATTTATTAGTAAAATTAATATTATAAATTTTGTGTCCAAGTCAAACAGGGTGAAAATTATTTTTTTCAACTTCATGTGATGCACTTTCAAATTTAAATTATAGACATTTCCTCCTTCTACCCAATCATACATTTAAATGTCTCTTACACCCTCTAAATTATCGATCTCCTCTTTTAAATTTTTTAATTTCATGATACTTTTTATTTTCAGAATTATTGAACTTGCTAATTTAACTAATTAATCAAGTTTTATTTCTGGAGTAAAAAAATTAAATAAATAGTAACCACTTGTGTATTAATAAATAACTTTAAAGAAACAAACATCAAGTTTAAAAAATAAATTGTTAGTATTACTAATTTGATTCACGAAATTAAATCCATAGTATATGTTATTTTATTTATGACAATTAAAATTTAAAACTTTATCTAAAAAAATGAAAAAATAAAATAAAAAATGGGGCCCGATTTAAGATCACCATTTAGGCTAAGACATGACATCATTTGCTTGGTTTCTATAGGTAAAAGAATTGAGGTAAAGAAAAACATTATTGTACAAAAAGAAATTGAAATACTATCACATAGATGCTGAATTGACAACATAAATGGCAGAAAGCTCATCGAAACTACATGTTTACATCTAGCTAATGAATTATAGTTTTTATTATTTAATTATAAATAAGTGATATGTATTCTTTATTTAAAATGTAGTAACTTTTAAGGTTAAATTGTTTGGTTTAGTATAAATACCAGATAAAAGAAATGGGTCGCAACAAAATTGACAATAAGTGTAATACCTCACAAAATAGATAAACATAGATAATAAGGATTCATGTGGCACCCCGATTTGTTTGGGACTAAACATAGTTATTGTGTTGGTGTATATACTGGGTCGTATATATATTTTTCATGTAATAAAAATAAGTCATATTAAGTGTAAGCTAAAAACCCGTAGTTTGCACTCTAATTACTGCACTTCACTTGTGTTTGAGCTTAAATGATGGTGATTTGCACTTATTAAGTATTTTATATCTTGCAGGAAATGATTCTGAGTTAAAAAGATAATTTGAAGATAAAATTGAATAATGTGGAACTTTGAAGTCTGAGTAAAAGCCCAAGGAATTAAACCGGGATCGCATTTGGGGGTCGAGGCCCAAATCTGAATATCAAAAAGCGAGAAGACAAATTTACTTTGAGAAAAATACACTACCCCGCCGAGGGGTGCATGGCGCTAGTGCAAAATTCCTGCAGAGTGACAAAAATTAACTCTTTGAAAATCCTCTGTGCATTTTCCTTTGAGTAGTTTCCCACTTCGGCTTGGAAAGGGTAATTTTGTCCGGGCACATTCCTCATGGTATAAATACACCAAAAATACAATTTTGAGGGGACTTTTAACCTTGGGAGATTTTGGAGAGCATTGGAGGCTTCAAAGCATAAGATTTCATCTTCCTTCTACCAATTCAATACACGAGTTTGGATTATAATATTATATTAATGTTCTCTTATTCTTTAACTCTATTTGTAATGACTTTCTTCATATCTATGAAGCAGTTTACCTTAGGGTTTGATGTTGTGACGACCCGATAGGTCGTTTTGAGTACTAGCCTTTATTTCCGCGCTCCGAGACCTCAGTTAGCTTCGTTTGATATTTCTTGGATTGCATGCATGGTCTGTATCGCTTTTTGAAAAAAATTATGTGAAAATTTGAAGAAAACATAATTTTTGGCTTTAAAAATAACTTGAGTTGACTACAGTCAATATTTTGTGAAAACGATCTTGGCTCGGTATTTTGTCAATTCCGGTAGATCTGTATAGTGATTTTGGACTCAGGCGTATGTCCACAATTGAAATTGGAGGTCCCTAGGTTGATTTGACTCATTTTGCCGAAATTTAGTATTTTGAAAGTTTTAAAATTTTCTAAGTTTGACCGTAAGTTGACTTCATGGCTATCGGGTTTGGATTTTGATGTTGAAACTTGATATAACTCTGTATTACTATTTGAAACCTGTTAGCAAAATTTTGTGCAATTCGGAGTTGGTTTGACTTGATTCGGACGCTTAGTTGTGATTCTAGTTATTCTTGAGTTTCCGTTGAAATTTCATTCATTTTGATGTTTGATTTGTTGATTTAGATGTTATTTTGATGATTTGATCGTGCAAGCGAGTTTATATGATGTTATTACATTTGTGTGCATGTTTGGTTTAGAGCTCGAGGGGCTCTGATGAGTTTCAGACGCGTTTCAGAAGAGTTTTGGATAACTTGGACTAGCTGGTGCATTGCTGCTTCAGATGTTGGACTGCAAATCTCGCATTTGCGAGGTCTGGCTAACAAATTCGAGCCTCGCTTTTGCGATCACCACATCACATTTGCGAGCATGGGCTGGACACTGGGGTTCTCGCATTTGCAAGAAAAGAGACGCATTTACGATTTGTCTTGTGTCGGCATTTGCGACTCTGTTATCACAAATGCGATGTTATGTTGAGTATGGGTATCTTCGCATTTGCGAAGAACTTGGTCGTTTTGCGAAGGAGAGCAGTTCACATGTGATATCAATTTGTCGCAATTGCGACATCTGGGTTTCTGATGCACAGTTCGCATTTGCGACCTATGCTTCGCATTTGTGATTACAGCAATTGCGAACAAGACATCGCAATTGCGACATCTGCTACTGGGTAAAAGAAGAAAAAATCAGGACTTAGATCATTTTATACCATTTCTCAACCTTAAGCACTCTAGAGGCGATTTTCCAAGAGATTTTCTTCCCAAATTCATCGGTAAGTAACTTTAATCCATTTATTTTCAATTCCCCATTACTCTTCATGAAATTTCAATATTATATTTAGGATTTTCATGGTAGAAATTAGGGATTTGGGTAGAAATTGAAAACTTTTGTAAAATTGAGATTTAGACCTCAAATTGAGGTTGGATTTCGAAACAAATTACATAAGTGGGCTCAGGGGTGAATGGATAATCGGATTTTGGTCCGAATTTGGGATTTTGACCAACCGGACCCGGGGTTAACTTTTGAAAAAATGATCAAAATTGAACCTATTTCATTGATGGGTAGTTTCTAAAGCTTATTTTGAATCATTTGATCGATAATTTGTTAGATTTAGTTGGTAGGCAAGGTCATGGTTGGTTGATTGTTTTGATTCGCGGAGTGAGGTAAGTGTTGTGTCTAACCTTGACTTGAGGGAATTAGGAATTCTTGAACTATGTGTTATGTGAATTATGTGGGGAAACGACGTATATGCGAGGTAATGAGTGTATATACGCCGTCATAGGATTTAGCCTGCGTGAATTTGATATTTATTTCCATGCTTTAGTTTATTACATGATATTTTTGCTTCATGCCTTAATTGTTACATGTCTTTAATTGACTTTCATGTCATATCTGTTACTTGTCATTTAGTTGTCCCTTTGTCTAAATTTGTTCGTTCTTTCCACGACTCCTGCTTATTTGCTATCTGCTTCTACCTGTCTTAATTGCATACTTTAATTGCCACATGCTTTACTAGCTATATTGTTTTATAATATTTATTGCATTCTATAATGTGGTTTCACTTGCGTGAGTTGTTTAGTTGTTAGAGACTGATGAATAGGTAAACTCGAGACTTCTGAGTTGCGAGAGATTCTTTGATTATTCTGTGGTTCTTTATTGCCTTGTACATTTACCCTCTTGATGTAGAAATTCTTGTAAATTTGGTTGTTGAATTGTTTATGTTGATGATTGAAATTGTTTGGGGAGCGGGTTGCAAGCTACAACAGGAATTGAAAGGTAATGAACTGAAATGGTGGAATAAGGTTGGATTATGATATGGACAGATGATGACATGGTGGGATCGAGTTGCGCCGCAACTGATTGCATATGTGGTACTTGTTTGTGATTATTGAATTAGCCTCGGCATTGTGATATGAGGCTATGAGACTTGTTATTCTGGGCCCTCCGATAGTTGAATTTCGAGTTCGTTTTCATGAGTTAATTACTTTACTTCCATTTCCTGTTTTCTGTTATTATTATAATTATTATTGCGTATAGGTTATTATAAGTGGCCCACCTTAGCCTCGTTTCTATTTCGTCGATGTTAGGCTTGGCACTTATATAGTACATGGGGTCGGTTGTACTCATACTACAACTGCACTTCTTGTGCAAATACCAGAGTTGATCGCAACAACGCATAGTGAGACTGTCCTGATCCAGCTACTTATGGAGACTTGAGGTATAACTGCATAGCGTCCGCAACCCTGGAGTCCCCTTCTATTTCATCATTGTTGTTTATTTAGATTCAAATAGTTGTGTTTATTCAGACTATTATTTGTAGCACTATAGACGCTCATGTATTCGTGACTCCAGTTTCTGGGATGATATTCAGATTACGTTGTTCGGTAGTATATCACCTTATTTCAAACTATTCGGTTGTTATTGTTAACATTTTCATTTAAATTGTTAAAATTAGTTAATAAATTTAGCTAACGTTGGCTTGTCTAACAAGTGAAATGTTAAGTGCCATCACGGTTTCGAGGGTAGGAATTCGGGTCGTGACAGACGTGATTTGATGACTTGGTTGTTGTTTATGGATTTGACTACTATTTAATTGCTTGAATTTATTGTAGAAACTTTAATATTATTTGTAATTTTATACTTTATAGTGTTTAATTGAAAGAGTAACATCTTTTTCAATATTATTGCATCGTATGCCTTAGTTCATTTTGGTGATTCTTTGAAGCAATCGAGAGAGCTTTTTGAGTTACCGTTTAAATCATGATTGAGAAATATTCGCGATAAGTTTCTCTTAGATCATTCATACCAATAAATTCTTGCAAGTTTCACCGCACTTCACATTAGCTTATTTGAAAGATTTAGATTTAATCGCGAGAGGAATTTGAATCGGAAGTATAAGCTAATCACCTATTGAATTCATGAGAATCGATAGAACCTTAAGAGTGAAATATAACATTGTCACGTTCAGAATAACAATTTTGCACCTATCATATCAAAACACTTATTTTTCATCTTGAATCTTGATAATAACCTGTTGCTCTACTCTCTAATCAAAGTGTTAATCATCATGAATAGCATTAAACCAGAAATTACTTGAACACCATTTAAATCCAATCCCTGTGTGATGACCCAAAATGTCATCTTTAAATTTAATAATTAATTTTATGTTCTAAGACCTTGAAAAGCACTATTTTATTTCTCTCCTATTCCTTGTCAAATATTAATTCTTGAATTCCTGCAATAATTGTTACATGCTTATTTGATTTATGTGTCTTAATTGCTACTTGACATTTAGCATATTAAATATTAAACTGTCTATTTTCTCCCTAATTTCCACAATTAACTGCTACTTGTCATTGTTTGTTTCATAAATAAATTATAATTATTGTATGCATTGATGTTTAATAGTTTCTCATTGAATGCGATATTTATTGGAGTATTTTTATTACATTTAAGAGTTGTTAAAATATATGGGGAACGGGTTGCACGCCGCAACAGATTTTTTTAAAGTTTATATTGGGGGGAACGGGTTGCACGGCGCAACGGAAATGAAAATAAATATATTGGGGGATCGGGTTGCACGCCGCAACAGATTTATTCTAAGTTTATATTGTTGGAGCGGGTTGCACGCCGCAATGGAAACAAGTTGAGGGATTATGACTGCTGAATTTGACTTCAATTATTGATATTATTTACCGGTCTTACTACTATTCTTGTTATTATTATTATTATTATTGTGTATTATTATTATTATTATTATTATTATTATTATTATTATCATTATTATTATTATTATTATTATTATTATTATTATTATTATTATTATTATTATTATTATTATTATTATTATTATTATTATTTTTGTGAAAAGATAAATGTAAGCGACCTGCCTTAGTCTCGTCACTACTTTATCGAGGTTAGGCTCGGCACTTACAGAGTACATGGGGTCGGTTGTACTCATACTACACTCTCCACTTCTTGTGCAGATTTCGGAGTTGGTCCTAGCGGCGTACCATAGACTTGCTCGAATTTCAGATACCCAGAGGAGACTTGAGGTATAACTGCACAACGTCCGCAGTTCTGAAGTCTCCGTCTACTTTATTTTAGTTGTGTGTTTTCTTTCAGACAACTTTATTTTATTCAGACCCTTATTTGTATTATTCTAGAAGCTCGTGCACTTATGACTCTAGTTCTGGGATGGTATTTAGATATTGCGTTTATTATGGATTATTCACTTTATTTCAGACTTTATTTTTGCATTTGTTTTTTTGTTATTAATTTAAAATTGTGTTAAAATGGTTGATCATATTCTAATGTTGGCTTGCCTAGTAAGTGAAATGTTAGGCGCCATCACGGTCCCGAACGTTAGAATTTTGGGTCGTGACAGTTGGTATCAAGGCCCTAGGTTACATAGGTCTCACGAGTCACGAGCAAACTTAGTAGAGTCTGAAGGATTGGTACAGAGACGTTTGTACTTATCTTCCATAGGCTATAAAGCTTAGGAACAATATCACTTCTTTCTTACTCTGTCGTGCGATCTTATTCTATCATCGATAATTGAACCATTCTATTCTTATTCTCTAGCAGATGGCGAGAACACGTAATACATCTACTGACGGACATGGACTAGAGCCCCCGGTGGCAACTATGGCTAGGGGTAGAGGTCGAGGCCGAGGCAGAGGCAGAGGTAGAGCTCAGTCTAGAGCTCGAGCAGCAACACCTGTTGTAGAACCTCAGGTGGATCTTCAGGAGGAGGTTCCAATTCAGACTGTACGGTTGGACCAATTCAGGTCCTATGAAGATTCATAGTTACTATAGTGCTTGAGGACGCCTTAGTCCGTTTGATGAGTCCTATAGAGGGCGTGCCCCAGAATGGTACAACTCCAGTGGCACCAGCCGTCTCACAGGCTGGGAGAGGAGCACAGACTCCCACTACTCCCGTTCCGGAGCAGATGGCTCCCCAGTATCAGGCTCCAGCAGCCCCGCCAATTGGGGTAGTTCAGCCAGTTGTTGCGGCACAGGCCGGTGATAGGCCCACCATGTCTTTTGAAGCCTTATTGAGACTAGATAAGTTTACTAAGTTCTTTCCCGTTCACTTCAGTGATACACCTTCTGAGGACCCACAGGATTATCTTGACCGCTGCCATGAGGTGCTGCGGAACATGGGTATAGTTGAGACCAATGGGTTGATTTTGTTGTATTTCATATGACGGGTTCCACCAAGTGGTAGTGGAGAGATTATACATTGACCAGACCATTTGGATCGCCTGCATTGACCTGGGAATAGTTCTCACAGCTATTTCTAGAGAAGTTCCTTCATATCACATTGAGAGAGGATTATCGCAGGCAATTTGAGCATCTACAACAATGTAACAACCCGACCGGTCGTTTTGAGATCTAGTGCAGCGTTCGACGGTTTGAGGCCATGAGCATCTTCACTTCAGGTATTATGACTTGTACGCGTGGTCGGGATTGAATTTCGGGAAGTTCGGAGTTGAATTGGAAAGAAAATTCTCATTTCGAAAGCTTTAAGTTGGAAGAATTGACTAAGATTGGATTTTAGGGTAAATGGCCTTGGAATCGGGATTTGAAGGTATGATGATTTCGGACTTGGGCATATGTTCGGATCGGGTTTTAGATGCCCCGGAAGCGTTTCGATACCTATTGTGGAAGTTAGCATTTTTGTGGAAGTTAATATTTTGGAAGAATTCCATAAATTTGGGTTGAAGTACATTTCAATGTTATTGATGTCCGTTTGGAATTCCGAGTCTGAGAATAGCTCCGTATGGTGATTTTGGTATTGGGAGCTCGTCCGGAAGTGGATTTGGAGGTCTGTAGGTCATTTTGGAGTCGTTTGGCGAAAGTTAGAAATTTGAAGGTTTTTGAAAAGTTTGACAGGAAGTGGACCTTTTGATATCGGGGTCGGAATCCGATTTCAGAAGTTGGAGTAGGTCTGTAATGTCAAATATGACTTGTGTGCAAAATTTGAGGGCAATCAGGCGTGATTTGATATATTTCGTCATCGAATGAGGAAGTTTGAAGTTTTAAAATTCATAAAGCTTAAATTGGAGTGTGATTCGTGGTATTAGCGTTGTTTGATGTGATTTGAGGCCTCGAGTAGGTCCGCATTATGTTTTGGAACTGGTTGGTGTGATTGGACGGGGTTCCGGGAGCCTCGGGTGGATTCTAGGTGGTTAACGGATCGAAATGGAATTTGAGGAAGAGCTGAAGCAGCTAGGCATATAGTGTAATCGCACCTGCGTGAAAAGGGCCGCAAGTGCGAGCCCGCATGTGCGGGAAAGGACTCGCGGAAGCGGATTTTGCTAGGGGAGGCGTGGGCCGCAGATACGGTCGATATCCACAGAAGGGGGACCGCACCTGCGTGCATGGAGCCGCAGAAGCGGATGGTGGCCGCAGATGCGGAGTTGATGGGTCTGGTGGAAGACCGCAAAAGCGGTAGTTGGGCTGCACCTGCGGAACTGCAGAAGCGGTCAAGTGACCGCATGTGCGGAAGTCGGGGCTGGGCAGTGTCTTCTTTAAAATGAGGATTTGGCTCTATCTCAATTCATTTCTCCCATGGGAGCCGATTTTGGAGCACATTGGAGTGCCATCTTCATCAATCATAATAGGGTAAGTGCTTTCTTCACAATTTTGAGTTAAATACATGAGTTTATATGGATTTGAACATGCAAATTAGTAGAAATTGGGGCTTTGGTGAAAAAACCTAGAATCTTGTATATTTGGATTTTGACAATGAATTTTTGACATGGAATTGAGAATAAATTATATATTTGAGTCCGTGATGTCATGGGCAAAGTTTATCTTCGAGAATTTTTGAAATCCGGGCGCGTGGGCCCGAGGGCGATTTTATCGACTTTTCAAGCGGAGTTGGGAATTATTGTAAATATGATTATAATGAGTATTTGAGTATATATTAATGGGTTTGCATAATTATTGACTAGTTTTGGAGCATTGGGCATCGGTTTGAGTCGTTGGAAGGGCTTGGGAGCCGGTTATGGAACTTCGGAGCGAGGTAAGTCTCCTTTCTAACCTTATAAGAGGGAATTTACCCCATAGGTGAAATAATTCAATTTGTGCTTCTATTTGTGGGGCCTACGTACGTACGAAGTGACGAGAGTCCGTGCGTAGCTACTATTATGCTTATGTCTGGGTAGTCTAGGACACGAAATCGCGTTATATTTGCGATGTTTGCATCCTACTTGTTAATTTAACCGTTTAAAACATATTAGAACTTGATAAAGGAATTACAAAAGGTTAAACTTCACCTACTTAGGTTTCGGATGGGTCACTTGACCGTTAATGAGAATTGATATTTCTTTGAACATCAAACCTAAATAAATCCTTAATTTGGTTGTTTGAATGTGTTTATCTTTTATGGAACGGGCCGAATGCCTCGGCAGATTAAATAGATGCATTTGTGGTTCGCGCCATTCGACCCTCCGGTAGTGCACAATTTAATATTATGTTGGATCGGGTCGTACGACCCCAGCATGATTTGCGCATGACGTAATTGATTGTTTTGGAATTTACAATAAATGATATTGCCTTATCGACCTAGGATAAATTATAAAATAATGGGAGATAATTTTGGAGATTTCTTAATTATAAAAGAACTGCTTACTTACTTCAAAATATCGAGCTTGCAACCATTCATATAATCCATACTTAATTATATCATTGATATCCTATTTATAGCCCATAGTAAGTGTCGAAGTCGACCCATCATCACTACTTCTTCGGGGTTAGGCGGGATACTTATTGGGTACGCGTTGATTTACATACTCATACTACACTTGCTGCATATTTTTGTGCAGGTACATATATGTCTAGAGGCCTTGTGGGCGCAGAGACGTGGTTATTGCGCGGACTTATGTGGGCTGCACTCTCTACTACGATTTGCCGCCAGCAGAGTTTTCTTCAGGGTATTTATATTTTTTCTGTCCAATTTGTATTCCGGACAGATGTTGTATTTTATTTTTCTTCCTAGTTGATGCTCATGAACTCGTGACACCGATTTTTGGGATGATTATGGGATGTTATGTATTAAATTTGTTAAAAGTATTATTATTTACTCTGTAAATCTCCATTCTTTACTATTTAAATTGAAGGAAAATATAATTTCAAAAGTAACAAAATGAGAACACAATTAAGTATTTATTGTTGGCTTGCCTGACAGTGGTGTCCGGCGCTATCATGACCTTTATGGATTTTGGGTCGTGACAACATGGTATCAAAGCACTAGGTTCGCTTAGGTCTCAAGAGTCATGAGAGAGTCTAGTAGAGTCTTGCGGATCGGTACGGAGACGTCTGTACTTATCTTTGAGAGGCTACAAGACTGTTAGGAGCACTTCCGTTCTTGATTCCTCATCATGCGATTCGATTCTTTTGAGGCTTATGCCTTCATTTCCTTCCTATTCAGTCTTATGCGACGTGAAGCGCTTGTTATAAATTGGGAGTCGAGTAATTTTAATGTTACTACAGATATGGTGCAGGATGTTTCTCCCTACGTATTTGATTGGGCTATTGTCGTTGCCTTGCAGAAGGCCGTTCTGTCGTTGCAGCTCAGTATCAGTATTACCTAAGGTTTTGAGGTTTGGCATTGATTTTTATGACGACTCGTGCGTTGCTATCGCACCGTGTTTGTGTAATGGTAGGATGTTTGTCTATGCATCAAAACAGTGAATGACTTGGAATGAGGTTTACTCAATGCATGATTCAGAGATCTAGTATTTTATTTCCGGTGAAGGAAAGGCAATCAGACTATGAATGTTCAATTTTGGGTTGATGGAATAACAAGACTTGGTATTTCGAACATGGTGGAATTTTTATCTGTGATGTGGTGTCGTCGCCCTGGATTGAATGTGTTAAGTTCGTCGATGTTATGGTCTTCATCAATTTTGCCTTCGGGACAGGGTAGTGTGAAATAATACCGGGGAAGCGGCTGTTAGAGATCGCAATGTGCGGGGGTTCATGACTTAATCGGTGGTAGAGGTGTTGGGGGCTCAAGGAAGATGATCTTCGGAAATGTTTAAAGTTGGTAACGATCGATTGGTTCAAGTGCTACAAAGGTAGATTTTGATTTAAGGCAACAGCTGGGCAACGAAGGATGATGAGGAATATGTGGGAGATGTCTTGCGGTGGTTAAATTTCTAGAAGGCCAAGTGTGAGAAACAAAAGTTGGGTAGTTGCTTAAAGGAGAGGGTTTAACCAAAGTGGGAGAGTGGCAGAGTATTAGATGGGTTCTGTGCTAGGATAGCTACACGCCTTGGGAAAAGTTTAGAGTGATTCGGGATTTCATGGTGGACAGTGACTAGGTCTACAGACTTAATTTGGAATATTGGCTATTATACGGGGGATAGTGGATACGACGGGAAGGAGTTGCCTGATAGGAAGAATACAACATAACTTTGGATGGGAATGTACTGTCGCACCTTTTAGTTGATGTCGATGAGAAATGAACGGACATGTACAACTGGTGAATGAGCACGGGCTCATAATGGGTTACTAATCATGTAGTAAATGTACCTAGTGCAATAATGTTGGAAGATGTCGGCATGTAATTTCCACAGGTGGGTTATCTCCTGTGAGCAGGTTAGCGGTCGCGTGGCTGACGAAGCCTCTGTGAAGAATTCTACTGGCTATCCGGTGAGAGGTTGAATATAAAAACGTGGCTAGTGATTCAGAGTGTTCACGAAATGGTTAACAGGAAGATTTTGAGGCGGATTAGTGGGTTGATTATACAAGATCATGTCAATGAGGGATAAAGAGCCTTGGTAGATTCCAGAATTATGCAATGGTAGCTTCAAGCTAAGTGGGAGAGCCCTCACCGCCTACGATGGGATTTCATGGTTGTCTACTAGTGAGATTTCTGGTTATTGGCATATTGGTGGGTTATTACGACTAAGGAAAGAGAACATCAACGGTAATTTGAGCAAAGGATTGAGGAATGTGTGCTATAGTTGGCCTTATTGACTCATGTTCGGGCTTTGGAAAGATTCGGGATTTATGCTTCGTGTAAAGGTGATTTACAAGGAAAGTGATTTACTCGGGTGCTTCTTGAGAGAGTGTTCATGTGCTAGTGGAGCCTTGGAGTTTGATTATATTCGAGACCAAGTCAGAGTGGGTGACTCTCACAAAGGTCCTAGTGGATTCTAAAGTTAAAGTGTGGTTCTTAAGGATTTCGAGTCCATAGTATGGTTAAGTATTGAGTTGCTGCAGCAGATTATAAAAGGGGCTTGGAGTGTTCTATGTTATCTTCGGTATGCGGTGTAGCAGTAGAAGAATGGGAGAAAATAACTTTGAAATCATAGGAAAATTATCAGAATGAGTAAACCTATTGAAGATACGAATATGCGCACAAGGAAAGTATGTGATGGTTCATGGGTTTTGAGACAAATGTGGTCTCGTGAAATAAGGTCACTCGGGATGAGTGCGGATTTGGGTTCATGATGTTTTGAATTGAGAGATTATTATTTCTAGGGAAAGTCCCGAGTAAATTAGAAGAAGTGGCTCGGTTGGTAATGGTTGAATCAACACGGTTATGGCATTGACCAGTTTCTCCAGCGTGAAGTTATACATGTGGTTTGTGGTTGTACACTTGGGCTTGAGCACCACCACAACTTGGTTGATTTGGGAGGTATTCGATTCGTATGGCTTTGTGGTGTAAAGGGATTTCCGAAAGAGTTATGCTAGTTTAAACCACTACTCGAGGTTTGTATTTTCTGTGGTTATGGGAATTTGACTGCGTGTTGCAATGGTTCTCTTGAAATGAGTTAAGTAAAATATTTCTATATGATGAAGTGTTTACCCTATTAGTGGTTTCGGAGTTATGATGAAATTTTTGTGCTCTTACGCATTGGAATGATTTAGTGTAGTGAGTAGCATGGGATTTGGAAGTTGAGGATCAAGGTTGCGGTTCGGTATTGACAAGAATGTCACGAGCTCGGATGAGCGAGAAAGGACTCAGATGGTTAGAGTCAGCTGGCATTATTTTTGGCGTCATCTGAGATTGGTGTCTGGTGTAAAGAGGCTTTGCATACTGAATGCAGATTCTTGAATTGCTTTACAGAGTTGGTGTAGCCGGTAGTATGAATGTGCAGACTCGTTGTCTGGTGCGGAAGGTCAGGGGAGCATGTCCCACTGAAAGATTGTATAAGTATGACAGGTAGTCACTTAAATGATTAAAGATGGAAACCAAGTATGGAGGTTGTGGTACTATCGTTGATGTGAGAATTTATGCATGAAGGGCACTCGGTTCATTTGGTTATGAACTGAGAATGTTTGTTCTGGATTTGGCGGCTATTCTTGTGTGTCGTGGGAAAAAGGTTTACCCTAGATCCTTGAAAGGTTGTTAGCCCAGTGCGGTACGATCAGAATCAGTTTGAGGTCCGTGGATGGATCTAGATATGAATGTGGGGTCTATATCGGTCCGGATGTGTTCATTTCAGCATAGCGCTCCTTGTGGAGGAGTATTCGTACGTTGGATGTTATTTCGCCTCCGACTATTTCATGTAATACAATATTGTGCCGTGTGAGTTGTGAAACGGCTTGATGATTTCATATGTGTTGAGGTTCCGCGTAGCGATGGTGTTATGTAAGCAGGATGGCTCTCGAGAGTTAGATCATATATCGCACCTTAGTTGTGCTTGAGTTTTGTAGCGTATGGCGCTATCTGTCTCCCCAGGGATGGTATTATGCACTTGGCGTGTTTGTGGCCGATATTCGGGTATTTCGTAGGTACGAGCATTTTAGCTCGGTAACTAATTCCTTACAGATTATTATGTGTGAATCAGGTGGCATGCCGCCACGGACATGTTGTTTGGATCGGGTTGCACGCCGCAATAGTGTGATGTTAAGTACAGTTCTCTATATCTATTCTTATGTGTTTTGTTTCTCATTTTCTGAGGAAGGTTCATAATGCCTTTTCGGTTGCTTAATTAGTTACGTGTATTGAGTAGTTCTTTCCAGAGTTCGTTTTCCTTATGTATCACATTCAAGTTTGTAGTTTGTCGGCATATTGTGGCATCATATGAGATTTTTGGCAAAGTCTGAGGTGGATTATTGCCTAGGCAACTTATACTGGGAGAGACAGGATTATTGGACCTGGGGTTAGTGTGATCAGATCCGTATGAGGCATAGTTAAAGAGCAAATATCGGTATTCAGTCCAGAATGAGGTAATAGTTCTTGTCAAGGGGAGAAACTCAATGAATGGTTGACTCAGCAGTTGGTTGTAAATTTTTACGCATCTTTTCTGCTGCGGCAGCATTACAAGAGTTGGAGCAGGACATGTATGTGGCATGAGGTGTGTTGTGGACATCAGGTTTGTGGAATTTCGGCTATTGTTATAAGAGGATGTAATTATGGTCATGTGAATTATGTGGTGCATGGTGTGAATTCAGTAAAGGTATGCAGTCATGTTTTGGTACATCGTGTGGTGATTGATACGGTAATCGTATGTTGGAAACATGCATGGCAGAAGATTCCGGATGTTGGAATTTGGCTCTAAGGCAAATTTGACTAAACAAAAGGGGAATCTTCAGATTTACTCGAGCCAGTGTGCTCAATTGATTTGTGGTAGAACGGGTAGGTGCACGAAGTTCTAAACAGTGATTTCGGATAACTCCAGCGCAGTTCTTAGCACGTTCGAGGACGAACGTATGTTTAAGTGGGAGAGAATGTAACGACCTGACCGGTCGTTTTGATCTCTAACGAGTCGTTCGGTGGCTTTAGGCCATGAGCAGCTTCACTTCAGGTATTATGACTTGTACGCGTGGTCGAGATTGAATTTCGGGAAGTTCGGAGTTGAATTGGAAAGAAAATTCTCATTTCGAAAGCTTTAAATTGGAAGAATTGACTAAGATTGGATTTTAGAGTAAACAACCTCAGAATCGGGATTTGAAGGTTCCAGCAGGTTCATATGATGATTTCGGACTTGGACATATGTTCGGATTGAGTTTTGGATGCCCTGGGAGCGTTTCGGGACCTATTGTAGAAGTTAGCATTTTGGAAGAATTCCATAAATTTTGGTTGAAGTGCATTTCAATGTTATCAATGTCCGATTGGAATTTCGAGTCTGAGAATAGCTTCTTATGGTGATTTAGGTATTGGGAGTGCGTCTGGAAGTGGATTTGGAGGTTCATAGGTCATTTTGGAGTCGTTTGGCGAAAGTTAGAAATTTGAAGATTTTTGAGAAGTTTAACCGGAAGTGGACTTTTTGATATCGGGGTTGGAATCTGATTCCGGAAGTTGGAGTAGGTCTGTAATGTCAAATGTGACTTGTGTGCAAAATTTGAGGGCAATCGGGCATGATTTGATAGGTTTCGGCATCGAATGAGGAAGTTCGAAGTTCTAAAGTTCATAAAGCTTGAATTGGAGTGCGATTCGTGGTATTAGCATTGTTTGATATGATTTGAGGCCTCGAGCAAGTCTGCATTATGTTTTGGAACTGGTTGATGTAATTGGAAGGGGTTCCGGTGGCCTCGGGTGGATTTCGGGTGGTTAACAAATCGAAAATAGAATTTGAGGAAGGGCTGAAGCAGCTGGGCATCTGGTGTAATCGCACTTGCATGAAGAGGGACACAGGTGCGAGCCCGAAGGTGCGGGAAAAGGACTCGCAAAAGCGGATTTTGCTGGGGGAGGCGTGGATAACATATGCGGTCGAGATCCGCTGAAGGGGGACCGCACCTGCGCGCGTCGAGCCGCAGATGCGGAGTTGAGGGGTCTGGTGGAAGACCGCAAAAGCGGTAGTTGGGCCGCACCTGCGGAACCGTAGAAGCGGTCAAGTGAACGCAGGTGCGGAAGTCGGGGCTGGGTTATGTCTTCTTTAAAACAGGGGTTTGCTCTATCTCATTTCATTTCGCCCATGGGAGCCGATTTTGGAGCACATTGGAGTGCCATATTCATCAATCATAATGGGGTAAGTGCTTTTTTCGCAATTTTGAATTAAATACATGAGTTTATATGGATTTGAACATGGGAATTAGTAGAAATTGGAGCTTTTGTGGAAAAACCTAGAATCTTGTATATTTGGATTTTGACCACGAATTTTGGACATGGAATTGAGAATAAATTATATATTTTAGTCCATGATGTCATGGGCAAAGTTTATCTTCAAAAATTTTCGGAATCCGGGTACGTGGGCCCAAGGGCGATTTTATCGACTTTTCAAGCGGAGTTGGGAATTGTTGTAAATAGGATTATAATGAGTATTTGAGTATATATTAATGGGTTTGCATAATTATTGACTAGTTTTGGAGCGTTGGATATCGGTTTGAGTCGTCGGAAGGGCTTGGGAGCCGGTTATGGAACTTCGGAGTGAGGTAAGTTTTCTTTCTAACCTTGTAAGAGGGAATTTATCCCATAGGTAAAATAATTCAATATGTGCTTTTATTTGTGGGGCTACGTACGTACGAAGTGACGAGAGTCCGTGCGTAGCTACTATTATGGTTATGTCTGGGTAGTCTAGGACCCAAATCGCGTTATATTTGTGATGTTTGCATCCTACTTGTTAATTTAACTGTTTAAAACATATTAGAACTTGATAAAGGAATTTCAAAAGGTTAAACTTCACCTACTTGGGTTTTCAGATGGGTCACTTGACCGTTAATGAGAATTGATATTTCTTTGAACATCAAACCTAAATAAATCCTTAATTTGGTTGTTTGAATGTGTTTATCTTTTGTGGAACGGGCTGAATGCCTCGGCAGATTAAATAGATGCATTTATGGTTCGCGTCGTTCGACCCTCCGGCAGTGCACAATTTAATATTATGTTGGATCGGGTCGTACGACCTCGGCATGATTTGTGCATGACATAATTGATTGTTTTGGAATTTGCAATAAATGATATTGCCTCCTTGGCCTGAGATAAATTGTTAAATAATGGGAGATAAATTTGGAGATTTCTTAATTATAAAAGAACTGTTTACTTACTTTAAAATATTGAGCTTGCAACTGTTCATATAATCCATACTTAATTATATCATTGATATCCCATTTCTAGCCCATAGTAAGTGTCGAAGTCGACCCCTCGTCACTACTTCTTCGGGGTTAGGCGGGATACTTACTGGGTACACGTTGATTTACGTACTCATACTACACTTGCTGCATATTTTTGTGCATGTACACATATGTTTAGAGGCCTTGTGGGCGCAGAGGCGCGGTTATTGCGGGAACTTATGTGAGCTGCAGTCTCTACTATGATCTACAGCCAACATAGTTTCCTTCAGAGTATTTATATTTCTCCTGTCCAAATTTGTATTCCGGACTAATGTTGTATTTTATTTTCCTTCATAGTTGATGCTCATGTACTTGTGACATCGGGTTTTGAGATGCTTATGGGTTATTCTGTATTGAATTTGTTAAAAGTATTATTATTTACTCTGTAAATTCCCATTCTTTACTATTTAAATTGAAGGAAAATATGATTTCAAAAGTAACAAAATGAGAACCCAACTAAGTATTTATTGTTGGCTTGCCTGACAGTGGTATCCGGCGCCATCACGACCTTATGTATTTTGGGTCGTGACAAGCAGGGCAGTATGACTGTTACTCAGTATGAGTCCCGTTTTGTGGATTTAGCTCGTCATGCTCTCCTTTTACTACCTACTTAGGGAGAGAGAGTGAGGAGGTTTATTGAGGGACTTACTCACCCTATCAGGCTTCAGATTGCCAAGGAGACCGAAAGTGAGATTTCCTTTCAGGCGGCTGCTAATGTCGCGAGGAGTATCGAGATGGTGCACAGGATAGAGTGAAGGGTTTGATAAGAGGCCTCGTTAGTTAGGTGGGTTCAGTGGTGCCTCGTCTGGGGGCATGGGTAATTTTGGTAGGGGTCATCCTCCCAAACCGTTTCATTCAGCACTTCAGGCTTTTCACGGTGCTTCAGGGAGTCATAGTCATATTATGCCTTACTTTGGGCAGCCAATATTTAGTGCATATTCAGCTCCTATCAGAGCACCACCACTCCAGAGTCACTACAGCAGTTATCCAGCCCGTTCGAGTCAGCTTCAGTTTCAGCAACCATGGCAGCAAGATGGGTGTTATAAGTGTGGGAACATTGGTCACATCAGGAGGTATTGCCCTAGGTTGTCGAGTAAAAGATCTCGGCAAGATTCTTGTGCCATCATACCAGCACCGGTTGCTTCATCGCCTGCTCAGACAGCTAGAGGTAGGGGTCAGACAACTAGAGGTGGAGGTCAGGCCATTAGAGGTGGAGATCAGGCCATTAGAGGTGGAGGCCAACCAGTTAGAGGTCGTCCCAGAGATGCAGTTCAGAGTGGTGGAGCCCAACCCCGATTTTATGCTTTTCCAGCTAGGCTTGAGGCCGAGTCATCTGATGCTGTGATCACAGGTATTATTCCAGTTTGCCATAGATATGCTTCAGTTCTATTTGATCCAGGATCTACTTATTCATACGTGTCCCCCTATTTTGCTTCATATTTGGTTATGCCTTGTGATTCTCTGAATGCTTTTGTGTGTGTATCTACACCGGTGGAAGACTCTATTGTAGTAGACCATGTCTATCATTTATGTGTGGTTACTATTAGTAGTCTTGAGACTATTGTGGATCTTCTACTTCTTGATATGGTAGATTTTAATATAATCTTGGGTATGGATTGGCTGTCTCCTTATCATGCTATATTGGATTGTCACGCCAAAACGGTGACCTTAGCCATGTCGGGGTTACCTCAACTAGAGTAGAAATGGACTCTTGGTTATTTCACCAGTAGGGTTATCTCTTATGTGAAAGCTCGACGTATGGTCGAGAAGGGGTGTCTAGCTTATTTGGCTTATATTCGCGATCCCATCGCGGAAGTTCCTTCTATGGATTCAGTTCCAGTTGTCCGTGAATTTCCATATGTATTTCATGCAGATCTGCCGGGGATGCCACCCGATAGAGATATTGACTTATGTATTGATTTAGCTCCGGGCACTCAGCCCATTTCTATTCCACCATACCGTATGGCCCCACCGGAATTGAAAGAATTGAAGGAGAAGTTACAAGACTTGCTTGATCAGGGATTCATTAGACCCAGTGTCTCGCCCTGGGGTGCACCAGTGTTATTTGTAAAGAAGAAAGATGGTTCAATGCGAATGTGTATAGATTATCGACAGTTGAACAAGGCTACTATCAAAAACAAGTATCCACTGCCAAGAATTGATGACTTATTCGTTCAGCTTCAGGGTGCCAAGGTATTTTCAAAGATCGACTTGAGGTCTGGTTACCATCAATTGAAGATTAGGGCATCTGATGTCCCTAAGATAACTTTTCAGACTCGGTATGGGCATTACGAATTCCTAGTGATGTCATTTGGGTTGACAAATGCCCCAACAACATTTATGGATTTGATGAATCGGGTGTTCAAGCCATATTTGGATTCTCTTGCGGTTGTATTCATTGATGATATCTTGATTTACTTCAGCAGTCGAGAGGAGCATGAGCATCATCTCCAGCAGAAGCCGCATTTTCAGTCGCAAAAGCGACGCCGCATATGTGGACATTTCATCGCAGAAGCGAAAATTGACAGAACATTAAGGGGTCGAAAATTACTATTTTTCTTCATTTCGTTTAGACTTTTAAACCTCAGTTTTTGGGCGATTTGAGGGAGTTTTTCAAAGGTTCGAATTGGGTAAGTGTTACTTATCCTATAATGATTATATTTCATGAATCCATGTCTATATTCATCATTTAACTCGGATTTAGATGGAAGAAATTGAAATTTTTGTAAAACTTTCCAAAAACGAAAAATTAAGATTTGAAGGTCCATTTGACATCGGAATTTGGTAATTTTTATTTGGTTGGACTCGTCTCGGAACGGGTGTTTGAATTTCGTAAGTTTTTTTGAGGTTCGAGATGCGGGCCCCACTGTCGATTTTTTAGATGAATTCGGATTTTAATTAGGAAAATTAGTAAATTCATCCGGAATTAATTCCTACGATTTGTATTGAGTATATTAAATTATTTATGAGTAGATTTGAGGATTTCAGATACGAATTTGTGAGACAAAGGTTTATTGGAATCTTGAATTTGGTTGCAAAGCTAGGTAAGTGTCGTGGTTAACCTTGACTTGAGGGAATATAACCCTTGAATTATTTGCTATATGAATTTCATGTGTAATGATGTATAGGCAAGGTGACGAGTGCCTATATTTTGTCAAATTAATTATTTAAATATCTTAAATTAGTTTAAGACATGAATTAATTGTTATAATAGTTATTTCTCTCCTATTCCTTGTCAAATATTAATTCTTGAATTCCTGCAATAATTGTTACATGCTTATTTGATTTATGTGTCTTAATTGCTACTTGACATTTAGCATATTAAATATTAAACTGCCTATTTTCTCCCTAATTTCCACAATTAACTGCTACTTGTCATTGTTTATTTCATAAATAAATTATGATTATTGTATGCCTTGATGCTTAACAGTTTCTCATTGAATGTGGTATTTATTGGAGTATTTTTATTACATTTAAGAGTTGTTAAAATATATGGGGGGAACGGGTTGCACGCCGCAATAAATTTATTTAAAGTTTATATTGGGGGGAATGGGTTGCACGCCGCAACAAATTTATTTAAAGTTTATATTAGGGGGAATGAGTTGCACGCCGCAACAGATTTATTCTATGTTTATATTGTTAGAGCGGGTTACACGCCGCAATGGAAATAAGTTGAGGGATTATGACTGCTGAATTGACTTCAATTATTAATATTATTTACCGGTCTTACTACTATTCCTGTTATTATTATTATTATTATTATTATTATTATTATTATTATTATTATTATTATTATTATTATTATTATTATTATTATTATTATGTACAAGTTAATGCAAGCGACCTGCCTTAGCCTTGTCACTACTTCATCGAGGTTGGGCTCGGCACTTACAGAGTACATGGGGTCGGTTCTACTCATACTACACTTTGCACTTCTTGTGCAGATTTCTGAGTTGGTCCCAACGACGTACCATAAACTTGCTCAGATTTCAGATACCTAGAGGAGACTTGAGGTATAACTGCACATCGTCCACAGTTCTAAAGTCCCCATCTACTTTATTTTAGTTGTGTGTTTTCTTTCAGACAACTTTATTTTATTCAGACCCTAATTTGTATTATTCTAGAAGCCCGTGCACTTGTTACTCCAGTTTTGGAATGGTATTTAGATATCGCGTTTATTATGGATTATTCACTTTATTTCAGACTTTATTTCTGCATTTATTTTTTTGTTATTAATTAATTTAAAATTGTGTTAAAATGGCTAATTATATTCTAACGTTGGTTTGCCTAGCAAGTGAAATGTTAGGTGCCATCATGGTCCCGAAGGTAGAAATTTTGGGTCGTGACACCCTGTGGAGACGATAATCAAATTGTATTATCTTTGGCTAGCGAGCATCAAGTTTGTGTTGTGTTTTACGCTCGTTATTAAGCCGGGGCCGATATGTGTGTGTGTGGGGGGGGGGGGAGGGAGTTGGTTTTTGTGTGTACCCATTTTCTCTCCATAAGCCATGTATAATAATGTTATATTTTTCTAACCTACTTAAATATCTATATGTGCACCAAAAACTTCAAAGAGTTATATGGTACAATATTTATTAGGCGCACCTTAATTTGTAAGTGAGAATGAAGAATCTATTTTTTTCCCTCCCTGTTGATTCTCTTTGATCCCCCTTTGTTGGAGTTGTTGCTCCTTTGGTGATTCTAACCCACAAACCTGGAGTTGTAGGTGAAGGGTGCTGAGCATCTGAGCAACCCTCTCTTGTCGAGAATGAGGAATCTAATCCCATGATTTACGTGTTGTTTTTATAGTTTTTATTCATTTATTTGATTTATTCTTTCAAAATTTCCAAGTCCTACGCATTAAAGTTCTTATTCTTCCCTTGTTATTATTATACCAAATGACTTCGTTAAAACTAGTACGAGCGTATGATGTACTAATGTAGCATATAATTAATGGATTCAATTTATTGTAATATTCATACAATTGATGGATTCAATTTATTGTAATATTCATATTTTTGATTCAGAATATATATTTATGTTAAAAATTACTTTTTAAAAAAATAAATATTAATCTTTAATATATAATTTTAAAAGTGTGATGAGTTCAGTGGTAAAAATCTAAAAGTTGTATTTGTTAAACTTTAAATTTTGAATCCATCTCTTCATATAGTGCACACATCTTCTTAAAACCTAAACCCCTCCCTAATAATTAAGAATAGGAAGAAGAAAATGTCTATGACTCATACTTAGATGAGGAATTTGATTTTATAGAAAAAGTTAGAAATATTTTTTACCCCAATCAAATACTATCACATACTTCTTAGTTCATATATAGAATAATGAAAATATACTTTACTCCGAATTGTCACAATTGAACAAAGGCAATTTACTAAAAAATCAAGTAGTAACCGCTCTTTTACCCATAGACGCAAATGAAAGAAGAAAAAGAAAAGACAAAATAGCTTAAACCCCTGTAAATTTAGTAAGGATTATTAGTTATACTCTTGAACTATTTGTGGTCTTAATTACTTTCCTATAGTTGTTACCCTTTCGACGATCTCATCCCAAGAAAGTGGCATGCACTCGCCTGCCACGTTAAATTTCCTGTCCATGTGGCATGTTTTGAAAAATAAAAAATATATTTTTACCTTTTTAAGTGTGTTATCTTTTTAGATAATCTTTTTCGGATAATATTTATAATAAAACTTGGCTAGAACTATATTATTTAGGCTATTTTTTTATTCTGCTAAAAATAATAAAGTTTTAGTTATTCTTTTTTAATTTAACCCGAAAAAAAGAAATATACAATTAAAATAAATAGTCAAGGCATCTAAAAAAAATATAAAAAGTATATTATTTGAACTTCATTATTATGGCTATAATTTTTTATTTAGATATAAAATATGGAGCTCTAAGAAAGTATTTTTTCTTTACAGATTTTACCAGTATAAATATACAGTTGAAATAAATAGCCATTGCATCAAAAGAAGAAATAAAAAGAGTATACAATTGCAAATTCATTATTTTGGCTATACCTTCTTTATTTGATAAAAAATAATAGAGTTGTAGCCAATTTTTTTCTACTGATTTGACTCAAAAATAAAAATAAAAAGTTAAAATAAATAGTCATTATATCTAAAAACAAAATAGGAAATACACAACTAGTACTCTATTATTTTAGTTAAAACTTTTTTTTTTTTGGCTAAAATGATGGAATTCCAACCAATCTTTTTATAAATTTGGCCCGAAAAAGAAAAAATATGCAGTTGGAATCCAACAAATAGACTTATATTTATGGAAGAAATTAAAAAGAATAAAAATTGGGGTACTTAGTATATTAAGATGAACCATGAAAAAATACATAGTTAAAACCTACTTGGAAGTTGATTTTTCAAAGTTTCTTCACTCCCACGCGCTTAAAAGAGAGTGCATCCATACTCTTTACCACATCAAGGGGGTTAATGACTCATAAAAAACCAAGTTAAGTGGGTAATTAAGAACATGAATAGTTTATGAATGTAACTAATAATTTGTGTCCATTTAAGGATTTTTTTAGGTATTCCGCCAAAATAAAAAATAGGAGAACAATCTGAATGTGCTTGGGGCTCGATTGGATTCAACTATGCACTCGCATAAAATCAAGCATAGCAATGCATACCATTTTTATATATACACAATAATTCAGAATTACTTGTACGCTATTCAATTTGTCATTTTTGTTGCTCACATAAATGACACACTCAATTAAATTATAATACGAGTGTATGTATTATCCTAAGGGAGATAAAAACAAAATAAAAATACAATGATTAATAATTTGGAAATAAATAATAACTAAAATAACCCCTTATATTGAACAAATATTTTATTACAAAGTAAGTAAAATATGTATTGAAATTGTTTTATTGCTATTAATCCTTGCATAGTTAGTCTTAGACCAAATGACCTAATTTTCTCAAGGTAAATCTATGATGAAATAGATAAGATCTTTTCACCTTTAATCGAATATTCTATAGTTTTGAGAATGAAAAAAGAATTCAGGATAAAAATATTTTTCTTTTAACGATTCTTATCGATATGTATTTGAATTAGTCGGGTATCCAAGCTGGTGTTGGACATAGTATGGGAAACCAAAACAAAAGAAAAGGTATTAACCAGGATTGTAAATAATCCACAGAGCTAAGGGCATAATTGTAAATAATAAAGCACAAAGTAAAAGGTGGTAAAACGAGGGAAGGGGGTAGACAGAACCGCGACCAGTTCAACAGTTTCGATTTCCCAAGTTAGAGAGAACAACCTTTTCTACTAAATTTTTATTTAAATAACCCACAAAGGAAAAAATAAATGAAAATAATAAATGCACGTAGATACTAAACAATTAAAATAAATACTAGTAGCAATAGCAATAAAAAGAAAAGGAAAATAAAATAAGAATCGGATGCAAAAGTTGAATGAAATGTGGCATAATAAGTGGGTTGAGATCCGTATACGTTCCCTCCCTCTCTCTCTTATATCTCATCTCATCAAAGAGAGGGAGAAAAAGAAAAGAGAGAAGAAAAACAAATTAAAAATCCTTTTTTTCTTCTTTCCCTCTCTTCTCTCTATTCTCTCTTTCTCTCTCTCCGGGGTTGCCTCTTTTTTTCCTTTGTCCCTTATCAACAAATACACTCTCTTCTCTTACCCTCTCTTTTTGGTTCTCTGATTCTCCATTGAAGAATCACCACAAGAAGCAGAAGAAGAAGACAGCAAGATTCGACAAACTCTCTGTTCAATATTTGTTTTTATTTTAGTTTTGGAAAACCCTAACCCTAGTTTACTTTTTCTTTTTTTATGGTGGCGCGGGGTGTTTGGTGCAGTTTTGGGATCTTTTATTTGTCACGGCTGTTATTTCCTTTTTTCTGGCCCTGATTTTTGTCTGGGGTTGTTTCGATTTTGGTTTGGATTTTTTGTTGTTTGGTTTGATTTTGGTGGTTGTTGAGGTCTGGTGGAAGTTTTAGCTTGATATTTGTGTGTGTGATGCAATTGAGGAGAAAAAGAATAGATGCCGTCGGAGCCATTACCTTGGGATCGGAAGGATTTCTTCAAGGAGAGGAGGCAGCACGATCGTTCAGAACTGTTGAGGGGTGGGCCCCGCTGGAGGGAGCCTCCGCCGCGCCACCACTACGGTTCTTCTCGTTGGGTTCCTGCTGATTTTCGCCCTACTAGAGGCGCCCCTCCTGGTAAGTTTTTTAATCTTCTTTCTTTACTGCTGCCCCTTAATCTAGGGTTTCTATTTTGTCGTCCTTTGGGTCAATTTAGCGCTTTTCTCGATCTAGAAATTCGTGCGGGTCTTATGGTTTTTGTTTTAGATCTATAATTATTTAGTTCTTTGGGGTTTGAATAAATATGGTTTCTACGGTATATATGAACTTGTGTCTAGGGCTGATCTGTTACCTAAACTGCACAAAAGTTGACTTTGGGGTTGATTTTTCTCCTTAATTGTGTGTAGATCTGTGATTTTCTTGCTTTATCTGTTGGTGTATTGTTTTGCACAAGTTAGAAGTCATGTGAAATTCGTCTTTTTGCCCTCTAAAAGTCTGGTTATTTATTTTGTTTATATCTGTTGATTTTTGCCTCCTTTTTTGGTTACCTTATTTTATGGGGGTTTGAATTTTTTCTGCTGAAGGTCATGGTAAGCAGGGTAGTTGGCACATGTATCCAGAAGAATCCGGACATGGTTTCATGCCTTCTCGTTCCAATGAAAAGATTGTGGATGATGAGAGCTGTCGGCAGTCTCGTGGGGATGGTGGTGGGAAGTATGGCAGCAGGAGTAGTAGCAGGGAAAATAGGTCTTTTGGTGGTCAGAGGGATTGGAGAAGAGGTGGTGGTCTCTCTTGGGAAGCTGCTGCATCCCCCAGTGGTCCTGTAAGACAGCATGATACTGCTACAAATGATCAGCGGCCAGCGGATGTTATGGTCCCACACAATTCTGAGCATGTCAACAATACATGGGAGCAGTCTCACTCTAGAGACCAGCACAATAAGAGTGGTAGCGCTAATGGAACAGCAAGCACGGGGCAAAGATTTGAGAGGGGGAACTCGCTGGGTTCAATTGAATGGAGGCCACTGAAATGGGCTCGGTCTGGAAGTTTATCGTCAAGGGGATCGTTAAGTCATTCAGGCAGCTCGAAAAGCATGGGAGTCGATTCTAACGAGACAAAGCCTGAGTTGCAGCCTGGAAACTCAAAAGCTCTGCAATCTCCTACCGGGGATGCAACTGCATGTGTAACTTCTGCTGCCCCTTCTGAAGAGACTTTTTCCCGGAAGAAGCCGCGCCTGGGTTGGGGTGAAGGACTGGCCAAGTATGAGAAGAAGAAAGTCCCCGAGGATAGTGCTGCTAAGGTGGGAGCTTGTATCTCTGGTGATAGTGTGGAACCTGGTCATCCTCACCCCTTGAACACGGCAGATAAAAGCCCAAGGGTTGCTGTTTCTCTGGATTGTCCCTCTCCTGCCACACCTTCGTCAGTTGCTTGTAGTTCTTCCCCAGGTATTATTCTCAAGTAATTCCTTATTGTAATGCTGTTAAATAGGCGCACACTGTGGATTTACTCCCATCCTTTCTGTAGTGGCAAATTGCCAAAATATAAAAAGAATGCCAAAAAACAAATAATTGACGGGGAAAAGAACACTGAAAAGTATACATTAACCTTATCCAAAAGAAAGAAAGAAGCACGCTGGAAACGATGGGATCAAAGTAGTTGTTTGTGTGTTAAAGGACCTGAACTGTCAGGAACTGTACTTAGGCATTTTCTTTGATCTGTATGTCTTTATTCTAGCAACTTGGACACATTTTCAGTCTTAATTTGAATGCTGAAGAGTTATACGTCGGAAAATGATTATGTAGTTCAATTTAAATGTAATATCCCCACTTTCAAAATTTAATTGGATAGGGTGAAGGTCATGGATTTCTGATTTGATTCAAAATCATCGAACTTTTGCATTTGCAGGCATAATATGTAATGCAACCTTCACCTTTATGAATACATTAAAAGACAAGTTTCACAAATTTGCTAGTAACTGAAATGGTAGAGTTATTTTACTTGGTATGCTCCTAATTCAACAAATCCCACTATCTATTGCTTGGTACTTTAACTCTTTCTGTTATTTTTGGATTCTCCGCAGACCCAATATGTGTAACGGCTCACTAACTTATAACATTTGTTTGGTGTGGGAGCATATACTTTGCATCGGGACTACTGCATATCCCTGTCTTGAAAGATTTGATACTCGTTGTGGAGCTTTTGTAGTAGTCAAGAAAGATTTAGCTTTTATTGCTCCCATTCGTTGGTTTGCTGAAGGATCAAGACATGCATCTGATTATCTATGTTTCTTATCTGTATTATGGTTTCGTAGCAGAATCCTTCCTAGAATCTCCTTTCTCTGACTCCATTTATTAGAGAAAATTCATATGTTCTTTGTCTTGTCTTCTGTATACATAGGCTTGCCCTTTTTTATTTCTGTCCCTGTATTTTCTTTTTAAGTGGGTTGATATGATATTATGGTTTTGCAGTTGAATACCAGATAGTGAGACTAGTTAACCTTCTTAAGTACAAGAGATTAAGAAAAGATAAAAATTATTCACATTTTGTTTGTGTTTGGTTGAGAGAATTAGCATCTAATTCACAGTTTTTGCCCATGATATGATAATAACAGGTCTTGAGGATAAACAACCTGTCAAGGCAACAAACATTGACCAGGATGTTGGTAATTTATGTGGCTCCCCCAGTATCATCTCCCAGTATCACTCTGAGGAATTTGCTTTTAACTTAGAGAATTTTGATCTTTCACAAATCTCCAATTTGAACTCTTCAATCAATGAATTGCTACAATCCGAGGACTCAAGTTCCGTGGACTCTGGTTTTATGAGATCAACGGCAGTGAACAAGTTGCTAATCTGGAAGAACGATATTTCAAAGGTGCTAGAAAAAACTGAAGTTGAGATTGATTCACTTGAGAATGAACTGAAGACAATGATATCTGAACCTGAATATACCCAGCTTGTTCCATCTGGGTCCTGTTCTCCACGAAAAGAGTGCAACTCAAACTCTCATGAAGATCGAGGCACTACTGATATAGCTTCTAGACCTGCTCCATTGCAAGTTGTTATACCCGAAGATGTAATTGGACAGGAAGGGACTAATATACAGGAAAAAGAGCACACTGAGGTGAAAGTTGAGGACATTGATAGTCCAGGCAGTGCAACTTCAAAGTTTGTTGAATTACCCTCAGAGAAAGATACGGCACCTGTTGATGCCATGAAACATGTTGGTGGAATGTTGATTTCAGATGACAGTAAGTCTTTAAGTAATAATGTGAAAGTGTGCAGTTCCACTGAGGACAAAGCTAAGTCTAGAAGTTCAGATGTGAAAGTGTGCAGTTTTAGTGAGGATATGGCAAGGGATACACTTGCCTGCGGGGAGAGCTCCCAGCTGACTGCCCGTTGTTCTCGACCTGTTTCTGATGGCAGTTTGAACTGTGGAAAAGATGCTTTATATAATTTGATATTAGCTGCCAACAAAGACACTGCATACAGAGCATTTGATGTATTCAAGAACCTACTGCCTGCTGGCAAATGCAGTTTTGATTTTTCAAGTGTGTCTTCTTTGCAAATTGATCATGCGGTTAAGGAAAGATTTGCTAGGAGGAAGCAGTTTAAACAGTTCAAAGAAAAGATCATTGCCCTCAAGTTTAGGGTACATCAGCACCTTTGGAAGGAAGATATGCGCATGCTTTCTGCAAGGAAGTTTCGTGCGAAGTCTCAGAAAAAGTTTGATTTTAGCCTGCGCTCTGTGCAGATAGGACATCAAAAACACCGTTCTACAGTTCGTTCACGATTTTTGACTACTGGTATGTTATTTCCTTTATCTTTTCTTTCTGCACCTTGAACCCCCTTGCTTTTTTTTTTTTGTGTCAAAATAACCCGCTGTTAGTTTATTTGCTATGCTATGAGTGTACATTTTCGGCATCATAATCCTTTTATTTTATGCCTATAGTTGTGCTTGATGAAAATATGTGTTAGAATGACTTTATCTGTCTCCTGGCGGGTATCTTTTATAGATTTAAAAATTCTGCTATACCAAAGTCGAAGAAGTTTCAAGATGGGGATATTTTGGTGCCGTGCTGCAACCTTACACTCTTCTTGCCAAGTTGGTTCCACTATCCATTGAGATAAATTTTAAGTGTGATACTTTTGTTTAATGTGTGGGTACAACATTCAACATTGTGGTCCAGAGTTAGGGAGTAGTTAGATGAATTAAAGTTAAGCTGCTATTCTATTATTTGGAATTAATTGTACTTAATTTGTTGTTCGTTGCCCGGAGGGTAGTCAGACAATGTTATAGCTCCTACGAACTAGGGGTTTGGGGTTTGGGGGGGAAGACTTCGTGCTATTTCCGTGGTCCTCTTTTTACTAGTTCATGGCATTGGCCCTCATGAATTAGAATCTATTTTGATAATCTAGACAGAGTTTCTACTTCGATTTTTTTTCCCAATCTTTACCACAATTTTGCTCTTT
The DNA here is from genome assembly GCF_000715075.1 of Nicotiana tabacum. NCBI lineage: Eukaryota > Viridiplantae > Streptophyta > Magnoliopsida > Solanales > Solanaceae > Nicotiana > Nicotiana tabacum. The sequence continues at coordinate 90,292,546 of NC_134092.1, read as the reverse complement.
GATTTGAAAGGTACTTTCTTTTTTTAAGTTTTAAAATGTGGAATTCTATTTTTAAGCTTTCTTGTCTCTTTACGTGCTGGAGGTCTGATCCAGAAAAAATGTTTAGTAGGTTCTTGCTAAGTTGCTCGGACTCGGGTGCGGGTATCTGATATGGGTGTGGATCTAGAGGTTGAATCCAACATTTTGTAAATTTTAAGATTCATGGGTACGGATCCAGATAAAGGTCCGGGGATTTGGCTGTATCTTAAATAGATCTATAAAAATATGCCTAAATCATGAGACATTATGTGGAGAACGTACATGTAGCATGTAGAATCCGTATTATTCTCAAGTTGTAGGTAGCCATCTAGAAATCCACAGTAGCTTTTGTCCTGAGAAATCAAAATGCCAAATCTTTTCTCTAATTTTTCCTTAGGTTGTGGTCATCGGTCAAAGTACCAATGTTTATTGACCATATCCGGTACGTATCCCACACCCAAGACGTTTGCAATAGCTTTTGTGGAGGACTAAAATGGGGCGATGTTTGAAATACTCTTGTATATTTTAGTCATGTCTTGCAGGTTGTGCGTGGCTGTCTAATGCTTTCAATAAGTAGCGCATTGTAAATTCTTGTTGGAATTTAGATATCTACAATTCCACTTCATGAAAGTTTTTGTTTCTCACGTTATAAGTAGTATTTTAAAGCAATTGCCGAGGGGATGACTGGGGATGACTGACTGGTTCAGGCGTATAAGTGACAACAGGCTAGCAACTCGAAGAACCAAGTTTTATATCCCAACTACAACACTCAGTGTGAGAGAGCCCATCTGTACCAGCTTCCATGGCAGGTTTACCCTTGCTTGTGGGAGAGGTGCGTGAAGCTGTTTTGGACGCAAAAGAAATTACAACTTCCTTGAGATATGCATCCTATGTCTGTAAATATGTGAAGCTGTTTTCATCTTTTTCTTCTTTAGCTTTAGCTTAGCAATATCCCAGTGGCTTTGTTTGCCTTCATGTTCGTTTTCTTTGCAATACTGATTTTAAAAATGTCCATTGCCAATGCAGTTGGAAAGTCAAACCTGGTACCCTCATCGGAAGTATTGAACTTTGCAAGCAGGCTGCTCTCAGATCTTAGGACGAAGGTCTACAGGAACACGTTAAGGATGCCTGCTTTAGTTTTAGATCAGGAGAGGACGATGTCAAGGTTTATTTCAAAAAATAGTCTGGTGGAAGATCCCTGTGCTGTTGAGAAAGAAAGGTCTGTGATCAATCCATGGACGTCAGAGGAGAGAGAAATTTTTATTGACAAACTTGCTACCTTTGGGAAAGACTTCAGGAAGATCGCTTCTTTTCTTGATCATAAAACAACTGCTGATTGCATAGAGTTCTATTACAAGAATCACAAATCAGATTGTTTTGAGAGAACAAAGAGAAAATCAGATTATTCTAAACAAGCAAAAGTTTGTTCTGCAAATACCTACCTTGTTGCTTCTTCTGGGAAAAGATGGAACCGTGAGTCTAATTCTGTTTCTCTTGATATCTTAGGTGCTGCATCAGCAATTGCAGCTAATGTTGAGGATAGTATTGAAATTCAGCAAAAGTGTACGTCAAAGTACTCAGTTCGAATGGTCACTGAGCACAAGACGTCCAGACACAATGAGTTGGAGAGGTCAAACAGTCTTGATGTATGCCATAGTGAAAGAGAAAGAGTGGCTGCTGATGTTTTGACTGGTATCTGTGGTTCCTTATCATCAGAAGCTATGAGTTCCTGCATTACAAGTTCAATTGATCCCGCAGAAGGAAACCAGGAATGGAAGCACCAGAAAGTGGGTTCATTGACCAGATTGCCCCTGACTCCAGAGGTTACCCAGAGTGTTGATGATGAAACCTGTTCAGATGAGAGCTGTGGCGAGATGGATCCTACTGATTGGACGGATGAAGAGAAATCAATCTTCATCCAGGCTGTGTCAGCTTATGGCAAAGATTTTGTTATGGTATCAAGATGTGTTAGAACAAGATCCCGGGAGCAGTGCAAGATATTCTTTAGCAAGGCCAGGAAGTGTCTCGGACTGGATAAGATTCTTCCTGGACCTGGTAATTTGGTGAGGCAGGATGTTAATGGTGGAAACGATCCTGATGCTTGTGTTATGGAGACTGAGCTGTTTTGTAATGAAAAATCAAGTTTGAAGTTGAAAGAGCTATCTGATTTATGTGTGAGTGCAGGGATTTCAAAGCCTGATATGACCAGCTTTGATGATAAAGATGGGGCTGGAGAACTGGATTCAGTAGATACTGAACTTGTGTCAAAGAATTCAGTTCAGGTAAATTGTCATGTGGATAAGCAAAGGGTGGAATTTAACAGGCATTGTGAGATTCATATTGGTGCTTGTACTGAAAATGGCCGAGGGGATGAAAATATGGTTACGGTTTCTCAGGAAGGTGGTGTTCAAATTGATGGAGATGTCTCTGAGAATGGTCCGGCTGACATATTGTGTGCCAATAAAGTTTCTGGCGAGCATTTAGGGGAAGAAATAAAGGAAGTAGTGCCTGAACGTGATTTTAAAAATAGAAAGGCAGATAGCGCTGAAGTAAGTAGGTCAAACTTCTTTTTGGAAGATACCGCGTCCAGGAGTAATTCGCGTCTTGCTGCTGTTAGGGGAGGTGAATTGTGCCCTCTTAATGGATCTCAGAATACGACTCTTCTGGAATCTGATTCTGAGTGTAAGCCTGATGTCAATTACTCAGAAAGCAATATTTCAGTTCAGAGGAAAAAAATGCCTCGAGCTTCTAATGCTGTTTATTTATCAGAACTAGAACTTGAGAATGTTGTTGATCAGCAGCGTGAGAATGCTACTCAATCAGCTGAGCAGCCCTTGCCGAGTACCTCACAGATAGCCCATGTTGATTCCAGGCAGATTCTTGGCAGCTATTCATTGGGGGAGTCAGCCACGAAGGAGAGTGGAGATGGCTGTAGTACATCAGCTGCATTGCAAGAAATCCAGAAAGTGGGTAAGAATCTACGTTCAGATACGTCATCTACAACTGGTTTCTTTTTCCAGAGGTGCAATGGTACTAACCGAGAACAGACAGTAGGAGGTAGCTCATCAAATGTGGATAAACCTTGTAGGAATGGTGATGTGAAATTGTTTGGACAGATTCTCAGTAAACCATGCCCTCAAGCGAATACCAGTTCTAATGCGCAGCAGAGTGATAGTAGCAATCAGCAGTTGAAAGTTTGTAGCAATATGTCCAGTGCAACTCACAGTTTAGATGGGAATTCAGCTACTGCCAAATTCGAGCGCAATAACTTCCTGGGCTCTGAGAATCATCAAGTAAGAAGTTTTGGTTTCTGGGATGGAAATAGAATACAAACAGGGTTTTCTTCGTTGCCTGACTCTGCTATCTTGCTGGCAAAATATCCTGCTGCATTTGGTAATTATGCGATAGCTTCCAGCAAAGTGGAACAACAGCCTCCTTTGCATGGGGTTGTGAAGACAGCCACTGAGCGGAGTTTGAACGGTGTCCCTGTCTTTCCAACTAGAGATGTAAGTAGCAACAATGGAGTAGCAGCAGCAGATTATCAAGTGTACAGGAGTCTAGATGTGCAGCCTTTTACTATAGAAATGAAACAGAGGCAAGATGCGGTGTTCTCTGAGATGCAAAGAAGAAATGGGTTCGATGTGGTGTCTAGTATGCAGCAACAGGCAAGGGGTGTGGTTGTTGGTAGAGGAGGGATTCTGGTGGGAGGGCAGTGCACCGGCGTCTCTGATCCGGTGGCTGCAATCAAAATGCATTATGCCAAAGCCGAACAATTTAGTGGGCAAGCGACAAGCATCATCAGAGAAGATGATTATTGGTTAAGTAAGGGGGACATCAGCAGGTAGTTGATCGCAAGGGAGGCCACAGTGGATGGTCTCCATGGCAATTCTCTTTTTGCCACAATGTACAATAGTTTTTGTAATTTTAATTCAGGAAACTTATAGGCAGTAGACGGTAGCAGTTGCCGTCTTTTTGGTTACGGAATTCTAGGTGTCTGTAATATTTGCCAGTAGCTTTGTATTTGTTGTATTTGATGGAAATACAGCAATAATTTATCAGAAGCTTGGGAGGTGGAAGAAATTTATCTTACAATGTTTTTCCCTTCTTATCTTGTCCTTACCTACAGCTACATGTTTTTCTTTTTGGTGTTTGATATCATTATTAAGTGGCTGCTGATTTAGTTCGGGGGCTCGTTGGGGTGGTTATTTCTAACTGCAGCAGAGGATTACAAGGAATGTTGACTGTGGAAAGAGAAGCTTGTCTCTAGTGGATTCTTTTCACTTGGGATGATGATTGCATTTGGATAGATATTGGTTGGTGACAGCTGGCCTCTTTGACAGGTGATTAAAGAAAAAACACGGGGTATCTTTTTAGTCAGGTCCCACCGCACCTATCACTGACTTATTGTTTTCACAGGCCCAGCCGCAAAATATCTGCCTCAGGACATGCTGTAAATATCCCACTAAGTTTTTTTTAGTCTTGTCTAAATTTAAAAATTCTCCATTTCTCTTCTTTCCAAAATCTTTTGACCAAAGAAAACGGAAAAAAGAAAAAACACGCTTCTTAAGTTATATAAACTTACAAGTCACATTAACCAACATTTTGCCATGACTTGAATCTTTAAATCATTCTTCTGCATCTGCAGGCCAAAGAGGTAGGATAAGCTTGACTACCCAATTATTGGCACAAGCAGGGGCCACGGAATATACTTCTAGCTGGAATTTGGCTGATTCGCCTTGCGTTCTTCTCGTGTTTGAAGGATAGATGGTAGAGGTGCTGTAATCTTGATAAGCTGCAAGATGAACAACTACTGTCAATAAGTTTACTTTGAATTGAAATGCATAGCAACGTACCCTTGTTTAAAACAATAATTAAATATTTACACATGATCCGCTTTTTATAGACCCCAAACAAGATCCATAGAATAAAGGTAATTCAACTATTGTTTGCAAAAGAGGATACTGAAGTTGGTCACTTTCGATGCTACAATTCCTATTACCATCGAAGGAGTAAATCACCAAACGACTATGCCCTTATACTTCCACCCTCACCTTACCAATTGTTTAAATGGAAAAGGGCCAAATTGCCCCTTTGCTATTGGAAATAGAACAATTATACCAGTTTGATTGTAGTCCCAAAATTACCCTCGCCGTTAGTCAAATGGCTCGTTTATGCCCCTAAAAACTGACGGAGCTCTAGGTCTGATTTTAATCCACACTAAAATAATATTTTCTTGCTGACATGGATTTCCAAAATCCATGGGAGGGGTATTTTATTCCAGCATAAGGCCACATGGAAAGGAAATTAAAATATTTAGAAAGTCTTCCTCAGTTGGTTTCCCCTCCATGGCTGTCGAAACTTAAAAGAAGCACGTATACACAAAAAGTTGAAATCTTCATGCAGAATGTCATTACATATATATAAATGAAAACCAAATAAGCAATTGAGAATAGCATTAAACTAATAATGGTTCAATTATCTTAGCAGGGTAGTCAGAAACAGCCAATTCTTGGTCCAGCACCAGCTCCACCATCGCTGGTGTTGCAGCCGGTGCTGTAGTGCCGGTTGTTCATCAGAGCATTTGAACCAAATGTTTCAACTCCCGCTAAAGCTTTTTGTTCAGGATTTGGGAGTTCTTCGACTTCGTTACTTTCTTCCTTAAGCGAATAAGATTCAGTAACAACAATTCCTTCCATATCAATTTCAATCTTCCTGTTTCCTTTGTCTCCGGAGCAGAAGATTTCTCCCGGAGTCCCGGGAAAGATATCGGTTCAGGTTGGGGGGTGGTTTCCTTCTCCAGCACGAGGACATCAGAGACGACAATCTTTTGGGTCAGAAGCTAGTTTATCGGCTATGTTGAGATATATACTATTAATCATATGTTTAGATATATGATTTATTCAATTTTAATAAAGATTTAAATAGATCATATATTCGTCTGTTTGTCCATTTACTTGTATAGTACTCCCTCCGTTTCAATTTGTGTGTCTTACTTTTCTTTTAGTTTGTTTAAAAAAGAATGCCTCTTTCTATATTTAGTATCTCCTTAACTCCAACTTTCCACATGGCAAATTTAAGACCACAAAATTTAAGGGTATTTTGGTACATTACACACATCTTTAGTGTAAACACAAGATTTAAAAGACTTTCTTACTTTCTTAAACCCCGTGCGAAGTCAAACTAACACATAAATTGAGACAGAGGGAGTAAATGATTTAGTGTATATAGTTTTAGCTTACGGAGAAGGATCAAATATATCCCTGTACTATGAGAAAAAGTTTAAATATACCTCTCGTTATACTTTGTGTCCAAATATACCCCTTCTGTTATACTATTGGTTCAAATATACCCTTCTTCTGTTAAGTTTGTCCAATGTAGATATCCAATCCTACATGGCACTGACATACACCACAGTGCCCCTAACTCATTTTACCCTCCACCCTTCTATTTTTTTCGCCACTAAAATTACTTAAGTTTTGAAGCACCTAAATGGAAAAGAAGTAATTTCTTTCCATTGTAGAAAACATCAAAAGATGAGCATTGGCACCAGTGACAATGATGGGCTTATCACAAGATTTGCCCTCAGCTTTGCGTTTGTTTTGCCTTTTTTTCTTGAAAGCCAGGCCTGCTAACATTATGGCCTCCGATGAACTAACTGTTCCCACTCCAATTGCTGTCTCCTCTTCCAATGGCACGCTGAATAAACGTGCTATCATGTTCACGCACCGATTCTGCAATTTTATTTAAGTGTCGAGCTTTTTAATAATAATACAAAATAATTAGTGTCCTAATAAAATAATTCACTGATTATTAGTCAGTAGTGTTTTTTTACCTAGTTTACATAGTCTTATTCCAAAACAGCAACCTTCTGTCTTGAACACCATAATGAAGCCAAGTAAAATGAAACATGAAAAGTAGTGTTTGTTTTTGTATACGATTTTTCTGGGCATGGGCTTGACATTGATTGCCATTAAAACCCCATGCCCTTAGCTCTCCTCACTAAGTTCCTAAGCTAATCAAGATTGGATATTTAACACTTTCTGCTTTGGAAATAACTTCCGCACACTTTGATGATGTTACTTGATTTCTTTTATCTTCTAGCAAAGCAGATATAACTATGTTCATCAAAATTTTGATTGAATAAAAAGGATTACCTGCAGTTACGGTGGCAATGATGGTGGAGGGGAAAAAATTTTAGTGGTGGAAAAACACATAAAGCTGGGGTAAAATAGGTTAGGGGCGCTGAGGTGGATGCCTCATATGTCAGTGCCAATAGTATATTTGATGTCCACCTTGGATAAACTTAACGGAAGATGGGTATATTTGAACCAATAGTATAACGACAGGGGTATATTTGGACTCAAAGTATAACGAGGGGTATATTTGGACATTTTCTCATAGTACAATGCTATATTTGGATCTTTTCCGTTTAGCTTATACACAGAAGATTAAATTATCGGTTCTTATAAGAATAAAGTTTGAGTTCACAATCTAATGATGAAATTGGACAAATCATCAGAATAATTAATAGTTTAATTACGATTTCTTGTGCTAGTACATTTATACGTATTGAACGGACCAAGTAGAGATGAGTATTTTATATTGATTTGATAAAATAATCCTCTAGTCCATTAAATATACTTATACTCTAAATCTTGATATAATTATTATCACTTGTGTATATTATTTATTATTTTAATTTATTAAAAGGCGAGATTCTTTTGTGAGTCAATATGCCTGATAAATTGGCCAATAATGATATATATTAGCGATGTAATGATTAGTTGAAGGAATTCATGTCTCCATATTGAGATTGATGATACACCTTTACTGGGCGATGAATTTTGTATTCGATACATAAAATAAGTTAAGTGAAAGTTTAAAGGAAATAAGTAATAAATTAAATTGTCATTGATTAATATCTGAATCTTAACATGAGGAGTTAAATAAATTTAATGGAAGAATTTTAAAATTGAACTGAGGAGTGCAATTACGAATTTTTAGTGGAATAATTCGTGATTTATTATGATAGAATTAATTCAAATATTTCAAATTAATTCCATAATAGGAAGCATCATTAATTAAATTATGTGCTCCATGTTGTGCCTGAATATTAGGAAATAAAAGAAATTCCAATAGGTTTTGGAGAAAGGCTTTAAACCCTTAAAATGTGTGTTATAAATGCATGAGTTTTTCCATCTAGAGGTAGGCGTTTTCTCTAGCCGTATTTGGGACATGTTTTCCGAGAGAAATTCGTTCACTCGAATTTTGCTATTTTTGGGTATTATCTAGGTAACACGGGTGAAGACGGTGGAACTGTTGGATCATGATCTTGCTGGTCAGGAGTAAACTTGGTGGTGTTTTCGCTGGCCATCCGCGAAACTGGAGTGCTACTTGATCGACGAGTTGTGCTCATGCTTCAAGAGGTAACCCGTATAACTTTGTATATGCTAGTTGTCTAAATTACATGTGATTTTGATACTAGTATTGCTTCTGCTTCATATAATAACCCATCAGGCCCTATGTGATGAATCTCAAAATCATATGAAAGACAAAAAGAGGGATATGTTTTTATTTTTCTGAAATATTTTGATTTCCTTTCCATGTAGTTGTAGACTTTTGCTGAAACAAAATATATGCGCCTAATTGATTTTGGAAACGGTAGATTTTGAGAAGAAAAGGCTTTTTGTATTTCTGTGTGTTTTTTACATCCCTAAGCAAAGGTATTTATACACTAGGTCCTATGACTATTTTAGGAAGGGAAATAAATCACAATCAATTTACAATCAATCAGAATAAAATCAAATCTCAATCAGAATCAAATCTTTCCTAATAATTAAACCAATCAACACTCCCCCTCAGGTTGGTGCAAAGATGACGCACATGCCCAACTTGCAAACCAGTATATGAAAAGTATGTTTGTGAAGACCTTTGATAAACACATCAACTAGTTGCTTTTCTGATGACACATGAAACAAGTTCAAGGCACCAATTGTAACTTTTTCTTTGATGAAGTGTCGACCAATTTCAACATGCTTTATTCGGTCATGTTGGACTGGATTATAAGCTATGCTGATTGCAGCCTTGTTGTCACAATATAAGGAGCGTTTCCGCTTTTCAGAGATTCTCAATTCCTCTAGTAATTTTAGTAACCATAGTTCCCAGACACCCTAGGCCATGGCTCTATATTCTGTTTCCGTACTTGATCTAGCAACTACACTTTGCTTCTTGCTTCTCCAAGTAACCAAATTCCCTCCTACGAGTGTACAGTAACCGGATATAGATCTTCTATCATCTAAAGATCCAGCCCAATACGCATCTGTATAGGCCTCCACATGAAGGTGACCATGTTTGGAGAAAAACAGACCTTTGCCTGGAGCAGATTTCAGATACCGCAAGATGTGAAAGCCAGCTTGCATATGAAGATCTCGGGGATAATGCATGAACTGACTCACCAAGCTGACTGAATAAGCTATGTCAGGTCTAGTATGAGAGAGATAAATGAGTCTTTCAACCAACCTCTGATACCTCCCCTTATCAACTGGCTCTCCAACTACTGTTTGTAACTTGTGATTACTTTGCGATTCTGCTGATTTGCAACCTGTCATACCGGTTTCTTTCAAAAGATCCAAAATATACTTTCTTTGAAAAATAAAGATTCCTCTTTTTGATTTAGCAACCTCAATTCCCAAGAAGTACTGCAATTTTCCTAGATCCTTGATCTCAAATTCCTGTGCCAATAGCTTCTTCAATCGGGTCATCTCCTATTTGTCATCTCATGTTATTACTATGTCATTAACATAAACTATGAGAATAGTGAGTTTATCCTTTTGATGTCTTATGGAGAGTATGATCAACATTGCTTTGTTGGTAGCCGAAGGAGATCATTGCTTTGCAAAATCTGTCAAACCAAGCTCTAGGGGATTGCTTCAGTCTGCACAACTTTCTTTGACTTTGTTCAGTATCAAATCCAGAAGGAATCTCCATATACACCTCTTTTTCTAAGTCTCCATGAAGAAATGCATTTTTTACATCAAACTGTTGTAAGTCCCAATCAAGATTAGCTACACAAGATAAAAGAATTCTGATAGTGTTTATTTTTGCAACAAGGGGCAAATGTCTTTTGATAATCCACTCTATAAGTCTGAATGAATCCCTTAGCCACCAATCTTGTTTTGAATATTTCAATCGAGCCATCAGCTTTGTTCTTCACAGTGAAGACCCATTTGCAGCCAACCAACTTTTTGTCTGGTGGTGAAGTGACAAGTTCCCAAGTCTCATTTTTTGATAAGGCCTTCATTTCTTCAATCATAGCTTGCTTCCATTTAGGATCTGCAAAAGCTTCCCTCCAATTCTAAGAAATAGACAAGGCAAAGGCTCTATAGGAGGGAGACAAAGAATTATAGGAGACAAAATTAGATAAAGAATGTTTAGTGGTACAAGATCTGACTCTTTTTTTGTAAGCAATAGGCACATCTAACTCATTAGGAAATGTAGATAACTCACTAGTAGAAGAAGGTTCAGCTTCGGTAGATTTCATGATGGCTTCGTCTACTCTATTTCTCCTTGATTAAGTTTTCAAATCAAGCCTATCCAAACGCCCAATAGTCTCTCCCTGAATTCTTTCTCCAATTTTACTTTCCCCTGTGACAATATCATCAAGATGTCCAGTAATGGTACTAGGTAGAATCACACTACCTCTTCCTCCTTACTGCTCTCCCACTGAAGAGATGATGAGGTAATACTGAAATAGGGTTCAGATTCTTGAAAGGTAACATCCATGCTAATAAAAGATCTCCTACAGGGAGGATGATAACATTTGTAACCTTTCTGTGTCGGAGAATATCCAATGAAAACACACTTTATAACTCTAGGATCAAGTTTCCCAGAATTCCTAGTGTGGACAAAGCAAACAAACCCAAACACCTTTGGAGGAACAATATATTCATTCTTACCCTTTAAAGCTTCCAGGGGACTATGAAAATTGAGGGTTTTAGGTGGCATTCTGTTGATAAGATAGGCATCCACTAGAATAGCATCCCCCAGTAAGGTTTTGGTAGATACATGGTAAACATAAGAGATCTTACTACTTCTAACAAATGCCTATTTTTTCTTTCAGCTACCATGTTTCATGCACTAGTGTAAGGACAACTAGTATGATGGACTATCCCATTGGACTCCAAATAAGCACCAAATCTTTTATCCATGTATTCGCTGCCATTGTCAATTATCAAAAATTTTATTTTGGCATCAAACTAAGTACAAATCATCTTATGAAATGACTGAAAACGAGAGAAAACTTCACTTTTGGCTTTTAACAAATATACGCAAGTCATCCTAGTGCAACAATCAATGAAAGTAACAAATCATCGACCACCAGACAAAGAAACAGTTGGGGTAGGACCACATACATCAGAATGAATAGTCATAAAAGGAGTTGTGCTTCTATTATCACTCACAGGATAAGAGTTTCTAGTATGCTTGGCACATTCACACGCATCACAGAACAAAGATTTAAATTGAGTCCTTGAAAACAAATCAGGATATAACTTCTTCAAAACAGAGAATGATGGGTGTCCTAACCGTCTATGCCGCTATATTATTTCGTGGTTGACATCCTTACTTCCCCAAAAAGGCTTGACTAGAGTTTTGAATTCCATCTAATATATACAAATCATCACGCAATCTACACTGCCAATCATTTCCCCTGTTTGAAGATCCTGAAAAATACAATGATCGGGGAAGAACTCGATTTTACAGTTTAGAGCTTTCGTGATGGCAATAACAGGTAAAGGATTGACAGGGAACCTAGCGACATGGAGCACGGATGATAGTTTAATATTAGGAGTACAAACGAGTACAAACGACAAAATCTGTTCCAGAGATAGGTGTTAAAGAACCATTGGCTATTTTAACATTATCTCCTTTGAGACACAAAGAATAGTTTTGAATGCCTTTAGAAGAGCCTGTCATGTGTCTATTTGCACCAAAATCAACAATCCAAAAATTAAGGTGAGCAGCAAAAGCAATATATGATTGCATATAATTGGATGTGGCAACATTAGCAAAGTCAAGTTTGGCTAGGAGGTGACGGAGAAGCTGAATTTCATCCGAAGACAAGATTTCTCCAAAAACCGTCTCCTCGAATGCCTCTATATTTTCTGCCCATCAGAAGGAAATCCGAAGAAAATTTCTCAAAAATAATCTGCCTCGCCGAAAACTAAATTTGTCTCGATGGAACCTTAACTCCGGTGAACGGAAAAATCAAAACTGGTAGGGATAGGCTCGGAATGTTCCAGCAACCCCAACAGAAAGAAATTCCAACCAAAAACTGAACAAAAGGAGTTTATGCTGCGGACAGCCACCAAGAGAGAGAAAACTCGACCTCTTTGATAAAAACAGAACCTTAGTGCTGTGAGGGAGATAACTCACCTAAAAAAGGCAGCAATGGCTCTGATACCATGTAGATTCTGAGAAGCAGAAAAGGCTTCTTGTATTTCTGTGTGTTTCTTACATCCCTAAGCAAAGGTATTTATACACTAGGTCCTATGACTATTTTAGGAAAGATTTGATTCTGATTTGATTCTGATTTAGGAAGGGAAATAAATTACAATCAATCAGAATAAAATCAAATCTCAATCAGAATCAAGTCTTTCCTAATGTATACAGACGAGGGTATAATTGCTCTATTTTTAATAGTTTAGGGACAATTTTGGCTCTTTCCCTTGTTTAAATCTCTAATCAATCACATTTGTTTTTGAATGATACTTTCATACACCAACCAGCCAAATCAAAATAATTTTCCAATCTCTCATGTGGATGCATTTCGAGGCTAGAAGGGTAATTTCACAAAAGAAACAAAAGAATGGGAAAAAATGAAAGGCCAAACTTGGAAAAAAATAGGCAAAAGAAAATCACATTGAAAAAAGGCATCTGGAGCCACCCTCCCTCTCTCGGAGCACCATTATGACCTAACATGAGCCCCTATTTACCTCGCCATTCTCCTTCCCACACCTTATCTCTACTCATTGCCCTTCCACATCCCTTTCACTTTTTCTCATGCCCACGCATGGCATTGGCTCCGATAATACAACATCAAACAAAAAGTCTTTGACATTTATAAGAGTAAAAGCAAAGACTAAGACTACTACTTATACCCTTCTAGCAAATCAAACTCAGCTATGAAGCTGGTGGGTGATTAGTTGGCTAAATTAAACAAAACTTAGGATTTGTACATGTCCTAGCTTCCCACCATCCCTATTCAACAATGGGATATCCTAGAACCTGACTTGGTCTTTGGGCCTACTTTTTTTGGGGTTAATTCGTCAAATTCTATCGACTTCATCTCTCCCTTTGTTGGTCTTAGTCGCAATTGACCTCAAATTTTATGAACAAGAAACTTGTTCCTTTGCCCTTTCCAACGCTGGGAGCAAGTTGGCTCAGGCATCAGAAGGCTACAACAGTGATCTCCTCCCAACTGTCGTGAGGAGTGGTAATTGGCATCAATTTGGCTGTTCACTGAAGTTCTAAAGCAGTCAGCTCTTCTCAACCTCCTGTAGAGTCGTCAATATGAGCTTAGCCCGCTGGGCCGGCATAGCACATCCCGTGATTTGATAGGATTGGGCTAAGATTTTTGAAACCCATCTAAGTACGAGACATTTTTAGCCTGACCTAAATAAGCCCATCGCCTATAAGGCTTGAACGAAACTAGGCTGGCTGGCCCGTGGGCCAAATAAAAAATTTATTTAAATGTTATTAGTTTTTAAAATTTAGTTATTTCTTAATGTTTAACTAATTAACAATGCATATGAATTGTAGATATAGATGAAAATAAAGATGTTAAGACCACCTTGTCACAAGTGGATTCGAATGTGCTTGACGTAGATGATGCGTTAAATATGTCACAAGTGCCATGAAAGTTTTCTCTGAGTAATTTGTTTGAGTTTTGACTTTTAACAAATATAATAGTGTCCTCCATTTTTTGTGTTTTATTGTAATCTATTAGAACAATGTCAAAAGTTATTAAGTTTTGCAGAAACTTTCTGTCTAACAAGATGTTTTTTGAATTGCAAATACATTATAGGTTAGAACTTAAATTTTAAAAAATATGAAAATATTTTCAAAAACTGGTGGGCTGGCCCGTGGGAGCCTACAAGTGATGGTTGGCAATCAACGTCGATTTTGGCTCCTCACTGAACTTCTAAAACTGCACATTCCCCTCCTTCCCCCACCTTGCAAAATACACAGCTCTCGACTTCTAAAAATTGCACATTTGTCTTCCATATCCCATCAGTTTATGAACTCTCATCAAATTATTCATTAGACATCTCCTTTATAATACCTCTTATTATATTTGGAAGTCAAAAGGAAGAATATCTATCTCACTGAGACCATTCACACGCTACTTATACAATAAGATGTTCTATCCTTGTAACTTTTGAAGTTTGAACAAAGATGTTTTACCTTCTATTGGCCGATATCACCTTCTTGAAACTTAGCCTCATCCCGTACCTCCCTTTGAACATCTCGACACCTCTATGGTTTTACCCGCAACACCATTAGAAGATTCAACATTTTTCCTACATCTCCCTTCACAACACATATACTGTTGACCTTGTTTTTTTCTGTTGTTTTTTGTAAAGATCAACACTTTTGACTTAGGCTCGTCACTAGCGTCCTATGCTATATTTGGATGTTCACATCTTGCATCGGATCCTTCGCCTACAACTTGTCACCTACACATAACTCACTAGTGGTCGTTTACAAAGGTATCCTACTACTCGTACTCGTTATTACCCATTATGCCTTTTTGGGTCGTATTTGTCCTTTATTTCAATTCTAAATCTAGAGAAGAAACTTTTTCTGATTCAGTCCCGTGACAATTTATGTTTTAGATATGTTTGATTTACACTCTAGTGATATCTTGGAGCTCATTCCTACTTCTAGGTAAATCAATTGTTGGTTGCCAATGTGTGTTACGTTAGTGAGGGTTAATCTTTAAGGACAGGTTAATCGGCTTAAGGCACATTTGGTTGCCAAATGTTATGTACTGATTTTTGTACTAGGTATAGTGATATATTCTCTCCCGTGGCTAGGATTGCTTCTATTAATTTTTTCCTATCCATCATTGTTGTTAGTGATTGGCCTCTTCATCAATTGACATCAAAAAATGCATTTCTCCATCAGGAACTTGAAGATAAAGTATACATGGAGAAACCACCAAGTTTTGTTGCTCAAACAAAGTATAGTGATCTTGTGCTTTGATCACTATATGATTTGAAACAATCACCTCAATCATGGATTGGTAAGTTTAACACAGTTATTCAGGAGTTTGGCATAACCCACAATGAAAGTTGATCATTCAGTGTTCTCTTGACACTTCATCAGATATGTATATTTGGTAATGTATGTGGATGAAATGCGTGTAAGGATTTGGAGGCATTACCAAATTGAAACATCATTCGGTCAGTATTCTTGTACCAGGATCTAGGCAAGTTACATTGAGGTATTTCCTAAGCACTCACCTCAATCCCGATTAGGTATTGCCATTTCATAGAGGGAGTATGCTCTCAATATTCTTGAAAACACAGGCTTGACAGATGTTACACCTATTGACATCATATGTATCCAAATGTTAAGCTTATAGAGGGTGAAGGGGAGCATCTTGGTTTTCCAGGAGGTTGATCAAAAAGTTAAACTATCTCATCATAACTTGACCTGGTATTATGTTCTCAATAAGCATTGTAAATTAACTCTTGGATTCTCTGTGTGCCCTATTGGGATGCAGTGATTCGCATCGTTCATATAAATCTACTCCATGAAAAGTAATGCACTATGAGGATTGAGAAAACTGTTGCGTACACGGGCACATTGAGCAGATCAATTTTAAGACGTTATACTTCCAAATAATGCTTTCTAACTGGTATCTTGGTAGAGTAGAAACAAAATGTGGTTTCAAGATCCAATGCAAAAGCAGATTATTGAGTCATAGTACTACAACTTATGAAATTCATATGAATGATGAATTAATCGACTAAGAAAGCTGAAGTTCAGAGAGAACGATTGGATGGACTTATGCGTAATAATCAAGTCAATTCATATTGCATTTACTCCAAAAGAGAGGACCCCAAGCACCCAGAAATCATTTGTTATTTTGTCTTTTCTCTCGGGACATAATACATATTGTCACACAACTTATAAGGTCAAATCACCAAGTCCCTCGACGGTCTTTGAGCTAATTATAAACATAGATTTCAATACACCATCTTGAGGGAGAGTGTTATATAGGTTGTATAAGTGCTCTACATCGGGAGATGTAATTGTATACTTTGAAAAGCATGAATATAAAACAACCCAGGTATAAGACATTTGTCTCATGCTTTCTCCCAAATCTCTCTCCCATGTCTCTTATTTCTCACCAAGCAGTTTGAGGGCGATAGACAAGTCATTGTTTGGGTTGTCAACAGTAATTGGAAGGATTATTTAGAGTTAAATGCAACAAATTGAGGATCAAATGAGAATAACTGACAGAACGAGAATCAGATCATTACTAAGGTCATAGTCTTGGGACTCGTTTGGAAAACTTCCCTTCCTTAGGTTTCTAGGGAGAGGTTAGATTCATTTAATCTGTGCATATTGAAGGCCTTACATGCAAAATTTTGTCCAATAAAACGAGCAATTAGTGGGGCTTAATGGAGCAATATATTGAATTTACTTGTTTAATCTAGGTAGCAAAACTTTTATTCATCCATAGCTTTCATTTTAAAAGAATTATTAGAGGATATATGGCTAATGACATCAAAACAAGCATCTTAGTTAAGTATTCCTCTGATCAGTTATGTAAAACTGCAAATGACCTAAGTTGCTCCGACATAGCAGTTTAGGTGCCGCACCCGTGTCGACACGACACTAGTATGGGTGTGGGTATGGGATCCGTTCAGGATCGGATCAAATAATTTTGGGTATGTTGTCCATGACAGATGGAAATATTCGAGACGAGATACAATTTGATTCCCGAAATCAGAACTAAAACGGTGGTAAATTTGAAGAAAATAGCATACCTTATCTAGGAAATCAATCTTTTACTTATCTACAACTTGAGAATAAAAAAAAATCCACACTTTACTAGCTATACGTAAGTATTCCACAAAATTTCTCATAACTTAGGGATATTTTTACATTTTTATTTTTTGAATTATTTTTAGCCGGATCCCTGCACCCGGATCCGGATCTGTACAAGGATCCGTATCCCCGAATTTTAGAATTTACATCTCGAAAGATCCGACCTCTAGATCCGCACTTGTGTCGGATACCGCACCCGTGTCTGAGCAACTTAGCAAATGACTAACGTAGATTTTTTTTTTGGTGGTAGGTAATGACTAGCATTGAAATTACTGGCTTCTAAAACAATATTGTGAAAAACAACTAACCTCATTTGTGATTGGGTGTATAAGAACTATTTGATGTGCATGCAGGTTATATCCACAGTCTCCAGGAACAGGATTCTCAGGTCTTTGATAGCCGCTAATGAAAAAGTAAAGCCAACTAAAATCAGGTCACGATATTAGCAGCATCAGCAACTATTGTTATTGTTTAAAGTGATTAGACAAAATAAAAAAACTCAGGTACTTTCTGTCTCAATTTTAAGTAATTTGACTATCTTCAAAATTAGCATAAAGAATAAAGCTTCTTTTCGTCCAAAATAGGCATAATTTATATGCCTCTAGAGAAATCCGTAAGCTTGTTGTCCATAACTGTCATGAAAAAGGACTGTTGATTACTACTTCCTTGCTTTAATATGATAAAGCTGTGGAAGCAGGGTACTATAAATAGCACACAAAACTACTGTTTTCTACCATGAAAGCAATAAGATGTCTGACCGAGGGACTAATTAATATTTTAAAAAAATGCGACAAACAGAACTCTAATTCCATACCCATCTTTCTCAAAACTTTCATCCATTAATTCAGGATCAAAGCACTTTGGTTGCCCGCCAGAAACATAAAGAGGATCACCTGGTAAGATATACAATATCTTATTAATCATAAAAAGAAAGGAACCAACAGAAGAGCTGCTTGACTACTTAACAAGAGCAGAAGAACTGCTGTAGCATGCAGAGAAATGTTACAAGAGCAGTCATTATTTGCAAAAACTAATCGATTTTGGTTGGTTAGTTTGTTCAAGGTATACAAATTAAGATTTCAGAACCAATCTCTTTCAACAGACCCAGTAGGTCCAGGAAGGCAGTAAGATTATTACCTAGAATTCAGCTTCGACAGAATTACAGTTAGCTCAGGCTAACATTCTTAGCCTTTTGCATTGACCACATAGTGCAGGGGAAGCATACACAGTATAAAATCTGAACACAAGATACTTGTTGAGGAAATTACATTATGGATGATTCCATAAGGAAATGGTAATTGTTCCTTTTTTAGCTTGGAAGTGTTTGTCAATGGAATAAACATCTAAACCTGCAATTTTTATTGTTTTTTGATAAGGTAAAGGTTTATTAATTAATGTACCAAGATGGTACCAGAGGAAAAAATAAACCTGCAATATTTATAACTATTTGATAAGCCAATCATATTTGCTTGGCTATAACCCAGAGGATGAAAACACATTCCAACCCCCCACAGTTTCAATCACATACTATCTAGAAGTAGAGGGCCTCGTATCATCTTCATCAGAATGGTCATTGACATTCTGTAACAAAAGAAGATGCATAGTCCACAGATTAAGTTGAGGAAGTATTCCAAGATCATTCTCTTATTATCATAACCCAATGTATAGTCTGAGGTTCTTCAATAACCTTTTCTCCATTACTCGTGCACTAAGGTAGATATTACTGATATGGTTTCATAGAACTAAGAACTATGAACGTGTGCGTTGCACCAAACCAGAGTCGAAGTACTGGTCAACATATGGCTGGTCATCTGAAGTTGGTGAACTTCGTGTGTCATTAATTCTTTTTTTGGGCATTTCTTTTAACAGACAAACTGATTTCTACTTCTATTTTTATTTTTATCTTTTTATGATGGGGGAGAATGTCTAATAAAATTTCAGATTACCAATTAGTGGAAGTCCAATGAAAGAGAGGTGGATACGGATTTGGTGTGGCCTTCCAGATTGAATTTCAACCTGTTGAAAACATACAACATGAAGGAAAGAAAATATTAAGGTTACATCTCCTTCTCCAGGGTAGGGAAGGTTAAGGAAGGTGGCTATAATAATAAATTTCTTATGTCTTTGACTTCTAATACCTGGACCAATGTGCTCTTATTCTCTAAATCTCTTTCAAGAACGTGAACACTGCTCAGAGCTGGCTTCCCTGGAAAAGAAGTTCAGCAAGGAATTAAGCCAAAAATAGTGTCTTTTGAAGCAACACTGGAAATGGTAACTGAAGGAATCTTTATAAAAACTAATCCAGGAGACTGTTTGTCCAAAAAAACAAATTTGAAAACCTGAAGGAGAAGCAACATACAACCCTTTAGCAACTCCAGGATATTTAATCGTCCCAATCGGTTGCTTGATGAGAACCTATCAGTCAAAATTACTTTTAATTTCCAGTAACCCAGTGGATTGGCTACCCTAAAACAGACACTCCAACAGAAAAAATGAAACCAGACAAACTGAGGCGAGAAAAAGTGTTAGAAGGTTACAATGTAAAACATGCATAGAAGGACAAAAGGGGGAATGTAAGGGAGAGTAATGCTATAATATTACCTCATCCATATCAATCACACCACTTACAAGCGCCCGATATATCTTGCTAATTTTCCTCATTTTCTTGCACTCTGAGTTGGTGTATCTATACAAATAAAGTTCACCATCTTTAACATAATGAAGGTGGCTATAAAAGCTTCTTATTAAGAGTAAAATGGGAAGTTTAAGTTAAATTGTTTCCAAATTTAGAAAGCTATTATTCTTTTTGAAACGGATTTAAAAGGAAATGTTGCCACATAAACTGGAACGGAGAGAGTATTATCTTGGGACTGAAAAGTGTTATATGTTGATAGCTAGTGACAATTTAAAGATAGTACGCAGACTAGCATATGCTTCCACAATTTTCTCCAATCAAGAGAGTTTTGCATGCTTAATTAACAATCTCTTTCAGAACATTAATAAGACAACTCGATGCATCAGCATCCAACACTGGAACATAGACATCAAGCTGCGTTTATTATTTTATCACTCTTAATGAAATTAGTAATAGCAGCATAAGGCATGTCAGGAAAATAGGGCATGTATAATTGGTGAAGCAGATTCAACATACTTGTCTTCAACAACCGATGTCCCCTCAGCAAAATATGCCGCAAGGCGAGATTTAGCGAGCTTTGTTTTTGCACAGAGAAGTATTCCTGGAACATCCCATAAAAGGAATAAGATTGTTTTTTCTTGCTTGATTTCAGAAAAAGAAGACAGGGAACTGTCAAAATGAAAATTTTATATTGTTACAAAGTGTTCATAATTCCAGAAAGAAGCGCTGTAGCATGATGACTCGACTTCGTATCGGTTGCTAGATCTCGAGAATAAGATCATGATTAAACTACTACTAGGCCCTATTAAGAAAAAGGGGGAGACAAAATTCACATTTCTTGAAAACTAAAACTAGGCAAGAATAACGTGCTGCCATGACAGAGCACGATTAAAGCTCCACCTTGTGGCAATTACATACAGAATACCATGGAGAGTTTCTTCTAAGATGGACTAATATACTGATTTTTAGATCACGTAAAAATCCAAGAGTGAAGTTGGAGGCCAACAATCATGACACTGATTGTCACATTGAACGACAATTAGCATTGAAGGGACAAAAACTATTTCAAAAACCATATCATTATCACTTCGCTTCAATGTTGTCCAGAATCGGCAATTAATGTGTTTCTGTTTTCTTTGCTGGATGGAGGTGAAAGATAGCTTGAATGTTAATTTTTTATTACATTTACATTTAGTATTTCCATTCAGTAATTCAAATATAAAATTCTCTACTACCATTGATACAGGTTTATGTAATTCTGTTCTTTTTCAATAAAGGAGATACCATGACATAACATTAAAGTCATCTTTCATATTTTACTTGTAGCAGAAATTCATTCTTTATTCAATAAGTAAACTTGGAGCAGAAATTCATGTACCCGTGATAACTCACCTGATGTACCCCTTCCTAGGCGATGAACTGGAACAGGATGTGTTTTTCGACAACCCGATGAAGAGGTTGTCAGCTTGCTCACATGCCATTGGAGTTGTGTCAAGACAGTCCGCTGCTGGAACAACCCTCCAGGAAGAACTTGCAAACCAGAAGGTTTATTTAGAGCAATCTGAAATGTGAGAATCCATAACATGAATATACCTTTGGCCCATATAGGAAAGCGAGAGAAATTCTCTACGAGCTATGCTACAATATGCTCTTTGTTTCACTTGTATTTGTTTCATTCTCTTTATGCATCCACTTACAAGATTTCCAACTGCAGGCTAATTTATTTTAACTTGTTAAAATTTAAAATTTTCGTTCAAGATCAAAACAGGGCCTGTAGAAAGAAAATCGATGAGATTACAACTAAGCCTGAATTCCAAGCAACTTGGGTCACTATATAGATCCTTTATATCAATTATGGTCCATTTGGGCCTATTTTATTCCAATACTGGAATTTGCCTTTAGTAATTTGAATACTCGAAACCTAGGAATTCTTTAAATCTCACATTTATTCCTACACAAACATACAAATCCCTAACCAAACTAAAAGGACTTTTGGCAAACACAGATCCTGTAAGTGTAGCAACAACGACTAAACCTTAATTCCAAACTGTTCGTATTGCTTATGGATATATGCTTCCATTGTGTTATGTTCTTTGTTAAATCTGTATGGATGTGAAGGGATTGTAGGTCCATTGAGACAATGTCCCTCCATTTGATTTTTGGTCTACCTCAGTTCATTTGATAAATCATCTTAGTGACACACCTCCGGATTAGTGCATTTGGAGGTGTACATAGGATACAATCAAAGATCTTAAGCGGGTATATCTAATTTTATCCTCTGTGTATGCTACTTGCACTTTCTATTGAATGTGATTACTTTTAATCTTTTCTAATGTTGTAAGATAGCACATCCATCTTGACACAAGCATTTCTACAATACTCATCTTATGGATATGTCAAACCTGAGAGGCCCTACATTCATCTACAATCGTTCTATAGTCTATGCTTCCCTAAAAGGCTAATGCCATAATCCCGTCTAATCTCACACCAAGTTCATTCTTCTTCCCTGAACTAGTAGTGTATATATTCTTACTTTTACTTATCCAAAAACTCTTGCGATCTAAAATGTTTCTCGATAATTCAAACCATTGATTGACCCTTTCAGTAGTTTCGAATATTGTTTGCAAATAGTATTCACG
Organism: Nicotiana tabacum; assembly: GCF_000715075.1. Lineage (NCBI taxonomy): Eukaryota > Viridiplantae > Streptophyta > Magnoliopsida > Solanales > Solanaceae > Nicotiana > Nicotiana tabacum. Next base: position 90,270,133 of record NC_134092.1, on the reverse strand, counting down.
GTGGAATCCCATCATATATACTATTAGTTAATCTATAAATAGGATAAACTAGTACAGACACAAAGTAGATCCCCGGTGTAAAGCCACAATTATGATATCATAAATAGACTAGACTTATGCTGGTCGTCAACCTACAAACTTCTTCTAAAGAAGCAAAGTAAGGCACTATGAAACATAAACTTCCAAAGCTCAGTGATAAATGCCCCTTTAGTTAAGTGATCACATCACTTGACAGGATTTTGCAGAAGATAACAAGAATTGCATCTAAAGTTTGAGTACCATAGAATCTACCAAGGCGGTTCTTTAATTTTTTCCTGCCAATCAAGTTTTCATAGAAAACCTCTTGAGAAAATGGTTAACCAGCAGCCATTTTACAAAAGTTACAAGGAATTGCATAACTTCTTTGATTTGTTACTTACCTTCTCAAAAGAAATTACAAGGAAATCGCGTTTATTTTATTTGGGTTGTGGGGGGGGGGGGGAGGTGGAAGGAATCTAGTGCAAAGATTTCAGTCTTTTACTTTAAGGTTGGTTAAGCCCAATATGTATCTAGGTGTCTTTAACTTTTCTATTATTCACCTATGTACGCAAGTAGAGTCCCCTCTCGACACATTATCAACACACGCATGGACATCAATTTTTCCTCTTGAATTTCCCAGTTTTTCCAGATATTTTTCTATTAACCAATACAAACCTTTTTGGATGAACATACAAAAAGTTTCAAATTCATCAATGATACAAAGAGCTACGCAGTGATGTCAGTCCCACACTTCGATTGGCAGTGTCAATGATCAACATCATAATAAACGGAGATTCTTCCTAGACTGATTAATACGATCACATTAATAAGTTATAAAACTTTGATAATAAAACAGAAGCTCAAATTTAATTTACCAAATAGTCATCTTCAAATAGTACTTGTAACAAGTAAGGTGCATCAGGTTCTCTCCAAGGAAGTCGATGATATACTAGTTCTGTACCAGCTCTGCTCATCCAAAAACTACACTTCAGAATTCAGATATTGAATCACGCAACATAACGTAGGCTAAGTATTGCGAAAAGGAATTCATTTTACAGAAGTGACCTGAGTTCAGTATCTGGTATAGTAACAACTTTACTGTCAACTGTTATCTGCAACAATTAAGCATGACCAAGCTTCATAATCTCAATAGTCCATGTGCATTAAACATCCAATTTAACCATTATCCTTGAGGAATTTACCTGCTTATTTTGAATTCTCTGCAACCAACTGCTTTACAAATTAGTGTCTGAATCTTCAACAATACAATCACAAAAAAATTATTAAATTTTTTGATAAGCTTACCCTTGTAAAGGAGCAGAACTTTTGTACTTTCTGGAGTAGAATTCGATCAGTGTAAGACCTGTAGATTTTGCCAAAAAAAAAAAAAAAAAAAAAAAACTAAATTTTTTTAAACAAAAAGGTTTGTGGAAAAATGGGTATATTTTGTGTAAATATACCAGCATCAATGGGTCGGACCATGTCATGGTAAGTTAATCCGTCATTAAATTCCGGCCAGGGCTCTCCGAAGTACGCCGCTGACGGCGGCGCAGCTAGTTCTGCTTTCTTCGACATTCCTAAGTCGGAGTCGGGAAAATGTTGACGGAAGCCACTTACAATGGCATGCGCGTGTATGGCCAAAAATATTTTGTTTTGCCCCAACACTTCTTTTAACAAACACTATTAACTTTTAAAACTTAAATATATCATTAAGACGCAATTCTAATCTAAAAATAAACTAATGAATTATTTCTCAAGATTTTGTGTTACACCGCAAAAACGTTACTAATCAAAAATTATTTTATATGTAGCTATATATATTGAATATCCAAATAATTTTGTTTCAAATTTCTTGTCCTCGAGCTCAGCTTTGCCCTTTTTCCTTTGAGGAATGTCTTAGGGATAAGGCAATATTTTTACTTCGCAGTGGTTTAGTGAAGCAATGGAAAATCTTAATTTAAATCTTATCACTTTTGAGTTCTTAAAGACTCTTTTTCTAAGAAAATGTTGTTAAAGATATAGCATAATTTGCTAAAAAATAAGAGAGAGAAATCCAACTTGTTTGCTTATTTAACTTCCACGAGTTTTGTTTTATAAGCACTCCTACCAAAATTATTATTTATTTGTTAGTGAAAGGAGTATAAAACTTTTCGAACTCACTTCTAAGTCTTGAAACGACAAATTTTAAAATAATAACGTGTGCTTTAAAGTACAAAATTAAATGGTTAAAAAATATAAAAAAATCTAAAAAGAAATATTGAAACATTTAATTTTCTTTCAAGAGATGGGAATGCAATGATTTACATATTGATCTCATGAGTCACCGCAATCATATCATAGTTACCAATAAAGTAATTTTTATGTATTTAATTTTGAATTAATTCAAATGCTTATAGTAATTTTTATGTATTTAATAGACGTCAAACTCACATAGTTACTAAGAACTTTATTATATTTTAATATTATTTTTTCGAGACTTTTACGAGTAATCATGACTTTAAAAGCTACATATATATCGGAGTCTTACTATTTGCATCATGAAAACTAATAAATTAAAATGGATATCGAAAAATATCTCAAGACAATCCAGATATTGGTTGATTGATATGATTGGGTTATTTTCTAGTTCGATCTAATAACAATTTTCAGTCACAACAGAAGGTAATAGAGCATTGCTACACTCAAATCTATTGACCATGGATTCACCGTCAAAGATAGAGCTAGAGTACAAAATATGTGTTCATGGGAAGCTAATAGCTTTTGCTCAGTCAAAACTGTATATTAATTTGATATCGTTGTAGAAATAATATAAATTTTAAATTCTAGATCCGATTTTATTCACCATGCCTTCGAAGTTGAAACCAATAAAGTTTAACGAGTCTACAATTAAAAAATAATAATAATAGAGATACATGGCATGTAATGTAGAAGAGCTAAAGTGAAAACTCCTTTCTATTTTTACCTCCTTCCTCTAACATTCCTTCAACCACATATCATTATTTACCTGAAAAATTGGATAGCGTTAAATTTATGTATGGTTCTAAGGATACGTAAAAACTACATATATATCGGAGTCTTACTATTTGCATCATGAAAACTCATAAATTAAAATGGATATCGAAAAATATCTCAAGACAATCCAGATATTGGTTGATTGATATGATTGGGCTATTTTCTAGTTCGATCTAATAACAATTTTCGGTCACAACAGAAGGTAATTGAGCATTGCTACACTCAAATCTATTGACCATGGATTCACCATCAAAGATAGAGGTAGAGTACAAAATATGGGTTCATGGGAAGCTAATAGCTTTTGCTCAGTCATAACTATATATTAATTTGATATCGTTGTAGAAATAATATAAATTTCAAATTCTAGATCCGGTTTTATTCACCATGCCTTCGAAGTTGAAACCAATAAAGTTTAACGAGTCTATAATTAAAAAATAATAACAATGGAGATACATGGCATATAATGTAGAAGAGCTAAAGTGAAAACTGCTTTCTATTTTTACCTCCTTCCTCTAACATTCCTTCAACCACATATCATTATTTACCCGAAAAATTGGATAGCGTTAAATTTATGTATGGTTCTAAGGATACGTAAAAACTACATATATATCGGAGTCTTACTATTTGCATCATGAAAACTCATAAATTAAAATGGATATCGAAAAATATCTCAAGACAATCTAGATATTGGTTGATTGATATGATTGGCTATTTTCTAGTTCGATCTAATAACAATTTTCAGTCACAACAGAAGGTAATAGAGCATTGCTACACTCAAATCTATTGACCATGGATTCACCATCAAAGATAGAGCTAGCGAGTACAAAATATGGGTTCATGGGAAGCTAATAGCTTTTGCTCAGTCATAACTGTATATTAATTTTATATCGTTGTAGAAATAATATAAATTTTAAATTCTAAATCCGATTTTATTTACCATGCCTTCGAAGTTGAAACCAATAAAGTTTAACGAGCCTATAATTAAAAAATAATAACAATGGAGATACATGACATGTAATGTAGAAGAGCTAAAGCGAAAACTGCTTTTTATTTTAACCTCCTTCCTCTCACATTCCTTCAACCACATATCATTATTTACCCGAAAAATTGGATGACGTTAAATTTATGTATGGTTCTAAGGATACGTAAAAACTACATATATATCGGAGTCTTACTATTTGCATCATGAAAACTCATAAATTAAAATGGATATCGAAAAATATCTCAAGATAATCCAAATATTGGTTGATTGATATGATTGGGCTAATTTCTAGTTCGATCTAATAACAATTTTCAGTCACAACAGTAGGTAATAGAGCATGGCTACACTCAAATTTATTGACCATGGATTCACCATCAAAGATAGAGCTAGAGTACAAAATATGGGTTCATGGGAAGCTAATAGCTTTTGCTCAGTCATAACTGTATATTAATTTGATATCGTTGTAGAAATAATATACATTTCAAATTCTAGATCCGGTTTTATTCACCATGCCTTCGAAGTTGAAACCAATAAAGTTTAACGAGTCTATAATTAAAAAATAATAACAATGGAGATACATGGCATGTAATGTAGAAGAGCTAAAGTGAAAACTCCTTTCTATTTTTACCTCCTTCCTCTGACATTCCTTCAACCACATATCATTGTTTACCCGAAAAATTGGATAACTTTAAATTTATGTATGGTTCTAAGGATACGTAAAAACTACATATATATCGGAGTCTTACTATTTGCATCATGTAAAAACTAATAAATTAAAATAGATATCGAAAAATATCTCAAGACAATCTAGATATTGGTTGATTGATATGATTGGCTATTTTCTAGTTCGATCTAATAACAATTTTCAGTCACAACAGAAGGTAATAGAGCATTGCTACACTCAAATCTATTGACCATGGATTCACCATCAAAGATAGAGCTAGCGAGTACAAAATATGGGTTCATGGGAAGCTAATAGCTTTTGCTCAGTCATAACTGTATATTAATTTTATATCGTTGTAGAAATAATATAAATTTTAAATTCTAAATCCGATTTTATTTACCATGCCTTCGAAGTTGAAACCAATAAAGTTTAACGAGCCTATAATTAAAAAATAATAACAATGGAGATACATGGCATGTAATGTAGAAGAGCTAAAGTGAAAACTGCTTTCTATTTTTACCTCGTTCCTCTGACATTCCTTCAACCACATATCATTGTTTACCCGAAAAATTGGATAACGTTAAATTTATGTATGGTTCTAAGGATACGTAAATTTCCTTCGATACAAAGATAACAATATAAGTATTTTGACTATGAGAATAGGAAGAATGAATAAGATGAATTAAACAAGCACAAGGAGATATCTTTTATCTATGAGAAAAAAATCTATTTTTTTCAATTTATTTCGTGCCCCCATAGCTTACAAGGATCACATCTTTTATAATAGAGGGTCATTGCTTTATCTATAATAAAATAATAAAATAATACATATAGTGGAGGACCCATGATGATTTATCTCTTCCTCGATTCCCGTCAAGATTCTTTCCCTTGGTGCGGTTGTAACGGCTCTTGTCTGTGAGTTCGATACTGGCTCAAACTCGATACTGTCTCAAGTTCGTTACTGGGTCGGCCCTTTGGTCTTACCTCAAGTTCGACCTTCGGGATGGGCGTGGTGCATTTCCGACCTTGAAGCGACGCCTTGCGGATCGATTTGGTCATGGACTCGATAAGATTATCGAGCCAACTCCTCGAACAGCCTTCGGGCTCGAGGCTCGTTTGTACTACCCTCAGAACTCACTCCCAAATTCTACTCCGGTTTCTTGCCATTCGAACTCGATCGAACGTAGGAAAGCCTAAATCTATTTTGACTGTATACAAATAGTCCCCTCGATTCTCATGAAGGATGCGGTGAGAATCGACATGATCTTCGACGGGTCTATCGGGCAACAAGCTAACATTTTATCAGGGGTCGATTATGACGTATGTGATAGATATCCCATCGATTTAGTCTTTCAAGGTATTTAATGCTTGTCAGATGGTGGTCGGCCACCTCTGATATTGAACCGTCATGATGCGAGCCTATAAATAACCCTTCCATATAACTTTTACCACTTTTGCGCCTTCTCTCTTCCAAATTCTCTTATTTTTCCTCTCTATTTTGTTGCTTTAGAGCCATCTACACTAGAGTTTTGGTGCCATCAATTTTTCACTTTCCTTTGCATTCCTTCCTCTCATATCAATGGCGAAAACTTCAAAAATTATAACTCAGAAGGAGAAAGCTTCTTCTTCACGGTCGTCCGACGACAAGGCGCCGGTGGAGAATCCTTCATTCGTTCCGGGTCGATGCGAGCAGGTGTTGATGTACATGTGCTCTAAAATGGAGGGTCATCTCGAGGACGTCAGAAAAGGCTGCAACTGGGGTCCTGAGGTCGTGTTGCAAATTCCATTCCCCGAAGAGAGCGCCATCACTCATATAGAGGGTTTTTTTAAGTGTTTACACTTATCCCTTCACGTTGGGACCCGTCGACCCAGTGGTTATCGATTTTTGCAAAAGATATCAGGTCACCCTCGGTCAAATTCATCCCTTTTTATGGCGTATAGTGATCTTACTTCGCTTCTTCTCTATCAAAGCCGGGGGCTGGATTTTTCTCTGAATCACCTCATACGATTGTATCGACCTCAAATATTTTGAGAACTAATCAAACTTCATCGTCAGGCATCGAAGGCTTTGATGTCGAGCATCAACGAAGACAAGGATCGGGGTTGGATGGGTCGTTATATTCAGGTGAGGACCCGTGACCTTATTCCGGAAGAGAAGATGACGTTCCCCGAAGAATGTAATTTCGACCGTAAGTGATTCTTGTTTGCTTTTCATGTCTTTTCCCTTTTTTTCTGATGTCTTTCCCCGATATTCATTTTACCCTTGGATGCCACAAGCAGTACCTGACCTCGAGGATTGGGTTTGGAAGTTAGCCTCGACTTCCTCTTATGCCGAACGCGCTTGGCGTGATTTGGCTAAAGGTAGATGAGAGGCCAAGAACCATGGTAAGGTTTTGCTTCTTGTTTCCTTCGAGGTATTCTTTGTGTTCTATTTGTTACCGATTTCCTTTCATGTAGGTGTAACCAAGGATGCCGCTCTGAGGCTTTCGAGCGGTGAAGAAGGAACCAAGTCCCCGGTCCCGCAACCGGGGAAAGATAAGAAGCGAAGAGCTGCCTCTCGGTCAGAGGACCCCAAGCCCAAAACTCGGAGGGTGAGGAGGAAGGCAATTGCCCTTCCAATTGATTCGGTCCAATGACTGAGAGAAGAAAAAGAAGAAGAAGAAGAAGAAGATAATGCCTCGGCTTTGGTGATCCGATCTGCGAAAGCTATCGAGGTTACTAGAGCTCCCAAGCCGATGGCGGCTATACCGGTCGAGGTCAGTCCTGAAGTCCCGAGTTTTGATCGGAGCACCCCGAGTGATTTGCTTGGGGATATGACAGTGGGTCATTCGCCTTCTCTTCCAACTTTTTCTAAGGAGGCATTAAAGGAAGCTCGAGAATCGAAGACCCCCGATATGGACGGAGGCTCTAGCGTAGGGGACCATTTTAGGGATTGCTTTACTGGAGTCGATGATGCTTCCGATATTGGTGACGCTTCTCTTCTACTAAAGGAGGCTCAACGTTTCATTACTCGGGTAATGATTTTTCTACACTTGGTTTCTTTGTTCTTTTCTATACTTGACTTGTGTTTTTTCCCTACTGTGTAGGCCATTAGTAGGTTTTGAGTCGATCTTAGCCAGTGTAAGGCCGATCTTCGGAAGGTCTCGGGTGAGAGAGACGCCCTGCGGCTTCTTTGCAGCCAAAAGAACGAGGCTATAAAGGACCTCCAAGCAGATTTGGCTAAGGTCTGTGAAAAAGAGGCCGAACTCGATAAATAAGTGAGCCTCGTTCTGTTAAAGTATGGGTCTGAATCAACTGTGGAAGTTAACCCTTCATTGTCTCAGCTGCAACAAAAGGTTGAAAAGATCGGGTTACTTCAGGAAGAAGTTGATCAAATCCAAGTTGAATGCAATCGGTGGAAGGAGACTCTCGACCGCCTGGCTGCGGAAAAAGAAACCATTTTGACCAAATTATTATCGGCCGATGTTCAACTTCGAAGCGTCAAGCAAAAGGGGTCGGCTCAATCTAAGAGGATCTAGGAGCTTGAAACACGGCTTGCTGATGCCAAGGCGAAGGTTGAGTCATCGAAAGTCTTGGCGGATAAGTCCATTGCTGTGTATCGGGCTGATGCTGAGGCTGCTCAGATGGAGGCCTGGGAGGCTGCCGACGCTCAAGCTCATTGGGTTGCCGAACTTGCTAAGTGTAGGTCTTGGAGGGAGACCCTCGAGGAGATACACGCTCAAGGTTTCGACCTTACTGAAGAGATAAAAAAGGCTAAAGAGCTTGAAGCTGAAGTTAAAGCCATGGCTTCTGATGATGATGATGATGGCGGCAGCAAGAGCGGATCCGAGGATGGGGAAGAGCTCGACAAAGAAGCGAACGCCCCTGAGGATGACCAGGAAGCTTAGTTTTAAATTTTTTTACGTTTGTAATCAATCACGTAGGAAATTTTGTATATATACAACTTGGTCGACTTGTTTTTGTATTGTGAAGACCTTAATCAAATTTTGGCTTCGTAGTCTCTATGATCGATCGATAGTCTTTTCAGACTTGAAGTGATGTAGCCCTTAGGCTTGCTAGTTGAGTCAATGATTCAAACTTGAAGAAATATAGCCCGTAGGTGTAATGGTTGAGTGAGTGTTCGCTCAAACTTAAAGTGAAAGTAGCTTATAGGCTTATTAGCCGTTGAGTGAATGTTTCGAACTCGAAGTAATGTAGCTCGTAGGCGTAATGGTCGAGTGAGTGCTTGCTCGAACTCGAAATAAAAGTAGCTTGTAGGCTTATTAGTCGAGTGAATATTTTGAACTCGAGGTAATGTAGCCGTAGGCGTAATGGTCGAGGGAGCGCTTGCTCGAACTCGAAATAAAAGTAGCCCGTAGGTTTTTTAGTCGAGTGAATGTTTCGAACTCGAAGTGATGTAGCCCATAGGCATAATGGTCGAGGGAGCATTTGCTCGAACTCGAAATAAAAGTAGCCCGTAGGCTTTTTAGTCGAGTGAATGTTTCGAACTCAAAGTGATGTAGCCCGTAGGCATAATAGTCGAGTGAGTGCTTGCTCGAACTCGAAATAAAAGTTGCCCGTAGGCTTATTAGTCGAGTGAATGTTTCGAACTCGAAGTGATGTAGCCCGTAGGCGTAATGGTTGAGCGAGTGCTTGCTCGAACTCGAAATAAAAGTAACCCGTAGGCTTATTAGTTTAATTTAACTTAATTATGTTTGCGTAATAAATCTCCAAATATAGGAATTTTCCTTGGATATAAGATGTCGGTAAAGAGGAGAACTTTCTTCACAAGTCACTACACATGTGTTCCTGTTTCGCGTCTGGGTTCAGGCCAATCTACATGAGCATGGTTCGTTTCGGCCATTTGGCTTTTACAATTTTTCCTATTGGAACCATGTTGTTATGAAATAATTTTCTTGCATCTAAACTCGATGTATTTGAGGGCCTAATGCCCCCCAGTATTCGAGGTCGATTGTACAGAGGTCTCGGATATTTTTGTGAGTGTAGCATGATCAATGGTTGCCTCATTAAAAACTTTGCCGAAAAACCCATTTTGGATAAAACCGGTCTAAGGGAAAAAGAGTGCAACGCGTGCTTTCAAGCGAAAGATCCATCTTAGCTCTTGTTCGGACTTCTGCAGGGGTCGGTTTTGAAATGTAAATGAATATGGAAGGGTTGTACCTTAGCAATAGTACCGTTTTAGATGTGATACATTCCAGCTGCTTGATAGCTGTTTGCCGTTTATAATGTCGAGCTTGTACGATCCCTTTCCGACGTTCTCGAGCACCTGATATGGTCCTTCCCAATTTGGTCCTAGTTTTCCTTCGTTCGGATTCGTTTATTGATGGTGACTTTTCTTAACACTAAGTCCTCGGGCTTGAAATGGCGGAGCTTGGTTCTTCGATTATAATATCTTTCGATTCGTTGCTTTTGGGCAGCCAATTAGACGAGAGCAATTTCTCGTCTTTCGTCCGATAATTCAAGGCTGGTATTCGTAGCCTCGTTATTTGATTCTTCCGCCGTGAACCGAAATCTGGTACTAGGTTCACCGACTTCGACTGGTATCAATGCTTCGGACCCATATACTAAGGAGAAAGGGGTCGGCCCCGTACTGGATTTTGACGTTGTCCGGTATGCCCAAAGGACTTCGGGTAGGATTTCTCTCCATTTTCCTTTAGCGTCGTTCAACCTCTTCTTCAGGTTTTGAAGAATAGTTTTGTTCGTTGATTCGGCGTGTCCGTTCCTACTGGGGTGGTATGGTGTTGAAAGTATCCTTATTTTGTGATCTTCGAAGAATTTTGTTACTTTGCTGCCAACGAATTGCTTCCCATTGTCACATACAATTTCTGCGGGTATCCCGAATCGGCATATGATATGATCCCAAATAAAGTCTATAACTGCTTTCTCTCTTATTTTCTCGAACGCCTGCGCTTCAACCCATTTAGAAAAATAGTCAGTCATAAATAAAATAAATTTTGATTTACCTGGGGTTGATGGCAGAGGGCCGACGATATCTATTCCCCATTTCATGAATGGCCATGGGGATAGGACTGAGTGAAGTTGCTCTCCAGGTTTGATGGATCATTGGCGCAAACCTTTGACATTTGTCACATTTACGAACAAATTCCTTAGCATCTTTGCCCATATCGATCCAATAATAACCTGCTCTGATTAGTTTTCGAACTAATGTATCGGCACCAGAGTGATTCCCACAAGTTCCATCGTGCACTTCCCGTAGGATGTAATCGGTATCTCCCGGACCCAAGCATACTGTCAACGGTCCATCGAATGTCCTTCGATATAGCGTTCCGTCCGAAGCCAGCGTAAATCGAGCAGCTTTAGTCCGTAGGGCCCTGGAATCTTTAGGGTCCGATGGGAGCTTTCCGCTCTTTAAGTATTCAATATACTTGTTTCTCCAATCCCAGGTTAAGCTAGTAGAATTTATCTCGGCGTGACCTTCTTCGATTACCAATCTCGAAAGTTGAACGACAGTCCCCGAGCTCAAGTTATCTACCTCGACCGACGATCCCAAATTCGCAAGCGCATCGACCTCATTATTCTGTTCTCATGGAACATGCCGTATAGTCCATTGTTTGAAATGGTGCAAAGTGACAAGCAGTTTGTCTAAATACCTTTGCATTCTACCTTCTCGGACTTCGAAGGTTTTGTTTACTTGACTCACCACCAGCAAAGAGTCACAATTGGCTTCAATGACTTCTGCTCCCAAGTTTCTAGCTAGCTCGAGACCTGCAATCATGGCTTCATACTCGGCCTCGTTGTTAGTCAGCCTGATAGTTTTAATAGCTTGCCTAATAATGTTACCCGTGGGTGGTTTCAAATCAATGCCTAGCCCGGACCCCTTCACGTTCGAATCCTCGTCCGTAAAAAGGATCCATACCCCCGATGATGTACCCGATTTCAACAGGAGTTCTTTTTCGACTTCGGGTACGAGGGTTGGTGTGAAGTCGGCCATGAAGTCTGCTAAAATTTGAGACTTGATGTCCGTACGAGGTTGATATTTGATATCGTACCCACTGAGTTCGATGGACCATTTGGCTAATCGGCCTGATAGTTTGGGCTTATGCAAAAAATTACGAAGTGGGTAGGTGGTTAATTACACATATGGGGTGACATTGAAAGTACGGTCTTAACTTTATAGAGGGACTTATCAGTGCAAGTGCCAATTTTTTTAGGTGCGGATACCTAGTTTCCGCTTCTCCTAAGGTCCGACTTATATAATAAACGGGAAATTACGTACCTCGCTCTTCTCGAACTAGGACACTGCTTACGGCGACTTCCGATACTGCCAAGTACAAGCAAAGTTTTTCATCTGTTTTTGGAGTGTGAAGTAGTGGTGGGCTCGATAGATATCGTTTCAGTTCCTCTAATGCTTGTTGGCATTCCGGTGTCCAAGCGAAATCGTTCTTTTTTTTGAGTAGAGAGAAATAATTGTGACTTCGATCTGATGATTTCGAAATGAATCGGCCTAAGGCTGCAATCCGTCCCGTTAGCCTTTGTACAGCTTTCACGATGTCCACGATGGCGATATCTTCGATGGCCTTGATTTTGTCGGGGTTAATCTCGATTCCCCGATTTGACACCATGAAGCCGAGGAACTTGCCCGAACCGACCCCGAAAGCATATTTTTTGGGGTTGAGCTTCATGTTGTATTTCCTCAAAATCTTGAACGTTTCCTGCAAATGGGCCAAATGGTCCTCTGCGCGCAGGGACTTAACTAGCATGTCATCAATATAAACTTCCATTGATTTACTTATTTGTTCTTCAAACATTTTATTTACTAGGCGTTGGTAAGTAGCCCCCGCATTTTTTAGCCTAAAGGGCATCACATTATAACAATATGTTCCATATTTGGTGACAAATGAAGTCTTTTCCTGGTCCTCCGGGTTCATCTGGATTTGATTATACCCGGAATAGGCATCGAGAAAGGTGAGGATCTCGTGGTCGGCCGTGGCATAGATCATGCGATCGATGTTGGAAAGCGAAAAGGAATCTTTGGGGCATGCTTTGTTCAAATCCTTATAGTCCACACACATTCTAAGTTTGTTCCCCTTTTTAGGCACTACAACCACATTGGCTAACCATTTGGGATATTTCACCTCCCGAATGGACCCTATCTTGAGAAGTTTGGTTACCTCGTCTTTTATGAATGCGTGCTTTTCCTCGGACTGGGGTCTTCTTTTTTGCTTCATCAAATGTCCCTTTTGTTATATGCTTCTAGATAGGCCCGTATAATGCTGCTCGGTGGGCCGGGCCTGAACCGGACCGGACCGGGCCCGCGGTCCTAACGGGCCTGGTGGGCCTGGTGGGCCGGTCCTGGGTGGGCCGGTCTTGGTGGGCCTCTGAGCCCGTCACGGGCTGGTCTCCATGGTTGAGCCCACGAGCCCGGGACCGTTTGGCCCGGGACCGGCAGGCGGGCCTGGGCCGGTCCTGGCGGGCCTGGCGGGCCCAACGGCTATTTTAAAAAAAAAAAAAAAAAAAAAAAAATCAAACGGCCATATTTAAAATCTAGCCGTTTGGGCTGAAAATATGACCGTTTTTTAAGTTAAAAAAATGGCCATTTGGCCCCCAAACTTTATTTTAACCCCAAACTTTATATAATTACACTTTTCCCCATTTCTCAACTATAAATACCCCCTCATTCTTTCATTTTTATTCACCAATTCATCAATATCTCTCAATATCTCTCAATCTCTCTCAATCTCTCTACTACAATTACTTAATTTATTGTTGAAATTTCGTGAAAAATTGTGAAGTTGTTGAATTGAAGTTTTCAAGTGTTCAACGATTTTCAATTTTCAAGAAGTTGTTCGGCAATCCGGTAAACTCGTTTCAACTCTTACGTTTTTATAATATATTTTTGTGTGGTTTAGTTTGCATAATTATAATTAATATGGCATTTACTTTGAAAAAAATGTTTGGTAAAGGAAAAGATAAAACCGGTGAAAGTAGTGGCCAACCAACTACCCTTCCCCCGGCTCCCCGACCTAGAAAAGATAAGCAAGTTGAAAGTAGTCGCCAACCTAGACGTCCTCCTCCTTCCGTAATTCTTGATAGTGATCACCCTTGTTTTCAATTTACCGATAGTGAATTTTATCATAATGTTGCACCAGGTGATAGATTAGATGATGAAATTATGAATGCTCTTTATCCTAATGAAACCATCTTAGAAAATAATGAGGAAAATGAGGATGATGATGAAACTCAAGCACCGGATTTAGATGATACACCTACTAGTCCTCTTAATAACCCAAGTGATGCACCGGTCGACCCACCTGTAGAAACTCCTACTTTTAATAGAGAACCTGCTAAACGCTTAGAAACATCATTAGTTTGGAATTTTTTTACTCAAGTAAGAGAAAAAAATAAGGCTAAGTGTAAAACTTGTGGGAAATTAATGTCGCATAAATATGTAGGAGACCGTAGCGGCACAGGTAGTTTGACTAGGCACATAAAAACACACCCTAGAGATAAGGCTAGATTTTTTCAAATGAAAGCGCATCTAGAGGGGACAAGTGTAGATTCTGCGATTAACCCTAGTACAGGTTCAAATCTAGTTCAACCAGGAATTAACACTGTCACTGGAGGTATTTTATATTACGATCCAAATAGAGATCGTGAAGAATTAGCAAAGATGATTACTGTTATGTGCTTACCTTATACTTTTGCTTCTAATCCTAATTGGGTTCATTATATTAGAAGAGTGTTTAATCCTACTTATAAAGGTTGGCCTCGCGCAACAGTTAAGAGTGATATTTATAAATTCAAACATGAATATGAACAATATTTGCGTTATTTATTTACTCATATACCTAATCGGATTTCTATTACTACTGATATTGGTAGAAGTGGTAATGATTGTGATTACCTAACTGTTACAAGTCATTGGATAGATGAAGAATGGATAATGCAAAAACGCATAATTGCATATAGAATAATTAATTCGCGTCACACAGGTAAATTTATAGCTAACACTGTTGCAGATATTTGTAGATATTTTTGCTTTAGCGATAAAATAATGGCAATTTCAATGGATAATGCTTCTAGTAACACCAGTGCTATAGGCATGCTTACAACAACACTAAATCCTGCATTTACTAATATTTTCCATGTTAGATGTATTTGTCATATTTATCATTTAATTGTCGGTGATGGTATGCGAATATTAAACATAGAAATTGAAAAGGTTAGAATGGCTCTTAATTGGCTTTTTTATTCAAACCGTAGAAGTAGACTTAGAGAGTATTTTAAAAAATGTGATGAATATGGCCTTAGAGAAAGAAAGGTTCCTAAACCTTGCCCGACTAGATGGAATTGTATGTACGAAAGTTTAGTAGTAGCATATGAATATAGAAACCCAATTAATGCAACGTTTAATTCTCGGGTAGGTGGTGAAGATGATGATGAAATGCTTACCACTCAAGATTGGACTAATGTTAAAATTCTTTTAGATTTTTTAGAACATTTTCAAATTGCAACAAATGCATTTTCTGGGCAATATTATCCTACTATTTCAAACTGTTTAGTTTATATTGCAGCACTATCTGATTTGTTTGTTGAATTTAGTGAGGGTGGGGATATTTATGAACTTGCTATAAATGAAATGAAACAAAAGTTTAAAAAATATTTTTTTCCTATCCCTCCTATTTATGGTCTTGCTGCAATGCTAAATCCTACAATGAAATTGGGAGGTCCTCATTTTTGGTATTCAAATATTTATAAGGCTTTAGATCTTTCAAATGAGGAAATTGCGACACTTGCAGATGCAAAAGCTTCAATTAAGATTAACGCTCAAACAGTTTATAATGCTTATCAACTTGCCTTAGAGCATGCTAGGCCAACTATTCCAACCCCTACTTCGTCTAGCTCACAATCCTCTAAAAGAGTTGCGGGCTTAAAAGCTCTTAAATCTTGGACGGAGTTCAGGGGGTCTCAAGGTGAAAATTATGATGAAACTTCACATCTAAATGAGCTTCAAGTTTATTTGTCTCAGGGACTTGAAAAGGAGAATCCAGACGGCTCTTTTGATCTTTTGGAATGGTGGAAGGCAAGGGAAAAACATTTTCCTGTTCTTGCAAGGATGGCTCGGGATATTTTATCAATTCAAGCTTCAACTGTTGCATCAGAGAGCGCTTTCAGTCAAGCAAGACTGCAAATAGGTGATCATAGAGCGTCTATGAGGGATAGCTTGGAAAAATCAGTATTGTTTAGAGATTGGATCCGCTCGGAAAGAAGAAACTTTGGAATTGCAGAAGCACAACCGGCGATAGATGAAGCTTATGAAGAAATGATAGCGGAACTTACGGAGGATTCGGCTTCGCCCGGAAGTGGTGATGAACAAGCTTCTTTTCCACCACCACCAACGCAACCTCCTCCGAACCTTGAAGGATTTATGAGATTTGTTAGAGATAATACATAGAATAATATGTAACTTGTATTTTGGCACATCTTCCTTAGTTTTTTTCCTTCTAATGGTGGTATTAGTACCTTGTTGTGCTCATTCCATTGGGGGAAGGATGACTAAGAAAGATATGTCATTTTTGGTAATAAAATTTATTGCTTCTACCCATGAGCTTCTTTTCGCAATATTTCTTTGTCTATACTTAGAATTATTTATATGCTACAATATATACATAATATACAATATATATACTACAAGAAAATATATTTATAAGATACAATATATACATAAGATACAATATATATACTACAAGAAAATATATAAGAGAATATATATACATAAGATACAATATAATATACTACAAGAAAATATATTATGCTACAATATATACATAATATACAATATATATACTACAAGAAAATATATAAGAGAATATATATACATAAGATACAATATAATATACTACAAGAAAATATATTATGCTACAATATATACATAATATACAATATATATACTACAAGAAAATATATTTATAAGCTACAATATATACATAAGATACAATATATATACTACAAGAAAATATATAAGAGAATATATATACATAAGATACAATATAATATACTACAAGAAAATATATTATGCTACAATATATACATAATATACAATATATATACTACAAGAAAATATATAAGAGAATATATATACATAAGATACAATATAATATACTACAAGAAAATATATTATGCTACAATATATACATAATATACAATATATATACTACAAGAAAATATATTTATAAGCTACAATATATACATAAGATACAATATATATACTACAAGAAAATATATAAGAGAATATATATACATAAGATACAATATAATATACTACAAGCAAATATATAAGAGAATATATATACATAAGATACAATATAATATACTACAAGCAAATATATTATGCTACAATATATACATAATATACAATATATATACTACAAGAAAATATATTTATAAGCTACAATATATACATAATATACAATATATATACTACAAGAAAATATATAAGAGAATATATATACATAAGATACAATATAATATACTACAAGAAAATATATTATGCTACAATATATACATAATATACAATATATATACTACAAGAAAATATATTTATAAGCTACAATATATACATAAGATACAATATATATACTAAAAGAAAATATATAAGAGAATATATATACATAAGATACAATATAATATCAAGAAGTGATATTTATGCATGACAATTTAGTGTTTTACTATTGTTTTGTTATTTTCTTTTTCGTCAAGCACTTTAATAATTAGATATACATATATACTACATATTAATATAGCCATGATACTACAAGAAATTGTCTTTAAAAAAAAAAAAAAAAACCCGCTAGGCCCGCGAAGCCCACGAGCCCGGCCCGTTAAGCACAGGACCATGTGGGCTTAGGCCCGTCACGGGCCGGTTCCACCCATTAGGCCCACGAAGACCGGGACCGCCAGGCCCGGGACCGCCAGAGCCCGGGACCACGAAGCCCGGGACCGCGAGGCCCGGCCCGTTAGGCCCACTAAGGCCCGGGCCCGGGACAAAATACAGCGTTAGTGTTTTCCATCCCTGTTATATCTAAATGGGACCAGGCAAAACAATCAATGTTATCGATAAGAAATTGATCAAGTTTCTTCCTGAGTTCGGGGTTCAACCCCGTTCCCAGGTATACCTTTTGTTCGGGCTAGTGCTCGATTAGTATGACTTGCTCCAGTTCCTTAATTGTCGATTTGGTGGCGTCGGAATCATCGGGGATCACGAAGGACCGAGGGATCCACTGATCATTCTCTTCTTCGATGTTCTGGTTATCTGGCTAGGTCGAAGCCAACATCTGTGATTGCTATTTGGTGTTTCGTTCTCCTTTTGAGCCCGATCCCTTTATCGGTGAAGGCGAGGATATTGATTTTACTTCCTCGACGGCGAACATTTCCTTTGCGGCCGGTTGTTCTCCGTACACTGTTTTGACACCGATCGATGTTGGGAATTTGAGGACCTGGTGTAGGGTCGAAGGCACAGCTCTCATGTTATGGATCCATGGCCTTTCGAAAAGGGCGTTGTATTTCATATCGCCTTCGATCACGTGAAACTTTGTTTCCTGGATTATTCCGGCCACGTTTATCGGTAGGATTATCTCGCCTTTGGTGGTTTCACATTCCATATTGAATCCGTTTAGAACCAGAGTTGCGGGTATGATCTGGTCCTGCATGTCGAGTTGTTCTACGACCTTCAATTTGATGATATTGGCCGAGCTACCTGGATCGATTAACACACGCTTAATTTTAGTTTTATTCATAAGTACGGATATTACCAGTGCATCGTTATGAGGTTGGATGACTCCCTCTGCATCTTCATCATCGAAGGACAAAGTCCCTATGGGTGCATAATTTTGAGTCCAAGATCGCTTTTCCCTCACAATCGATGTTTTAGTGCATTTAAGCACCGGTCCATGAGGGGTATCGCCGCCGCCGATGATCATGTGAATGACGTGCTGCGGTTCTTCTTGTTCGTTTTGCTTGCCGAAATCCCTGTTCTTAAAAATGATTCTTCGCCCTATCACTCAGAAATTCCCGAAGGTTCCCTTGGTTAAATAAGCGGGCTACTTTCTCTCTTAATTGCCTGCAATCTTCCGTTCTGTGGCCATGAGTGCCATGATATTCGCACATTTATTTGGGATTCCTTTGGGCAAGATCGGTCTATATGGTTCGAGGCCATTTATTATCTTTGATGTGTCCGATAGCCGACACGATGGTGGATGCATTAACGCTGAAGTTATACTCTGATACTCGAGGTGCTTCTATAGGATCAGTATATTTATCAAAGCCGCTCTTGCTCATAAGTCCCCGAGAATTTTTCCCTCGATCAATCTTTCGATTGTTCCAAACTGTATTACGTGCTGAACCGTTGTTCATCCGATCTACGTCGTACAGTTGATATCAGTCTCTGTTCGACCTTTGTTCTCTGTAGATCTCCCTCTGGTTTTTAGTAGCTGTCCTGTTCTGATGCACGGGTCCATACAGATCTCCCAACTGTTCATCCTCGACCCTAATTTTCAATTTATACCGGTTGTGTATATCTGCCCAAGTTATTGCTGGATACTCGATCAAATTTTATTTCAGCCGATGTGATGCTGTAGAACTTAGCTCGTTCAACCTTTGGGTGAAAGCTTGTACGGCCCAATCGTCTGTGACTGGTGGCAATTCCATGCGTTCCATTTGAAATCAAGATACGAATTCCCTCAGCATTTCACTACCCCTTTGCTTTACTTTAAAGAGGTCTGATTTCCTTGTTGCAACCTTTATGGAACTAGCATGTGCCTTTACGAACGACTCTGCTAACATGGCAAAATAATCGATGGAATTTGGTGGCAAATTGTGATACCAGATCATTGCTCCCTTCCAGAGGGTCTCCCAGAATGTTTTCAACACGGATTCGATCTCATCGTCCTCCAAATCGTTACCTTTGATGACACATGTGTAAGAGGTGACATGTTCGTTAGGATTGGTCGTACCATTATATTTGGGAATTTCAGGCATACGGAATTTTTTGGGGATTGGTTTTGGGGCCGCACTCGAGGGAAAAGGCTTTTGTATGAATTTTTTTGAATCAAGCCCTTTTATCATTGGTGGAGCCCTCGGGATTTGATCGACTCTGGTATTGTATGTTTCCACTTTCTTGTCATTGGCTTCGACTCAATTTGTGAGTTCATCGAGCAATTTAGTCGATTCGGGAGTGGTCCCCGATTCTTGCTCGTTTGATTTCACTATGGCGGGCTCCGTTCTGGGGGTGATTTTTTCTCGAAGTGGATTGGAATTCGGCCTGCTTTGTATATGAGTTTGGCTCTGTAACTGAGCTATCGCTACTTGTTGGGCATGTAGCATCTCGAAGATCATACGCAAGCTGGCCCCGATTTCCCCCGCATTTTGGGTGTCTCAGGCTACGGATCGAGTACCGCCCTGAATCCTTCTTTCTGGTTCGGAACGCTGATTCGCCTCAAGAGCTATTTGTGAATTGACATCCAATGGTACTTCGACTCGAATTTTGGGTACTTCGATTCGACCCTTAGTGCCATCGTTAAGTGGCCTTCCGGCCCCGGGTGCCAAGTTGTTGGTTTCATCTTGAAGGCCTGCTTCGAGGTCGATAGGTAAGGCCATTGCCGATTTGAAGTTGTAAGCTGGTGTGTACTGTAGATTTATATCAAATAATCTTTGTTATCCTTAGCCCCACGGTGGGCGCTAAACTGTTTACCCAAAAAATAGATAGAGTTGAATTTGTACGCTCTAAGGATACGTAAATTTCCTTTAATACAAAGATAACAATACAAGTTTTTTTACTATGAGAATAGGAATGATGAACAGGAAGAATGAATAAGATGAAGTAAAACAAGCACAAAGAGATATCTTTTATTTATGAGGAAAAAATATGTTTTTCCAATCTATTCTGTGCCCCCATAGCTTACAAAAATCCCCTCTTTTATAATAGAGGGTCATTGCTTAATCTATAACAAAATAATAAAATAATGCATATAGTGGAGGACTCATGATGATTTGTCTCTTTCTCGAATCCCGTCAAGATTCTCTCCCTTGGTACGGTTGTAACGACTCTTGTCTGTGAGTTTGATACTGGCTCGAACTCGATACTATCTCGAATTCGTTACTGGGTCGGCCCTTCGATCTTACCTCGAGTTCGATCTTCCGGATGGGCGTGGTGCGTTTCCGACCTCGAAGCGACGCCCTACGGATCGATTTGGTCACGGACTCGATAAGATTATCGAGCCAACTCCTCGAACAGCCTTCGGGCTCGAGGCTCATTTGTACTACCCTCAGAACTCACTCCCAAATTCTACTCTGATTTTTTGCCATTCGAACTCGATCGAACGTAGAAAAGCATAAATCTATTTTGACCGTATACAATCATGTAAACCGATTTTTAATTATTCAATTCCATTTGGAAATTTGAACGGCATGCTGATGCCATATTTTGTTGTTCATGGATAGATGGCATTAAAATTCAAGTTAGACACGTAATTGAAGGTTCTGCTGATAATTTGAGGCTTTAAAGTTGAATTTTCAATGACGTATGAGTTGAGAATACTTCTCGTTATGATATTTTAATTTGGACTGAATATTACCAGTAGTATATTTGGTGAATCACAATAAGAGTGATCATGTAACACTTTCTGGTAAAAATTTTATGTGGCGCTCAGTTTTGTGACGCCCATTAAATTTGTGACTTAAAAAAAAAGTTTAACTGATACCCAATTTTTGGATAACTTTAAATAAATACTCTTTTTTCTTCTTCTTTACTTATGTTTTCTTCTTCTTTGTGCTAAGAGTTTCTTATTCTTCTTAGTTGTAAAATGGGGTTGTTACATTTACCATTGTCTTGACAATTTGATGATTGATATTTGTTTTTTATGATATTTGAAAGTTATGTTTCAAATTGAGTTCATTCTAAGTAAATTTAGGCATTGAATAACATATCGGTTTGTTAAAATTTAAAGAACAAGTTTATGTTTCATAACTTAAGATTTGAAACCTAAAGTTGTATTCAATAAATTAAACTATTTAAGATTCAAATTTATGAGGTTGCATTTGAAAGACAGAAAAATCATATTTGATTTCTGAAGTTGCATTGAAGAGATTAAACTACTTCGGATTCGAATTTCTGAAGTTGCATTTGAAAGATAGAAGAACTTCAGATATAATTTCTGAAGTTGCATTACATAGATTGTACTACTTTAGATCTGAGCGGGTACACTTTACAAAGTTTTGTGCAATGCAGGTATAACTTCAATTGTGATACCAAAAGTGGATATATATGAAAATGCCCCCACTTGCTGTTATAACTGTTGTAATCTTAGACCGAACATAGAGGCATGACCTTTTTCAGTTTATAAATTATAACTTACTGGGTTCCTATAACCTGAACGAAGTCATTGGTATAATCAGTCAGCATAAAGATTACTAAGGTTGACATATTTGAACAACTAGTTTATATCGGGTAAAATATGTTCATATTTAGTGATCACATGATAAAGCGACACGTGGAATCGAAGACAGAAGATGGCCAAACCCGGAGGCAATGATCCCGCTTGTCATCGGAGAGAATGATACTCATAAAGACAAAATAAATGTTGTCATCTGGTAGCATTCAATGAAGAATATTCGACGGCATTAAGTGCATGATCCGTTATAGAGAATCAGACATTCACTGCCCACCGTTACACATTCTTCAATGGCCCTCATAATTGTCATTAAAGAGGAGCTTAATCCTAGGACCTAGTTCATTAGGTATAACTATAAACAGTGAGCTCTATCATCATTATAAGGACACGAATTTTCTGACAAGCATATACTATACTTCATTAAAAGCTCAAATAATATTTTACTTTCTTTTTTATTTGCAATGTTCTTATTGCTCCCGGTAGCTCTGCGCCCCGAACCAAGATATATGTCGTTTATCTCAATTTTTAAGGCTAAGTCTTATATTTCTGTCTAATTCATCTGTTATTTTTGGATCAAATTAATCCATTTGTCTATAACCCACGTATAAATTCAATAGTACCATTTTAAGGGTAAACAATTTGGCGTCCACTGCGGGATATAGATAGTCGTGTAATTAAATTGATCACTGCATATGTTACTAACTTGTTTGATTCTCTATTCTTAGCAAAAATCATTAAAAATGGCAGATAATGGTGTTAACAGCACACACAACGTTGAGGCCCAAGGAAATTATCCTCAGCATGAGGATTCAATCAATGATACCCGCAATGAGGGGAACGAGGCCACGCCGGTCCACGACGGCCGATATCCGCGACATGTTCGGGAGGCGACTCCTGATGACATTGAAGAAGAACACGTTGTTGAAGCAGTCAGGGTCTTGCAAAAGCAACAGGAGGCCATTATAAGCCATCAATAGGATAAGGTCATGACGGAGCTGAAGCAGGCATTGTCGGGAGCTTCTAACAATGCAAATGGAGAAGGCCCAATTCTTGCCTGTGCTCCCGCAAACCAAACGACGCAGAGGATCGACATTCAACAACAACACCCCGATGGGCGAGGTCGGCTTTGATGGGGCCGGGGGAAATGCATACCATCACAACAGCGAGAGTGATCCCTTTAAAATCGAACTCATGCGATTTATGAGGGAAGTAAATGCCTGAATGGATTAAATCCCGGCCGGACCACCAGCGCTGAAAGGCACGGACTCAAAGAAGTACACACAATTTTTGTACAAACCAAGCGCGACATCAGAATTGATTCCGAAGCGGTTTGAATTGCATGCGTGCCAAAGTATGATGGGACTTCAGATCCTCAGGAGCATATCTCCACCTATAAAATGACGGTGAAAGGAAACAATTTAGCTCTCCATGAGATTGAGTCAGTTTTACTGAAGAAATTCGGGGAGACTCTTATGAAGGGAGCCCTGACGTGGTATCCGCTTTTGCCCGAGCATTCCATAGACTCCTTTGAGATGCTCGCGGACTCTTTCATCAAGGCCGATGCCGGGACCAGAAAGGTACATCCTCGAAAGGCTGATATATTCACGATTGCTCAAGGAGAGTCCGAGTAGCTGCGGGAGTTTGTAACCGGGTTTCAGAAGGAAAGGATTTTGCTCCCGGCCATACCGGATGAATGGGAGGCTGAGGCATTCACCAAAGGTCAGAATCCGAGAAGCTTCGATGCTTCCCGGAAGTTGAAAGAAAGTTTGCTCGAGTTTCAGGCAACAACTTGGGCGGATGTTCACAACAGGTACGAGTCAAAGATAAGGATTAGGGATGATCAGTTCGGTTTCCCGGTGTCGGTCAAGGGTCGGGACCAAAAGAAGAATAAAGAGAAATTAAAAGACGATTTCGACACAGATCGACAGTATTTGAGGAGTCGGGTTTTCACCTATAAACGGGCCGAAGGTCGTGGCAGAGGTTTCTGGTCGGTGGATTAGATTCGCTACCAATAAGAGAACTAATCGCGGCCGAAACAACAGGTCATTCCAGAACAAGGCAATGTCAGGTTCTCAAGATTTTTCCTACCCTAGACTTTCAGAATACAACTTCAACGTCAGAGTAGTGGTGCTGGTATCGGCTATGAGGAACATTAAAGAAGTACGGTTCCCGAGGCCAATAATATCTGATCCCAGCCAGAGGGATCCTAATTTGTGGTACGAATACCACGGGACAAACGGTCACCGGACTGGGGACTGCTGATATCCGCGCGAAGAGGTGATGACATTGCTGAAAAACGTCCATATCAGGGAATGTTTAAGTGACTGGGCTAAACACAACTACAGTCACAATCGTGATAATGCAGAGCCTTCAAAAGCTAGAGAAGATTTTCGGCGATCAACATGATCAACGTGTTAACGGGGAACGAGATTAACGGGGTTACATTTTCGGCGGCAAAAAGACGAAGGTATCAGTGACCCATAGCAAGAGACTCCGGGAAGTCGCTTAAGATGAAATTACTTTTACAGAGGAAGACGTGGATGGACTGCTACTACCGCATAACGACGCCCTAGTAATCTCTCTAAATGTCTTATATTTTAAAATTAAACGTGTTCTGGTGGATCCGGGAAGTTCGGCCAATATTATCCAATGGAGAGTGTTGGAGCAAACCAAGCTCACCAGAAGTATCATTCCAACCACAAAACTCCTCGTCGGGTTCAATCTTGCAAGCGTGACAACCCGGGGAGAGATCCTGCTGCCCACGAATTCCGATGGGGTGATGAAGATGACCCTTTTCGAGGTAGTGGACGGCGATATGGGTTACAATATCATATTGGGGAGACCATGGTTGCACAAAATGAAGGTTATGCCATCAACAAATCATTAGTTGCTGAAATTCCCAACTCCCAAGGGAGTTAAACAAATAAGAGGTGACCAACCGGAACCAAGGGAGATGAATGCAATCTCAGTCTCCAGTAGAAAATGGAAGGAGCTTGCGGCATAGCAATTACACGAACCGACGCCTGCTCCCGAGCCAAGAGAAATCAACTAGGGCGAAGAGTCGTTGGAATCCTATTAGGTACCAAGGTACTTTCAAGTGCCGGAAGAGACGGACGTAGCCACGTCTACAACGGAGGAACTTGAATAAGTCGTATCATTCGAAAAGTTCTTAGAAAGGAAGTTCCACTTGGGGACAAAACTACACCCCGAGCTCAGGTCTGGATTTATTGAATTTCTTAAATTTAATGTCAATTGTTTTGCGTGATCGCATGCGTAAATGGAAGATATCCCGCCAAAATTGGTCGTACACAAACTAAGCTTGGATCGCAGCATCCCTCTGGTAAGACAGAAAAAATGTCATATTGCCAAGGCCAGAAACAAATTTGTCAAAGAAGAGGTAACTCACTTGCTTGATATCGGTTCAATCCGAGAGGTAAAGTATCCTAATTGTCTAGCTAATGTAGTAGTAGTTCCAAAGAAGAATAATAAATTTCGCATGTGCATATACTATAAGGACTTAAATAAGGCATGCCCAAAAGATTCGTTCCCATTTCCAAATATTGATAAAGTGATTGATGCAACGGCCGTGCACGAGTTAATGAGTTTCGTCGATGCTTACTCTCGGTACAACCAAATCAAATGGACCCGGAGTATCAGGAAAAAACTTCATTTATCACGAATTTCGGCACATATTGTTACAATGTGATGCCCTTCGGGCTAAAGAACGCCGGGGCCACTTATCAACGGCTCGTGAACAAGATATTTGAAAAGCAATTAGGGAAAACCATGGAGGTTTACATAGATGATATGCTTGATAAGTCTTTGAACGCATGTGATCATCTCAAACACTTGCAAGAAACTTTTGACATCTTAAAGAAGCTTAACATAAAGCTTAACCCCGAGAAATGTGCGTTTGGGGTCAACTCTGGTAAGTTCCTGGGATTCCTGGTGTCACAAAGGGGGATCGAGGTTAACCCCGATAAAATCAAAGCCATTGAAGACATCCCGAACCAGCTATCAGGTGTAAAAGAGGTTCAAAGGCTAACGGGGAGATTAGCCGCTTTGAGCAGATTCATTTCCCGGTCTTCTGAGAAATGCCATCATTTCTTCTCGCTGCTCAAAAAGAAGAACAACTTCGAATGGACCCCAGAATGTCAACAAGTTTTGAGGGATCTGAAAAGGTATTTGTCAAGTCCTATGTTACTATCGAAACCGAAAGAAGGCGAAAAACTTTTAGTCTACTTAGCAGTCTCGAGGTAGCGGTAAGTGCTGTTTTAGTCCGTGAGGACGAAGGTACGCAATCTTCTATTTATTACGTTAGTAAAATTTTAACGGGAGCAGAAACTCGTTACCCACATCCGAAAAAATTGTCCTTATCCCTCGTAGTCGCTACTAGAAAGCAAATGTCTTATTTCTAATGTCACCTGATAGTTGTGGTGACCACTTTTCTCAGGCAGGCTGGCCAAATGGGTTGTCGAAATGAGAAAATTTGACATAGAATATAAACCTAGGACTGCAACTAAGCCACATGTTTTGGCCGATTTCTGTCCAAGACTTTTACCTTTGGCTACTAAAGAAGCAGTAATGGTGTCGGAATCGACATCAGGAGTTTGGACCTTGTTCATGGACAAAACTTCCAATGTGAAAGGGTCCCGGCTTGGCGTAGTATTAACCACACCTTCAGGAGAAACCCTAAGGTCCGGGCTTGGCGTAGTATTAACCACGCCTTCGGGAAAAACACTAAGGCAAGCCATAAGAATTGTTCCTCTGACTAACAATGAAGCGGAGTATGAATGTTTGATTACAGGACTCGAGTTGGCCCGGGGACTGGACTCTGAGGTCATAGAAATTAAATGTGACTTCCAGTTGGTGGTAAATCAGGTCTACAGGATCTTCGAAGCCAAGGAGGAACGCATGCAACAATATATAATGAAGGTTCAGGCTCTGTTTGCCCGGTTCCGGGAGTGGTCAATCTCACATATTCTGAGGGAAGAAAATGCAGAAGCAGATGCACTAGCTAACCTTGGCTCGTCTACGTAAATGAAAGAATCGGACTCTGGTACGGTCATACAACTTATGCACTTGATACTGGACGCATATAGCTATTACGAGGTAAATGTGACTAATTTGGTCTGGGATTCGAGAAACAAAATTATTGACTACCTCGAACACGGGAAACTGCCTGAAGATCCTAAGGCATCTCGATCGCTACACGCTAAGGGAGCGCAATATAGTTTCAAAGGAGGTCAACTATACAGAAAATCTTTCCAAGGCCCGTTGGCCTGATGATTGGGATCCTTTGAAGCTAATTATGTTATGCGAGAAATTCACGAAGGGATCTGCGGGAATCCCTATTGGCCACGGGTGGAACAAGACGCCAAAGCTTATGTTCAAAAATGTGATAAATGTCAACTCTACGCACCGTTGGTACATCAACCGGCAGAGGTGTTGCACTCAGTTCTGTCACCATGGTCGTTCATGAAATGGAGGATGGTTATCGTCGGACCACTGCCCCCGGTCCCCGGTAAGGTAAGATTTCTTTTGATTTTAAATGACTATTTTTCTAAGTGGGTTGAAGCAGATCCTTATCAGAAGATCAGCGAACGTGAAGTGGTAGATTTCTTATGGGAGAACATAATTTGCAGAATTAGGATACCAAAAGAGATAGCCTGCGACAATAGGCCGCAATTTATAGGAACAAAAGTCACAAAATTCCTCGAAGATTTGAAAATCAAGAGGATCACATCATCACCTTATCATCCGAGTGCAAACGGCCAAGCAGAATCAACAAACAAAGTGATTATACAAAATCCCAAAAAGAGATTGGAAGAAGCTAAAGGAAAATGGCCTGAAGAGCTTCCAGGTGTACTATGGGCATACCAAACAACAACCAAATCGAGCACAGGGGAGACTCTTTTTTCTCTTGTGTACAGGGTAGAAGCCCTGATCCCGGTGGAAGTAGGTGAACCTACCATGAGGTATTTTTGGTCAAATGAAGAAGCAATGTTAGTCAGTTTGGAGATGCTCGATGAACGCATCGACTTGTTGCATATAAAGATGACAGCTCAAAAGTAGCGAATAAAGAGATATTATAATCGAAGAGCCAACCTCCGTTATTTCAAAGTAGGAGACTTGGTTTTAAGAAAAATAACTGAGAACACCCGAGAACTCAATGCGGGGAAGCTAGGTCCAACATGGGAAAGCCCCTACCGGGTTTCAACTGTCATCGGAAAAGGGTCATACGAGTTGGAAAATCAAGACGGAGAAAAGATACCAAGCAACTGGAACGTGGCACACCTCAAAAGATATTATTGCTGATGAGCATCGCCTACACTGAAAGTATGTGCTGCACTCTTTTTCCCTTCGTCTAGTTTTTGTCCCAATTGGGTTTTTTTGGCAAGGTTTTTAACGAGGCAGTAACAGAAAGCATACTACGAAGAAAGCTTCAGCAATAAGACCTTTAAATGACAAGGCACACAAGCAAGGAACCACTACGGAGCAGTTAGATAGCCTTTTACTCGAAAGCAAAGTTCCTACCGGGAAGTTGAGTTTGCTATCGAACAGATATTACCTGACCGTTCACAAGTGCAAGACACTGGGGGATTGTTAGATAATCTTTGGATCGATAGCATAAATTCCTAAGGGGAAGCAAAGTTTTTTACCAAACTGAAGATTATCTAGCAATTCACTAGTGGAATCCTCGAAGGTATAAAACTTACAGTGTTCAAATTTGCATTCGAACATTGGGAGGGAATGATATGAGGATACGAAAACAATGACTGCCACTTCGACCGGAGAAACCCGAAAACATAATTGTGTCATCAGGACTAGGGACTAGGGACTGCTCGACCAGCCGCGTAGAAACAAGTTGTACAAGTTAGCCAAAAGAAATGACAATTTCTTTTTAGCACAATGAATGCTTATGTACTTTTGAAAATGGAAGGAATAAAGTAAATTCCTTTTATTTCTACCTTGTTTCTTGTCTATATGATGAATTAATTTTATTATTTGAAAGTTAAACAAGTACTTCAAATGTTAGTGTCGTAATGAACAGAAAACGTCCTCTTCAAGAACACCGTAAACATAAGAGGGCCCTCTTTTATGAAAACCCTCACGTTAAAGGGTTGATTTCGAAAGAACTTATACCCAGAATCCAAATGCTTTAGGGGGAAAATACATCCAAAGCCTTGCATGATTAGACAAAAACAGTAAAACTTGCGCAAATACTTAAATGAAAAGTGTGCAGAGACTTGCACAAATACTCAAATAATTCACAGCAAAAGTTGCACAGATACAAAAATATGGAAAAGAAAAGAAAACTTAAGCTACTGCATCTCCGGGACCCGGAGGAAGAGAAACGTATGCGCCCCTAGGAGAAGTGGATGGATCCGCCGCCGGCTCATCATTTTGGCCTTCAACATCATCACCTTCCGCTTCTTCTTCAGTTCCCGATAACTCAGAACCGGAACCAGAAGAATCGGTAGCATCAGGCCAGGCCGGAAGACCTCTTTTTGCAACTAACTCCAACTAACGAGCCTTAGCGATTTCGGCATCAAAGTCAATGACACCCGCTTTGGCCTCTTCCAAGAATTTTCTCCTCATGTTATATATAGCATATATTTTTTCAACAATGAGGGAAGTCGCTCGGCGTTGAAGTTCTTCTTTAAGTTGGCTGACCTCAGCAGAAAGTTTATCCCGCGTGAATATGGTGGATCAGAGGCTGACATCAAGCTCGTGGACAGTAAAGCTACAAATTCTATTATGCTCAACGGTCCTCTTATGCTTCTCCTCCAATTGGGCATATTTCACCCTGACAACAATAAGGTCTTCAGTTAGGGGTGGGCATAAAATCCAAAAAATCAAAAAATCGGACCGGACCGAACCGAACCGAATTAGTTCGGTATTTCGGTATCGGTTCTTTGATTTTTCAGTACTAATTCGGTATTATTTTTTCAATAGTTCGGTACTTCGGTACGGTTCTCGTATCGAAATTTCAATACTTCGGTAAACCAAAATAGCGAAGTACCGAACTTTTGAAAAAAGATAGAGTTGATCTTTAAGCAAATAAAGGTTTTTGTTGTTTCCGAAACCTTATAAAAAGATTATTTATTACTCTAAAAATGCAAACATTTTTGTTAGAGATATATAACCAGGTCTGGATCATCTTTTGATGAAGTTTTCTTCAATTTTATGACAGTGCACTTGTTTTTTATCCCATGGTCGGAGAACTTCCTTTTTGTCTTAAGATGCTATATATTGGAATGATGGTGGTAGTATATATATATACTATGTAATACCTCTGGACCACACTAAAACTATAGATTGTCCAAAATTAAATAAATCCATGCTTGCAGACATCACATTTTTGGACTATTATCCCAACATTTGTGGAACATAGTGATGTAGCCCAATTTTTTATGCTTCAAATTGTAATTCTTCTCTGAATTAGTGTAGTGTGATTGATGTCTTATTGCCGTTTCTTCTTTATCTCTAGTTCTTTCATTAGAAAATACATTAGAAAAACTGATCTTACCTCTGGAAATACAGAACAAAACACATTAGAAAAACTGATCTTATATTCTTATGTGAAATCTTGAATTAGAATTCTCCATTTTTTCATTTACAAAGACTTGGTACGATACCGAAACCGTACCGAATCAAATAAGAAAATACTGAACCGTACCGAACTATTTTGATACGGTATTTGATATGCACGATTGATAAACCGTATGCCGAAATACCGTATCGAAATTCTTAAATACCGTACCGAAGTACCGAACGCCCACCCCTATCTTCAGCTTTGGAATTTAAGGCCGCCTCCAAATTATTTAATCTTTCAGCAGAGGCAGCCTCACGATCGGATGCAACAAGAACGACATTATGGACTTCGACCCATTTGGCCTTAGTTTCTTCAAATTGATCCCTCAACGAGGCGATCTCTTGGCTAAGGGTCACCACTTCTTGCTCGCTATGCTGCAATCGAGCCTCCAACTCAACAACCGCAATAGCTCGAGCATCCAGTTATGAGAGGTGAGCAACAATTTGGTCCCTCCCGGCCAAAAGCTAATCCCACTCGGAGGTAAGTTCCTCTTTATCACGAATCAACCTTTGAAGGCCCTCAGAAGCAAGGAAGTTGGCCTGCAAAACAAGAGTGCAAAGTCAAAATCTTACCATAACACAGATAAAAGAAACAACAGAGAAAGCAAAGACTATACCGTTGCTGCATTATGTATGTCATTGTTCAACAAGCACTCCCTCGAGAGAGCTTGTATCTTTTTCCTATCTTTTTCTGAAGCCAAAGGCTTCAGATAATTTGCAAGTTCCACCGGTCGGGACAACAGATGGCATCAGGTAGAAACCGAGAGAGTAACGCTCCCCCTCCTTTGAGGATCTTCCAAGTGGGCATCATAATTTTACCCCAGGTTCCCATGAACTGGGGAAGAGGGACGTCATCCTCTCGAGAAACTGTGGCCGGTGGAGATGATGTACTAGTTTCTAGTGGCAAAAATAGAGTTGGTGAAGAAGGAGATGAAGATGATGGCGTTGAAGGATGAGAAGTGGTTGCGGCAAGCACAGTGCTGGTTGCTGGTTGCTCTTCAACCAAATACGGCAGGAACCCAGTACTCAACCTCACAGTGACAAGCACGACGATTGGGATTCAGAAGCGGGAGTTGGCATTTTCAACCATATCATACTCCCCCCAGAGTTCCGAGGCATCATCCTCAGTTGGTGTAACTAACTCAACAAATTGAGCATTCTGTTGAGTTGAGGAATGTCGTCTTCTTCTATGTAAAGAAGCTCCCTCCTCGTTGGTTTCTCCTTCATCGTCGATTACCACGGTGTCTATGCCGGTTCGGGCGGGGGACTCATCGCCACAACTTCCGGAGATGACTCGGGTGCGGCACTTTTTGCCTTTTTATTTTTTCCCAAACGCGGAGGAACGCCTTCTTTTTTGTTGCTTGTTCTCCGGTCGGGGACTTCCAGAAAAAGCACTTGCACCAAAAGCAGGCTCAGAGATACCTGCTCGTATAAAAGCCTCCGGCAGCAGCCTTGTCGCGTCAACAAGATTAGCCAAAACGTCCTCCTTGGGGACGACAACTGAGCCCTCGGGTAGGAATTCATCAAGAAAGAAAGGCTAATCGACTTACTTATGTGAAAAGCAAGGATAAGATAAGTTCAATTTATCACGATTTTTGGCCTTCCACCCGTATTTGAGGGATAGTTCTTTCCACGTGCGGGTCTCGGGCATGGTAACGTCCAAGATTTTCTGGACCCACTGGTCCAAGCCTTCAACCCTAGGTGGTATCCACCGAGTTGCTGAAACGAGCGAAAGAAGAAGGGTCAATAAAATTATGGAGCGATCTTTAACAGAAGGAAAGACAAATGGAGAACTTACGAGTGCGGTTCCATGATTCCGGAAAGGATGAAGTCGTGGCCGGAATGATGTCACTGGTGGCAGCTGCAACGAACTATTCCATCCACTCACGGTCGTTATCATCATCCATGCTGGATAGCAGAGCATGGCAGCCACACTTGCTGAAATATATCATTCCCCCGCGAAAAATCTTGGGGGAATAAAGATTCATTAACTGAGCTAGGGTTAGCTCCTCTCCTGTCTCCTGGCACAGATGCCGAAGACAAGCGACTGTCCTCCACACAGAAGGACTTACTTGAGCCAAACATACTTGGTAGTGGATGCAGAACTCCATGATGACAGAGTCAAGCTCACCACTCAAAGAATACACCCCCAAAGTAAAGGGATACATATAGAAATACCTAAAATCCTTCTTGGGTAAGGTTATCCGCTCGGCCAGGTCGGGAGCAATAATGTCTAAATCTTGGCAATAATAGCCTTCCTTCACAACAGGAATACTGGAAGGACGGATGGAAGAAGGGTATATGCTCACGTCCCATTTATGAGGGTTAGCAAAAGGAAATTTCTCTTCGAAATCTTTAGTTGTGACAAGACTCTTTGGGATGATGTAGCTCACCGTAGGAGGAGGAGCATCATCGGCTTTACATTTGTTCTTTGAAGAACTAGGGTTTCTGCTAGAAGAAGTCATTTTTTATTAGAAAAAAAAAATGACACGTGGAATAGAAGACAGAAGATAGTCAAACCCGGAGGCAATGTCCTGCTTGTCAACGTAGAGAATGATACTCATAAAGTCAAAATAAATGCCGACATCCGGTAGCATTCAATGAAGAATATTCTACAACATTAAGTGCATGATCCGTTCACGGCATAATTTTCCATAGTTCTCACTGTTTTCATGATGAGGCTTCATATTAAATTTTTGGTATATCTTTCCTTCCACAGAAAGCCTTCCTACAAAATAGAATTTTCATTCAGCATGATGTGAAATAATCTCACAGATGCAGCTGTCAAACCATTAAGAGGTCCTCACCTTGAGCTGACTCGGAAAATATAGACATCGGAACAAAATCTGTAGACATGTCCATGGAGTAGAGAGTGGGCATGTTTCCAGATGAAGTGCCAGCCAATTCCATGGTAAACTGGTCATCATGCAAATAATGTATGAAAATTGGAAGGAAAAAGATATTGATAGCAAAGAGGACTGGCATGCTAATAAATTACTGCAACTCTCTCCTTGACCTGAAAAGATTGACAGATGAAATGAAAAACGACTGATGTTACATCAAAAGCATTTTTCGCAAGATCTTATAAATAACAGAGCAGAGAATTTGTTGACTATTTTGTAAAACACATGGAAAGTCGGTTGCATCCTAAAGCACATTAAGCCCCAGTCCTTGAAAGAAGAAGAGGAACTATTTACTCTGTCATAAGGATATGGAAAAACGTATATACAATCGATAATATAGAAAAAAACAAAGCTTGCACCATTCGTTCTTCTTTAAAAAAAAATGAGTAGAAGGTTTTTTTATTAAAAAGCTCCTGAACAGGGATCTTATTTCTTACAGCAGAAGGGTTAGGCCCTTGAGGCCCACGGAGAGCGTGATATATCCAAAAAGCAAACATAATCAGAAACTTCCGGACATGAGACTTCTTTGAAGTTCAGGAAACAACATTACATGGAATAGTTTAGATAAGAGATCCATATTAATGGTACTATACAATATGCATGACGATATCAAATAACAAAGCATGTAAAGAGAAACATATTCTCACATAACTACAATTGCATTGCTGTCACAGGCTTTACGCAATCGATCTGATTAGATAGATGTCCCTTCCACATAATTAGGAAGTGATGGATGATCCTCACTTTCTATCCTATCTGAACCAGTTCATAAAAGATTTGAAGATCTAATTTTGACAGTACAAGTATGACTGTGCTGTCAAACAATGCAAAATACTTCTAAAGATGATTAATTGTGGGAAGGGCACGTCCCTTGCATGTTCAACATGTCCCGTGTTTTACAAAGGTGTGGGAGTCTTTCAGAAGAATCTGGTTTCATAAGCATAGCATACAATCAGACATTTTTTAATGAAGTATGGAGATTCACTAAATAGATATCAGACACACCTATCTCTCCAATTCAATTCATCAGTTATTGCCATGTCTTTCTTCTTAAGTACTCTAGGTAATGCTCTTGATATACTAACACAGATAAGCTGTAAAAAATAGGAGCAGAGAACCCACCAGGTATAGGAAAGGGGAAGAAAATGAGAGAAATGAATCAGCAATCTATTAGGCTATGTTTACTGAATTCTATATAAACTATGTGTGAGAATGCACGGGAGAAAAATCTATTTATTAACAATGATACAATGAGCCCTATATATATTACATATTCTACTCCTACTACATATGGGACCAGGACATATTCTACTCCTACTACGTATGGGACTAGAATTAATATGTACCGAGCTTGTTAAATATGTAACTAATACGAGGATCAGTGAGGGACTTGATGAAAATATATGCAAGCTGATCATTCGACTTCATTACGAGTCATGACAAACTCCTGAATAACTGTGCTGAACTTACCATTGTAAGGACACGAATTTTCTGACAAGCATATACTATACTTCATCAAAAGCTCAAATAACATTTTACTTTCTTGTTTATTTGCACTGTTCTTATTGTTCCCGGTAGCTCTGCTCCCGAAACCAAGATATCTACCATTTATCTCGATTTTTAAGGCGAAGTCTTATATTTCTGTCTAATTCATCGGTTATTTTTGGATTAAATTAATTCACTTGTCCATTAACCATGTATAAATTCACTTGTACCGTTTTACGGGTAAACATAGTTTTTGGCCACGTGAAGAAAGGCAGAGATCATTACCTCTCTCTTCATTATTATAGACGTACCACAAAGAGGGAAAAGAGGAAAAATAAAAAGGAGCCCAACGATAGCCAGACTTCTAGAAAATAAAGATAGTTTCTTCACAAAACAAAAGGCATTTCAGAAGCTCCTCAAAGACCTAAGGGTTATTGTTCATCATCTTTTGAAATAAGATTGAGACAAATGTATCGAGCATATACAAAAGGAGAGACAATGCTGCACCGACACATTCCTTTACTGTGCATAATGTCACATGCAATGAATAGTGCAGCCCTAGCATAGCTCAAATATCAAACAACAAATAGGAATTCCCTTTGATAAATATAGAGACTTTAAGAAGAAAAACAATGGGAAGACCTTATTTGGTCCGAGTGGCGGTTAAAGAATCACCATTTCACCCTCTACTAAGACAAAGATCTTTAACATTGTAGAGAAAATGACTCCCTCATATATGGGTGGGGAGTGGGGACACCTTACATTCTTGAACCGATAACCATCTTCTGGAGCTGATCTACCGCTCTGTTAAACTAGCCATCAACACGATAATCCCTAGAAAATCAATGTACAGAACTGCATGGCAAAACCATTCGGTTGTGTGTTGAAAATGCTGTAGGCCACGTTAGCGGAAAAACTCAACATGACCAGCAATATCCCTGCACAACATTTTTGCCTCGCTTGCCAACTTCAAGCTTCTTGAAATCACAAGTCCGGTTTTTTTATGTGTTGATGTTGGTTTATATAATTTGGCATCCTCCTCATTTCCCAATGAAAGAGCCTCCCTAGCAGGAACCACATTTTCCCACCAAAATTCCCACAAAATTCCATGCATTAACTCCCAATAACTCCGCTCTCTGTAGACACGGAATATTGTGCTTCCATTTGGTGTCCAGCAATACACATCAACCCAATCTCTGTCCATGATTTCCATTTGTCCCTGCACCTGAGGCATGTAGTAGAACGGCATAGTTTCCCATGGCAGCCCCTTTTCTGGCTTTCCTTTGTTATATGGGCATTTCACTTCCAGGATCCCACCCCCCGGCAAGCATCCAAGGAGACCATCCGGAGAGGCACCAACCCAACCCAATCGCTCATCCGAATGGACTGCAAACCCAAGTGAGCTCACATCGCGGCCAGTGATGCTTTTATAGTGCTCTATGGCTACTGCTTCCATGAGAACACCCCAATCCATGGCACACCTGCTAGCAGATTGAATCAATTGGACATCTGGAGAAAATACCTTCTCATGCCAGAGCTCATTTCGTCGATTCCCTTTCCAGAATCCTAAAGCAGTGCTGAAGGTGCTTGTAGTCAGTTTGTCCTTGCGTAAGGCAAACCACTCATCAGAACGTTGTGGAGCATTTGATTGGGTCAGGCACGCTGTCAAAACATGTGATGGCGGAGGATAACTGATGAGAGGAAAACTTGGTGTTGCCAAAGTTGAGAAGCTCCTCAAGAAAACAATGCCGTGATAGTTTCTGCCAGGAAGTGGCACCGCTGCTTTCTGAATGCTGCTGAATCTAGAAATGCAGGCATTTGTCATAGCTGATGGCTAACTGTTTCAATCCTGCAAATCAATAAATAAAACCATGAAACACATGCAGAAAAACAGCTTGCTCGACAGAGCAAGTTTAGACTGTAACTCAATGATCGGGAAAATGGTCAAGGCAAGACAAGAATTTTCCAAAACCAATTCCTAGATCATTTCGGTGTGAACAAGACAGTAGACAAAATGAAATTTTTGGGAAACTAATGGAGGATACGGGTAGTGGCGATTTTGTTTTTTCCTAATACATATTAAATCAAACTAGCTCAATTTAAGGCAGCAAAACAAACAACACTACTTTTCCAATCACACCGCGAAGGCAAACATTTAGAGAAATTCTTTTCCTTCTTTTTTTTTTCTTTTTTTTCTTTAATAAGAGAGTTTCTTGAAATTCTCAATTGCTGGTTTTTCATTCAATTCAATTCAACATAAATCCGAAAATTCATCATCCAGCACACTCTAAAAAAACACCCAGGTCTAGGGACAGGACCGAAGGTTTATGCATGGAACAATGGCCTTCCAAGTAGTCACATCTTGTACTCCCATTAGAAATATGTATGAAAGACATGCATATGCATCAATTACCATTCTTATGTTTAAGAACCCTATTTGACGAGAGTGGAGCTTGAGCAGAGGCGGATTTATAGCTCAAACAATGGGACACGTGAACCCATGGTCTCTCCGTCAAATTAGGTATTTTATGTACATATTTTCTAGAATTGGTCTAATATTATCTACTGGCACCCATGCCCCAAAAAGATTGAATGTTGCACTTGATTGAATATTGAGTTATTTACCCAGAGGATCATGGATCAATTCCCACTTAATACATTTTTTTTAGTAGTGCACCCATGTTCAAGAAATCCTATATCCATCTCTGAGCTTGAGAGCAATCGAGAAACGAGGGATTTGGGGAGCTTGCAACAAGACAAACAAACTATATAAAGGAAATTTTTCCTACTCTCATTTAGTCATATTGATAGAAACTATCCCGTACCAAATTTACAATTTAGCAAGAAAAATGTTTTAGCGCCCGTTTGGATGAAGATTGTCCCTGTTAGGTCAAATTCAAAGCCTTAATTTTTTTCCCACCTATTTGAATATGCTTAAAATTTTGGATTTGAAAAACAGACTCAAATCACAGCTTAGTTTAGCTCTAATTTTAGGATTCACTCCAAATGACACTTAAAAATGTGAATGACTCAACTGAACTCTAGAAGTTTGAGGTCGCCTTTTGAAGTCCAAATGTCTCCATCCAAACAGACCATTAAGCTAGCATTTCGCCATAGATTCCCAAATTTGTTTTGAAAAATCTGATTTGGGTGAAGTTTGGTTTGAAGATGAAAATGTGTTTGAATTTCAAAACATATTTGTCTTATACCAACAAGTTCTAAAAACTATCACAAATACCCAACATTACCTTCATCAATAACATTCATTATATTATTGCAAACCATAGTCCTGAACATAAATAAATTTGGTACAAAATTATCATTTTTAAAATGAACTACATAATACATTATCAGATGACCGAGAAGACGAAGCAACATTGTTACAAAATAATAAATGGTGGGTTCTTTTATAAAATACAAAAGTTTGGGGCAATTTTTAAAAAATGTAATAGTAATATTTTGGGCTGGTTTTGGGATTTGAGTTTTAGGTTTTGGGAATTTGTCAAAATATGGATAAAATTTATGAACAAACATGTATTTGACAAAAAAAAAAAACCAAATATATTTTGGCAAAATCTATAGCCAAACGGGTACTAAAGATATACACCCCACTATTCAGAAAAAGTTCAGATTTCAATCTTATCTTCTACATACTCAGCCAAGTTAAACTAAAAAGAATGACTTGTGGAAAGGGATACAAGGTGTTTGAATAATTGCCTATGAGAACATCTTTCCAGTTTTCGTGAAACAAAACTAATGTTATTATCCTAGAGACAGGAAAAGGAGCTCAGAAACAAAATCTAACAAAAGGGTGTTATTTTTTGCTTATAAAAATGAAATAAATCAACGGGAACTAAAGAATCCCACATTAAACCCTGCAATAAGGAGACTCTCCCAAGAAAGGGTAATCTGAAAAGCTACTCTTTTCTAACCAGTTGAAGGTAAAAGGCTTATCAGCTTAGAAGCTGGAATTTCGAAATGAAAGTAGCTGTTGAAAATACCTGCATCGGAAGGCGGGAAGCGGGTCGATGGAGCTCTATCCAAGATTGCGGCAAAATGTGGAAAAAAATGATTTTTAGGCAGACCACAGTCCACAAACATCTCTTTTAACTGTTGAGGTAGCGTAGCGGTAAAAGAAAATGAAAATCTATATTCACTATTAAACTTTAACGGCAAGAAAATAACAGATTTTAGGTCACGTCAAGTTTTAAGCATTATCACATTACTTTTGTCACTATTAATTCATTGGAATATTTTCCCCTTTAATTTGAACTAAACTAACCAAATTTAACAAAACTTATAATACTAGTATTGTCCAATTATTTATTTTTATATATGCCTAAGGACTAAATTAAATCAACCTCTATATTTTAAGAAACGTTAAAGGGTCAAATATACCCTCTACTTTCGAAAATGGTCTAATAATACTCCTCGTTATACTATTGGGTTATCTATACCCTTGCAGTCATACTTTAGTTTCAAATATACCTTTCATTTAAACGGAGGGACACGTGTCATCGTCATGTTGGTCAATTCTGAATATCTTCTAATTAATTAAAAAGACTCATTAATCATAATCGAAAAGCAGTTTTTTAAAGCAATTTTTTTTTTTGTAAAAACTGGACAAAACTGAAATTATTTTTACTAATAACTGAAAAACCGAATTTTTTTTTCTTCAGTTTTTACAAAAAAACTGTTTTCGAAAAAACTAAAAAATATTTTCTAAAACAATGTTTTTGAAAAAATTGAAAATAAAAGCTGAAATCAATTTTCTAAAGCAATAGTTTTTGTAAAAACTGAAATTGTTTTTACTAAAAACTGAAACAAACGAAAATATTTTTTTTTCCAGTTTTTACAAAAAAACTGCTTTTAAAAAAAGCTGAAAAATATTTTCTAAAACAATATTTTTGTAAAAATTGGAAAAAAAAAAACTAAAAAATAAATTTCTAAAGCAGTGTTTTTGTAAAAACTGAAAAAATAATTGTTTTTCAGTTTTTAGTTAAAAATATTCTAATTTTTAATTGTTTTAGAAAATTGCTTTTCAGTTTTGTTTTCCAGTTTCTACAAAAATATTGTTTTAGAAAATATTTTTCTTTTAAAGCAGTTTTTGGTAAAAACTGGAAAAAAAAATCATTTTTTTTTAGTAAAAATGTGTTTTTAGTTTTTTTTTTTAGTTTTTACAAAAAATATTATTTTTCAGGTATGGATAATGGGTCTTTTTAATTAATTAGGAGATATTTAGAATTGACCAACATGACGATGACATGTGTCCCTCCGTTTAAATGAGAGGTATATTTGAACCCAAAGTATGACTGCAGGGGTATAGATAACCCAATAGTATAATAAGTGGTATTTTTAGACCATTTTCGAAAATAGAGAGGTATATTTGGCCCTTTGCCGTTTAAGAAAGCGTTTTTACCTTTTCCCTATAAACTTTTCTTTGAAACTAGATACGCGAAAGGAACATAGAAAATAAAAAATTGAGAAAAATAGTTTTTTTTTTCTTTTGTAAAAGATATTGTGTACGGTCAAAACCTATTCAAGGTCATAAAGACTGGCCGAGACGTTGACGTCTCGATCGAAGGGTATCCACATAACAAGCTCGAACGAATTCCGGAGTAAGGGCGTCGAGTTTCGAGCTATAAGACCGATCGACGGCAAAACTCGGTATCATTATCGAGCCCGTATCTGAATCGAACTACGAGGCAACTCTGACCGATAAAGGCCCCGAATATCGATGCCTCAAGGTAGAACGGGCTCGAACCGAGACCGGGGGTTCTACCTAACACCAAGCTCGAGCCAGTACCAAGCTCGGCGACAAAAGCCATTATAACCGCACCGAGGGAGAGAATCTTGGCAGGAATCAAGGAAGAGACAAACCATCATGGGTCCTCCACTATATGCATTATTTTATTAT
The DNA here is from genome assembly GCF_000715075.1 of Nicotiana tabacum. NCBI lineage: Eukaryota > Viridiplantae > Streptophyta > Magnoliopsida > Solanales > Solanaceae > Nicotiana > Nicotiana tabacum. The sequence continues at coordinate 90,229,146 of NC_134092.1, read as the reverse complement.
GTTGTTATAGATAAAGTAGTGACCATCTATTATAAAAAGGGACATAGACTGCAATAGATTAATCTTCCCCAAGATACATTAAGAGTTCAGGTTGCTCATTGAGCCTTCATATTGATTATTCCCATTTCATAGCAAAACACTTGTATTGTCATTTTTGTATCATAAGGAATTTACGTATCCTTAGAACCACACCTAAATTCAATATTTTTCGATTTTTCGGGTAAACAGTTTTGGCGCCCACCGTGGGGCTAAGGGTAACAGTGATTGTTTGATATAAATCTACAGTACATGCCAGCTTACAACCTCAAATCAGCAATGGCTCTACCTATTGACCTCGAAGCCGGCCTTCAAAATGAAACTAATAACTTGGCGCCCGGGGCCGGAAGGCTACCTGACAACGGCAATGAGGCTCGAATCGAAGAACCCAAAATTCGAGCCGAAGTACCATTGGATATCAATTCACAAATAGCTCTAGAAGCAAATCAACGTTCTGAACCGGAAGAAAACGTTCAGGGCGGTGCTCGACCCATAGCCCGAGACACCCACAGCACGGGGGAAATCAGGGTCAACTTGCGTATGATTTTCGAAATGCTACAAGCCCAACAAGCAGCGATAGCTCAGTTGCAGAGCCAAACTCATATGCAAAGCAGGCCGAACTTCAATCCACTTCTTCGAGAAGTCACCCCCGTAACGGAGCCCCCCATAGTAAAATCAAACGAGCAAGGATCAGGGACCACTCTTGAAATTGCTAAATTACTCGAGGAACTCACAAAACGAGTCGAAGCCAATGACAAAAAAATGGAAACATATAATGCTAGGGTCGATCAAATCTCGGGGGCTCCGCCGATGATAAAAGGGCTTGATTCAAAAAAATTCATACAAAAGCCTTTTCCCTCGAGCGCGGCCCCAAAACCAATCCCCAAAAAATTTCGTATGCCCGAAATTCCCAAATATAACGGTACAACCGATCCTAACGAACATGTCACCTCCTACACATATGCCATCAAAGGCAACAATTTGGAGGACGATGAAATCGAATCCATGTTGTTGAAAACATTCGGAGAAACCCTCGCAAAGGGAGCAATGATCTGGTACCACAATTTGCCGCCAAATTTCATTGATTCTTTTGCCATGTTAGCAGATTCGTTCGTAAAAGCACATGCTGGTGCCATAAAGGTCGCAACAAAGAAATCAGACCTCTTCAAAGTAAAACAAAGGGGTAACGAAATGCTGAGGGAATTCGTATCCCGTTTCCAAATGGAACATATGGATTTGCCGCCGGTCACAGACGATTGGTCCGTACAAGCTTTCACTCAAGGGTTGAACAGGTTAAGTTCGACAGCATCACGTCGGCTGAAACAAAATTTGATCGAGTACCCGGCAATAACCTGGGCGGATGTACACAACCGATACCAATCAAAAATCAGGGTCGAAGATGATCAATTGGGAGCCCCGTACGGACCCGTGCATCAGAACCGCACAACCACTAAAAATCAGAGGGAAATCAACAGAGAACAAAGATCGAACAGGGACCGATACCAACCATACGTCACAGATCAAATGGATAACGGTTCAATACGTGATACGGTTTGGAACAACCGAAAGACTGATCGGGGGCAAAATTCTCGGGGACTTATGAGTAAGAGCGGCTTTAATTAATATGTCGATCCTATAGAAGTTCCTCGTTATCGGAATATAACTTCAGCATTGATACATCCACCATCGTATCGGCCATCAGACACATCAAAGACACCAGGTGGCCTCGATCCATGCAGACCGATCCTCCCCAAAGGAATCCCAATCAAATGTGCGAATATCATGGCACCCGTAGCCACTAACCGGAAGATTGCAGGCAATTAAGACAGGAAGTAGCCCGCTTATTTAGCAAAGGACACCTTCGGGAATTTCTGAGTGATAGGGCGAAGAACCATTTTAAGAACAAGGACTTCGGCAAGCAAAATGAGCTAGAAGAACCGTAACACGACATTCATATGATCATCGGCGGCATCGATTCCCCTCAGGGACCGATGCTTAAACGCACTAAAACATCGATCATGAGCGAAAAGCGATCTCGAACTCGAGATAAAGGTAGCCCGTAGGCTTTATAGTCGAGCGAGTGTTTCGAACTCGAGATAAAGGTAGCTCGTAGGCTTAATAGTCGAGTGAATGTATCGAACTCGAGATAATGTAGCACGTAGGCTTAATAGTCGAGTGAGTGTTTCGAACTCGAGATAAAGGTAGCCTGTAGGCTTTATGGTCGAGCGAGTGTTTCGAACTCGAGATAAAAGTAACCCGAAGGCTTAATGGTCGAGTGAATGTATCGAACTCGATATAATGTAGCCCATAGGCTTAAAAGTCAAGTGGATGTATCAAACTCGAGATAATGTAGCCCGTAGGCTTAATAGTCGAGTGAGTGTTTCGAACTCGAGATAAAGGTAGCCCGTAGGCTTTATAGTCGAGCGAGTGTTTCGAACTCGAGATAAAAGTATCCCATAGGCTTAATGGTCGAGTGAATGTATCGAACTTGAGATAATGTAGCCCGTAGGATTAATAGTCGAGTGAATGTATCGAACTCGAGATAATGTAGCCCGTAGGCTTAATAGTCGAGTGAGTGTTTCGAACTCGAGATAAAGGTAGCCCGTAGGCTTTATAGTCGAGCGAGTGTTTCGAACTCGAGATAAAAGTATCCCATAGGCTTAATGGTCGAGTGAATGTATCGAACTCGAGATAATATAACCCGTATGCTTAATAGTCGAGTGAGTGTTTCGAACTCGAGATAAAGGTAGCTCGTAGGCTCAATGGTCGAGTGAATGTATTGAACTCGAGATAATGTAGCCCGTAGGCTTAATAGTTGAGTGAATATTAATTCTGGCTGCATAATAAATCTCAAGTCATTGTACATGTGTTCATGTTTTGTGCCTATGTTCGGGACAATCTATATGAGCATGGTTCGTTTTGACCATTTGGCTCTTACAATATTTCCTCTTGGAACCCTATTGTTGTTGTGAAATGACTTTCATGTATCTGAATTTGATGTATTTGAGGCCCTGATGCCCCCCCGGTATTCGAGGTCGATTGGATAGAGGCCTCGGATACTGTTTAAAAGTGCAGCACGATCGATGGTTGCCTCATTAAAAACCTTGCCGAAAAACCCATTTGGGATAAAACCGGTCTAAGGGAAAAAGAGTGCAACACATGCTTTTAAGCGAAAGATCCATCTCAGCTTTGTGGAGTGGTGGTCTAGCGGGTTCAAAGGCTCTGGATGGTTTAGCGATGGACTTCACATAGCAATATTTAGCTTTTGTCCGGACTTTCTGCAGGGGTCAGTTAAATGAATATGGGAAGGTCGTACCTTAGCAGTAGTACCGTTTTATATGTGATACATTCCAACTGCTTGATAGCTATTTGCCATTTATGATGCCGAGCCTGTATGATCCTTTTCCGACGCCCTCGAGCACCTGATATGGTCCCTCCCAATTTGGTCCTAATTTTCCTTCGTTTGGATTCCGGGTATTGATGGTGACTTTTCTTAATACTAAGTCCCCGAGTTTGAAATGGCGAAGCTTAGTTCTTCGATTATAATACCTTCGATTCGTTGCTTTTGGGCGGCCAATCGGATGAGGGCAGCTTCTCGTCCTTCGTCCGATAATTTGAGGCTGGTGTTTATGGCCTCGTTATTTGATTTTTTCGTCATGAATCGAAATCTGGGACTAGGTTCACTGACTTCGACCGGTATCAATGCTTCGGAACCATATACTAAGGAGAATGGGGTCGCCCCCGTACTGGATTTTGATGTTGTTCGGTATGCCTAAAGGACTTCGGGCAAGATTTCTCTCCATTTTCCTTTGGCGTCGTTCAACCTCTTCTTCAGGTTTTGAAGAATAGTCTTGTTCGTTGATTCGGCCTGTCCGTTCCCACTGGGGTGGTATGGCGTTGATAGTATCCTTTTTATTTTGTGATCTTCGAAGAATTTTGTGACTTTGCTGCCAATGAATTGCTTCCCATTATCACATACTATTTCGGCGGGTATCCCGAATCGGCATATGATATGATCCCAAAATAAAGTCTATAACTTCTTTCTCTCTTATTTTCTCGAACGCCTGCGCTTCAACCCATTTAGAAAAATAGACAGACATAAATAAAATAAATTTGGCTTTACCTGGGGTTGATGGCAGAGGGCCGACGATGTCCATTCCCCATTTCATGAATGGCCATGGGGATAGGACCGAGTGAAGTTGCTCTCCGGGTTGATGGATCATTGGCGCAAACCTTTGACATTTATCACATTTGCGAACAAATTCTTTCGCATCTTTGCCCATATCGATCCAATAATACCCCGCTCTGATCACTTTCCGAACTAATGTGTCAGCACCGGAGTGACTGCCATAAGTGCCCTCGTGTACTTCCCGGAGGATGTAATTGGTATCTCCCGGACCCACGCATACCGCCATCGGTCCATCGAATGTTCTTCGATATAGTGTTCCGTCCGCAGCCAACGTAAATCGAGCAGCTTTAGTCCGTAGGGCCTTGGAATCTTTAGGGTCTGAAGGGAGCTTTCCGTTTTTTAAGTATTCAATATACTTGTTTCTCCAATCCTACGTTAAGCTAGTAGAATTTATTTCGGCATGCCCATCTTCGATTACCGCTCTTGAAAGTTGAACGACAATCCCCGAGCTCAAATCATCTACCTCGACCGATGATCCTAAATTTGCAAGAGCATCGGCCTCATTATTCCGTTCTCGTGGAACATGCCGTAGGGTCCATTGTTTGAAATGGTGTAAAGTGATAAGCAGTTTGTCCAAATACCTTTGCATCCTAACTTCTCGGACTTCGAAGGTTTCTATACTTGACTCACCACCAGCAAAGAGTCACAATGCGCCTCAATGACTTCTGCTCTCAAGTTTCTAGCTAGTTCGAGACCTGCAATCATGGCTTCATACTAGGCCTCGTTGTTAGTTAACCTGATAGTTTTAATAGCTTGCCTAATAATGTTACCCGTGGGGGGTTTCAAAACTATGTCTAACTCGGACCCCTTTACATTCGAAGCACCGTCCGTAAAAAGATCCATACCCCGGACGATATACCTGATTTCAAAAGGAGTTCCTTTTCGACTTCGGGTATGAGGGTTGGCGTGAAGTCGGCCACGAAGTCTGCTAAAATTTAGGACTTGATGGCCGTACGGGGTTGATATTCGATATCGTACCCACTGAGTTCGATGGCCCATTTGGCCAATCGGCCTGATAGTTCGGGCCTATGTAAAATATCATGGAGAGGGCAGATGGTTAATATGCTTATGGGGTGACACTGAAAGTATGGCCTTAACTTTCTAGATGCGCTTACCAGCGCAAGTGCCAATTTTTCTAAGTGCGGATACCTAGTTTCCGCTTCCCCTAAGGTCCGACTTACGTAATAAATGGTAAATTACGTACCTTGCTCTTCTCGAAATAGGACACTGCTTACGGTGATTTCTGATACCGCCAAGTACAAGTATAGTTTTTCGTCGGTTTTTGGAGTGTGAAGTAGTGGTGGGCTCGATAGATATCGTTTCAATTCTTGTAACGCTTGTTGGCATTCCGGTGTCTAGGCGAAGTCATTCTTCTTTTTGAGTAGGGAGAAAAATTTGTGACTTCGATCTGATGATCTTGAAATGAACCGGCCTAAGGCTGCAATTCTTCCCGTTAACCTTTGTACAGCTTTCACGCTGTCCACGATGGTGATGTCTTCGATGGCCTTGATTTTGTCTGGGTTGATCTCAATTCCTCGATTTGACACCATGAAGCCGAGGAACTTGCCCGAACCGACCCCGAAAGTACATTTTTCGGGGTTGAGCTTCATGTTGTATTTCCTCAGAATCTCGAACGTTTCCTGCAAATGGGTCAAATGGTCCTCTGCGCGCAGGGACTTAACTAGCATGTCATCAATATAGACTTCCATTGATTTACCTATTTGTTCTTCGAACATTTTATTTACTAGGTGTTGATAAGTAGCTCCTGCATTTTTTAGCCCGAAGGGCATTACGTTGTAGCAATATGTTCCATATTGGGTCACAAATGAAGTCTTTTCCCGGTCGTCCGGGTTCATCCGAATTTTGATTATACCCGGAATAGGCATCGAAAAAGGTGAGGATCTCGTGGCCGGCCGTGGCATCGATCATGCGATCGATGTTGGGCAGTGGAAAGGAATCTTTGGGGCATGCCTTGTTCAAATCTTTATAGTCTACACACATTCTAAGTTTGTCGCCCTTTTTAGGAACTACAATCACATTGGCTAACCATTCGGGGTATTTTACCTCCCGAATGGACCCTATTTTGAGAAGTTTGGTTACCTCATCCTTTATGAATGCGTGCTTTCCCTCGGACTAGGGTCTTCTTTTTTTACTTCACCAGTCTGAACCTAGGGTCCAAGCTTAGCTGGTGTGTCATTATATCCGGCGGGATCCCTGTTATATCTAGATGGGACCAGGCAAAACAGTCGATATTATCGATAAGAAATCGAATGAGTTTCTTCCTGAGTTCGGGGCTCAAACCCGTCCCTAGGTATACCTTTCGCTCGGGCCAGCGTTCGATCAGTATGATTTGTTCCAGTTCCTCAATCGTTGATTTGGTGGCATCGGAATCATCGGGGGTTACGAAGGATCGAGGGATCCATCGATCATCATTTTCTTCAATGTTCCGCTTACCTGACTGGGTCGAAGCTGATGACTGTGATTGCTATTTGGCGCTCCGCTCTTCGATTATGTTTCCTTCTGAACTTGATCCTTTTATCGGTGAAGACGAGGATATTGATTTTGCTTCTTCGACGGAGAACATTTACTTTGTGGTCGGTTGTTCTCCGTACACTATTTTGACACCTCTCGATGTTGGGAATTTGAGGACCTGGTGCAGGGTCGAGGGTACGACTCTCATGCTGTGGATCCATGGCCTTCCGAAAAAGGGCGTTATATCTCATATCACCTTCGATTACATGAAACTTTGTTTCCTGGATAGTTCCGGCCACGTTTATCGGCAGGGTAATCTCGCCTTTGGTGGTTTCACATGCCATATTGAATCCGTTTAGAACCAAAGTTGCGGGTACGACCTGATCTTGCAGGCCGAGCTGTTCTACGACCCTCGATCTGATGATATTGGCCGAGCTACCCGGATCAATTAACACACGCTTAATCTTAGTTTTATTCATGAGTACGGATATTACCAGTGCATCGTTATGGGGTTGGATGATTCCCTCTGTATCTTCATCATTGAAAGACAAAGTCCCTATGGGTGTGTAAACAGTATCCGAGGCCTCTATCCAATCGACCTCGAATACCGGGGGGCATCAGGGCCTCAAATACATCAAATTCAGATACAGGAAAGTCATTTCACAACAACAATAGGGTTCCAAGAGGAAATATTGTAAGAGCCAAATGGTCAAAACAAACCATGCTCATGTAGATTGGCCCGAACTTAGGCGCAAAACATGAACACATGTACAATGACTTGAGATTTATTGTGCAGCCATAATTAAGATTCACTCAACTATTAAGCCTACGGGCTACATTATCTCGACCGCTCTGAAGAGTAAGTAGTACCAATTGAATTGAAGTGCGCGGACTTGGTCAGCCGATCCACAATCACCCAAATAGCACGACCATTGAGCCTACGGGCTACCTTTATCTCGAGTTTGAAACACTCACTCGACTATTAAGCCTACGGGCTACATTATCTCGAGTTCGATACATTCACTCGACCATTAAGCCTACGGGCTACTTTTATCTCTAGTTCGAAACACTCGCTCGACTATAAAGCCTACGGGCTACCTTTATCTCGAGTTCGAAACACTCACTCAACTATTAAGCCTACAGGCTACATTATCTCGAGTTCGATACATTCACTCGACTATTAAGCCTACATGCTACATTATCTCGAGTTCGATACATTCACTCGACCATTAAGCCTACAGGCTACTTTTATCTCGTGTTCGAAACACTCGCTCGACTATAAAGCCTACGGGCTACCTTTATCTCGAGTTCGAAACACTCACTCGACTATTAAGCCTACAGGCTACATTATCTCGAGTTCGATGCATTCACTCGACCATTAAACCTACGGGCTACCTTTATCTCGAGTTCGATACATTCACTCGACTATTAAGCCTACGAGCAACATTATCTCGAGTTCGATACATTCACTCGACTATTAAGCCTACGGGCTACATTATCTCGAGTTCGATACATTCACTCGACTATTAAGCCTACGGGCTACATTATCTCGAGTTAGATACATTCACTCGACCATTAAGCCTACGGGCTACTTTTATCTCGAGTTCGAAACACTCGCTCGACTATAAAGCCTACGCGCTACCTTTATCTCGAGTTCGAAATACTCACTCGACTATTAAGCCTACAGGCTACATTATCTCGAGTTCGATATATTCACTCGGCCATTAAGCCTACGGGTTACCTTTATCTTGAGTTTGAAACACTCGCTCGACTATAAAGCCTACGGGCTACCTTTATCTCGAAGTTCGAAACACTCACTCGACAATTAAGCCTGCGGCCTACCTTTATTTCAAGTTTGAAAACATTCACTCGACGGCTAATAAGTTACTTTTATTCTGAGTTTACATTAACTCAACCGTTACACTACACCTGCGGAGTATATTCCTTCAGAGTTTGAATCATCGACTCAACAAGCAAACCTAGGGGCTACAAATCTGATCGATCATAGAGACTACGGGGTCAAAATTGCCCTGTTATATATATAAGTATGTGTACAAAATTGCCTACGCAATTAATTTACAAACATGAAGAACTAGAAACTAAAAACATGAAGAACTAGAAACTAAGCTTCCTGCTCGAGCTCTTCCCCATCCTTGGATCCGCTTTTGCTACCATCATCAGAAGCGAAGGCTTCAGCTTCCGCTTCGAGTTCTTTTGCCGTTTTTATCTCATCGGTAAGGTCGAAACCTCGAGCGTGTATCTCCTCGAGGGTCTCCCTTCGAGACCTACACTTGGCAAGTTTGGCAACCCAATGAGCTTGAGCTCGACGGTCTTTGCCGCTTCCCGGGCCTCCATCTGAGCAGCCTCGGCATCAGCCCGATATATGGCAATGGACTTATCCGCCAAGACTTTCGACGACTCAACCTCCGCCTTAGCCTCAACAAGTCATGTTTCAAGCTCATTGATTTTCTTAGCTTGAACCAACCCCTTTTGCTTGACACTCCGAAGTTGAACGTCGGCCGATAATAATTTTGTTGAGATGGTTTCTTTTTCCGCTGCAAGGCGGTCGATGGTCTCCTTCTAGCGATTGCATTCAACGCGGATTTGATCGACTTCTTCTCGAAGCGACCCGATCTTTTCGATCTTTTGCTACAACTGAGACAACGAAGGATTAACTTCCACAGTTGAGGCAGACCCATACTTTTACAGAAGGAGGCTCACCTGCTTATCGAGCTCGACCCCTTCTTCACGGACCTTAGCCAAATCCGCTTGGAGATCCTTTATAGCCTCATCCTTTTGGATGCAAAGAAACCGCAGGGCATCTCTCTCCCCTGAGACCTTCCGAAGCTCGGCCTCACACTGGCTGAGATCAATTCGAAACCTATTAATGGTCTGCACAGTAAGAAATAGGAGTCAAGTATGGAAAAGAACAAAGAAACCAAGTGTGGAAGAATCATTACCCGAGTAATGAAATGCTGAGCCTCCTCTAATAAAAGAGAAGCATCACCGATATCGGAACCATCGTCGACCCCAGTAAAATAATCCCTAAAAGGATCCCCTGCACCAGAGCCAACGCCGATATCAGGAGTCTTCAACTCTCGAGCTTCCTTCAATGCCTCCTCAGAAAAAGATGGAAGAGAAGGCGAATGACCCATTGTCATAGCCCCGAGCAAATCACTCGGAGTACTCCGGTCGAGACTCAGGTCTTCGGAACCAACCCCGACAGGCATAGCCGCCATCGGCTAGGGAGCTCTAGCAACCTCGATGGCCTCCGTAGATCGAATTACCAAAGCCGAAGAGCTATCTTTTTCTCCTTCTTCTCTCAGTCGTTGGACTGAGTCCATCGAAAGGGCGATTGCTTTTCTCCTCACCTTTCGAGTTTTGGGCTTCGGGTCCTCTAACCGAGAGGAAGCTCTTCGCTTCTTATCTTTCCCCTGTTTAAGAACCAAGGACTTGTTTTCTTCTTCACCGCTCGAAGGCCTTAGAGCGGCATCCCTGGTTACACCTGCACAAAAGAAAATCGGTAACAAAAAGAACGTGAAGAACACTTCGAAGAAAACAGGAAGCAAACCTCACCATGATTCTTGGCCTCCCATCTGCCTTTTGCCAAATCACACTAAGCGCGTTCGACATAAGAGGAGCTCGAGGCTAACTTTCGAACCCAGTCCTCGAGGTCAGGCACTGCTTGTGGCATCCAAGGGGCAGCTGAACATCAGAAAAGGACATCAGAAAAAATCTGAAAATAGACATGAAGGGTAAACAAGAATCACTTACGATCAGAATTCCATTCTTCAGGGAACGACATCTTCTCCTCCGGAATAATATCACGGGTCCTCACTCGAATATATCGACCCATCCAACCTCGATCCTTGTCTTCATCGATGCTCGGCATCAAAGCCTTCGATGCTCGATGATGAAGTCTAATTAGTCCTCGAAAAATCTGAGGCCGGTACAATCGTATGAGGTGGTTCAGAGAAAAATCCAACCCCCCGGCTTTGATAGAGAAGCGCAACAAAATCACTATACGCCATAAAGAAGGATGAATTTGGCCAAGAGTGACCTGATATCTTTTGCAGAAATCAATAATCACCGGGTCGACGGGTCCCAATATGAAGGGATAAGTATAAACACTTAAAAACCCCTCCACATAAATAGTGACGCTCTCATCGGAGGATGGAATTTGCAACACAACCTCGGAACCCCAGTTGCAGTCTTTTCTGACGGCCTTGAGATGATCCTCCGTTATAGAGTACATATACATCGATACGTGCTCACATCGACCCGGAACGGACGAAGGATTCTCCACCCTAAAATTGGTCTTCAAAATACACGGGCCAGGAACATAGTCATGAACGGACGGCTCCGCCGGTGCCTTGTAATCAAACGGCCGTGAGGAAGAAGCTTTCTCCTTATGAGGTATGATTTTGGAAGTTTTCGCCATTGATATGAGAGGAAAGAATGCGAAGGAAGGTGAAAGGATGGACAGCGCCAAAAACCCTGGTATGAGCGGCCCTGAAGCAGCGAAATAGAGAGGATAAATAAGAGAATTTGGAAGAAGAGAAGGCGCAAAAGTGGTATAAGTTGTATGGAAAGACTATTTATAGGCTAACGCATGATGATTCGATATTAGCGGTGGCCGACCATCATCTGACATGCATTAAAAGCCTCGGTAAAACCGAACCGATGGGACAGTTATCACATACGTCATAATCGAGGTCGATAGAAACGTCGACATAAATTTGATCGAGTCGGTAGAGAAATCATATTGTTTCTCGCCGCATTCTTTCCGAGAAACGAGGGGACTATCTGTGTACGGTCAAAACCGATTCTCGGTCATAAAGACTAGCCGAGACGATGACGTCTCGATCGAAGGGTATCCACATAACAAGCTCGGACGAATTCTGGAGTAAGGGCGTCGAGTTTCGAGCTATAAGACCGATCGACGGCAAAACTCGGTATCATTATCGAGCCCGTATCCGAATCGAACTACGGGCTCGAACCAAGACCGGGGGTTCGACCTAACACCAAGCTCGAGTCAATACCGAGTTCGCCGACAAAAGCTATTATAACCGCACCGAGGGAGAGAATCTTGGCAGGAATCAAGGAAGAGACAAACCATCATGGGTCCTCCACTATATGCATTATTTTATTATGTTGTTATAGATAAAGTAGTGACCCTCTATTATAAAAAGGGACATAGACTGCAATAGACTCATCTTCCCCAAGATACATTAAGAGTTCAGGTTGCTCATTGAGCCTTCCTATTGATTATTCCCATTTCATAGCAAAACACTTGTATTGTCATTTTTGTATTATAAGGAATTTACGTATCCTTAGAATCACACCTAAATTCAACGTTTCCCGATTTTTCGGATAAACAGATATCTAAGAACAAAAAATAACCATATGAACATTGGTTCACATGCTAGTTTATAATGTATGAATTATTTATGCAGTGAATAATATATAATAAGATGATTGTTATAATGCATGAATTGCTATGCGGTAAAGTATAATATAAGTGGAATGTTAGTATTACCTATTTTAAGTATATTTTGTTATGAAACAAAGACTGTAAAGTAAATATACATTCTTATTAACACATTATTGTCAACCAAACACTGCATGAAATTATACATGAATTATTTTTTCTCTTATATGATTAACCAAACGCCCCATAAGGGAAATCATTCTTCATAATCCTTCTAATTAAATACTATATTATGTTATGCAAAATTTCATGATGGGATTATTTCTTCAATCACTCCAACTAAACGACCACATGGAGAGATGATCAAACTCCCTTGGGTTCTTGTGTTTATCGAAAGGGGGTAGAATTTGGTGAACCAAATTGAAAAATGATCTTACATCTCCAATTAACTTTTGGCAGACCAAACGAATAAGGAAAATGAGAAAATTTCCTAAGTTGAGACTACTTTGCCGAATAAATAGCATTGAAATAAAGTGCAATCAGCTTTTGTGTTACACTTATCATTCCACCATTAAGACCAAGTTGATCATAAGGATGGCAATAGGATAGAATAGAACTGAGTTAAAAACAGATATACAGTGTAGGGTATTAATAAGTCTTTGCGGATTTACACGAATTTACCCAATTAGACAGGAATGCGGGGTGGGACATGATAAGCCTTCGCGGGTTTGCTCCGCGACCGCAATGTACCTCACCGCTTGCCATCCTAAAGTTGAGCCAGGGAGGTGTGACCGTGGGGAAGGATGCAAAAGAAGCAAAAAAAAGAAACATAGAATCAAAATTTAAGTTTTCCTTTAGCAGAAAATAATACAAGGGCACAATAACAAAACAAAAAAATATATATATATAATTCCACAAGTGGGGAAATTTTTACTATGTGCCTCACATACACTAATTTGGGTCTAAAGAAGGTAGTGTGTACACAAACCTTACCTCAACTTTAAAAAAGTAGAAAAGTCGTTTTTAATAGACTCTCGGCTCAAAGAAGGATTAAAAAAAAAAAGCAGTAGCGCCAAGCAGTAAAAAATAATATATGAAAAATAAATTTAAAATAAATAAATAAATAAACTGAATGACTAAAAATCAAAATTTCAAACTACGGCACATGTTGTAGGTTGCAAAACTGCTCAGTTATGCTATCAATTACACTTTTAGTACATCCATAAAAAATTGTCTCGTATTTTCCCTTGCATTAACGAATCTTCAACGTGTGGGTTGACAATTGCTAAACACAGAAACTTTGACATTCAGACTAAAGCTCAGATAGAAAATCACTTTCACGTATTCTGCTACAGAAAACACACTCAAATTTTATAAATATATCAACTGTGTCAATAAACGAGAAACAATGCTCAACCCCTCCTTTATTTTTCAATTGCTGAATGTTGTATGCTGATAAAAAGAAACATAAAGAAAAGATAGATCAAATGCGACCTCATGAAACATATCATTACAACATCAACGATTCCAAGCATCAGCTAAATACACTGGTTGTTGAAGCGGGGCCAGCAATCTGCAGAGGACCTTTGCTCCAATCAACAATCTCACCGCAGTGTCCACCTCTAACTCCACTAACCACGAGTTGACCGTTCGCAGGAGTTGAGTTTTCAGTAAGTATCAATTTTTTACTTGCAACGGCTTTCAGCCTATATCGTTCAGCCCTAGAGCCTATGACTTGTCCCAAGATAGATGCTGCTATGGTAAATGCCATGGCCGCTTTAGGCATCAACACAGACTTCCTGAGCATTCCAATGAATGGTACAGCTGCATGTACAGCTGCAAACCATGATGGCGAAAATTTTTCTGTGTGTTCTCTCCATATGCCTAAAGGAATATTTGCAGCCATGCCCATAACACCAATCACTAAGACTTTTGCAGGTAGAGGTTGTGGCCGTAAGTTCTTTGCGAAGGCAGTCTTTGCTAGAGCAGCACGCGCAGCAACTATTGCAGGGGGGCACCTGAGGTTCATACCAGGAGGGGGCTGAAAAGCCTTTGCCACAAGAGGAAGGACATTACTCACTGCACGGTAGGACTTCGCAATAGGACAATTCCCACTCTGCAACCACTCATTGCTTAGCGCTTCATGTTTTGAGTCTCCTCCCTGAAATACCAAAAGGGGTAAATTAGCAAAGAAGTTATCAAGTTGAGCTCTGGTTACCATTTACGAAACCTTTCCTATTTTTTTCGTGATAGCAATAAAGAGTTCCTTTTAGATGGAAATGACAAAAAATTTGGAGTTCAAATAGTTCAGCAATTTTGACATATGGCTAATCCATTAGAATTAATTTGGATCAAAAGTCAAACATAGTTTTTTCACTAAATACATGTCATAAAACATTTGGCATAATCTACAGTTACATGATTGCTTAAGATGCTTGGTGCAGAATCTCGACTCTAAATTCCACAATTCTAACGTCGATGCTATTATGAAAAGATCTTTTTCTTATAAGGAATTATGAAAGAAGATCTTATAATATGAAGCTCTTTATGATTCTGAAGTAAAACCAAAACGTACCTTGGAAGAAGAGTCTTTTTTATTTGATTTGGAGTTCAACTTCTTCCACTTCTCTGAGAATGCATCAAAACCAAAAGGACCTCCAGATCCAAAAGCCGAGAGGCTTATGGTAGCTGCTTTTGCTGCCAGAGGGTTGAAATTAGGTGATGCAGGTGCAGCATCGGGCTTCATGGATGATCTCCCCGAAAGTGGAACAACACCATTCTGCCCATGGAAAAGCCGGAATGCCATGTCAAAATTAGGACCATCCTCAAAGATAGGACCTTTCCCGTCACGTACCTATGCAGATGCAAGGAAAACATTGAGCTCACACTAATTCGTTTGACCAAAAACAGCCTAACCACCAACAATTTAGCGGTATACTAAAATAAGAACCCATTAGGAGGAACAGTTCATCAATATGTAAAGCATTGAACAAATATAATATGAAAAAAGCTATATCAACAAATCATCCAAAAATTGAGAACTTACTGGAAGTGGGAAAGCCATGGAGCTTGAGAAGGAAAAGTTTGTTGGCTCATTGATGTTCCGCAAAAATGGGCACCTAACAATATCTTGCTGGATAGTTGAAGAATCATCATTTACATTCCTAAAGAAAAAATCCATTCTACCGGAAATGAAGCTAACCTACACAATTAGAAAAGAAATTTAAGCAAACGAAGCTTCACAAATCCTTTTCATCAGAGCAAGCAAGATCAACAAATAATATCACAAGAGCAACCACCTTTTTAATAAGATCATGCTTTAGGAAGTCAAAGCTAAGAAACAACAAAAGGGGGAGAGCACAACTAAAATCCATTTAGAACTATAATCCCTAGAAGAGCCCCTTTAATGATTTTCCTCAAGGAAAAAACAAGCAACACAAAACAACAGCTCAAGTTAAAAAAGTACAATTCATATAGGAAAAATCTAAAGGGATTGATGTAAAATAGTCTATTTGACAAGAGAATGCGCAGAAATTAAGGATAAAAAACTATCAAAAAGCTAAATACGAAATGATCCTCCTCAAAGAACTTGATACTATCAACAGAAAACAATAAGCGCAAAAAATGACCAGGATGGCTTTACCTAATCTAGAAACATGTAATCTGAAACAAACATGTGCAACCTACAGCTGAAACTCTACTAAAAATCATGACTATAGGAGGTTCAAACAAACAGTATCCATTCTAGTATAACGTAAATTGGAGAGGGCCAGCAGTACAAGAGACCAATACATTCAGTTAGTCAGATCTTATAGACAGAAAATTTGGGATCTATTTCAGCACCAAAATTTGATTATTGTTTCAACAAACAAGTACAATTAACTTACTAGTTATTAGAACAAAAGTCTCATAAAAAATCCTATAAACCAAACCTAAGTCCTCCAAACACACATTGTTCCTTGTATCAGAGAAGCAGAACAAGTACAATTTTTTTGTCTAATATAACCATTTCCTAAGAATTCACACAACAGTATATCTAATACCATAACAAAAACGCCCACAAACGATAACAAAAAAAGAGCTAAATGAAAGAAACAATAATTAGCTTCAGCTATAAGATATGTATGCAAGTCAAACATCAATAGAGATCAAAATTCAGCTAAAAAACACAAAACCCCCATTTCTCAATACTAAAACCAGCAACGATCAGCGTCAAATACCAATTTACCAAATTTGACCAAAAATTTTAGCCCAAAAAGGAAAAAAGAAGACTCGTAAAAACAATTGATGAAAGAAAAAGTACCTTAATAATAAACCACTATGCAAACCCAGGAAAAAAATTAGATCTTCTGAAAAGGGAGAGATTTAGAGAGAGAAGAAGAAGAAGAAGAAAAAGGAAAGGATCAAATTCAAAGGGAGAGGTGGGAGTGGTTTATGGGGTAGGTGATAGGGAGAAGAGAAGAGAAAAGGAGAGAAAGTAAACGACGCCGTGTTGAACACACGACAATGTGGAATACACCCAACACACGATCAACGCCGGCTTTTAGGAATAACTACTCTCTTACTCCTACTTTTTTGTTAGGAAAGTTATTTACTACCCTTTGCTCTTTCTATATTCAATAAAATAACAACGACAATAAGAGAGTCCGTTTCCAATAGATCATCGACATCCTTTCTTTCAACAACTCTCCATCTTGGTCTTGGGTGACTCGAACTCGAATTCACAACTTCTTGATTGAAAGTGGATGGTGCTTACCATCTTTCTATATTCAACAAGATTACCTAAAATGTTCTCCTAATTAACATAGTATTATACTCAATACAACTAGTAATTTGGAAAATAAAATAAATAATCTTTTATAGCAGATAAATCCTAAATGAAACTAAATGGGGTTCAAAGACTTTATACTAGCGAATGGGGAGAAAAATTTGGAGTTGATTTTTTATAAGAAAATTATTTATCAGTTAAGATTTATTACTCTTTTTTATTTTTGTAATTTTTTTTGTTTTTGTCATCTTTATTGTACTAGTAATAGTTTCTAAAATTATTTTCCTTGCAATATAAATTGTGATTTCTCGTTGTCATGGCCTGATTTAGGTAACAACTTCAAAAAGAACCACATTTGAGTACTTCATTTCCATCAGAATATTAATATACCTCTCCAATTTTTTTAAAATAGTCAAACTATTTTGGGATAAATAACATTAAATATTCATGTAATTAATGGTCATTTCCTATTAAGAATTTTAAAAAATGCATGTTTCAAAATATATTTGTTCTCTTTTAATCAAAGACGTGAATAGAAATTTTCAACAAGAATGTTTATTCTCTTAAGTTTCATAAATTTGAATAGTATATAAGAACTTAAAATTTTGCACATGTAATTTTGATTTATCTTTTACTAACTATGTTTCAATATATATGATTAGTTACTGATTTATCTTTAGTTTTTCAAAACTAAACACTCATAACACCTAGTAAAATGGAAAATATTATTCAAGCTAAATATTTGTAGGATTTTCATAGTGTAATTATTTTGTTCTAAAATACATGGAAAGTATCTGCAAGTGTCATATTAGAGGGGGATTATTAGTGTAATTTACCCTTGCTATTTCATTCATGCTCATGGATGAAGAAATTTGTTCAAATGTCGTAATTCTTGTTTTGGTATGAAACCAATGCATTTAATTTGATGGCGATCTTAAATTTTCAGAAACGATTATACTAGTATAATCCAATGTGAAATATTAATAAAGAAAAAAGCACACATGTTTATTTTGATTCGAATATTTTTCAAACAAAGTTTTTTTATGCTTTCTTAAAAATACTTGTCACGTAAGCATTATTTTTCTATAATTGTTGAAGTTTTATATTTTAATTTTACAATATGAGGTGAATTCGTTCCACAAATTGGTCAACATAACCATGTGAAAAAATAAAAGAAATAATTCAAATTGAGACACAGGGAGTAATATAAATAACAAGAAATAAAATCTCAAATTGTTTAAACCTTCTAAAAAGGTAAAGGTGTATACTAATGTAGGAAACACCTACTTAAAGCAAATACGGAGGGAAGTTCCTACACATTTAGTTTTACATCTCAATAATTCTTTAATATAAGATATTGTGACAAGAGTAAATCAACTCAAAGTTTGAATAAATAGCAAGGATAAGGTGAGCTTCTCGAGAAATGGGACATATATATATTACTTTTATCATTTTTGAAAAAAAATTCCTGCAAAATAAAATATCCCTTTTAGCTTAGAAAATGAACATGAGACAATGGAGTAAGTTTGTCTATCTTTCAAAAGAATGCTTTTTCTTTCTTTTTGCGTACCTTTAATTTTTTTTCAGGAATGCATTGCCTAAAAATTAATCCAGTAGGTTAGAAAAGAAGCATGTAGTAGGTAGTATGCTAGATAGTAGATAGTATGAATTAAGTTGGCCATTGGAAAATATTAGGCACACTATTAAGTTTGGCAAACTAATACGAGAACAACTAATTCGTAGAGACTGAAAGTCCATCTAATAATTTCATAGGAAACTGAATAAACGGAGTTCATACACACTTAGGTAATTAAAAATAAAACTCTTGCCCTAGAGTTGACACACCAAATCATATTGCAAGTTTCATCCCTTTTTAAACAAACGGGTTTGTTTACCAAAGTCTTAATTTTCTCTAAATTAAAATTTCAGATGGCCAACTAATATTTGCGCTAATGTGACAGGTCAACTACCTGAACAATAGAGATGATATGAAGCCATTAACATAATAAAATATAGTATATGGTACTATACTTAAAATACTAGAACAAAGTTGACTTCATCTGATTTATTTTTTACCTATGACTCAGACAATACTCTCTTTTCATGAACTACACTCAAAATACTAGAACATATCTTTTGACATTGTAAATAATAATGAAACAATTAGTTTATTTTGACACCACTTTTGAATTTATCTTAAAGACGTATTCTTGTAGTGTTTTGAAACATGAATCCGATATTTTGATAGCTAGCAGCATTACCTTGTTACGTCCATTACTATGTGGTTCATCTGAATATCAAATGTTCCAAAAATTCTATAGAAAATGTCAATTCTGTAATTTTCAACATTTTGTGCCGAATTTTGGCGCATGTCTCTCGCACTGACTTTTCGTAAACAAACTTCGCAACAAGAGAATTGGTCAAATTTACAAACACCCAATCCCTTCATACGTGCACCAAAGTGGGTGGGAAGGTATGTCAAGGACATTGTCAAAGTTGGTAAGACGACTAACCACGAATCTTCATGCAAAATTTTGGCAAGAGAACACGAAAGTCAAAACATTTAAGAGCCAAATTCAACTCAAGTTACTCATACCTATTACTATAGGTTACATATCTCGGGTTGATTCGGATTTTCTAATTACCAAACCAAACCAATTGTATCGGGTTATTAAATCTAAATACCAAATCAAACCAATAAAAGTCGGATTTTTTAATTTCGATTTTTCTCGGATTTTTCGAATTTTTTTTCATGAAGTCTTCATAGCACAAAACGTAAAATTTGTGCTCCAAATATTTCTTTAATCCTAGTAAGACAGAACTATATAAGGTATTTTTTTAATAAAATAACATAAATATGAGATGAGTCATGGCATTGTAATAAAATATTCAACAATAAAGATAATAAAATCGCATAAAATAAATATTATTAATAAGCCATAATTAAAACAAACATAATTTAAAACTACGACTAATAAGTATTATTATTTACATGACTAACCACTAAAAGAAAAATAAGTTATACATTTTATCTAAACCATAAAAAACTAAAAAATAGATATCCAACACTATTTTCATTTATAGTACAATTGAATTGAATGTCTTTTATTAGCATTAATATTGATTTGATTTTGGTTTACGATTTATTTGAGTTACTAACATTTATGGACTATAAAACTTATTGGAGCATCCAAAAATTATAAGCACAAGCTTGAAATAATACGTTAAAAGATAAAACTATAAAAAAACTTAAGAAATATTTATAAACTACACTACAATAAATATGTTTAAGCATTAAATATATTTAAAACATCTATATATATAATGTCGGGTTGGTTTGGTTTCGGTTTGACTTTTTTTAGTTAAAACCAAACCAAACCAAATATGGTCGGGTTTTTTTTTCAACACCAAACCAAATCAAACCAAACCATAGTCGAATTTTTTTTCTCGGTTTGATTCGGATTATCGGGTTGGTACAGTTTGTCGATTTCATTTGTACATCCCTACCAATTACCTAATGTCCACCTTTTGTGGCCCATCTCAATGGGCTATATAAGGAAGAACGTGCGTATATTTAGCTTAAAGTCAAAGTTGACAACTTGACATCTAATAAATCTGCCAGCAAAGAATAGTTGTCCAGTGACGTGAATGTCCTTATGATTTTCAGATACTTCCCTTTTCCAAAAATATATGCTTCGTTTCTGGCGGCTTTTCCTCTATCACTCTATTATTCTAGTTTGCTGAAAAGATAAGCAATCTAAAGGTAGAAGATAATTGATTTGAATAAAGCAAATATACTAGGATTTCTCTAAACTTGATCTTATGCACAAAAAGAATTGAAACAATTGGTGTTTTCTCCTGGCTGATGGCTAAGGCCTCTGACAAGAAAGCTTAATTATGCAATGAATAATCAAGATTCAAGAATCAGGCTTGTCTTCTGACCTCTTGTACTCAGGCTTCAGCTCGTAAGTGCCTTGATGAGCGCCCTTATTATTGTAGATGCAGAGAAGTTTGAGCATGTCTTTCATAAATTGCTGCAACAAGACAACTAGGTTAAATAGAAGAAAAAACATCTGCTAATCATTCTCATGAAACAATAATCCATCAGAAGTGAACACCAGACTGTCGGTCTAAAGTAATCAACACTTTGCAGCTTCTGATTTATAATTGGTAGTCCTGTTTAACTCCACTGGTTAAAGGGGAAACTATACTAACAAGTGAACATGGCAGAAACACTCTTCAAGAAAAGAAAAAAAAAAATCTTCTCTGGTAAGTTTATGCTTGAGGAAACTTCACGATTACGGGGTGTCTTTGGTACGGAGGAGAACCCTAGGAAAATGTTTTCCCATGGGAAAATAAATGGCTTCTCACATATGTTCTGGTGTTTGTCAGGTGAGTAGAGAATAACTTTTTCAATGTTTGGTTGGCCAGACCATCTAACAAGAAGTAGTTTCCAGTACTCCTACTCCAACCCCACCCACAAAACAAGATATGCATCCATTGTGGTTGCGGATCTATGTTACGCGGACTCTCCAAAATATTACCGCACCTGTATCAGATCCTCCAAAAATGCTCTACTTTTGGAGGATCTGACACGCACCCGGTGACATTTCGAAGAGTCCGACCAACATAGTTGCGGATACAAGCTGTAGAGAAAGTGAAATAATGTACAACAAATATTCAAGCCCATTCTTGCAATATTGATATAGGTAGGAAGGGAGATGTTACACAAATGTGCAACTATTCTAACTTGCAGGTTTTGGAGTATCTCTATTCTTTGTGTGTGTGTGTGTGGAGGGGGGAGGGAGTACAAAAGGAGAGCAAACTTAAGTTATGCACATGGCCCGGTCAGAAATTAAGAATATGCAACTATTCAGCAATGCACAGTAGTCAGAAGTTATGAGCGTGTGTCTAGCGCCTGAGATGTGCATGGAAAATGACTTCCCCTAGCATGCCAGGGAAGTTGTTTTCCAGCATTTTAAGGAAAAGTAATCTTAGGCCAACCAAATGGGAAAATTGTTAAACATTTCCCAAAATATATTTTCCTCCATACCAAACACATCTACGTCTGGAAACAATCTGAAAACATTTTTAGGGGTGAGAATATACTCTATTAAGTTTTTTGCCTTAGACAAGTTAGTGCACATAGATGAACATTAATACTAGCTAAGAAGAAACAAATATGTAATACATCAATCAACTACTCCGCAATCGCAAATCAGTTGTACTATATGGATCCTTTATATCCATTCCCCTCTATTTAGGTCAATTTCATTCCAATACTTAATACTTGACTTTTAAGACAAAATTAAGAGTTATCTAAATTTCACATCTAAATTTCACATCTGTCCACGAATAACTATCTCTATGCTGAAACAAGATAATCTCTAATAATTTGCTAATTGCTCCAACAATATTTTGATTTATATGTCGTTCGGAAAATGCATGACTCTTCTCATGCATAATGTCTACTTAACCCAAATAGCTAACTAATCTATTCTTACTCCTAGGCACTTATTAAAAGCAAGGGCATTCTTACTGTAGGGCCCGCACCACGCTTAAACCTTGTAAAGGAGAAAGTAACCTGCTCGATAAAAATTAACTAATAATATTACAGACAATCAGCAGCGCGCATGAAACATTGTTTTAAAGTTTAAAGGACTAAACCATAAATGAGATGGAGATCTGGCTTGAGACACAAAGATGTCCTGCATCCAACAGAATCAGGCACAGTACTAGGAGATTGATAGGGCCTCGAAGCAAAAAAAATATAATCTGCTAAACTTCCAAGGCAACTGAAAATAATTGAATCTGGTGGCATATGATGATATATTAATCCAAATGACAATATCAAGTACACCTGAAGTAACTTGAATTTGAGTATTCGACAAGGTTCAACACAACCATGAGATGTATATTTGGATTCCGGTCACAGCAAGAACGATAACAGCCTTATTAAAGAGGAGCTATGGTAGCTGTTTGCTGGTCTATTTCAATGCAGAAAAATAACAGGATACTTCAGTATCAATTTCTCTTAAAACAACATATATGGATTAGAGTTGTGTTTTTGTCTTACATTAGTAGAAGGTAATCCTCTGCTCTATTTTCCACTGGTAAAAAAAATCCTTCTAATGAAAATAAATAAATAATTAACAACAATAGTCAAGCAACATGGTCAGTGAAGATTCATATAGCCGACTAACTTGTTTGGGACTGAGGAGTAATAGTAGGCCGTTGTTGTAACAAAAATAGTCAAGCAAGCATAAAATCTAAATTTAGGTTAATCACAAGAACACACGGAGAATGATGCTCAACAGCTCTTTAGTACTTTGATAAGCAAGCAACTGTGCAAAACAAGATCCAGCAATTCCATCTAGACCATGAAAGTACTCAACTGATGAACGACATACTTTAAAAGAGGGGCAAAGGAACAATTGGGAAATTGAGCTCTAAGCAGACATACCTCAGGCTGGTCCGTCTCATGGACCAGCTGTTTCAGTGTCCAATTTGGTTGCCTCTCAAAGAGTTTAAACATGATTTCTTCCATTTCATCGCGGTCCCTCCTTGTTCTTTTCATTTCTAATCCCTTACTTGGTACCTTCTTCTTATCCTGTTAATTAAAGGTGGTTATTTTAACTTTGTGACCTAAATTTGATCATATTCACACATTCTATCTTTGTAGCCACAAGATTAGATGCTGAACACAAAAGATTAAACATTAGAAGCTGAAAATTACTGCAGATCCAGAAGCCTTAGTAGCAAAAAATCCAGGCATAGGCCTCATATGTCTCGCATTATCGTTGTCAATAACCTGCGAATCAGAAAAAAGCAGGTTCAAAAGCAACTAAAAAAAATAAATCAATATATCCAACATCGAAGTGGCTATACAAATAAGCCAATATCCAACCAGGAAAAAGGTACTAGTAACCGTACCTGAATCTGTCTACTTTTTGTCATGTACTTATTGGTCCTCTCACGGCATAATTTTCCGTAGTTCTCACTGTTTTCATGATGAGGCTTCATATCAAATTTTTGGTATATCTTTCCTTCCACAGAAAGCCTTCCTACAAAATAGAATTTTCATTCAGCATGATGTGAAATAATCTCACAGATGCAGCTGTCAAACCATTAAGAGGTCCTCACCTTGAGCTGACTCGGAAAATATAGACATCGGAACAAAATCTGTAGACATGTCCATGGAGTAGAGAGTGGGCATGTTTCCAGATGAAGTGCCAGCCAATTCCATGGTAAACTGGTCATCATGCAAATAATGTATGAAAATTGGAAGGAAAAAGATATTGATAGCAAAGAGGACTGGCATGCTAATAAATTACTGCAACTCTCTCCTTGACCTGAAAAGATTGACAGATGAAATGAAAAACGACTGATGTTACATCAAAAGCATTTTTCGCAAGATCTTATAAATAACAGAGCAGAGAATTTGTTGACTATTTTGTAAAACACATGGAAAGTCGGTTGCATCCTAAAGCACATTAAGCCCCAGTCCTTGAAAGAAGAAGAGGAACTATTTACTCTGTCATAAGGATATGGAAAAACGTATATACAATCGATAATATAGAAAAAAACAAAGCTTGCACCATTCGTTCTTCTTTAAAAAAAAATGAGTAGAAGGTTTTTTTATTAAAAAGCTCCTGAACAGGGATCTTATTTCTTACAGCAGAAGGGTTAGGCCCTTGAGGCCCACGGAGAGCGTGATATATCCAAAAAGCAAACATAATCAGAAACTTCCGGACATGAGACTTCTTTGAAGTTCAGGAAACAACATTACATGGAATAGTTTAGATAAGAGATCCATATTAATGGTACTATACAATATGCATGACGATATCAAATAACAAAGCATGTAAAGAGAAACATATTCTCACATAACTACAATTGCATTGCTGTCACAGGCTTTACGCAATCGATCTGATTAGATAGATGTCCCTTCCACATAATTAGGAAGTGATGGATGATCCTCACTTTCTATCCTATCTGAACCAGTTCATAAAAGATTTGAAGATCTAATTTTGACAGTACAAGTATGACTGTGCTGTCAAACAATGCAAAATACTTCTAAAGATGATTAATTGTGGGAAGGGCACGTCCCTTGCATGTTCAACATGTCCCGTGTTTTACAAAGGTGTGGGAGTCTTTCAGAAGAATCTGGTTTCATAAGCATAGCATACAATCAGACATTTTTTAATGAAGTATGGAGATTCACTAAATAGATATCAGACACACCTATCTCTCCAACTCAATTCATCAGCTATTGCCATGTCTTTCTTCTTAAGTACTCTAGGTAATGCTCTTGATATACTAACACAGATAAGCTGTAAAAAATAGGAGCAGAGAACCCACCAGGTATAGGAAAGGGGAAGAAAATGAGAGAAATGAATCAGCAATCTATTAGGCTATGTTTACTGAATTCTATATAAACTATGTGTGAGAATGCACGGGAGAAAAATCTATTTATTAACAATGATACAATGAGCCCTATATATATTACATATTCTACTCCTACTACATATGGGACCAGGACATATTCTACTCCTACTACGTATGGGACTAGAATTATTTATACATAACTATCTAACAATATCCGAGACGTTGGGGTAACTTTATTTTAATGCTAGTACATCTTAAAAAACACAAAATCGTTGACTTCCTTGTGTAGGTAACTATTAGACAAATTAATGTCATTTCATTATAAGGCATAAGGAGAATACTGAAAAGGGAATATTAAAAGATGCACAAGGCTCTATATTACAAAAAAAAAAAAAAAGCAGACATCCACACAATGACGACCTTTTTTTCCTTTTCTCCAACAATATACAGAAGAAAAGGTAATCTTCCAATTAACATTTTCTACATTATTAAAAAACTGTGAGTTTCACTATTGAAAAAAAAACATGTGAGTTTCTTTTTCTTCAGATTTAACATCGGGATAGAAGCCATTGGACCTCAAAGAGACACAAAATGATGGACCAAAAAAGAAGAAAGTGAAACAACATTACAGTGAAACATTTAGATAATCTACATCCTTTGCTTCCATAATGTTTGCACTTTGAACACATGCCATCAGATAAGTACACTCCTCAGTTGTGACGATTGCACTTTGGGTTTCATCCCAAGCGAAAGGCACATTGTAAAAGTTATGTTTGACTCCATGAAGCTAAGGGGAATGGTAAAGGATAGAAGACACTCAATGATTTACTTCCTTTAAGTGGATTACGGCACTTTTATTCCAATTGTTGGGTAGGGTCGGAAGGAAAGAAATAGAAAGATACTTCTCATCCAGATCAGCTTCAGAGGGGGATGAAAAGAACACGAAAGGGTAATAATCCCTCCACTTTTATTCCACTCTCTACGAATTCCATACCAAGAGAAAAAACCCAGACCTCCTTTTTATTTCCCCTGCTCCCACACAATTCTTTCTACCCAAACAAAACGTGGCAGTTCATACTTTTGAGCTCCAAATAGCTCTCCGACAGACCGACTTGCTGGGACACTTATGCAAAGATAGCAGGATATGAAGGTGTCAAAATAATTCCATCTTGTAGTTATTACGTCTAAACCAAGTGGTATTATCATGTGTTGCACATTACGGGTATAACTGAGCAAACAATTGAATGCAAAATCAATATATCATATTCAGTTTTGAGATGCAAGATAATCCTAGTTTGGCCTCATATCTAAATGTTCTAGATCATGTGCAATCCACTTCCCAGCTCAATTACTGCACTTACTTGTACCAAATGCATTTAAAAGCTATTGGACAAAGTATCACATGAACCACTCAAGAAAACATATACTAGGACAAGTATACGTGAATTCCTCTGTGCAACTTCTCTATCCATGTAAAACTTTATCCGGCGGAAGTTTACGTGAAACCAAGTACCATGCAACCAAAGCTTAACTAGTCCCCTTCCTGGATAGAGAACTGAAAGCATTTTGAGCAACCGAATATCTACACATGTTATGTATACCAGATACACAAATAATCCATCATACATACACAACTACATATAAATCTCAGAGTTTAGTCCCCCTTCAAACCAGATTTTCCAGCCAGAAATCTGCCATAGAAGTTTAATTACTTGAGCTCAATCATATGAAGGAACTGTACTATAGTAGGTTTAAGAAACACACTATCACAACCACAAGCACTGCCCTTCAAATGGATTGTGCATGGTGTACTATGCTAGAGGAGCACTTTATTATTTTAACCAAAGAGATGTGCCAATATAGAATGTTTGACAAATTGTACTTTGGATAGCTATACCGGTAAAAATGAGAAAAAGAATCAGCATTGTAGCAACAAAAAGAAAATTCTCAAATTACTGATTTCAGCAATATCGTCTTGTTTGAATACTATCAGAGAGTGTTATAGAAGTTATAGATCACCAAGAAAAAGAACATAAAAGATAACAGTCTTAATCCATACTTCTGTAGTGAATAGAAAAACCTCTTTGCAATTGCCTCTCGTATATCCAGTTACAATTGTTGACATTGCTTAAACATAGACCATAAAGTAACACTGTCCAAGTAACAGCAATGTATGTTTTTCCATTTAGAGCACACTTTCAGGTCCTTCTCAACTTACTATAAACTTATTTTTGTGGCATCTAGCCTAAGTAGCTAATAGGCCCTCAATTAGTTTCTACTGATGGATTTGTCCACAAACAAAAGTAAACTTATAAGTTCCTGCTTCAATCCATAGCCACTGCCCCCCTCCCCTGGGGGAAATGCTGCTGTTAATTCTATCTTTCCTCTTCACCTTTTTATAGCTTTTCAATTATCATGCATATTAGTTGAGCATTTCACTAAAAAAATGCTTCATCATGCTATACATTTCAATAAATATATTTTAAGCTTTATTCTTCAACATGTGCTTAAAGGAGACATAAGAGGCTGGAGTTTCCTTGATATGGTAGTCTTTTCCTTAAAGAAAAACAAAATTCCTTGCAACTTGTTACCTTTTCGAAAACTAATGGGCAAAATTATTTGAAAAAAATTAAATGGGCAAGATTAGTGGTTGCTGGAGCAGGTTAGGTTTACTGTGTAATTATTTGTTAATTGTTCCACTCACCATTTATTTGAGGAAAATGGAAGTTGTTTATATCCATTTTATTCCAATGAATAGGAAATAAGAATCAGGAAGTTACATAGCAAGAAAATGGAATAGACATATGTGCTCTTACACCCCAACCCCAGAAAAAGAAAAAAAAAAAAAGGGCCTCTTCTAAACAAGAAATCAGTAGGTGATACATCAGGTTCATCTCAAAACTTGCTGAGATATCATATTTTGTTATACAGGCTCCAACTCAACAATGACACTAAGTTCCAGCATATACACCCATGGGGTAAAATGACCACTGCTAGAGAGAGATCGAGTATAAAACTGCAACCAATGTAAACCAGAAAACATAGCTTCTTAATATCACTCCTAAGTTAGATTCCACTTCAACATTGTCTACTAGATGTTTAGCTACCAAAGTTAAAGGAACAAGAAGGTTAAACATCTATGGCCCTTTACTACTAATCAAACAATTCATCACCCGTTATCAATAATCAAACATTATATACCCATGGGACAAAATGCAACTGTGAGTTCCTCTAAGAGATCAAGTATAAAATTGTGACCAAATTTAAACTAGAAACATAGCTTCTCAATATCACACCTAAGTTATATACCACTTTCATATTGTATACTTGATTTATAGCTACTAGTGTTAAAGAAACAAGAAGAATTAAACATTTCATGGCCCTTTATTAATGATCGAACAATTTATCATCCTTTATCAACAACCAAACAATTTGTTACCTCACTACAGTCACATTACTAACCTCTTAGAATCGTAAATTTCCTTCTTTGAATTTACATGATATCTGACACCATTCTATGCTTTTAGGAATTAAAATTAATTAACGAGTTCAGTTTGATATTTGCTGTAACACTAGTTAAATTATTCAAAAAAAAAAATTAATATGTTCTTCCATGGTAATTAACATCTTAAACTCCTCATACAGATGAATGCAAAAACATAATTATCCAAGTCCTCCTGAAATTTCAATTCAAATCAAAAGCTGGAACCTTGACAAAATGTACGTGCTCCCTCGTAGTTAGGCTGTTATTTTGAGCCACTAGTTATAACTACCATTTGACTTCCTTAAAACCAATTGAGAGTAAATGCGAGTCCAGTTGAGAAGTTAATGCAATTTCCTCCTTTCTCTTTCTCTCCCTAAATTTTTCTTTCCTTTTTTCTGATTACACAATAATCTGGTCCATTACAAGAGTTCAATCAAAGAAAAAATTTAATATATGTTCTTCAGAAGCACTCATTTCCTTCCCTGTTTCAGTATATCATTTGATATCAGAGTCTGTTGATTATGGGAGAGTAATCGGAATCAATGGTAGAAAACACCCGCTATAGGGAACTCTAGCGAGAAAATTTGATGGCAATACAAGGTTGATGGATGAACTTTGAAGGATGACTGACGAGAGACATGCTTTATCTCTAGGAGATAAGAGAAGTACTGATTCCCCAGTTCACATAGATAAGCCCACTGATGGATGCGCAGCCTTCTAATGTTAGTGATAACACTCCCACCAGGAGTCATAGCATTGTGGTCCCACCCTTTGATGGCATTTGGTTAAGCAAGTGGCTCTATCATATTGAGTAGCTTTTTTTTGGCGACACTATTGCACTGGATACTTGTTACCTCCTACCAACACAGATACGGGTAA
The DNA here is from genome assembly GCF_000715075.1 of Nicotiana tabacum. Classification (NCBI taxonomy): domain Eukaryota; kingdom Viridiplantae; phylum Streptophyta; class Magnoliopsida; order Solanales; family Solanaceae; genus Nicotiana; species Nicotiana tabacum. The sequence continues at coordinate 90,199,499 of NC_134092.1, read as the reverse complement.
CTCTCCACCACCAAGGCTTAGGCAATCATAGTAAGTAGCTATTCTAGGTTAATTAAATACGTACTTAGTATGGGTAAAGTACAAGTATATGTCTATCTGGTATGGGTTTTATGCTAATCTTTAGTCTATTTGAAGAATGCCCACAGAGTATCCACACCCATCGCAAATCAAACCCCTCCCCCGGGACCAGAAAAATGTGAGACAAGCAAACTAAGCATTCTTCTAAAAGCTTCATACATCTAAAACCAACACATTCAATCAAAGAATCGTAGAAAACAATATAAACCCTACAAGCCGCAGTTAACTGCTCATCAGAAGACCAAAAAGAAAAACTCATATAACACCCCCTTGGAGTGTGGCCCTTCCCGGACCTTGCCTGATTGCGGTATGTTTGTACACCGGGGCTGCCCTTTTATACATACAACCGACATTGATAAAGAGTCCGCAATGGAAAAAATAACGACAAATTAAATATATTTTTTACAAAAGAAGCAAAACAGAGGAGACTAAAAAACATAAACTTCAATATTAATTTGCACGTGTAAGTAGGTACCTGAGTAGCATCATTGGAGAGGAGAGGATCAACGGCGACGACGACTTTAGCGACAGGCGCAGGAGAAACAAAGGAAGAGAGGCCGTCATTGTCAATGTTAAGAGGAGTTGAAGAAGAATGTAGATGTTGCTGGAAGAATGTGGAGACAAGGGTAGGGCATTTCATCAGCCACACATTTCTGTCCGGTTTATTCATCTCCAAATGGCTGTTCATCGTCACGGCTGCGCTCTTGAGGTTGCTTCCGCTGATTTTCTCCGCCATTTGCGATTGTCGTGGTGCTACGCTATACGGAAGTTGGGGTTTTCGGATTTTGTGAGCATTTAAAGGAATCCTCTGTAACGAACCATGCAAGATTTTTCCAAATTAAAAATAATAATAATGCTTATATGGGAAAATAACGCGAAGGGAAAAAAATTAAAAGGAAAAGATTCTGGCGGAAAAACATTTATAATATCGAATTTTTTCTTTGTTATAAATATATTATATTGTGCATGTACGTACTCCGTTGTAAATAAGTTTCCTCAAGAATCTTATCCATATTAGATGTCGTCGTAAATATATTTATCTATTTAGTACTTTATTAGAAATAAGCCTCCTCAAGAAGTATATCATTTCGGTACTCCATTGTGGATAAATATTACTCCCTGTAGAAGATTATCTATAGCTGGTATAATAACAATTTACAAGAGGCTTACACAACAGCTTGCAGTAGAAGTTTACAAGCATCTTATACAGCACCTTGCAGTAGCAACTTATATAAATCTTGCAGTAGCAGTTTACACAACAACTTCATTTTTTCTATATATACAGGAGATTTCAGTTCATTATGTACATCTGTTTGAAGTTGAATAATATATCAATCTCTCTCTATACTTGTCTTTGATTTATTTATCTTACTGTTTTTATTTTATAACACGTTATCAGCACAAGACTCTGCCATTTTGAGTACTTACTTCGAATTTAATTTCTATTTCAGTATTCATCTTCGATGTAAGGCGATGCTCTTGCGTCCGTGGTTAGATCTTGTTCATTATGAATCATAAGGCATATTATATCCTTGAGGTGGTGAGCTTTCCTTATTGATAGTAGTGATGTAGATATCACTTACCTCTCGATTGGCCAAATTTGTGTAAAGTAATTTGAGCATTTTTCTTATATTTGGTTTAATATCTTTATCATCACTTGCTTGGTTATGTATTACGTATACAGTACCTATTTTCGTATTTGTTTTCATCCTAATTATCTTAATAAAGGATTACAAAGTGGATAACATTGTTAGATCAACTTAAACTCCAGCAGAGTTTACAAGAAATATACAACCACCAGAAGTGCCTATGTCTCGTATATATCATTGTAACTAAATTTTGTAAGTTAGAGAAAAAATTTCTATATTACATGCATACCTCGATTTGCTCCTAAAATAGCAACTATATTAAAAGAGGTTAGACATCATCACAATTTAATGTGGTTATTGCACATTCAGATAATTATGTTGCATCTCGTGAAGGAAGAGAACTTTTGATAATATTAATCTATTCCTTGAAGTGAATGTGACAATATTAATAAAGCTTGTAAATATGAACGCACTCTTGGTTGTGAAGATGTCACAATTTACCTCCAAAGAGGTAGTACAATTGAGAGAATATATACTCAATATTTTGTATTTCAAATTTGCCCATGAAGTAGTAAGCAATTGAAACATCCTCATGAAGTAGGGAAATATTATGAAACAATGTCTTTATGTGCTTAAATAAAATAATGAGCTATTCAAAGTTATTTTTGAAGCACGTTTTCATTCCTTGAAGTGAATGAAGAAATGCCGCAAGTCACCTCCTAAAGAGGTAGAATAACAAAGGATATAAATATATTTTTGTGGCATAAACATCATTGCCGCACGTACTTGTTATACATCAAACATTTTGGATAATTTTATTAAGTATCCTTCTATGGCAAAAGAATTCTTGTAGAATGCTTTATATTATAACCACATTGATATATTATGGTTAGTTGTTATTGATTTTCTCAAAGAAAATAACAATTCATGTATCTTTCCTTGAAGGATGTAACAACTATGTAGAAATATTGAAATTCTTAATTTTCTTCATTTATGAATTTAATAAGATCTTTATATTGTTTATTTGATTATGATTTTCTCTTATGATATCAAAAGTGTCTGAGCAACATTTGATAGTAAAAAAATATATCAAAAACTCCTAAAGAGCTAACTGTTTGTCTAGAAGATACATGACACCAATATTGCCCGAATAATATTAGATTGTGGATAATAAATAAAGGCTCTCGAAGAGCTTATATACAAATATGTAATTTATATTATATGATTATGGTCAAAATATATGTTGTAGTAAACCCGAAGTTTACTAATACAAATGGCTATCATATTAAGACTACAAATGATTGAAAGATTGAAAATCTTAATGTTTTCACAATCATAGGGGGTAAAATAATATGTATGTGAGAAGTTACCCACCTTATTCTTAGATATGTACTACATTACGTGTCACACTAAATTCGAAGTTTACTAATGCAAAAACAGTCGCAGTAAACCAGAAGTTTTACTGAGGCAAAAGTAGCTATTGCAAACCAGAAATTTACTGATACAAAAGTAGCCACAGTAAACCAGAACTTTACTGATGCAAATTTTTATGTCACAAAAAATCAGAAGTTTACTCAAAGATAGCACATGTCATGATAAACTTGAAGTTTTCAAGTGCAAATAAGGTATTAGCCAGTATAACCGATATTGCCATCTGATTTAAGTATGATGAACTAATTGAGAATTATGATATGCATATATTGAAGAATTAGAAGATTCTTCAAAAATTCTCATGTGTTGCTTGTTTTCATAATAAATTGATTATACCAGCTAAAGTTGGGACTAAGACCCTTGAATTCTAGAATATATAAAAGGTGAATATGAGCCCATTCACCTATCATGTGAACTACTTATAGATGCATATATTAGATGGTTACATGTGTATTTATTATCAACATAGAGTTTGGCATTTAAAATTGCTTTTTTCAATTAAGAGCATAATTTCCAGATTATGAAGTCAAGACATATCATCTTGATAATGCTGGTCTATATCCAAATTAATTTAGCATTGAATACCTTCTATTATTATCTAACCTATTGCTTATAAGAACAAAGCTTCCTGTGTTGGTCTATAATTTTCTAAATTGCATACAACAAAACTTTTATGCATCAGACCAACAAGATATGATAAGTCCTCCATCACAATTGGTTTAGGATCAGAAATCAAGTATTTTTACTATCTCATAACTTTAGATATGTGGTATATGATTAGTTTCTCTATTACAATGCACAAAGATAGGTTTTCCAAAGAAGATTGGGGATATATGTTAGTTTTTCTAACATTTGGGGATGGAATAAGCAGCTGGAAAATATGCTATATGAATCGAATTATCACTAATATGATCCTCATTCAAAAGGTAATTCAAGTCAAATGCCAGAAGCATTTTCTCATCCAAAATTAAATATCATATTTCAGCTGCAAATGCTCCTAGTAAAGTTAAAGTCCGTGAAGGATAGAGTTTACTGCATGCATAAAACGTAGTAGATCGATCGGTTCTAAATGTAACAATCCTTGACAAAAGATATGAGCAAATGATCATAATAAGGAGGAAATGAGCTCTAGAAGAGCATAATATTTCATGAAACTACAGAAGAAGTTCAGGTACCTGAAAATAAAGAAAGTAATGAGATCTCAACAAGTTATATCGCTTGGAACCGATACAAAATGATCGTCGATGATATATTTGATACAATATAGTTCACAATATTGTAAAAGATTGTGAGGATCAAACTTGTAGTCTAGACACCTGAAGAGGTCATGCCATTTAAATGCAAGTCATAACCTATATGACTCATTTGATTAAATCTACATGAAAATTCTTGAAGAATTTAAAATTCTTGAAGCATATTCAAATCTCGGGAAAGGTATTCAATCATATTACAAAAATCTGTGTACGATTTAAAGCAATTTGGGCGCATGTGGTATAATCGTCTCAGTGAATATTTGTTGAAAGAGAGTTACATAAATGATGTTATTTGTCCATATATTTTTATAAAGAAAATGACATCAGAATTTATTATACTTGTTGTTTATGTTTATGACATAATTTTTTTTGGTACTCTAGAAGAGCTCCAGAGGCAATTGAATATCTTAAGAAAGAATTTAAGATGAAAGATCTTGGAAAGACAAAATTTTGTTTTGGTCTGCAAATTGAATATTTAGTAGACGGGATCTTTATCCATCAATCTGCCTATACATAAAGGGTCTTAAAACACTTTTATATGGACAAAGTGCACCCATTAAGTACATCAATGGTTGTTCGATCACTTAAAGTGAATACGGTTCCGTTTCGACCTCCAAAAGAGGATGAGGAACTCATTGGTCCTGAAATACCCTATCTCAGTGCAATTGGTGCAATTATGCATCTTGCTAATGCTACAAGGCCTGATATAGTATTTTCTGTTAATTTACTAGCAAGATATATCTCTTCTTCTACACGGAGACATAGAAACGGGATTATGCATATATTTCAATAATTAAAGGGAACTCTTGATATGGGTTATTTTATGCTAACCAAGGTAGTGCAAATCTTATTGGTTATGCAGATGCATGTTATTTATCTGATCCCCATAAAGCTCGATCTCAAATCGGGTACGTATTTACATGTGGAGGTACTGTCATATCATGGCATTCCATAAAGTAATCTATTGTTGTTATTTTTTCAAATCATGCTGAGATAATAGCTATTAATGAAGAAAGTAGGGAATGTGTATGGTTGAGATCAATGATTCATTTTATTCGAGAAAAATGTGGTTTGGAATGTGATAAAAGACCCACAATTTTATACAAAGATAATGTTGCATGCATAACCTAATTAAAGGAAGGATTCATAAAAGAAGATAGAACAAAACACATTTTACCGAAGTTATTATTCACACATGATCTCCAAAAGAATGGTAATATCAATGTGTAACAAATCCGTTCAAGTGACAATCAACAGATTTATTCACTAAATCTTTATCAACTTCACCTTTTGAGAAGATGGTATACAAGATTGGAATGTGGAGACTCAAATATTTGAAACAAGATTTTCATTAGGGGAAGTAAAATACCCGTTGTACTCTTTTTCTTTTACTAAGGTTTTTTTTACGGAATTTTTCTTGTAAGATTTTTAATGAGGCAACAATGCTTATTACTAGATAAGTGTACTCTTTTTGCTTCACTAGAATTTTATTTTTCCACGGAATTTTTCCTAGTAAGGTTTTAGTGAGGCGCATTATCTTTTAAATGAATATTCAAGGGGGAGTGTTATAAATATATTATATTGTGAATGTCCATTTAGTACTCCATTATAAATAAGCTTCCTGAAGAAGCTTATCCATATTGGATTTCGTCGTAAATATATTTATCTATTTAGTACTCTATTGGAAATAAGCCTTCTGAATAAACTTATCATTTCGGTATTCCATTGTGGATAAATATTACCCCATGTAGAAGATTATCTATGGTTGGTACAATAACAGCTTATACGAAACTTACACAGCAGCTTGCAGTAGGAGCTTACAAGCAGTTTATACAGTAACTTGCAATAGCAACTTACACGGGTGGAGATCCCCTCCAGTGATAATTTATTTATTATTGTTCAATACACTTACTGATTTGTGCCATACTCAATTAATTCAAGGCTGAGATTAAATAGGTCAGTAAACAACTAAAAATGGTAATGCAATTTCAAATAAATAAAATAACAAAAAGTTTACTGCTAACAGTGTTAGTCTAGTTTCACCGTACTTGTACTTTTAGTGGTTATGACATCATGGCAGGGCCTGCCTGTTGTATTGAGTGAGAGAAAAGTGCAAGTACGGTGAAACTAGACTAACACTGTTAGCAGTAAACTTTTTGTTATTTTATTTATTTGAAATTGCATTACCATTTTTAGTTGTTTACTGACCTATTTAATCTCAGCCTTGAATTAATTGAGTAGACACATGGCACAAATCAATAAGTGTATTGAGCAATAATGGACAAATTATCAGTGGAGGGGATCTCCACTTAGCTTACACAACAGCTTGCAATAGTAGCTTACACAACATTTTCCTTTCTTCTATAAATATAGAAAATTCTAGTTCATTATGTACATCAGTTTGAAGCTGAATAATATATCAATCTCTCTCCATACCTGTCTTTGATTTATTTACTTTACAGTTTTTATTTTATAACACTATTTTCTTTCTTATAATTTTTAAGTGGAATTTTCAAGTAGTTACATTAAATAAAATATAACAAAATTGTTATAAAATATTAAAATTTTATGGTGAATATCCATAACTCCCGAAAAAGTTACTTTTCACCATTATGATTGTAATTTTCACACTTTCATAAGTTACTGAATAAATAGAGGTATTGAGAATCATGTTATATACACTTTTAGAAAATACTAGAAAGAAATAAGAAAGTTTTCTCTTCTTTTCTACTTCTATTCTCTATTATATTTTCTTGTTTCATATTGTTATTTTGAGCTAAATTTCTTAAGACTTTATCAGCACAAACTCTGTGACTTCAAAGTTGAATTTTACTTCTTGCAAGCCTGTGTTCTGGTTAATCTCATTTTGAGAATTGGGAAAGAATAAGCAATTTACAATTATATTGCATAATGCCTTAGTACTCTCCATCTATCAACCATTTGAATAAAACAGAAATCTAACAAGCTAATAGGTCATTTATTGAATGTTTAATTTATTTGTCATTTTCTCTTTGTGCTTAGCTCACTGTCCAATACGAAATCTTTGTATGCTTACATGTTCTTACCAAATGAACTCGTGGCTTTGGTTTATCAAAAGTTTTGTCTTATGTTTTATAATAAAGATTAAGGATATGGTGATACTGTGAATAACATTTTATGAGGTTATAGTGCGTATGGATCACTGTTCCAAAATTAATTTGTGAGTTTGCCTAAAACAGTTGAAAAATCTCTTCATCGTTTTGATATTTCACGACTGTCCACCAGCTTTCGTCACCCTGTATATTCCGGCATGCATTTTTGTTGATGTTTTGTCTTATTCATTCGGAATATTATTTACTACTTGTTCCAAAAGGGAAATCTGTAAATTAATTCAACAATTTTTGTGATAATTTTTATTATGTCAAATTTATCAAAGCTAGAATTTGTGATTGTACAAAATTATGTTCCAGTTACTAAAATGAATAAGACAAATTATGATAAACATTACATGAGGGTAATATTGGTGTATCATGATGAGGGTACGACACCATGTTCGAATCCTGGTGCACCATGTTTAGTAATTATAAAAAGATAAATAATAAGAGTTCTCAAGGTAATCCTTCAAAAGTTGAAGGCAACATTTATCATCAATGCAGAATAAAAAATAATAATAAAGCACGTCCAGATGATTATAGTCTATTTCTTGAAGAGATAATAAATTTGTGAATATAGACCCATTCCTGAAAGTAAACGTGGCAATATGTAATAAGTTATGAATAAGAACATGCTTATGCATGATTAGATAACTTCCACAACTAGCTTCTAAGGGAGGTTTGAGCGTAACAAATAGAATGAACATTATTGTATAGTCGCATTTGAATATGTCATTGGTCGCATACCTATAATACGTCAAAAATATTCTGCCAGGCCTTATAAAAATTTATTTTTAAAAAAAAAAGTAAAACAACTAAATGGGTCTTGCCTATAATAATTTTGACCATGGTAATAATAATATAATTTTCTACATGGAGGGGATATTCACCATATGGATGGTGTCCTAACATATTTGATAACATATTTGATAGTACAAAATTAATTTAGAGCACAAGAAGAGCTATTATTATGTGGTGTAATAAAACTGTTCATAGTATTGATGTTGTAGTAAGTCTCAAAAGAAACTCATTAAGTTCCAAAGTTATTGGCCAAAATGGCTATAATATTGAGATATACAATGAAAATTTTTAATATTTTCACATTATTACAACCAAAGCGGGTTAGAAATATATATGGTTACCCATCTTTTCCTCCGATTTGTACTACAATATTTGTATAGAGGAATCATATGCCATAGTAATTAGTAAACTTGAAGTTTACTAATATAAATTTTCTTATCATTTGACATGCCCGATTTGGCCATCTTGGTTCGATAAGATGCATAAAATAATTGTGAATTCACATTAGCATATATTAAAGAAATATAAGATTCCTCGTGAATTCTCTTATATCGCTTATTTTCATAATAAGTTAATAGCTCTACCAACTAAGGTTGGGATTGTATCATCTAATTTTTGAAACGTATAAATAGTGTGTGTGTGTGTGTGGGTGTGTGTGTGTGTGTGTGTGTATATAGAGAGAGAGAAGGGGGGGAGTCACATGCCATGACGACTATCAACTATTTACTATTATATAATTTTAATAGATGTATATATGGTCACATGTGCATTTGTTACTATTCTAGATTCTTGTAAAAGAAAATATGAACTTAAGTTTAAAAGATAATTTATTTACAAAATGTTGTCTGATGCATCTACTGACTCAAAACTAAATATTATATTCTGAGTGCAAATACTCCAATCTTAAAACTAAAAGTTCTTGATGGACAAAATTTATGACATGCCTAAAGTGAGAAAGGCCAATCCATTTTAGAGAAAAAACTCCTTGAAGATTCTACGTTACCTTAGTTCTGTAAAAATTGCACGGGACGTTCTATTTGGTCGCTTCCATGTAACTTGTACTCACTTTTTAATTTTTTTAACTTATACCCACTGTTTAAACAACTTTAAGTCTCTTTCTCCTCTTTGTTGTTCTTCTTCTTCTTTGTTGTTGTTGTTCTTCTTCTTCTTCTTCTTCTTCTTCTTCTTCTTCTTCTACTACTAAGGTAGTTTATGATGTTTTACATTGGTGAGCTATTGTGGCGCTTTATTTTTTACTATTGCTTAGGATTTCTTCTTTTTCTTTTTCTTAGTTGCAAAATGGGTTCGTTATATTTATTGTTGTTTTGATAAATTGATGATTGCGGTTTATTCTTGATGATATTTGGAGGTTATGTTTCAAATTTAAGCTCATTTAGAGTAGATTTAAATATTAAATCGTATATTGTATTGTTAAAATTCGAAGAAATAAATTTCTGTTTCTGGGCAATTTGCACTTCATGCCTATTTCGCCTAAAGTGCATGAAAACGTTGGTTGTACTTCAGACCTTCTAGCCTTAAGTGCATCTGAAGTGTAATTTTTCACTTTAGGCTTATTGGCCTTAAGTGCATGAAATCATTGGTTAAACTTCAGACCTATTTGGTCTTAAGTGCATCTGAAGTGCAATTTTTCACTTCAGACTTATTGGCCTTAAGTGTAGGAAAACGTTTGTTGCACTTCAGACCTTTTGGCCTTAAGTGCATGTGAAATGCAATTTTTCACTTCAGTCTTATTGGCCTTAAGTGCATGAAACAATTGGTTGCACTTCAGACCTATTTGGCCTTAAGTGCATCTGAAGTGCAATTTTTCACTTCAGACTTATTGGCCTTAAGTGTAGGAAAATGTTTGTTGCACTTCAGACCTTTTGGCCTTAAGTGCATCTGAAATGCAATTTTTCACTTCAGTCTTATTGGCCTTAAGTGCATGAAACAATTGGTTGCACTTCAGACCTATTTGGCCTTAAGTGCATCTGAAGTGTAATTTTTCACTTCAGACTTATTGACCTTAAGTGTAGGAAAACGTTTGTTGCACTTCAGACTTTTTGGCCTTAAGTGCATCTTAAGTGTAATTTTTTCACTTCAAACGTATTGGCCTTAAGTGCATAAAATTATTGGTTGCACTTCAGACCTATTTGGCCTTAAGTGCATATGAAGTGTAATTTTTTCACTTCAGATTAACTTTTTTTTAACTTTAGACCCGATAATCTGAAGTTAATTGTAAAGTGGGTAGACTTGCAAAAATTTTGTAAAATGGGTATAGGTGACCCCAAAACCGGGTATAGATGAAAAAGCCCCCTGGTTCTCTTTATTTTTTGTGTGTATATTAACTGTATCTCATTTTGTTGCTCATTTGTTTATTAACTAGTATATGTACCCGCGCGATGCGTGAATCAATTCAAAGGAAAGAAGAGTGGAGAGAGATAATAGAAACATATGTATTTAACGATCGAATTCAAAATAATTAAAACAAAAAAATAAATAGATGAATTTATTGGAGCCAATATTGGGAGCCAAGTATGATTCAAGACCACATTATAGTACTATTCTTAGAAATTTTCCCAGTAGCTGTGAAGCTAACTGGGGTTTGCAATTGCTGTGAAAAAGGTAAGAGGTAAAAAGCTAATGCTCGATTTCTGTCAGGATAGATATCATAGACTGGTTTTTGATCCTTAAAAATTATAAAAATTAAGTTTTTCATCATGGTAAGATTCTCATTGTCCTGGATTCCAAGAGAAAAATTTGATATATATATTTAAGAAAGTGTTATTTCTTGTCAATTTTAAAAAAGAAAATGTTTCATCTTTGCGCAGAGTTGCTGTAAAATTTAGCTCTTTCAAGATAGCTGATCTGGTAAGTGAAACCTTAATTTTGTCTTGAAAATTTAAGTAGCCTGCATTTTATTGTATTCATTACGGCACATGATTGCGACATCAACATATTTCCATTTCTACTTACCTATCTATCTGTTACTGTTTGCCTCATGCCGAATTGGGTAGAAACACTAATTCGAATGTATAAAGCTTTACTTGTTAACTTTTCAAATAAAAATCAACTGGTTGTAAGTGAAGAATAAAGAACTAAATTATGCTTTAATTTGTCACAATTTATAACTACCAAATTGAATATCAAAAAAAGCCTATTCTACTTCTAAGAAACTCATAATGTTGAATAAAGTTCCTGAAATATATTCCTCTAAGTGTTTATCCCAAACAATCAAATATGTTTCATGGAGGATAAATTATGACTGAGAAACAATGATGGAAAAAAGTTCCTCGAGGCTTGGTGGAATTTTTATATTTTTGACTTCCTCTGAATTAGCATTAAAATAAATGGAGAAGTATTCACAATTAATTGAGAAACATCACTCATCTTAGAGGTGAGACGTCTTTTCCCTACTAACAAATGACTGGCGTTACAAAACAAAATACATCTAGCTCAATCATTTTCTGCATCAAATTATAAAATAGATTGAAAATGTGAGTATTTCCTACTCTCTTGAATCAATGCTCTCATATTCATATATAGGAATGAGTTTTATATACGTGAAGCATACCAATCAAATACAAAAATAATAAGTCAATAAAAATTATTTGTGATATGAAACTGTTATTGATAATGTCACCATAACTTCTATAAAGAAATCTTAAAATTAAGGCCAATTGGTGAAGTAGGAGAATTGGTCTTTGATAACCAAATCTAAGCATCAGTTAAGTTGACATCTTCCCTGAAGGCTCAGCTTTTGAAGTGCATAGCACACTATATGTTGAGCCCAGTAAGAGAAAAAAAAACATCAAATTCTTTCACTTTCCATGCATCGCTATAGTCATAAAATAAATTCTTTCCCTTTTTATGCATAGCTATATATAGTCACAACTCACAACACTTCTATACCTCTATCATATGTCAGAGTTCGATAAACATATGCATTATACTGTTTCACATCAATTATTTCCTAGATTGTCGTTTTCATTTTGAGTAGTTGTTGAATTGTTGCAGATAATATATTGAATGGGTGAAGAGAAATCAATAACCACGTGGATTACATGTATAATAGAGATCTAATGAAAACGCAATGAACTGTACCTTGAAGATATTTATTGAGGAAAAATGAACATTATCATTGACAAACTTAACAATCTAATTCCAGTGATAAACAGTATAAAGAGAACCGTCAAATATTCTTGACTTGCATAAAACTAAAAGTTCTATAATGTTTTCTGAAAAATAACATGAAATTCCACTCGTTTTTTTTTTGTGTGATTTTATTGCCTAATTGAAAGAAAAACTCTCAAGGTCTCTTCGAGACATCCGATTTAAAGAAGAAGGAAAACCTTCTAAGAACATGAAAGATTGATTTTTATCAATAGCCATGAGATCAAGAAGAAAAGAAAGAGAGCTTACACAATAAAGATTTTTCAATTTATATCAAGTAAGCAAGCTAGCTCAATTGGGGGCCTCAAGGGTCTTCTCCAACGGCTTTTAAAATCAATTAAATTTTTAAGATGTATGTTTTAAAATCAGTTAATTTTATTATAAATAAATAAATCTGAAATTTGAATTAAATAAAGCTTTTTAAAATAAAAAATTTGGTATTCATGGTTCAAAGTTAAAGAGTGAAAAACGTATGTTTTAAAATGTGCAATTAATGTTTAATTTTTAAATAATAATCTAAATCAGCTTTTTAATTTTAAAGATTAATAAATGTATGCTTTAGAATCAATTAACTTGTTAAAATGAAAAAATCTTTAATATTTTAAAAATAAAGAAATCTGAAATTTTGAAGGAATTTTTAAAATAATCTTCTAGCTCCTATTTTTTTTTTTGGAGGATTGTCCTACAGTACCAAGTGGCTTATTATGATGATGCCACTTGGCTTAATGAGGATGCTTCTTCCTCTCTTTTTAATTATAGATAGATTCCCTCGTCTCTGTCTCCTATTTCTTTTGCTTAGCAGACAACGAATTTCCTTTGTTCCTCTACTTTCTCATTCAATTTTCCAAAGCTTCATAATCAAATTCCTAATTGTTCCTAAATTCCTTTTTATTCTGAATGCATATTAATCCAAATACTCACTTCTTGTAATATAATGTTTTTCCTAGTGAGTTTGATAACTTATTAATTCTCATTAATTCAATACTCAACCATTGATAAAGAAATTATCCCCAAACATTCCAATAACTTGTTCCACTCAAATAATCCCATATATCTCGAGTTTAATTACATTACATTCTTAAACTTGAATTTTAGCCGGAATTAGTTATAGAAATTAACAAGACTTTACAGTGGCACAATCTATTCCATCATACAATAATATATTGAACTACTTCAACAAGTCTGATATTCGTACAGCAGTATTTGTAAATATAAATCCACCAAACATATAGCTTATCAATCTAATATTTGAGAATTTACATTCTTTAACGCCAGATGTCCTTCGCATTTTTTACTAACATACAAATTTCTAACAAAACTAAGATTCCTAACAAACATTAAGCATAATGTAAACATACCAATATGAAGATACCACCTAATTGGCATTATCCATAAGGATTCTTTCTTCCATTTTGCCCTATTTTACACTAAATATGCATAGATTTCATGAAAATGCAGGTTAGAATAATGCTAGACCACCACACATTATATATGATTCCACAAAATAAGAAATTAAGAGAGCAGATAGTAGAAAGTTGTACAGAACATCATTGCAATACTAGCAACAATTACGATGGTTAGTAGGATCCTACTCGAAGTGCACAGAATGCACACTGTAACTCGCCCATGACTCAAATAGCACTCTGTTCTTTAATTCGCGCCCATGACTCGGATAGCATTCTGTTCTTTAATTCGCCCATCACAGAATCTACTGGCACTTGGAACTAAGTTAATGGAGTTACAAAATTAAATGCTTCCGAGAAATACAGAAACACTAGCAAGGATAAAAATGCAACGCAAACAAAACAGTGAATCAGGCAAATCATCTTTTGATGTTTACGTGCAGCCAAAATTCTCCATATTATGATTTAATTTACAGAAATCTTCAAGCTTGAACTAAATCTGAACCGCTGGAAGCTGTTGAATGTGCTTTCCTTTCTGCTTGAAGCGACCTACACAATGTTTCAAGCTTTTCTTTCTGGTTCCTTGTTTTCTCCAATTGTTTCTTTAAAAGTTCACGCTGCAGAAAAATCAAGATATTTCAATATTCCTACTGTGAATACAGAGTTCTACTACGCCTTCATGATTTGAGCAACAAGCCATATAATGGAAAAAGATAATGTTAATTCATGATAAGAAGCTCTTGACGGAACAGAAATGTCATGGAACGGCATGTTATCCCATGCACAGAATACTATGGCAATATTGACCTGGGCTACGAGGACAACAGTTAACAAGCTTCATGGTTTCAACACGGAGCAACACACAGAGAATAGACAGCAGATAGATTGTGTGAAGCATATTGCACAAAGAAAAATCATGATTTTTGTTATTATGATTAGGCAGCTGGTAGATGGCTTGACAGTTTCAAAAATGGCGAAAACATGTATTACCGTTCAGAAAAGAGTTAGCAATATCTATTACTAAAAACATATGAACAAATAAGCATCTTGTACTAGTTTGATTTTGGACTTGCTACACATTCTACTATGACTTCTAGTTTACATTGTGGATAGGAACAATAGAGCTTTTCGGGGATATAGATGTCATTGCATTCATTTAAATGGTTAAATCCCAGTTCAACGCACAACCCTGATCAGGCACATGGAGAAATTCCTTATTTTACCAATCTTCTTCAGTTTTTATCAGGGTGTAAGATGTTAACTTTGACTTATGCATGATACAAGTGTAGTGGAAGAAAATAGTAAAGTAATGGTTGAATAGTTAGTTTGATAGAGAAAAAGATCATATCAAAGTTTAAAATTTGAAATAATTTAAAGGATTTGAATTCTGGAAATTGTGAAAGTTGGATAGAAATGGAATGTGGTCAAACGTTTTGGAACGCCCCGAAATGGAAGAGTGCCGTATAAATTGAAATAGAGGAAGTAATTAACAAAAGAAACCAGCAGTACAACTGATAGGAGTCTTAAGTACTGTTGGGGGAAAGACACCAGCACTCAAAAATAATGAGTTAAAAGTATACATTTGTAGTATCAAAAATCAGCAACCTGAAGAACATCAATTCGAACCTTAATTTCAAATGGTTCATATTGAGTAAAGTGATATGCAGAATATCAATTTGGACCTTAATGGTGTCCAGTTGTCTTTAAAGCTTTTCTATGTTGTTTCATAATGCTACTTTCAAGGGTTATTATAGCGTTTTCAGTTTTGCGATTACAACATGCATATATTAGGAAACTTACAGTAGATTGCTTTACTTGGAGCATTAAAAGTTAAGAAATCTAGAGTTTCAGTAGCCGCAGTTGTGATGTTAGAGGAAAAACAGCTTATTGTCTTAAGTTGCTATACGACTTGATTTTCATGGAAAATCTAGTCTACTCTGGATGTCATATACTCTATGTTGCTTAGTGTTCCTTAATCTGTCTGCTGCACCAGTTTTGCATCATCACTTGCAGACAACTAACAATAGGAATAAGCAACCAAAGACAACTGAGTAATTTCCTTTCTTTAAAAAGAGTTAAGAGTGATAAAGACAGCATTACCTCCTCAGCGAGTTCAATGAGAGTAACATCTGTTTTGTCACATTTGCCCTTCAAGAAAGCATTCTCCTTCTTGAGTTCTTTTATTGATTTTGCCATCTAAAATCAGAACCGAGTAAACATCAAAAAAGATAAATATTGCGAGAGTAGATCTCAAAGAAATAGCACCTGACTTGGCAGAATGACTGCAGCATGAAGGTGAACTACTCCCTCTGCCCCAATAAACCTGAATTCCGTTCCCCATTGGTCCATCTAAATTATTTGACCTCTTTCCTAAAATGAAAACTTCTTTCCCTTCAACAATTCAAACTAATACTACTTTACATAATTTCAACTTTGGTTTAACATCTTGCTTGACGATTCCCCTTTTTCATTTCTAACCAATATTTTAATCACCTTGCTACCGAATTTGAATAATAATCTACTCAAACACTATTCTAGCTGTGCAAGCTACACAATATCTAGTACACCCCTATTTAGGACGGAGTATGGAACCCTGGGAAATTGAAAAGAAGTTGAAGAGAAAAATGGAAGTAAAACCTTCTCAATATCTTGCTTGAACGTTTCAAAAACCTCATTGCTCTTCAGCAAAGCTTCCTGCAAGAATAGAACAAATAAGTTTTTTTTAATGTTTCATTTTCCAAATTTTCACGACACAAACACTACAAGCAGCTAAATATAGAAACATAATCCTTTCCATTTTGATTTTGAACAATTGGTTTGTCCTATAATTTGATACCTCTAAGAAGCACATACTCCAGTTCACTTGAATAAGACATATAAACAAACATTACAAGGAAACTCTTACTTTATCGAGCACTAGGGAAGTGCATATTATATTGCTCTAAAACTATGTTTAAACAACAGGGCAACTAGTTTTTCATTCCCAAGGTTGAATTTCATTCCTAGATTCTACTTCCTTTTGCTTTGGTATTTCATCAATTCATAGGATGGACAGCAGATTATGGTCATATGGCAACCCAGATGGGAACCCTACCACTACTTTCAGCCCATGCTAAGCCATCTCAGACCCCCAACATCCATTCATTAGATGCACAGTTTCGTGAGAGGAGTAAAAACCCATTAACAAATCCTATAGTAAAAAGTTTAGCAGAGAGGAAAGCATAGGGATGAGACAAGGACAACATGGAGATCTTTGAGGTCTGTGGCAAAGGCACAGCCTATAGCACCACCATTTAACCTTGTTTAAGTACTTCAAGTTCAAGATGAATGTGGAGACTGCCAAAAACAATCCTTCTCAGGTTTATCACACCCCTATGAATCAATTGGCTCCCAGAAGTCAAGAAGGCATTCAGTTCAAAAAAATTCTATTATTTTCTTGTCTATAAAATAAACCATAGAAGGGGAGCCTTGGCGTAACTGGTAAAATTGCTGCCATGTGGCCAGGAGGTCACGGGTTCAAAAAGTGGAAACAGCCTCTTGCAGAAATGCAAGGTAAGACTGCGTACAATAGACCCTTGTGGTCCGTCCCTTCCCCGGACCCTGCGCATGGCTGGAGCATAGTGCACTGGCTGCCTTTCTTGTCTATAAAAAAATATTACCAAATCGGATTAGTTTTTTCACTTTCGTGCATTTCAAGTTTTCAACTCCTCTAAAAAGGTTTCTAAAAAGCTTGATAGAACAGAACAAAAATAGTTCCCAGTAACAACAAGCCATGTCAATCGCAAAGGGAGTGTAAAAATTATCTCGTTTCCAAGTAAAGGAGGGTACTGATCTTTTTCGAACAGATAAAAAAAAGGAAGACTTCCGAACAAAAAGGACAAAGAATATTAAAAAAAAACAGAAAGGAAAAAGACCCAAGAAAGTGAAAGCTACCTGAGATCCTTAAACTTTCAACTCCAACAGAAACAAAGGGACCCATATCCCTGATACTTCCCAACCAATACATCGGCAGAAGTGGTATTCACTAACACGTGCAGTTCTCTGATAATCATATCAGCTCTTTCCCAAAAAGGATTTCGAGTTGAAAGGTAATATAACTTGGAAAAACTAGATCCCTTCAAATTTCTTGCAACTTAATCAAATTTTGTCACCTATACTGTTCACCAAGATCAATATCTAAAGCTAATGATCTAATCAATAACTCAATGTAACCAAAGATATGTTGGTCATTCGCCTAATCAAAAACCCTTTTTTTATAGGAAATCAAATACTTTGAGGCATGACAGCCAATATAAATTGTCCAAAAGAATGCCTATACCAACAGAAACTGCAAACCAATACCACAAGTAATCACAGTCTTCCTGCATGTGATCTCACAACTGTTAGGCATCTTACTGGATATGTTTGGTGGAGTTACTTCAGTTTGACACAAGTCATATTATTGTAAGACTAACAGACTAACCTGGAATTGCTGGAACTTTTCTCCATCGGCTGTCAATTGTAACCGCAGGTTCTTCTCTGTTGCTAGTAATTGTGACACTTGGTCAGCATATATTTTCATTTGGGACTGTTCCTGCTTTAATTTCTCCTCATGTTGCTTAGTTTTCAAATTAGCAAGCTGAAGTTCAAGATTCTTTTGCTTCAACTGCAAAGAGAAAGATATTCATCAGACCTTTATTCAAAAAGAAAAAACATTAACATCTGCAAAGATGTTTTATAATCTCAATAATACTAGGAGATTTTAAATAAATAAGAGCAAATGTGAGTCACCTTGTTTGCAAATTGCTGTTCCGAGAGAGTATACTGATCTGCAAGTTGCTTCAGCTTGCTCTTTAACCTGCAGTTATTGAAAGATAAAAAGTATTCAGAAGGCTAATCCTTAAATGAGCTTAAACAGTTTAATTAACACCCTAAATTGACCCCCATTTTCAATTCAAACAATTCATAAAATTTGTGGATTTCCACAACTAGCCCCAATTAACAGCAGAATTCTTGCTAGAAAACATCACATGCCAGTCCAAAAAGAGGGTGGCGATGGAATACATAGGAACAAAGCAGGATAAAAGCGCTTCTTTTGACAGAAAGTTCATTAGACTAAAGAAGCCAGTACATGATAGAACTGTCAGTCTTTTTAAGAAAAAGAACCTTTGCTGTGAACATTGACAAACCCAGTCCTAATTTTCGGTAAAGCATTATAATATTATGTTGTCGGAATATCCCACTATGCAAGTGGCATGCAAAAGAATAGAAAACCTATAACAAGAAATGATTTCCTAAAAACGATACCCGATCAAATGCACTAATTGATATCTGAGACCTCATGGAAGCACCAAAAGTTTACATAATAAAAGCCCTCAATTGAACAAAATCATTTTTTCACCCTCTGAATGCTCTTCTATACCTTTCCCTCCAAAATTCCTACACAGGCCAAAGGGGCTACATGCTCCACATTCTTCTCCGTCTACCCAACATCACGTCTTTAACCATAGCCAACATCGACCCCCGTAATCCAAACAGATTCAATATCGTTCAGCATAACTGGCTTGCAACCTAGCAATTCACTAATATGTGATCCAGTCCCGTCCAACATTTTGACATAAAGCATCAGCTTACATACATCACCCTTTTTCTATTAAAAAAACTTTCAGCTGTTAGAGCCATTCCCCTTATTGTCAACCATGGGAACAACCAGACCTTCTTTGGCACTCTGGAAATCCGAACTAAAAGGCGTCAGAAACTTGTATCCTCTCTTTTAAGTAACCTGTGATAGGTAAGACTTCACCAAGAACAATTCCCTCCCACTTGCTTTCCATTTCCAAGTGTTATGTCCTAATCTAACTGTGTGATGTTTTGCTTATATAGTAATTTCATAACATTTTGGACTGCATCTATCACCCAATCTTGTAGATATCTCTTAAACCTCAACTCAAATAGGCAATGATGCCTTGTGTCCTATAGACATGAAGAATTGTCATATTGTTCTGACACACCATGTTGTAGATAGTTGGAAAAGCAGCTCTGAAGATATCATTACCACACCACATGTGCTTCCCGGAACCAATTCTATTTCTGCTCCCAACTCTAAAAGTTATATCACTGCTAACTCTTCATATCACTTTATGATATATCTCCACCAGTCCACTTTTACAGGGTAATGATTTTTCGATTCTCTACCCCTTTTTGTGCACCGTACTTGTCTATGATAAATGTGCTCGACAAAGCTTGTACCTCGTTGCTGAACTTCCAGAACTACTTCCCTAAGAGTGTTAGATTGAATACCATCAAATCTTTCACTCCGGACTCTTCATCCATTATTCGGGATGTGACCATCTTCGAGTTCACCAAATGCAAATCTTTTACCATAATTTGTAACCACATAAAATTTCTTTGAAGCCTATCCAGTTTTTCCATGACACTAGCAAGCACGTGCATCAGAAACATGTAATATGTCCGAGTATCTGACAAAGTGATCTTGATTAAAGTCACCTTTTCCCTTTTGATAAATACCTTTTCAGCTATCGTGCTAGCCTTCTCTCAACCTTCCACATCACTGCGTTGCAGACTGCACAATCCTTAGATAATCCTAGTGGCGCCCTAGATAAAGTCGCAGAAAGTTTTCTCGTTCTACGATACACATCAGCTAATTGTTCAACATTGTCCCACCTCCTCCTTGGCATAACCTCGCACTTCTTAAATTGATGCTCAATCCCAACACTGCTTGAAACCACAGTGTACATATTAATGTTTTAATTGGGATATTTTTGCATCACAATATCACATAACATGTGGATATCGTCTGCTAACAGGTGTGATACTCTGATACTATCCTGCCCCACTTAATTGGCTGGAAATCAGTTCAAAAGACCTCTTGCTACAAATTTATTCATCAATCTACTCAATACTTCCATTACTAGAAGAAATACCCTGGGAGATGACGAATCACCTTATCGCAACCCTTAACATTTTCCCAAACAAATGCACGTGCTCCCATTTACTAGAATAGACAATTCCACTGTCAATGTGCATACTTTATTTTCTTTTCTCCACCTTTCTTCGTACCCCATCTTCATAATTACAAAATCGAGAAAATCTCAATTCAAGTGGCTATGAACTTTGTATTTTTGGAATGTAAGAAAAAGGTATTATTGATCAAAATACTACTAAACTTGTGTTGTGAGGACACTTCGGGAACAATTTCAAAAACTCAGTTTCTTTAAATGATAATCAGTGAGGTCCGGACAAATCTTGCATCCATCAGACTATCTGCACCATATATATGTTCATATTGCACTATAAACACAAGAGGGAGATGAGTAGTTTTTAGTTTGTGGATGCCCTCCTTCTTGCTTTCGGGACATCTCTGATCTTTTTCCTATATGGTCCACCATATATACAGGCAAGCATGGTCCCCCATAATCTTTTCTTAACCTTCCCAAATCTTATCCCACTCCAATAGAAAAGAAGACCCTTTGTTGTTCTAGGCATGATTCAATTTAAGTTCCAATTTGTACAGATTTTCCTGGTTTCCCCTATTTTTCTAGAATGCATACCTCATTAGGCTAGCAGTGCTGCGCTCAGAATATGTCTACCTTGTATGAACACCTTCTGAGAATTTGACAGTCTCATCTAGCACATTTTTTTGTTAATATATCGAAAAGCACCTTAGAGATTCTCTTGTAGATACTTCCCACTGCACTAATAAGTTTGTAATCTTTATTGTTTGCTCCCTCTTTCTTTGGTACAAGTTCAAAAAAACATGCATTGAGACACTTTCAAATTCCTTGGACTCCTTGAATGGCCATTTTCTCTGGGATCTCACCATTAACTGTGTCCCAGTATCACTGAAAGAAAGTCACTGTGAAGTCATCTGACCTTGGTGTTTTATCCCTGCACAACTCTGTACTGCTTCCCTTACCTCCTCCACCATATCCCTCTCCAACACATCTTTATCTCTATTCTCTCCCCCCACCCCCAAAAAAAAAAGATTTTGACACCTACTAGCATTGGTATCCACACCTCCTCTTCATTGTATAATTGAGTGTAAAACTCCACTATTGCTTCTTTTAACTCATCCTCTCCCTCGCACATTGTTTCACCCACCCCCACGGATTTTACATAGTTTTTTCCTAATGTTAACAATCACTAATCAATGCATGAACTTTTTGTTGAAGTTCCCTCTATCAATTGCAACGTTCTATATTTTTGTCTCCATATAATCTCTTGAGCTACAAGCCTTATAGATAAACTCTCCCTTCAGTTCTCTAGTGGAAGGTAGACAAGGCCAGTCCTATATATGAAAAGACTATCAGAAACCCATTGAAGTGTGTCAAGTTCAAGTTGCAGCATCTTAAAGAGCTTCAACGTTGAAGTACAAGAAAACAAGTTCTATAGAGGGGGCAAAAGCAGAGACAAGAGAAAAGACTGTATGCTCTTAATGGTGAAACTCAACATAATGAGACTCCTTAAACAAGAGCTTTCAATCTATTCTAGTAAGGTATATTACTTTATTTACAAGGACACAAAATAGTTTCCTAACTAATACAGAATAATCTACTGTTCAGACATATTTTGTTCATTGAATATGGACATTTTAGGCACAATAAATTTGGACTTCTATCTTTTTTTTACACCGAGAAATCCATCACGGCCAACCTTGGGACCACTCGCAGCCTTCGAAACTCAGGGATAATGGGGTCGCCCCTCTACCCTTCTCCACATAAACACCAAGCTTAGTTCGCATGGTGCAAGTTGGACATAGCTCTAGCTTATTGCCCCAAAATATGCTTACTCACAAATCATAGCATTTAAATATCACTGATAGTTTTTACATGCCATTTTTGGTATAATAGGTGATTAGGAAATCACGGCGATCCGTTGTTTGTTATTTCTTTGGGTTAGTTAACAAGCTAGAAATTTAGAGGTGGATTTATTGACCCTCGTCTGCCTGTGGAAGATGAATCTGGTTAACCCAGAGATCCACACTCCCACAGCAGTCCTATCCCTCCAAATCAGCACGTCAATCCCATCTTTAAACTATTCCATCTACCCCTGGTGTCATACTCCACCCTCAAACCTTACATGGCCGCCCACTAACTTCATAACCCTTTTTTTTAAAATTTTAAGTTTTGAATTCTAAATACAAGTCATCTTCCAATCACATTAAATAAGACCACTAAAATTAATTAAATGCCACCCAAAATTCCCTTAATGACCACCCCTCATATTCCCTTTGTAGTCAAACCATCTACAATTTAATACTATTCTAATTCCCTGTCCATGTCAGGCCATATGTTTTGGTCTACATCATTATTTTCATAAGTGTACCCCATATATATAACATTGACAGATATAACCAAAAACATGGCATTAAAAAGCTACTAACATATAATAAATAAACACGGTAATCTTACATCTCATTCTCCTTCAACTGCAATAGGCATTCATCTTTTTGCTCTTCCAGCTTATTGCTTACTTCCTACAGGGGGAGGAAAACGAAGAAAGAAACTGTCAAGATACAATCAAGTTGACCAATCCTTTAAGGCAAAAAACAAACATAACTTTGGAATTCTAGTCTCAAGATATGTATAGTTGCCAAAGACACTCTGACCCCACGAAGGCCAATCCTTCTTTATTGAAGTGAGCTAACAACCTTTATCTTCCTTATTCTCTTCTTCTTCCTTTTCGTTTTAGGTTGGGCGTACGGGTGGAGGCATGGGGTTAGTAAAGAAAAAAAAGTTTGTTTATTCATGGAGGAATAGATAATACAAGACATTGACGGTATGAATTACAACATAACAAGAAGGAAGATAAAAATAGAGTAAAGAAGAGAGTGAGGCTCTCTGAACAAAGATAACCAAAATTCAGATGATTGCACAGTGCTTACAATGTCACTTCTTAATTTTCCAGCATAACAACGAAGAGAAATACTCTGACAAAACGTCATACTTAAGTTGGCACCAACATATAAAATAAAAACAAAGCATTTCCACAAACCTAAGAAATAATTTCCTTCACACAAGCAGTGGTGGCACATTCCATGTTCTTTTGAAGATGATAATTACTTTAAATATAAATTACTAAGATTTAGAAGCAAAATCATGGTTCTAAGAATATTTTCTGACTAAATATACAAAAAAAACAAAAAAAAATAGGAGCAAAAAATTCGAAGAATATAGTCAGTAAAAAGAACGATGTAACCTTAATTCTTGAAAAATTGGGGGGGGGGGGGGGCATGGAGACAATTTTGGGGAATAGCATTTAAGAGAGGCCAAGGTAGTTAGTTCAAGGGTTGAGTTTTATTAGTAGTGTAGATATCACAACATCAAAAACCTGGCCTATAATAGATTCATCCATGACATTTTTTACCGATTAAAATAGTGTTTGCCATCTATATTTAGTTTATTTAATGCCATTCTATTCAGATAGACCATATTAGCCTCATAAATTAATCTAATTTTCTTTCAAAACAGTAGTTAGGTTGGTTTTTGCTAAGGTGAACATATTAGCTTGCACTGACGTGCTGCTTAAGCAAAAAGCTACCAAGCTATGCTGCACAAGTGAGGCTCACACAAGCCTTTTTTATCAACACAGATCTACAATTAAATTAGTAATCCTGCAAAAAGCTCAGCAAGACTTCACAACTAGGTTAGTGATGCTATGTAAAAAGTTGTAACCTTCCTATCATGATAGTTCATCACTATTTGACTAGTTGATACTTAATACATGTCAAGCTGTCAAAAGCAAGGTGAAAGAAATTAGAATCTGCTTATCACTTGCTAAGGGCACTATGCGAGCTACATCAACGTATCTTATGTGTAAACACCAGATTCTGAAAGGCTCTTCAATCAGATCAAGTACAGAATATCAATGCCCACATGCTAACAACTAATTTCAAGGCAATCTATTGGACTGGGCATGTCACCATTCTAAAACCTGAATAAGGTGAATCTGGCTAAAGAGAAATTCAAGCATCAGCCTCAAACTATTAGCCAGGCAGGATTGGAAAAAAATTCAGAATGATGAAATGATGCTAAATGAATTTTTTTTACCAGCCTAAATACTTTGACAAAATGGTTTCCTTGACGTACCTGCATAGTCAGGCTGCAAATCCAATTTCACATGGAGAATAACAGCGTTAAAAGAGAGATTCTGCTAGATTACTGTAATGGAGTTACACTCCGGAGCCACAGACACTCATCAAACTAGTGTGACCACTATGAGAACATGGAAACATGTCGAATACATGCTAGGAAGCACGCACACCAAATGCTAAGTAACGAATTGGAGTATGGCACTCTAGGGAAGCTCACATGCATCTGATATGTTTGTTAATTTATTGGATCAGGTGCCACATTTTCAGATAACAAAAGGACAGTTTGTGCCAGATTCAACCTAAAGTACAATATTTGATGCCTTAGCGTGAAGGGAAGAAAACATAGAAGTAAAGATAAAGTTATAAACAATTTTGCCAGTTGAACTTAACTGTTTTGTTAGGACCAGTGGAAAGGAGATCGGGAAAGGCCTGCTGCTGTGATTACAGATGTGGTTGCTAACGGCAATGATAGTGAATGGTGCGGATGTACTTCACCTACTCATAACCCGGGGGTAAGAGGGGGCTGTTTCCCTTTTCTTTTTCTCCCTTCCTCCCTCCTTCTCATTCTGCTTCTAGAGCCCAAAGTGCCGACACCTTTTTGTTCTGCTTCTTCTTCCTCTTACTCCTCCCCTTCTTCTTCACGGTCTGCTTCTACATGAGTGGGTGACAATTTCCCTTTTTTTGTTTATAATGGAGAAATCCCTTATGGGTTTTCTAGCCCAACTCCAGTTAGTGCACTGGCTTAAAACTCCGGGGAGTATAGGTGAAATCTTTTTTATTCAACTTTTCTAATATTTTTGCTATATGATCTTTTATGTAATATTAAATAAAAATGCGGATTGCTGAAATGTTGTGTTTGACGTTTATGTTGCCTTGGGTGGTGTTATGTTGACATCTGATTTCTGACGGTTTTTTGGATGTTTTATTAGTACTGATGGTTTCTGGAATATGTGGTTTTGGTTATTATACTTATCTTTTGCATTATCTATTCTTGGCTCAGGTAATTTGTGTCCAATTCGTAATGTCCACATAGTTTTGGAAAATTCATTTCTGCGTGTCCAGAGACGTGTCTAACATAAGTACTCTATTTGTATCTATATCTGCATCTATTCCACTTAGAGATACGCTATAAGAGGCAACATATGAAATTCTGCACGAATGTTTGACTTTACGTCAAAGATCTATCTAATTGGCTTTTTCAGCCTATCATAATTATCTTCTTCGCAGGTAACAAAAACTATGATGGTACCTAATAGTTAAGCCTGCTGGAGGCAGATGAAGCACAATAGAAGTGGAGCTATGTGACATGCAGAACTATAGAACCTTCATCATACAACGCAGGAAGACTCTGTAAGAGAAGTCCTACCAACAGGCAAACAACAGAAAGTTAGAGGGAATTGCCTATTAAGATGGTAGATAAAACACAAGGCCTTTTTCAACCTTTTTCAACATTTTACCATGAGTTTTTCTAGTAAGTCCTAACACATACAAAATTTACTCACATTTTCTTTATTGGTGTTCACAAATTACTTAGAATAATATGATGCATGGGATAAGGCTAAGAGTAAATGACCACATTCTACTTGAAAGCAAAGGGCACGTCTACAAAAACTTGCCAAATCTTCAGAAGATAGGCATTCTCAGAACAGTAAATATTCAGACCTTAATTGCATCTTGAAACCTGTTCGATAAATCCAGCCTCAGATTTTGACCCTCAGTCGATACCCGTTTGCATTCATCCTGCAAATTACAAAAAACAGGCAATATTAAGCCATAGAAACCTACATATAATTAAGGCAAAAACAAAAGATAACATACACTGGAGACTCACAGAAGTTATTATTACATGGTTACCGATATCTAAGCTGAGTGTAAAGAGTCAATTTAGAACCTACCTGATAAGTTAGTAGGAGACATCGCATTGAAACATAGAAACAACCAATAAGCAAACCCATGAAAAGCCAAGAATATATCCAAGAATAAATGGCACGAGTAAACAACTGCAACTCTACTTAACACAGATTTTATCCACCATAATATAAAATTGAGAAGAAGGCCATTCTTATGCAAAAAGGAATTTATAATGACCATCTAAGAATACCAAAATGTAAATGATAACGATGTTGACAACTGGAAATCAAACAACGAGCGACCAACTTTGAAAAAAAAAATTGAGAAAAAATAAAATGGATATCTCTGATGTCATCTAATTAAAAGATAATGATTTAAATGACTGTCGGCTAGAGAAGTAAGTGCTCTAAGTGTTCTGTTCAATGAAAATCACGGTCACTAGCTGGTTTATGACAAGAAGACAGACCACCATCAACGACAGTAACCCTGTAATACTATATTTAGAATCAAGCTAATTCAGCAAAGCAGTGACCTTGGGTTATATACTTATTAGTATCCACTGTTACAACTTAGAATTCCGAAAATCTCTTTGGACTTGGGGCTTCCAGAAAGCTAGTCATTAAGGAGCAAAAAGATAACAGATTTCAAGATGATGGAATAATGTTGTTGTATGTGCCAAAGGAATTGTATATGTTATGTAAAAGAGCAATCTTGGCAATTACTAAACTACCAGACCTAAGATCCACCATACAAATGGCTTACTCAAAAAAACAAAAAACAAAAGATCCACCATACAAAAGGTGTATAGACACTGAGGAAGAGATTCTTCTTGTCCTAAGTCTGGAAGTGAGATTTTGGTGCAAACTCCTCGCCTAAGAATAAACAGAACCTACATAAGGTATGCAACAGATCTTACCATTAAAACTTTGTTTTGACGCTGCAACTCACGGCACAGTGACTCCAGTTTATCCCGAACAGCAACAGCTGAATTAAACGAAAGAAAGAAGTGAGTAGTTCTTATGCCAATTGGTCGGATGGCTTTGCCTCCGACAAGGTACATATCCTTTAAAAACACATCCACTGTAGATCACCAAATGTGAAATGGACAATGAAAATGTGAAACCCAAAAACATAACATAAAAGGGATTTCTGTTTAAATTGCAAAAAAGGAAAAGCTTTAACCTAACAGATTATATTTCTGCATAGTAATACTTGCACTTCATAGCCTATCTCAAATAGTGTTGGGTGCACTTGCATAGCATACATCAAGTAGTTGTGTGACGTCAAATCCAACAATTCATCATCGCTCGTGAAAAAATATACTTAATCCACCAGAGGAAATAGGGAAAACAAATTACGAAAAGAAGGAAGCCCGAATATGAAAAAATAGCAAAATTAGGAATATAACAAGACACCTGAATCTCTTTCTGCAAGAACTTGCTGATACTGCAAAGTGAACTCCAGAAACTCTTTTTCAGACTTAAAGGTACGTTTTACAGTCTTCCGTTTGGTTTCAGAGGCTTCCTAACACATGAATATAACCAAAAGAGTTGAGTTACAAAATTGTCGGAAAAGAAGGGAACCTTCATATAACTTGGTATAAGAAACAAAATCCAAAAATTTGATAGCAGGAAAGGAAAAAAACATAAAAACACAGATTTGCTAGTAATGGGGGAAAATGTAAAGGAAAAGCAGAAAAGAAGCACCTAGGGGAAGCTAGACTGTTCTTCGAACTACTTGCCAGCCAAATGACTTGTAGGGTGAATCTTAGTAATAGAGGAGGAATTTTGCAGTTCATTTTAAGACCATCTCAAAGAGTTGGTGGCATTGAAGCACGTAAACCATATGATGGTAACTACTAAGGTGGAAAGCTACTCATAAGCAATAAAATGAGTAACCCATACTTGCAATGTTTTGAAATAGAAAGAAACGTAATTTATGAGTAGCTGACAATTGACATGATTTCTATATATAGTGACACTAACTACGCATCTGTAGGTGGTCAACTCTGGATTCTAAGAGTTATTTGTTTACTAAGATTTCATTGATAGCACCTCTTTCAACATCATTTCTACATTGTCCAAGGGACATCTCTTGACTCCCATCACTTGAGCATAGCTCCATTTTCTTTTATCAGCATTATGAGAGATAACATTTGACTTCTCATTGTCCACAAATTTCTCAATTTATTTGCAGTATAAACCCATCCTGCATCCTCTATGATTTTAGGAACGATAATAACATCCTTCCTACCTTTGATAGAGACAATTCTGACATACCTCTGCAAATGTTGAAGTTTCAAAACATATAGTAGGAGTATGTCTGTTCTACAAAGTTCTTGCTCCTTTGAGGATATTCTTCGACCCGAAGTAAGCAAGGAGCACTATGAGCTTGATCCAAACAAGCTTTGGTCTTTCTGTTCTTTTTTTCAAGGTGGCTTGTGTTGACAGCAACGCTCCAGTGAGAGTTTGTAAACTTCAATCACTCTTCTCCCTTTTTTTCCGCAAAACTACGAATTCTTTTCTTTCTCACTAGAAAGGCCCAGCCACACTCCGACTTCAGTGATGGAACAACCTCTGCACCCTGGAACTGCACTAAACATATAACTTACTATAGACTTTTCTCGTCTATCTTTTTGCATTTCTTCCCTTTCCTTCTCTATTTGTATTTATTATTAATCACTGCTTTTTTTGAATTTTGTTTCTATGGCGGTAAACTCTATTAAGTTGAATCTTCTTCTTTTTTTTCAAAAACGTGGATTGTATCATAACGCCGATATATATATATATGATCTTCAACTCATATCTATCCTCTTTGTTTCATGGCCCATTCTTCCTTTCCTCCCTGAAAAAATTGATTTCCTTCCTAGTTAATTGCAAAACCTACCTTTTTAACACTATTTATTTTTAGACTCGGAGGGTTTATGATCCATAAAAGTTTAAGCCCAAAAAACAAGGTAAGCAAGGTGGCAAACAGCACCCTCACATAAAAAGATTTGTCAAAGCAATCTCTTTGAGATTTCAACAGGTAAAACAAAGTTTCTTTCTGCCTCTACTGAAGTGATCATAATTCAGAAACTCTAGCAAAGAAGAAGGGCCTTGGTCCAAGAACACCACTCTAGTTGAAACCCTCTACTTCTTTGGTATCCACCTTTAGATTTTTGGGCCATGTAGGTATGTTTGAAGTAAGCCCTCAAGGCTTAGTTCAAGTGAAAAAGGTTGAGGAACTAGTGACTTAGGTCACAGGTCCGATTCCTGCGCCATGCGAACTAAGTCTGGCATTTAAGTGAAGAAGGATAGAAGAGCGGGCCCATTATCCCCGAATTTCGAAGGCTGCAGTTGGTTCTAAGGGTGAAATGGTCCCATATGGTTTTCTTGGTCATCAAAAAGAAAAAGTATGTCTGATGTAATTTCAGTGAACCTCTCCTTCAGGCATCTTCTCAAATAATCACGGTGATTTAATACTTTCCTCCACAATTGTGATGCAACACTACACTTTGCGGTTCACACCCTTTGAGTTTGACTCCTGTCAACAATCTTTTAATCTCTAAAACCCGAGCATAGCTCCCATTTCCTCGTTGCCCATTTTCCTCGCACTAATTAGTTTTCTTTCTCCCGATTTTTGTAATCTTATTGCAAATTCTTCTCACCCCTTATCAACATATATCCCTAGGATGATGATAGAAGACTTTCTCACTCCTTTCACCACCACAATCTTCAGATATCTTCAATCCCTTGAAGTTTGAAAAGACATTATAAGAGAATATTTGATTTTCCAGTTTTCATCTCCTATGAATCTTCCATGTTCCTTCGGAGGACCAGCAGAAGATTCTGCATACTTCCCGTAAGCTCGCCCTATCATCATTCTACTCATCAAATTTCTTCTTCTCTTAATCAAGGCTCACCATCTTGAAATATTATTATCCATGTCACTTAATTCATATCACTTATTTACTGCCTGAAAGAAGGTTTTCCTTTTTTTTTATAAGGTAAATTGTATTAATCAAAAGGGAGAAAAAACTCTCGTATACAAGAAGTATACCAAAAAGTAGAGAATTTACATCAAAACATGATTCTCTACAAAAGACTCCCAATCTTCTACACAAGTAGGGGCTATATGAGTGCACCAAAAAGCGACCAAAGATAAAAGACTATTCTTAAGATGTGAAAAAGGAGACTCGATCCCCTCAAAAGCTCTCCTATTTCTCTCCCCCCAAACTATCCACATGAGAGCTAACGAGGCGAACTTCCACGCCTTTTGCTTGCTTCTTCTACGGAAACCGGCCCAGCTATATAACATTTCCTTTACAGTGCTTGGCATCACCCATTGAACACCAAAAAGATTCAGGATTGCCCTCCACAAACCCGAGGACACGGGGCAATGCAACAAAAGATGATCAACTTCTTCCCCTGAGCTTCTACACATGTAGCACAAACTAACAAGTGTAATTCCTCTCTTTCGCAGATTTTCAGCAGTCAAGATCACTCCCCTAGCCGCTAGCCATGCAAAAAAGCCTGAAAGAAGGTTTTCCTCTCATCGCCTAACCTATGCTTAAGTTACTTTGTAAAGCAAATCGCGATTTCAAAGAGTTAGTTGGAGCACATTATGGCTGAAATGAAAGAAAGAACAAAGGACCTGTGGAGAGTGGATAGAAAGTACTATTGGAAATGGTGTACGATAGGAAAGTAAGCAGCGTATAAAAGACTAAGCTGGGATATGGGAAAGATGATTAACATAGCAGGAACCAATTTAACAAAAAGGTGATTGAAGAGAGGATAGAACTGGCAGCCTGGAACACATCCCAAAATGAGAGAAATATCCATTTTACTTCACCTGGTAGAAAACCAGAGGAGTTAATCTGAAAAGTGAAGGGTTTACCATAGCGCTACACAGAACCATGACTAAAGTGGATCAAAAAGCAGGAAATTGATACAGTCAAACACCATATAACAACATGGGGATTACCATAGCGCTACAGAGAATCATGACTAAAGTGGATCAAAAAACAGGAAATTGATACGGTCAAACACATATAACAACATAAGGAAATGAAATTGTTGTTTACTGACTACTTTTTTGTTTTCAGCAATCTCTGTTAATGATGTCTCCTTCACAGCTGGAATGTTATTATTCAACTCTCCTCCAGCTGCAGGAAAAGAAGTAACACTTAGGCAGACTGATTTAAGCTTAAAATAATCCAGCTGCAACATTGCTGTAAAAAGAAACATCACAAAGCAAAGAACTGAAAATTATGGTATATGGAAATCTATATCCATTCAGACAAGCCACCACAAACAGAAAATCGTATCAGACATTTCTCGAAGTAAGGAACATCATCATTTAAGAAGATGGTATAAGTCACTTCTCTTTTCTAATGGACATCTCTTTGAAATATAGTACTCAACACTGAACCTAACACTGATATGAAGGTTATTTTATTTGATTTCACAAGATAATTACTGAAAGATGTAACATGCTTTGGAAGCTCCAGTATTTTGTTTAATCAAGCAAATGGAACAGTATAATAGTCTATCAAGTGGTCACATCTTCCAATGTTTTTGAACTGCTCGAAGATTTCTAAATGTTTCCATTCAATTCTCCAATCTCAGTCACTTTTTTCACTCATTTCTAGAAAGTTCCATCCCCATAACGATTCATTTGACTAAAACGAATCATTCTAAAAGTCAATGAAAACTACAATGAAGCTAATATCTTTATATTACACCCTGATAAGCGACAATCTAATTTTAACCACAGAAATAACAATTCCCAACCCAATACACTAACACTTGCATCTACAACAACAACAAACATAGTGTAATCCCACAAGTAGGGTTTGGGGAGAGTAGTGTGTACGCAGCCTTACCCTTCCTTGAGAAGGTTGTTTCCAACAGACCAACAGTAACACTTGTATCTATGCGACATAAATATCAACAGTTAACAAAAATCCTAATATAAGCTCACAGAAAAAAGAGACATACAGTTGTCCAAGTTGTGACATTTCACTCTAACTTGATCATCCTGTCCCATATTTGCCTTTGCACTTCTACACTTGCTATCCTCACTATCTTCACAAGCATTTAACTGGGGATCGACTAACTTTTCTTCCTTATAATCAATCACCTCATGGCTCAATTTTTCCTGCTCGGGTTGTGGTGTTTTTGGAGCCAATGCGTCTGTAACTGAGCTGTCACCGACGAAACCATCGGGCAATGATTCTGCTTCTGGCAGCTGATTTGCAGCAGGGTTTTGAATTGCGTTCTCATTTTCCATCTTCACCTACATATAAACATAAAAAGGGGCACAAATAGAACTCAATCCGAAAGACCTAAAAATGGAGATTTCCGCAAAGGGGGGTTTTATTGGCCCAAAAAAAATGTGAACTTTCATGAATAAAAATTGAATCTTTGCTCTGTATAAAGAGAATATATGTGATAGTTTAAGGGAAAACACGCATAAATATTTAACTGTAGAGAGTAAGATATGTAAATGTTTTTGAAGTGTGAAAGATGGGAGCAGAAGCATACCAGAATGCCTATTAGAGAATCTGTTGAACAGAAAGGAGGGAAGCAAGAGGGAGGGTTGAAGCCTGAATATCAAGAGCACACAAAAATGGTGTCTTTCCGCTTTGAAGGTGCCTCCGCCTGTCCTCCTTACAAGACAAGATGCAGGTTTCGTCTTGTACACGTGACATTATTTTGATGATCATTTTCCTTTCTTTATCTTTTTATTTTCTATCTTTTTGTTGTTGGTTTCTTTCTTTCTTACCCTTATTTTTTTTTAGGGAAATAGAGAGATAGACACTAAAAAAATTGGCATCAGAATCAAGTTAGACACATTAGCAGCTTAAAGAATTTACTGTTATAAAATAAAAGCGGTAAAATAAAGATAAGTATAGAGAAAAACTGATATATTATTCAAATTTTAAATTTATGTACATAATGAACTGAAAACTTCTCTATTTATAGAAGAAAGGAAGCAGCTGCGAGACTTTTCAGGAAGTAGTTGCAAGGCTTTTCTTTAGCTGCTTGTAAGTTGTCTGCATGAGCTGCTTGCAACATGCTTGTTTAATAAGAAGCTGCTGCAAATCATTTCATTGAGCTGCTTGCAACCTGCCTGCATCAGCTGCTTGTAGATAAATTTTAACAGAGTACTAAATGGATAATCTTCTTCAGAAAGATTATCTATAGCGGAGTAATAAATGAGCATCCACAATATAATTATTTTCATAACACTCCCCTTTGGATGTTCATTAAAAGGTATTGTGCCTCGTTAAAACCTTACTAGGAAAAATCCAGTAGAAAAAATACTAGTGAAGGAAAAAGAGTACACATATTTAGTAATACCCATTTCTAGGTGCCTCGTTAAAAACCTTATAAGGAAAACCTTGTGGGAAAAAACCTTAGTAAGGAAAAAAGAGTACATCGTTTATTTTACTCCCGCTAATGAAAACCTTGTTTTAAATATTTGAGTCTTTGCATTCCAATCTGGTATACCATCTTCTCAAAAGTTGAAGTTGGCAAAGATTTAGTGAATAAATCTGTCGGATTGTCACTTGAACAGATTTGCTGCACATCAATGTCACCATTTTTCTGAAGATCATGTGTATAGAATAATTTTGGTGAAATGTGCTTCGTTCTATCTCCTTTTATAAATCCTCCCTTCAATTGGGCTATGCATGCAACATTGTCTTCGTATAAAATTGTGGATCTTTTATCACACTCCAAACCATATTTTTCTTAAATAAAATGAATCACTAATCTCAACCATACGCATTCCCTACTTGCTTCATGAATAGATATTATCTCAGCATGATTTGAAGAAGTAGCAACAATTGACTGCTTTGTGGAGCGTCATGATATGGCAGTACCTCCACATGTAAACACGTACCCGGTTTGAGATCGAGCTTTATGGGCATCAGATAAATAACCTGCATCTGCATAACCAACAAGATCTGGACTACCTTTGTTAGCATAAAACAAACCCATATCAAGAGTTCCCTTTAAATATCGCAAAATATGCTTAATACCATTCCAATGTCTCCAAGTAGGAGAAGAACTATATCTTACTAGTAAATTAATAAAAAATGCTATGTCAGGCCTTGTAGCATTAGCAAGATACATAAGTGCACCAATTGCACTGAGATAGGGTATTTCAGGACCAAGGAGTTCTTCATCCTCTTCTGAAGGTCGGAACGGGTCCTTATTCACTTTAAGTGATCGAACAACCATTGGTGTACTCAATGGGTGCGCTTTGTCCATGTAAAAGCGTTTTAAGACCCTTTCTCTATAGGCAGATTGATGCATAAAGATCTTGTTTGCTAAATGTTCAATTTGCAATCCAAGACAAAGTTTTGTTTTTCCAAGATCTTTCATCTCAATTTCTTTCTTAAGATATTCAATTGTCTTTTGGAGCTCTTCTGGAGTTCCAACAAGATTTATGTCATCAACATAAACAGTAAGGATAACAAATTCTGATGTCATTTTCTTTATAAAAATACATGGACAAATAACATCATTCGTGTAACCCTCTTTCAGTAAATATTCACTAAGGCGATTATACCACATGCGCCCAGATTGCTTTAAACCGTACAAAGATCTTTGTAATCTGATTGAATACATTTCCCGAGTTTCGAATATGCTTCAGGGATTTTCATATAAATCTCATTATCAATTGACCCGTACAGATAAGCTGTAACCACATCTATCATATGTATTTTAAGTCTTTCACGTAAGGCTAAACTGATGAGATATCGAAATGTTATGGCATCCATAACTGGTGAATATGTTTTTTCATAATCGACTCCAGGTCGCTGTGAGAATTCTTGTGCGACAAGGCGAGCCTTGTATCTTTCAACTTTATTTTGGTCATTCCTTTTTCGCACAAAAACCCATTTATGACCAACTGGTTTTACACCAGCAGGTGTTTGGACTACTGGTCCAAAGACCTCTCTTTTAGCAAGTGCGTTCAATTCTAATTGAATTGCCCCTTGCCATTTTGGCCAATCAGATCTTTGTTGATATTCTTCGATAGATTGGGGTTCACAATCCTCACTATCTTGCATAATGTTAAGTGCAACATTATATGCAAAAATATTATCCACCACTATTTTAGATCGATTTAAATTAATCCCATCACCAGTAGAACTTATTAAAAGTTCCTCACTCACTTGAGTCTCGGGTTCATTGATTTCTTCAGGAATCTCAGAACTAATCAGATCTTGGGTCTCTTCAGGAGATCCCTTCATAATATCATTTTAATCATTTATCGATTTTCTTTTTCTAGGATTTCGATCCTTAGAACCCAAAGGCCTACCACGCCTCAGGCGTGCTTTAGGTTCACTAGTTTGCTAGTAGATGGTCATACTGGGACATCAATTCGTATAGGCACATTCTCTACAAGGATATGTGATTTAGTTATCCTTTTCAAATCAGTAAACGCGTCTGGCATTTGATTTGCTATATTTTGTAAATGGATGATCTTCTGAACCTCCTGATTACATATAGGGGTACGTGGATCAAAATGAGATAATGATGAAACTTTCCACACAATTTCTCTTTTGATTTCCTTTTTCTCTCCCCCTAATTGTGGGAAATTTGTTTCATCAAATCGACAATCTGCAAATCGAGCAGTAAATAAATCTCCCGTCAATGGTTCAAGATAGCGAATAACAGAGGGTGATTCAAACCCAATATATATTCCTAACCTTCTTTGGGGGCCCATCTTACTACGCTGTGGTGGGTGCTACTGGCACATATACAGCACATCCAAAAATTCGTAGATGGGCAATATTTGGTTCATAACCAAAAACTAATTGTGACGGAGAATATTTATTATAATGTGTTGGTCTGAGACGGATAAGTGATGTTGCGTGCAAGATAGCATGGCCCCAAACAGTAGTGGGCAATTTTGTTTTCATAAGTAGTGGTCTTGCTATCAATTGCAGTCGTTTAATAAATGACTCTGCAAGGCCATTTTGAGTATGAACATAAGCTACAGGATGTTCAACTTTTATTCCAACTGATAGACAATAATTATCAAAAGCTTGAGATGAGAATTCTCCAGCATTATCAAGTATTTGGGCTAATAACTTTGCAAATGCCAGGTTACGAGATGATAGTAGGCAAACATGAGACCAGCTTAAAGATGCATCTATTAGGACCATAAAATATCTAAACAGCCCACTTGGTGGGTGAATAGGTCCACATATATCCCCATGTATATGTTCTAAAAAGGTAGGGGACTCAATGCCAACCTTCATTGGTGATGGTCTAGTGATCATTTTGCCTTGATAACAAGCATCACAAGAAAATTCATCATTTGTAAGAATCTTCAGGTTCTTTAATGGATGCCCACTCAAATTTTTAGTAATTTGTCTCATCATTATTGATCCAGGATGGCCCAAACGGCCATGCCAAAGCACAAAAATATTTGAATCAGTAAACTTCTGGTTTACGATAGAGTGTGCTTCAATTGTACTAATCTTTGAATAGTATAAGCCAGAAGATAAAGTTGGTAACTTTTCTACAATGCATTTCTGGCCAGAAATATTCTTTGTAATACAAAGATATTCCACGTTCATTTCATCTATTGTCTCAACATGATACCCATTTCGGCGGATATCTATAAAACTCAACAAGTTTCTTCGGGGCTTGGAGGAGAATAATGCATTGTCTATAATAAGTTTTGTTCCTTTAGAGAGAAATACAATAGCTCTTCCAGAGCTTTCAATCAAACTTATATTACCAGAAATTGTAGAAATATTTATTTTTTCCTTATGCAAATAAGAAAAGTATTTCTGATCTTTGAATATGGTATGAGTTGTTCCACTATCAATTACACAAATATCTTCATGATTGGTCTTTGATCCAAACATAATTTGAGGATTATTCATATTCTTCAAAATGACATAAACAAAATAAATA
The DNA here is from genome assembly GCF_000715075.1 of Nicotiana tabacum. Classification (NCBI taxonomy): domain Eukaryota; kingdom Viridiplantae; phylum Streptophyta; class Magnoliopsida; order Solanales; family Solanaceae; genus Nicotiana; species Nicotiana tabacum. The sequence goes on along the minus strand of NC_134092.1, from coordinate 90,161,775 downwards.
TGATAGTAAACATTATTATCAAAGCATAACTTTTATTTATGTACAACAATTACATAACCATACTATCTACTACAAACAACAAAAATTAAAATATTTACATTTCGACATATTCACTACCGATCGCATGACTTGTTTCTCCTTCTGGGAGTGCAAAATAATCAGCTACATCCAAATGCATGAAGTCTAAATTATCTTCAGAAATAAAATTTGCTTCAGCATTTTTCTCTGTCTTCTTCAGGGAGGCTTGATACAGCTCAACCAGGTGCTTTGGCATACGACATGTACGTGACCAGTGCCATTTTCCTCCACATCTATAGTATGCATTTTCTGACTTTGTTGCTTGTACCGCTTCATGCTTTTGTTCCTTCCTTTTCCATTGCTGGTGGTGAAGAGGGTTCTTTGGTGCATTGTTATTACCACGATTAGAGTTTCCTCCCCGACCACGGCCATGACCACGATTGGGGCCACGTACTCTTCCACGCTTAGCTTGGTGGAAGTTCATCTCATTCACTTTAGGGAATGGATAAGAACCAGTAGGTCGACTTTCGTGGTTTTTCATTAATAACCCGTTATGTTGCTCGGCTACAAGAAGATGTGACATAAGTTCAGAATACTTTTTAAATCCCATCTCTCGATATTGCTGCTGCAGGAGCATATTCGAGGCATGAAAAATGGTGAAAGTTTTCTCCAACATATCATGATCAGTAATATTATCACCACATAGTTTCCATTGGGAAATAATTCTGAACATAGCAGAATTATACTCACTGATAGATTTAAAATCTTGTAGCCTTAGATGAGTCCAATCATAACGTGCATGTGGAAGAACGACCATCTTCAGGTGGTCATATCTATCTTTCAAATTATTCCACAGTATGACTGGATCTTTAACAGTAAGATATTCCATTTTCAGGCCCTCATCAAGGTGATGGCGTAGGAATATCATTGCTTTGGCACGTTCTTGGTTTGATGCCTTATTTTTATCTTTGATGGTGTCTGCCAGATCCATCGCATCAAGATGAATTTCGGCATCAAGCACCCAAGACATGTAGCTTTTGCCCGATATATCCAGGGCTACAAACTCAAGTTTAGAAAGATTTGACATTATTTAGAAAAAGAAAGTTCGTACCTCTGATACTTTCAAAGTATTTTCTCGAGATGACAAAGTCTCGTGATGATAACGTGTTATAAAATAAAAGCTGTAAAGTAAAGAAAAGTATAGAGAGAAACTGATATACTATTCAAACTTCAAACTTATGTACATAATGAACTGAAAACTCCTCTATTTATAGAAGAAAGGAAGCAGCTGCAAGGCTTTTCTTTAGCTGCTTGTAAGCTGTCTACATGAGCTACTTGCAACCCGTCTGTTTAATAAGAAGCTGTTGCAAATCATTTCATTGAGCTGCTTGCAACCTGTCTGCATCAGCTGTTTGTCGATAAAATTCAACAGAGTACTAAATGGATAATCTTCTTCAGGAAGATTATCTATAGCGGAGTAATAAATAAACATCCACAATATAGTTATTTTCATAACAGTTACAGAATTTTTTTATTTTTTTTATTTTTTTGGCTTAAAGATACTAGTAATAAAGATACCTTCACTTGACACAAGTTGCTTTGTGAATACACGGTCTAGCAAACCTTACACGCGGTATCATGGATGACGTGTCAAACAGACAAACTAACAAATGACAATTTGCATTTTTTTAAAATTAACTTTTTACATATGTAACTTGTACATTTACATCCAAACATAAAAAATAATAATAGCCTCACTTTTTAAAACCTATCCGAGGTAGGTTGGATTTGACAATAACTCCTACTTGTTATAAAATAAAGATTGTAAAGTAAAGACAATTATATAGAAACTGATATATTATTCAACTTTAAACTGGTGTACATAATGAACTGAAATTTTCTCTATTTATAGAAGAAAAGAAGTTGTTGTGTAAGCTGCTTGTAAGTTGCTTGTAAGCTACTACTGCAAGCTGTTATGTAAGCTGCTACTGCAAGCTGCTTGTAAGTTGCTACTGTACCAGATATAGATAATCTTCTACCGGGGGTAATGTTTATCCATAACGGAGTACCAAAATGATAAGCTTCTTCAAGAAGCTTATTTCCAATAGAGTACTAAATAGATACACATATTTACGGCGGATTCTCATATGGATAAGCTTTTTCACGAAGCTTATTTACAACATAGTACTAAATGAATATCCATAATATAATATATTTATAATACTCACCCTTGGATATTTATTAAAAGATAATGTGCCTCATTAAAACCTTACTATGAAAAAACCTATGGGAAAAAATCCTAGTGAAGGAAAAAAGAGTACACATATTTAGTAATACGCATAACTAGCTGTCTCATTAAAAACCTTATAAGAAAAATCCTGTGGGAAAAACCTTAGTAAGGAAAAAAAAGTATAACGCGTATTTTACTCCCCTTGATAAAAACTTTGTTTCAAATATTTGAGTCTCCGCATTCCAATATTGTATACCATCTTCTCAAAAGTTGAAGTAGGCAAAGATTTAGTGAATAAATCTGTCGGATTGTCACTTGAACGGATTTGTTGCACAACAATATCACCATTTTTCTAAAGATCATGTGTGTAGAATAATTTTGGTGAAATGTGTTTCGTTCTATCTCCTTTTATAAATCCTCCCTTTAATTGGGCTATGCATACAACATTGTCTTCGTATAAAATTATGGGTCTTTTCTCACATTCCAAACCACATTTTTCTCGAATAAAATGAACTATTGATCTCAACCATATGTATTCCCTACTTGCTTCATGAATAGCTATTATCTCAGCATGATTTGAAGAAGTAGCACCAATAGATTACTTTGTGGAGTATCATGATATGACAGTACCTCCACATGTAAACATGTACCCGATTTGAGATCTAGATTTATGGGGATCAGATAAATAACCAGCATCTGCATAACCAACAAGATCTGCACTATCTTTGTTAGCATAAAACAAACTCATATCAAGAGTTCCCTTTAAATATCGCAATATATGCTTAATCCCGTTCCAATGTCTCCGTGTAGGAGAAGAACTATATCTTGCTAGTAAATTAACAGAAAATGCTATGTCAGGCCTTGTAGCATTAGCAAGATACATTAGTGCACCAATTGCACTGAGATAGGGTACTTCGGGACCAAGGAGTTCCTCATCCTCTTCTGGAGGTCGGAACAAATACTTATTCACTTCAAGTGATCGAACAACCATTGACGTACTCAATGGGTGCGCTTTGTCCATGTAAAAGCGTTTTAAGTCCTTTTCTGTATAGGCAGATTGATGGATGAAGATCCCGTCTGCTAAATGTTCAATTTGCAGACCAAGACAAAGTTTTGTCTTTCCAAGATCTTTCATCTCAAATTCTTTCTTAAGATATTCAATTGTCTTTGGGAGCTCTTCTCGAGTTCCAACAAAATTTATGTTATCAACATAAACAACAAGTGTAACAAATTCTGAAGCCATTTTCTTTATTAAAATGCATGGACAAATAACATCATTTATATAATCCTCTTTCAGCAAATATTCACTAAGGCGAATATACCACATGCGTCCAGATTGCTTTAAACAGTACAAAGATCTTTGTAATCTGATTAAGTACATTTCCCGATATTTTGAATATGCTTCAGGCATTTTAAATCCTTCAGGGATTTTCATATAAATTTCATTATCAAGTGAACAGTACAGATAAGTTGTAACTACATCCATTAGATGTATTTCAAGCTTTTCATGTAGTGCTAAACTGATGAGATTTCGAAATGTTGTGGCATCCATAACAGGTGAATATGTTTCATCAAAATCGACTCCAGGTCGTTGTGAGAATCCTTGTGCAACAAGGCGAGTTTGTATCTTTCAATTTCATTTTTATCATTCATTTTTTGCACAAAAACTCATTTATGACCATCTGATTTTATACGAGCAAGTGTTTGGACTACTGGTCCAAAGACCTCTCTTTTAGCAAGTGCGTTCAATTCTGATTGAATTGTCTCTTGCCATTTTGGCCAATCAGATCTTTGTCGATATTCTTCGACAGATCGGGGTTCAATATCCTCACTATCTTTCATAATGTTAAGTGCAACATTATATGCAAAAATATTGTCCATCATTATTTCAGATCGATTTAAATTAATCCCTTTACCAGTAGAACTTATTAAAAGCTTCTCACTCACTTGAGTCTCGGGTTCATTGATTTCTTCAGGAATCTCATAACTAATCAGATCTTAGGTCTCTTCAGGGGATCCCTTCATAGTATCGTTTTGATCATTTGTCGATTTTATTTTTCGAGGATTTCGATCCTTAGAACCCAAAGGCCTATCATGCTTCAGGCGTGCTTTAAGTTCACTAGCTCTCATGCTAATAGATGGTCCTGCTGGGACATCAATTTGGATAGGCACATTCTCTGCAGGGATATGTGACTTAGTTATCCTTTTCAAATCAGTAAACGCGTATGGTGTTTAATTTGATATATTTTGTAAATGAATGATCTTATGGACCTTCTGATTATATATAGGGGTACATAGATCAAAATGGGATAATGATGAAACTTTTCACATAATTTCTCTTTTGATTTCCTTTTTCTCTCCCCCTAATTGTGGAAAATTTATTTCATCAAACCGACAATCTGCAAATCGAGCAGTAAATAAATCTCTCGTGAATGGCTCAGGATAACGAATAATAGAGGGTAATTCAAACCCAATATATATTCCTAACTTTCTATGTGGGCTCATCTTACTGTGTTGTGGTGGTGCTACTGGCACATATACAACACATCCAAAAATTCGTAGATGAGAAATATTTAGTTCATGACCAAAAACTAATTGTGACGGAGAATATTTATTATAATGTGTAGGTCTGAGACGGATAAGTGATGTTGCAAGCAAGATAGCATGGCCCCAAATAGTAGTGGGTAATTTTGTTTTCATAAGTTGTGGTCTTGCTATCAATTTCAGGCATTTAATAAATGACTCTGCAAGACCATTTTGAGTATGAACATAAGCTACAGGATGTTCAACTTTTATCCCGACTGATAGAAAATAATCATCAAAAGGTTGAGATGAAAATTCTCCAGCATTATCAAGGCGAATAGCCTTTATAGGATAATCTAGGAATTGTGCCCTTAATCGAATTATTTGGGCTAATAGCTTTGCAAATGCCAGGTTGCGAGATGATAGTAGGCACACATGAGACCATCTTGAAGATGCATCTATTGGGACCATAAAATATCTAACGACCCACTTAGTGGGTGAATAGGTCCACATATATCCCCATGTATACGTTCTAAAAAGGCAAGGGATTCAATGCCAACCTTCATTGGTGATGGTCTAGTGATCATTTTGCCTTGATAACAAGTATCACAAGAAAATTCATTATTTGTAAGAAAATTTGTCTCATCATTATTGATCCAAGATGGCCCAAACGACCATGCCAAAGCAAAAAAATATTTGAATCAGTAAACTTCTGGTTTACAATCGAGTGCGCTTCAACTGTACTAATCTTTGAATAATATAAACCAGAAGATAAAGTTGTTAACTTTTCTACAATGCACTTTTGGCCAGAAACATTCTTTGTAATACAAAGATATTCCATATTTATTTCATCTATCGTCTCAACATGATAATCCATTTCGGCGGATATCTATAAAACTCAACAAGTTTCTTCGGGACTTGGAGGAGAATAATGCATTGTCTATAATAAGTTTTGTTCGTTTAGACAGAAATATAGGGGCTCTTACGGAGACTTCAATCAAACTTATATTACCAGAAATTGTTGAAACATTTGCTTTTTCCTTATGCAAATAAGAAAAGTATTTCTGATCTTTGAATATTGCATGAGTTGTTCCACTATCAATTACACAAATAACTTTATTATTGGTCTTTGATCCAAACATAATTTGAGGATTATCCATATTCTTCAAAATGGCATAAACAAAATAAATATGATAGTAAACATCATCATCAAAGCATAACTTTTATTTATGTACAACAATTATATACCCATACTATCTACTACAAACAATAAAAAATAAAATATTTACATTTCTACAGATTCATCACCGACCACATGACTTGTTTCTCCTTCCGGGAGTGCAAAGTAATCAGCTACATCCAAATGCATGAAGTCTAAATTATATTCAGAAATAAAATTTTCTTTAGCATTTTTCTCTATCTTATTCTGGGAGGCTTGGTAAAGCTCAACCGTGTGTTTTGGCATACAACAGGTACGTGACTAGTACCCTTTTCCTCCACATCTATAGCATGCATTTTCTGGCTTTGTTGCTTGCATCGCTTTATGCTTTTGTTCCTTCCTTTTCCACTGTTGGTGGTGAGGAGTGTTCTTTGGTGCATTGTTATTATCACGATTAGAGTTTCCTCCCCGACCACGATCATGACCACGACTGGGGCCACGTCCTCTTCCACGCTTAGCTTGGTGGAAGTTCGTCTCATTCACTTCAGGGAATGGACAAGAACCGGTAGGTCGACTTTCATGGTTTTTCATTAATAGCCCATTATGTTGCTCGGCTACAAGAAGATGTGAGATAAGTTCAGAATAGTTTTTGAATCCCATCTCTCGATGTTGTTGCAGGAGCACATTCGAGGCATGAAAAGTGGGCAAAGTTTTCTCTAGCATATCATAATCAGTAATAGTATCACCACATAATTTCAATTTGGAAATAATTATGAACATAACAGAATTATATTCACTGATAGATTTAAAATCTTGTAGCCTTAAATGAGTCCAATCATATTGTGCCTGTGGAAGAACGACCATCTTCGGGTGGTCATATCTATCTTTCAAATTATTTCACGGTATGACTGGATCTTTAACAGTTAGATATTTCATTTTCAGGCCCTCATCAAGGTGACGACGTAGGAATATCATTGCTTTAGCACGGTCTTGGTTTGATACCTGATTTTTGTCCTTGATGGTGTTTGCCAAACCCATCACATCAAGATTAATTTCGGCATCAAGAACCTAAGACATGTAGCTTTTTCCAGATATATCCAGGGCTACAAATTCAAGTTTATAAAGATTTGACATTATTCAGAAAAAGAAAGTTCGTACCTCTGATACTTTTAAAGTATTTGCTCGAGATGGCAGAGTCTCGTGCTGATAACGTGTTATGATATAAAGATTGTAAAGTAAAGACAAGTATAGAGAGAAACTGATATATTATTCAACTTCAAATTGATGTACATAATGAACTGAAATCTCATCTATTCATAGAAGAAAGGAAGTTGTTGTGTAAGCTACTACTACAAGCTGTTGTGTAAGTTGCTACAAGCTGCTGTACCAGATATACTGCAAGCTGTTGTGTAAGCTACTTGTAAGCTGCTACTACAAGTTGCTGTGTAAGTTTCTTGTAAGTTGCTTGTAAGCTACTACTGTACCAGATATAGATAATCTTCTATCGGGGTAATGTTTATCCACAACGGAGTACCAAAATGATAAGTTTCTTCATGTGACTTATTTCCAATAGAGTACTAAATAAATAAATATATTTACGGTAGAGTCTCATATGGATAAGCTTTTTCAGGAAGCTTATTTACAACGGAATACTAAAACATCCATAATATAATATATTTATAATACTAGATGGTTATTTGTTGAACTTTTAGGCAACTCAATGACAAATTCTAACCAAATCTTAATTCATTCTCTCTTTCTCTAAAAAAAAATTAGCTTACCTACTCTAAACCACTAAACCTCTTTTTTCTCCTTCCACCTTCCGCCTCCTACCACCTCTTTCTCACTTCTTCTCCCAACATAAAAAAATAGTAACCTCCTCTTTTCATTCCCACCTTCTCTCTTATAATATAATTGTATTATGAGTGCATATATAGTCATTATATATGCAATACATACTCAATGAATATATACATTCAATACACATTAATTATATAATAAATATATATCTTATACTCAAATGGTGTTGGAAGAGGTGATAAAGTGTATAATGTGAAATCGATGTATAATAAGTGTATATTGTGTTTATAATGTATACCCGGTGATTATACATTAATAAATTTACTTAATGAGTAAACATTGATTATATAGTATCTATTGTTCATTCTAATTGTTATTGTTAGCTCGTCTTTCGTTATCTTTTTTTTTCTTCGTCTTCCTCTTTAGTTGTGCCTGGATAATGATGATGTTTCTCTCGGCTAGTTCTCATTTTTTTATAGGTCTAATAGCGTGAATTCTTCTAAGAATGATTTTTGGGCTTGTCGTATATTATACGTGATTGTGAATACGAAAAGATGAAACAGGAGATGGTAACGGGGCTACTAATGATTCGATGCTTTGAGGTTGCATTGATGGCAGAGTAGTGGTGGAGGAGCGGACATAGGGGAGAAGATAATAGAGGTGGTAGCATAAAGATGAATTTTATCGAGTAGTAGATTTTATTTTATTTTGGCTACATTTAGTTAAGTATAAACCTAGGCCAATTGACTGTAATTAGCAATACAATTATTCAATTTTTTTTAAAAAAATTAATTTTTGGTTTTGCTAGTCCTTTTTCGATTCTTCTTCTTAATACATAATATACAAATTCAATCCATTCGATCTATGAAGAATTTATGATCAATAGTAATATATTTACATATAAGAATTTCTCTATAATTATTTCCTTGCATTAATCTAACAACAAACTTACAATTGTATACTTTTTACTAAAAAATAATAATAATTAAAAAGAAATAAACAAATAACTCCTAAATTTTTTATTAACAAACGTTGATACAATATAGAGGTTAAACTATGATATGGTATATATTTAAGAATGGTCAATAACATAATATTTACACATCTAAACAGATACATTAGCTTAATAAATTTTTGCTTGTGAAGATAAAAGGACAAATAGATTGAAGAATATAAGCAACAATTAATAACAAAAATGGGCATATACTATTGGATGGGGCATTTAAATAGACAAAAATAGATCCTCCATTAATGGTCATGTTAAATAACACATTCCAAGCAAGGATTGTGTTTAAGTATAAACTATTTTAAAAAAAAAAATATATTAGAATTTTAAATTATCTATAAAAAATTAAAAATAATAAAATTATTTATATGTCATTTTGGTTCATCTTTTCTTGCTCAATACTAAATCAAACCAACTTATATAACATAGAAATAGGTTGAAAGTTATCCATGAAGTATTAAATTTGTCTTATATTTGTCCTTTGTTTATTTATTAGTCCATGAAAGTTCTCGCCCTTATCTTTCGTCTCAATTATGCCCCCCTCCCTTTGATGGATGTCCAGCTTGACTCTGGCATCTGCCCTGGTGAAGCCACGTATATAAGTAAAAGTAACAGATCCAAACTTTTCACCTAACAATTGAAAATATCCACATATATTACTTTGAGCCATAAAAAAAATGTTCAATTATACCCCCTATATGTGGCTTCCAAATCAAACCAATTTTATTATGATGAAAAATCAACAGTGATAGAATCATATTTAACCCGGAAGATAATAGTGGGGGCTTTCATTGGATATCACTTGAGAAAAGCTTGTCGAAGAAACTCGACAAAATGACCCATAACTTCGAGAGAATGAGTGCCCTCCTATCTTTTGGTTAAGAAAACGATGCATATCGGGGATTAAACATAAAGATATATTTGTGAGGCTACTTTAGAGCTGGCTTTGGATGTAATAAGACGTAGTTACACATGGCTTTTGAACACTAGCTATCTTCAAACCTATCCATATTACTCATGAGCGACAACTAAGCGTATTTGAAAGAAAAGAAACTTGACATGCCAAAATTTGACTTGCGAACTCGTAACGAATTGAGCGAAAGGGATCAAAAGTTCCAGGAACAGACAAAAAAGGACGAGCACTTTGGGTCACAAAGCCAACGTTTAAAACAAGACTAAAAGAGGCCATACGTATAGTAAACTACTTTCATTGCGAAGAGAGTGAGTCTATAGAGCATACGAACCATCATTTATCTTACTACTAGTAAGCGATAGCCCGTGTTGTGCACAGGCCCAAGATCTAATAGATAAATTATTATAATTCAAATTAATTAATTTAACTTTGTATTCTACAGATTTTATGATGAAGAAATTTAATCTCAATTTTGTTCCCTATATTCAATATTTAAAACACTGATCAAATATTGAGAAAATTGTTTAAGGAGTATTTCACATGAAATAAATGAAATTTTCCAATCATAAATTTTTAAATTTTAATTTTAAATATTAGTTTCTTTCCCTCACTCAGATATTTTTTTAACTCTTACAAATTTTTAAATTTTAACCCTAGCAAATATTATACATAGCCTATTGATCACGTCCAACTATGCCTTATAAAAAGGATTAAGCGGTCGTTGCAAATATAATCCGGAGTCGAATCCCACAAGGAATTAACCAACTAATAACAGCTACTAGACTCGCACCAATTCACGCCATCAATCTTCAGAAATATTAAATAACAAATTGGATGTTTACTAACTAAAGATCAAGTAATGAAAATGCAGTAATTAATAACTAACTACGAATAGGCTGTAGATAAGATTTGAAATGATCGAAGGTTCTGATTTCCCCTATTGTCGGGCTCCTTTCCGCTACGTTTCCTATAAATTTGCCTAAGTTTTCTCTACCATTCATGAGCGCTCTGAGTGTCGTAATTCTCTCCCAAGTAACTACCATAATTTACTAGACATATTCTTCCGAACTACGCTAGTTGGCACTAACTTACGACTCACTCGGATCGCACCAAGATTTTGTTATTCCTAATCCACCTTTAAACCCTCTGTATTGATTTGTCACATATATTAGGAGTGATATTATTCAACAACTATATCAATATACACTCTCTTCCGAGTAATACACACTAAATAGGCATAATCGATTGGGAGCTCTTCAACCAACCACAATATAAACGTAGTTGAAAAAATAAAAAAAAAGCTACAGCAAATCTATATTAAATGTAACAGAAAAATCATTCTCTAATAGGTTCCATCAAAATCCTAGATTAGAAGTTTAGCTACTCATACTTATAGTAACAATTTTCCAAGTATTTTGCATAATTAAATTACAAAGAAAAGATGAAGGAATGTAGAACTCGATGATTCTTTCCCCCCAAAGTTGTTCCACGAGCTATTCTTGCCTCCGGTCGCAAAAACTCCTTAAAAAGTGTGTTTAATGCCTATTTATATGTGTAGTAAAAGACCTAAACGATATAGCCCAAGTCCAAGTCAAACAAGGAGACGAAATAAGCCTTCAAAATCCGGTTCAGGCTCGCTATGGACCGTACCTCGCGAGGTGAAACGCGAGATGTATCTCGCCTCAGACTGTGCAGCGCGAGACATTCCGCGCACTCAAACTCGCCCTATCCCTCGCGTCGCGCGCTTCCACGCGAGCTCAATGGTTTGCCTCGCCTGCTCTAACACGAGCCTCTAGCTTGCTTCGCGTGCTGCTTCATTTTTCTGCCGCTCAATTCTTTCTTTCTTCTTTTCTACTGTTTTCGAGCATGATTTATACTTTAAATACTCCTTTTTTTCTAATTTCATCTCCAATGTACCTACACATAAAATAGACCTCGTTACGCACAAATAAAGTATAGTTTAGAATTAAGGCACCTAAAATGTAAGGTAAATCATGTGCTAAAATATGGAATTATAGCCAAATATCACTACCCCACACTTAAACGTTGCTCGTCCTCGAGTAATCAAACTACACTTTATAGATACAACCTTTTTAAGCAATTCTCTTAACTCGTCACACCAAGAATCTTTAAAATATACTAAGCACACAGGTGTAACATCTTCACCTCAAGATTTGACTCACAAATAGCATGCATTATTCACCACCCACTCACTTACTCTAACATATATGTCAATGACATTACCTTTCCGTTATGAGTCACGTGCCCTCACCCAACTAAAGAGATTAGTTGCACACACAATGAATTTTAAGAATGTAGGAACTCAAGATAGGAAGAATTCACTCGCTCTCAGAAATAACATTCATATGCCACAAAAGATGCACCATAGGCTTGCCCGTAGTGTAATAATCTACTGATTGAGTTCATTCAATCTAGGATAAAGTATGACTTTAATTGGTTGTAATGTAGGTTGCGGGTCGGGTAGGATACATTTGGATATGAGTGACTACACCTCCCTTAAGCACTTTAATACATATACTTTAACACTCAAGCCCATACTTATGTCAAACCAAAACTCTACCTTCACATCAATGTATACTACCCCATACTTCTTTAAGCACAATTACATCACTAGCCACCGCCATCAATAAATACTTTTTTCATATAATACAACTATATATGTTTTTCAAGTGGCTTTTATTGATATATTTTTTTCTTCTTTCTTTTCAAAACGGTGCACCTTTCTCCTTATTTCATTTGTTCCACTCAAAAGCCAACCACCACCCCACACTTTAACTTTACATAATTCATAATAATTTAAGTGCTCATGAGAGGCGACAAGGTTCAAATATATGGTCATTTCAAACAAATGGGTAAGACTTGTAATGTGGTTACCAAAGAAACAAGATTATAGGCTCAAAGGGGTTAACTACGTTATATAATATTTAGGCGGATAAACTATATATATCTGGCTCAACCAAAAAATGCCTATATCACTTCCGAGACTGAACAAGACTACTATTTCGCTTTGCAAACACACGGGGCAAGTTCTAGACATCAACTGCAATGCACAAAATACAAACAAACCTCTCACACACATGGCACATACTCACTCAGGATTGGTTTTATCACGACACTCTAGTCAAAGCAGTTAAGCAAATTTAAGAATATCCGATTTATGGTACTTATACTAGAGTCAAACACTGAGTCTAAGCGTCATAATCAGAGTACTCACTATTCTCAAGGCATAACAAAATCAAGAGATATCGCTGCAATTCAATTCATAGCACAGTGGTTTCTACTCCTAAAAATTAAAACTAACTACACCCGAATCAACTAAAAACCTTGGAAAAGAACCGCGGTCCAAAGAAAAACCAAGGGGGAATTACTACACTACCTATAAAGCAAATCTATTTTTTTTTTAGACTTAATTCCCTCAAGAAAACTGTCTCGGAGATCCATCGTCGAGAAGAGTCCAATTTTTCTATTTTTTTCTCTCAAAAGCAAGACGACACTACACATTTTTATCATTTGTTTTCTCTAAAAGGCTAAGACGACACTAACTACAAAAAACTACGAATTCAAACAAGACTAATATTTACAGGTTACCACCCCACCCTTATTTCATGCAATGCCCTCAGTGCATACTCAAACGGACAAAACAATAAAAATAACAAGTAGGGTGTATGAAAACTCCCTGATCAAGCCTCGCCATCGCCTCCATCCTCGAAGGCTGCCCATTTCTTGTCTTCTTCTTCCACCTCCTCGTCATCATCAGCATCAACATCATCATCCGACTACTCTGGCTCGACCTCAGACTGCTCAGGTGTGTTGACATCCTCATCCTCTGGGAGTCTGTAGCCATTACCAAGCCCAACCAGTTGTTGAGCATGAGCATTGAGCGGGAAACGCTCCTACAATATGGCCCTCTTCTCTGTAGTGACCGGTCGTCCCCCAATCTGAAGTTGCAAGTCCATCATCCCATATAAATGGGCCATAAAGTTGTCATTGCGAGCATTGCGCTCGGTACCTGTCATTGATGGCATAACAGTCTCCTCCTTAACCCGAACGCTTGTAATGTCCATTAGTCGTATGGGATGATCAATGGTGTGATCGAAAGCTTTCTCCTCCTCCACCTCTTCTTGTCTCAAGTACTGAGTTAACATGTTTGCGAAGGGCATTCGATCAATTCTCTTGCTAGTTCTCACTTGAGTCATCTGGTAGCGGATCAAGTGGCCCACATTCACCCTCTGGCCAGTCATGAGGAAATATAACACGCACGTCCTTTCACGGCTAATAAGAGTGTCATGGTTGCAAGGTAGGAGTTGTGTATTAATCAATTTCAACCATACTTGAGCTTTTGCCTTCATTTTATCCTTAGGGAATTTCCTATGGTGATTAGTTTTCTTGTCCCGAACCCAAGCTGCCACAGAATTGACACCACAAAGAGTGTGTCTCAGTTCTCGATATGTAGGACGGGCGATGAAGTTGTCCAAGGGTTCCTAGGGAACATCAGGCGCACCTAAGAAATTGCATATTGCCGATGCTGAAAAATCGATCAACCCTCCCCTAATGGGCATCAGCTGCTCAGGATCATTTGGATCAAACCCGGCATAAAACTCCTGAACCATATTGACATTGATACCCCCTGTATTTTTGAACACATAACTGAGCCCCAAATCATTAATACCTCTCCAGATTGCTTGGTACTTGGCTTGTAGGCGACGCTCATGAATAGCAGATTCCGGATGTATATGTCTCGGCCTACAACGTTTGTACCGGTCCTTAACATGTGGAGGTATGCTCTTGAGTCCAAATTCCCCTTGTCCTTGAAGTTGTGGGTGAGTGGCTGCCATAAGAGGTTTCCTTGGCCACCCTAGTCGGGGTCCACTATGATTGGTGCAGTCACCAATTTCTTCTTCAACTCCTCAATCGCTACCCTGTAGTTATCAGAAAACACAAAATGGTGATCCTTTTCAAGCAGTTTACACAAGGGGTTAGCAATTTTGGAGAAATCTTTTTATAAACCGTCTGTAGAAACCGGCGTGGCCAAGGATACTTCTTATTGCTTTGACGGAAGTGGGTGGTGGTAACTTTTCTATCACTTTAACCTTTGCATGATCCACCTCAATGCCCTTACTTGACACTAGGTGCCCTAAGACTATACCTTCATGTACCATGAAATGACACTTTTCCCAGTTGAGCACCAGATTAGTCTCCACATATCTTTTCAACACTATTTTCAGATTCTTAAGGCAATCATCGATGCAGACTTCCATTATGTATTCTACCATATTTATGAAGATGACCATCATGCACCTTTGAAATGTGGCGGGTGCATTGCATAGGCCGAACGGCATTCTCCGGAAAGCGTAGACGCCATATGGACATGTGAATGATATTTTTTATCTAGGAGATCTGATTATACCCCGAGTATCCATCCAAGAAAGCAGAAGTGGGACCTCCCAGCCAATCTATCTAACATCTGATCAATGAACGACAGGGAAAAAATGGTTTTTTTTGGTGGCTTTGTTCAATCTTCTGTAGTCCATACAAATTCGCCATCCCGTGATTGTTCTTGTTGAGATCAGCTCGTTGTTCTCGTTTTGCACAGCAATCATTCCACCTTTCTTTCGCACATATTGAACTGGGCTAATCTAGTTGTTGTCGGAGATGGGGAAAATGATTCCCGCATCTAACCACTTTTTCACCTCTTTTTTCACAACTTCTTTCATGTTGGGGTTCAACCTTCTTTGATGTTCTTATAGTAAAATCTTATGCATGGAAGTCTCATGGAAGGTTTGTGGACATCTTCTAGTAAAATCTTATGCATACAGGAGGCTGGGCTGATACCCTTAATGTCTGCAATGGTCCAACCAATTGCAGTTTTGCACTCTATTAATACCTGCAAAAACTATTTTGCCTGCACATCTAACAAACCAGATGAGATAATAACAGGTAAAGTTGAGTTAGGTCCCAATAAAGCATACCTGAGGTGAGGTGGTAGCGGTTTTAGTTCCAACTGTAGTGGCTCTTCGATCGATGGCTTAGCTCGATGAGTCTTTCTTTCTTCCAAGTGTAAAGACTCAAATTCGAGCTCTCTTGTCCAGAACCCTTGGCCTTCAAGAGCAAGGACTCACTCCGCCAAGTCCTCTCCATTTACTTCTTCTAAGTTCCATGAGGCGGGCTGCTAGAGGGTCTTTAGCGTTCAGAGTCTCATATTCCTCCTCCAAAATTACATCCACAACTTCTATCAGAGAGCAGTTAGCAAATTCACTTGGTCGTAGCATAGACTTGTGCACGTTGAACGTTATCTCTTCATCATTCAGTCTCATGTTTAGCTCTCTAGTTTCACAATCAATTAGAGCTCTCCCAGTGGCCAAGAATTGTCTTCCCCAAAATTATGGGAATCTCCTCGTCAACCCAGCAGTCCAGAATGACAAAATCTGCTGGAAACACAAACTTTCCAACCTACACTAGTACATCACCAAGGATACCTGATGGACTCTTCACTGTCTGGTTGGCTAGTTGTAGTAACATGGATGTGGGCCTTGCTCTTCCAATGCCTAACCTTTTGTAGATAGCCAAGGGCATCAAGTTTATGCTTGCCCCTAAATCACACAATGCTTTAGCAAAAGCATAACTGCCTATTGTGCATGGGATTGTGAAACTCCCTGGGTCTGACAACTTCTCAGCTATGGGTCTCGTCACGACAACACTACAGGTCTGGGTTAGTGTAACAGTGGCCAAGTCTTGGAAGTCGAACTTACGAGACATCAAATCCTTCATCATTTTGGCATACCCAGGCATCTCCCTCAAGGTGTTAATCAGTGGAATGTTCACCTGGATTTGTTTCAACATCTCCATGAATTTCTTATACTGCTCAGCCTTCTGATATTTTGCCAATCTCTGTGGGAATGGTGCTGGAGGTCTCTTCCTTCATGTGATTTGAGTTTTATCCTGCTCGAGCACTGCTTCTACTGTCATTTCTTACACTACCTCAGTCTCCTTCACATCCTCTTTTTCCTTGCTTGTGCTCTCTTGTGCATGTTGTATCGTTACCTCAGTTAACCCTGTTGAGTCATCTACCTCAATGGGTACAGACACAAGTGTTTCAGTTGGTCGACTTTCACGAGCAATTTCTTGCACTAGATATAGGTCTCTACCATTTCTTAGACTCACTGCCATAAGCTGCTTCAGGCCCTGCTCTTTTTGATTGACATAGTTGTCCGCAGGTAATGTCCCTTGGGGACGATTATTCAGAGCCATAGATATTTGCTCTAGTTGAATCTCAATGCCTTTGATAGTTGAGTCGTGCGATACTACCTTTTCATGCATCTGGTGCGTCTTTTCTTGTATCTGGTGGACATTTTCTTCCATTTTCCGCTGGCCCCAATGAGTTGTTGCAGCATTCCTTTAATTTCAAACAACCCATCATCTTATCGCACTATCTGTTGTTGTTGAGGCTGTTGATAATTTGGCTGCTGATATTGCTGATTGTATCCTTGTTGCCTTTGGTAAGGCACAACTTGACCCTGTGGTCGCATAGCTCTATGATTGCTGCTATTATTGTACCCCTGATGTGCTGGTCTATATTGCGGATTCTGTTGCCCCCCCATTCTGACCACCTTGTATCTATCCTCTATAGTTGGCCACATAGTTCATATTTTCCTGATAGTTCTGATTGTCACTTTCCGCATTCCACGAGTATACATATGGTTGGTTAATTTACGGTGTACATAAGCCCCCATTAGTGGCGTCAACTATATGTACATGATGCTTCTGGCCTGATTCATCGATCTATATGGTGAGGATACTCATCTGCGTCATTAGAGTGGCCATATTCTCGGCTATGGAGTTGTTTGGGTCCAAAGCCACTGGAGTGAACGACATGATTGATCGTAGAGTCTCTTGTCATCCATCCTGAGTTTTAAGCCATTTTATCAAGTAAGATCTTGCATTCTCCGAATGATTTGCTAAAAAATGCTCCACTTGCTGAAGCATCAACATTAGCCTTCAAGCTGTTTGCCAATTCCATGTAGAACTTCTGCCCCAACATCTGATCTGGAATGCCATGATGTGGACACTTAACCATCATACCTTTGAACCTCTCCCATGTTTCTTGTAGTATTTCTGTTGGTCTCTGCCTGAAGCCCAATATCTCATCAACTTGTTTGGCAGTCTTATTGGGTGGGTAGAACTTGTTCAAAAATTGCTTGACTAATTCCTCCCAAGTAGCGATGGAGTTTATGGGGAGTGAATTGAGCCAAGTCTAAGCCTCTCCCGTCACCGAGAATGAAAACAACAACAACTTTATTGCTTCCGGTGTCATATTTGGTTGCCTTTGCGTGACACATATCGACATGAAAATTTTCAAATGATGCTGAGGATCTTCAATGTAAGATCCTGAGAGCAGTCCCTTGTTCTGCAATAAATGTAGTATGTTGTTTTTGATTTGAAATTATTCCGCTTGTATCTGAGGGACTGTAATTGCGGTTGCCAGATTTTTGGCGGTGGGTTGTGCCCAATCATACAAGGCTGCTTTTGGTACAAAAGGCACCACACCCTGATAGTTCGGGTCATTCGCATTATTTCTATTATTTGGATTTTCTATTTCGTCATCCATGTCTAGTTCGATTCGTTTTGTTGATTTCTATTACCGTTTTTCCTTCTTCTTTGCACGATTCAATGCCTTGAAAAGTTTTCAAGATATGATAATGCTTCGAATAATTCACTAGTTCTTGAGGAGTTCCTAGGCATGCACCCGTAACACCCAAGATTACGAACGTTAGAATTTCACCGTTAATTCAATGTATTTAGTGTAAAATAAAGAAATTTGACTACACTATAAATTCTAGCACTTCTTTAGCTGCAATTAATAACACCGTTAATTCTCCAGTAACGGCGCAAAAATTTGATCACGCCCAACTATGCCTTATAAAAAGTACTAAGCGGTCGTTGCAAATATAGTCTGGTTAACAAGTACAGAGTCGAATCCCACAGGGAATTAACCTACTAATCACACCTACTAGACTCGCACCAATTCACGCAATCAATCTTCAGAAATATTAAATAACAAATTAGATGTTTACTAACTAAAGATCAAGTAATGAAAATGCAGTAATTAATAACTAACTACGAACAGGTTGTAGACAAGATTTGGAATGATCTAAGGTTATGATTTCCCCTATTGTCGGACTCCTTCCCGCTACGTTACCTATAAATTCGCCTTAGTTTTATCTACTGATCATGAGTGCTCTGAGTGTCGTAGTTCTCTCCCGAGTAACTACCACAATTTACTAGACATATTCTTTCGAACTACGCTAGCTGACACTAAGTTATGGCTCACTCAGATCGCACCAAGGTTTCGTTATTCCTAATCCCATCTTTAAACCCTCTATATTGACCCCTTACATACATTAGGAGTGATGTTGTTCAACAACTACCTCAATATGCACCCTCTTCCGAGTAATACACACTAAATAAGCACAGTCGATTAAAAGCTCTTCAACCAACCACAATATAAACGTAATTGAACAAATAGAGAAAAAACTACGGCAAATTTATATTAAACGTAACACGAAAATCATCCTCCAATAGGTTCCATCAAAACCCTAGATTAGAAGTTTAGCTACTCATACTCATAGTAACAATTTTTCAAGTATTTTGCATAATTAGATTACAAAGAAAAGATGAAGGAATATAGAACTCGATGATTCTCCCCTCCCCCCAAAGTTGTTCCACGAGCTATTCTTGCCTCCGGCCGCAAACACTCCTTCAAAAGTGGTGTTTAATACCTATTTATATGTGTAGGAGAAGACCTAAATGACATAGCCCAAGTCTAAGTCCAACAAGGAGACGAAATAAGCCTTCAAAATCCGGTTCAGACTCGCTATGGACCGTGCCTCGCGAGGTGAAACACGAGATGTATCTCGCCTCATACTGTGCAACGCGAGACATTCCGCGTACTCAACCTCGCCCTACCCCTCACGTCACACGCTTCCACGCGAGCTCAATGGCTCGCCTCGCCTGCTCTAACATGAGCCTCTGGCTTGCTTCGCGTGCTGCTTCATTTTTCTGCCGCTCAATTCTTTCTTTCTTCTTTTCTACTATTTTCGAGCATGATTTATACTTTAAATGCTCTTTTTTTCTAATTTCATCTCCAATGTACCTACACATAAAATAAACCCCATTATGCGCAAATAAAGTATAGTTTAGAATTAGGGCACCTAAAATATAAGGTAAATCATGTGCTAAAGTATGGAATTATAGCCGAACATCACTACCCCACACTTAAACGTTGCTCGTCCTCGAGCAATCAAACTACACTTTATAGATACGACCTTTTGAAGCAATTCTCTTAACTCATCACACCAAGAATCTTTAAAATATACTAAGCACACAGGTGTAACATTTTCAGCTCAAGATTTGACTCACAAATAGCATGCATTATTCATCACTCACTCACTTACTCTAACATATATGTCAATGACATTACCTTTCCGTTATAAGTCACGTGCCCTCACCCAACAAAAGAGATTAGTTCCACACACAATAAATTTTAAGATAGGAAGAATTCACTTGCTCTCAGAAATAACATTCATATGCCACAAAAGATGCACCATAGGCTTGCCCGTAGTGTAATAATCTACTAATCGAGCTCATTCGGTCTAGGATCAAGTAGGACTTTAATTGGTTGTAATGTAGGGTGCGGGTCGGGTAGGATACATTTGGATATGAGTGACTACACCTCCCTTAAGCACTTTAATACATATACTTTAACACTCAAGCACATACTTATGTCAAACCAAAACTCTACCTTCACATCAATGTATACTACCCCATACTTCTTTAAGCACAATTACATCACTAGCCACCGCCATCAATAAATACTTTTTTCATATAATACAACTATATATGTTTTTTTTCTTTCTTCAATCCAAGTGGCTTTTATTGATATTTGTTTTTCTCCTTATTTCATTTGTTCCACTCAAAAGCCGAACCAACACTCCACACTTTAACTTTACATAATTCATAATAATTTAAGTGCTCATAGGAGGCGACAAGGTTCAAATATATGGTCAATTCAAATAAATGGGTAAGTCTTGTAATGTGGTTACCAAAGAAACATGATTATAGGCTCAAAGGGGTTAACTACGTTATATAGCATTTAGGCGGGTAAACTATATATATTTGGCTCAACAAAAAAATGCCTATATCACTTCTGAGACTAAACAAGACTACTATTTCGCTTTGCAAACATACGAGGCAAATTCTAGACATCAACTGCAATGCACAAAATACAAACAAACCTCACATACACATGACACAAACTCACTCAGGATTGGTTTTATCACGACACTCTAGTCAAAGCAGTTAAGCAAATTTAAGAATATCTTATTTATGGTACTTATACTAGAGTCAAACACTGAGCCTAAGCGTCACAAATTATAATGTACCTACACATAAAATAGACTCCATTACGCGCAAATAAAGTATAGTTTAGCATTAAGCCACCTAAAATGTAAGGTAAATCATGTACTAAAATATGAAATTATAGCCAAACATCACCTATATAGGTATTATTCTTTATGTCTTTAAAAGAACGATAATGACACGATATAGGGGACTGTCTATTTTGGTTTAATTTTTTTAGTATGAAAATAATTCCTTTTCACTAATAATAATTTATTTCTAAACCTTTAATATCAAATACTTGCCTAAGTATTATTTTGTCACCTTATCTTCTTAATGTTGCTCCTAATATTTGTTTGAGGTGTTAGTTTTTAAATTGAAGTCATCTTCTTCCTCTAGCTAAGTTAATATTTTCATTGGTTATTTTTTTTATCAGTGCCCTCACAACACCTTTGGCGGCATGATATTTTCTTATTCACTTGTGTTCTGAATCTAAGGGATGGGTCTTCCCCTTTTTAATAATGACATACTTGGTTAGGTTACCATCTAAGTCTAGATCCCAATTAAATCTTTTTTTTCCTCTTGATTCTTTTGTAAAAATTCTATAAGTTTATGCTCCATTTTTATAAATTTATTAACATAACTTAAACGTCCTTTTTTGTCTTAGTAGAGAATTTGTCTTTAATATATATCATTGTAAAAGAGCTAATACCTTCACCAATATTACACAAAATTTGCACCAAGTAGAATCATATAACTTGATAATACTTGTATTTAAACTATTGAACTTTGCATGTTTATCATCAATCATTTTATATTTTATTTTACTATTGTGTGCCTAACTCATTTGACTTTCATTAAGGAAAATAATTTTCTTTACTCCAATAAATATCTTGTATTACTTCTACGGTATTATTTTTGTATGTTGTTTTATCATTGTAGCTAAGGGTGGCAAGTGGGCCGGTCCAGGGTTTTTAACCTTCCATACAGTCATTAAACTATATATAAAATTCAAGTATATTTCAATTCTTATCCTTACTGATTGTGCGGATTACCGCCAGTCTTTAAATATAAGGGTACTGAATTAGCTAGATTAAGAATTCTCAAATATGTTAAAATAGAAATCTTTAACTGGTGGAAACCTTCCAGGCATATAAAAGCCAGATGTGAGGTGTGAAACAAGTCCAGTTTCCGGTCAAACGGTGATTTCTGTTTTAATTTAATTGAGAAGGCATGGCGGATTACCGCCCGCCACTTGATCCTGTTAAAATGGTATCAGAGCCTAGGTACTTTCATGGTATATATAAGATAGATATGAAATATTCGACATAGATATGTTTCTGAAATATGGATTTAGGAGAAACTAGTATGAAAAATACTAGATTGGAAGAGGTAGATATACCTCAAAACCTTGATTTGTTAAACAAATGGACTATTCCTAAAGTCCCTATTAGAACAATCTATGATTATGGATGGTTTGATAAACTCTCTTCTAAACAACTTATTAAAACAACTGAGCAATCTTTAGCTTTAAGTTCGTCTGAACAGACTATTCGTTTGTTAAACAAACATGATGTAGATATTCATAAACACCAGTATAATTATTTGCATATTGGTATGGTTCAAATTGCTTTTAAGCCTTTAACCCTTAAAGGGTTACCAGAGACATTTTTGACTTCTCTCCTATATACACTATGAAAGCGACGGCATCTATTAAAATATAAATGAGTTTTATATATAGAGTTTTGACTTGGTGTCAAGATGGTTGGTACAGTCTGATATAACACTACTCTTATTGGCTTTGCCTTAGTGGCTCCGTCTAGCCAGCCGTGAACCTCAGCCCGATAAAGGAGTTAAAAGGGCATCTTCTTTCACGGTTAGAACTGCTAGACACATGGGCTCAATAAAAGTATGTATTATATTATGACAGACCCTTTGCTTGAGTAAAGGTTTTTAACCTTCCATACAGTCATTAAACTATATATAAAATTCAAGTATATTTCAATTCTTATCCTTACTGATTGTACGGATTACCGCCAGTCTTTAAATATAAGGGTACTGAATTAGCTAGATTAAGAATTCTCAAATATGTTAAAATAGAGTTTGTAGATTGTAATAGAAGAACAAATAAATAAAAGTTTTCAGTTCTTCATCTTCAGGGCCTTGCTTCTTGGCCACAAGGTACATACTTCTGTCTTTCTTAGTTTAGATTTTCTTCTAGTCTCTCCTCTCTGGCCGTGACGATGTCCGGCTAAGAGACTTCATATCTATGTTGAGTATCTCCTTACTGATTGTGCGGATTACCGCCAGTCTTTAAATATAAGGGTACTGAATTAGCTAGATTAAGAATTCTCAAATATGTTAAAATAGAAATCTTTAACTGGTGGAAACCTTCCAGGCATATAAAAGCCAGATGTGAGGTGTGAAACAAGTCCAATTCCCGGTCAAACGGTGATTTCTGTTTTAATTTAATTGAGAAGGCATGGCGGATTACCGCCCGCCACTTGATCCTGTTAAATGGTATCAGAGCCTAGGTACTTTCATGGTATATATAAGATAGATATGAAATATTCGACATAGATATGTTTCTGAAATATGGATTTAGGAGAAACTAGTATGAAAAATACTAGATTGGAAGAGGTAGATATACCTCAAAACCTTGATTTGTTAAACAAATGGACTATTCCTAAAGTCCCTATTAGAACAATCTATGATTATGGATGGTTTGATAAACTCTCTTCTAAACAACTTATTAAAACAACTGAGCAATCTTTAGCTTTAAGTTCGTCTGAACAGACTATTCGTTTGTTAAACAAACATGATGTAGATATTCATAAACACCAGTATAATTATTTGCATATTGGTATGGTTCAAATTGCTTTTAAGCCTTTAACCCTTAAAGGGTTACCAGAGACATTTTTGGCTGCTCTCAGAGATGCCAGAAATTTGAATTTTAGACAGTCTCTGATGGGTTCTATTGAATCTACTGTCGCCTATGGCCCAGTATATTTTAATACTCAACCCAATTTGCAATTATCTTTATCTGATGTTAATATACTTGATGCATTAACATTAAATGTGAAAACGCATGGTTATAATTATGCGCCTGGTTCTGAACTGATATGTTTATCGTATAGAATATATTTTAAATTACTATCTACGTTAAACCCCAGATGTAAATTATATGATACATCTGATCAGACTATTCTAGTAGAAACGAATTTTGCAAAGTCTAAGGTCACCACGAGAAGACCTATTAAGTGGGAAGAAATTAATTTTCCAACCACATGGACTTTGGATTCGGTTATATCCCCCAGTCAGATAACTGATACTGTTAGTAATACTGAGTATTCTCATATTACTCAAAATCCGGATGGTAGGATTTGCATTCAGTTTGACGATAATAGTTCCACTTATAGTAGACAGTCATTTTCTAATAATAGAATGTTGCCTACTATTAATTCTAGTTATAACAGACATTCCTTTACTAGTCGTAGACTGTTGCCTGATATTCAACACATTTCTCCTGTTGAACCAGTCTATGGACCAGCTAGAAATCGTGCTGCATCTTTACACACAATTTCTACTAAAGTAGGTGATAAACCTGTTAAAAGGGTTAAGATTAACCCCAAAACAAATATTGTTCAGGATAGTGATAATATTTCTGATAAGGATATTCCTTCTGCGTCCGAAATGGATTTTGACCCCAATGATTCTTAATGATTCCACACCAAATTGATTTTAGTCCAGGGTCACAAGCTAGAGGTTATATTCAAAAAGAATTTTTTACTGATAAATGGAACCGGTTTAAAACTTGGTTTTTTGATACTTATAGTAAGGAAGATTTAAATAATATTTCACAAGAGTTTTATGAAACTTGTGCTTTACATAATCAAATTATGTATTTTGTTCCTTGGTTTATAACCACATATTTACCACTTTTTATAAAAGTTTTGGAAAGATCTTATAAAGACGGGAGTGGCAATATTACTAAAGCCATTTACCCTCCTCAATCATCTTTTGTTTTACCTAATAATACAGGTATTACTTTTACTGCATTTCAAAAATTTATTGATGAAGATGTTGCTGCAGTCAGCATCACAGAAATTAATAAATTAATTTCTCAAAATAATTATTTGAGTTTATATGTTAAAGTTTTGGGTGAAAACGTTAGTTTTCTTAATAAAAAACTTGATGATTTAACAGTCTTGATTAAGGAGATGAATACGAAAAAGACTTTGACTGATATTGCCTCTTCTTCAGGAAGCAAATCAGAACCTCAGATTGTTGTTACTCATATTCAAAGACCTCCTGATATTCAGGATTTTAAATTTAAATCTTTTGGAGACTTAGAAGAACTTCTTGATAAAAAGTTATTGGGAAGAAATTAATTTTCCAACCACATGGACTTTGGATTCTGTTATATCCCCCAGTCAGATAACTGATACTGTTAGTAATACTGAGTATTCTCATATTACTCAAAATCCGGATGGTAGGATTTGCATTCAGTTTGACGATAATAGTTCCACTTATAGTAGACAGTCATTTTCTAATAATAGAATGTTGCCTACTATTAATTCTAGTTATAACAGACATTCCTTTACTAGTCGTAGACTGTTGCCTGATATTCAACACATTTCTCCTGTTGAACCAGTCTATGGACCAGCTAAAAATCGTGCTGCATCTTTACACACAATTTCTACTAAAGTAGGTGATAAACCTGTTGAAAGGGTTAAGATTAACCCCAAAACAAATATTGTTCAGGATAGTGATAATATTTCTGATAAGGATATTCCTTCTGCGTCCGAAATGGATTTTGACCCCAATGATTCTTAATGATTCCACACCAAATTGATTTTAGTCCAGGGTCACAAGCTAGAGGTTATATTCAAAAAGAATTTTTTACTGATAAATGGAACCGGTTTAAAACTTGGTTTTTTGATACTTATAGTAAGGAAGATTTAAACAATATTTCGCAAGAGTTTTATGAAACTTGTGCTTTACATAATCAAATTATGTATTTTGTTCCTTGGTTTATAATCACATATTTACCACTTTTTATAAAAGTTTTGGAAAGATCTTATAAAGACGGGAGTGGCAATATTACTAAAGCCATTTACCCTCCTCAATCATCTTTTGTTTTACCTAATAATACAGGTATTACTTTTACTGCATTTCAAAAATTTATTGATGAAGATGTTGCTGCAGTCAGCATCGCAGAAATTAATAAATTAATTTCTCAAAATAATTATTTGAGTTTATATGTTAAAGTTTTGGGTGAAAACGTTAGTTTTCTTAATAAAAAACTTGATGATTTAACAGTCTTGATTAAGGAGATGAATACGAAAAAGACTTTGACTGATATTGCTTCTTCTTCAGGAAGCAAATCAGAACCTCAGATTGTTGTTACTCATATTCAAAGACCTCCTGATATTCAGGATTTTAAATTTAAATCTTTTGGAGACTTAGAAGAACTTCTTGATAAAAAGTTATCCGGTTTGAATATCAAACCCATTGATTTATCAAATGATTTTGCTGATAAATTAGATTCTACTTTTGACTATAAAAAGGATATTTTGTCAGAGTTTAATAAACTCAGAAGTTACCCCAAAAAGAATAGTAAGTTTGCAGATATGCTGATAAACCTAGAATGCAGACTTATTATTACAATCGTCCTACTCCTCAAGATGTTTTAATAGAGGAACGTGATTGGAATCAGACTAATACGTCTTACAGTGGTTCCGAAATTTACGAATGGAATCTTGATGGTTTGACTGATAGGCAGTTAACTATTCTAGTACATAGAATGCTTATGTATGCAACTATCTGTAAAAGTGTAAAAAATACAGATAGGAATATTTGCAGAATGATTGTTGCAGGTTTTACTGGCCAACTTCGTGGCTGGTGGGACAATTATTTGTCTGTCGACGAAAGGGCAATGGTTATTAACGCTAAAGCCGTTGACGAAGGACTTGATAACTTAGGCATGGCCCTAGTGGCAAATAGAGAAGATGCCGTTTATACCCTTATTCTTACTATATTAGAACACTTCAATGGTAGATTTACCAACCAAAATGAAACTGTTCGTACTCTCCTTAATAGCCTTAGATGTAAGACTTTAAGTGAGTTTAGGTGGTATAAAGACACCTTTATGAGTAGAGTGATGGAACTACCAGAAAATAAGTTTGAACATTGGAAAGCTAAGTTCATAGATGGCCTTCCCTCTTTATTTGCCGAAAGAGTTAGAAAGGTTTTAAGAGGTAGTTATGGAGAAATTCCTTATGCAGACTATACCTATGGTAAATTAATAGGAATTTGCACACAGGAAGGATTAAACCTGTGCAATGAATTAAGATTGTCCAGACAACTTAAGATGGATAAGCTTAAAGAAAGAAACCAGTTGGGGGACTTTTGCGCCCAGTTCGGTTTACCCGAAACTTCTACTCATAGGAAAAAGAAACATAAGTATCATAGATACCCCAACCAAGACAGTCCTTATAGGAAAAAGAGATCTAGATATAGATCCAAAGAAGAACGAGAAGCCAAGAAAGCACATCGCAAGTCTACTAGATTTACCAAAAATAGGTCTAAGCGAGATCTTGCTGACATTAAGTGTTATAAGTGTGGTAAATTTGGCCATATAGCTCCAAATTGTAAGCTTCAAAAGCTGAAAACCTTAGGACTAGAAGATGAACTACGTGATAAGGTTTATAGTTTGTTATATACTTCTGGATCGGAATCTGATTATTATTCTGAATCAGAATCCGAAGCTGAAATTGATTTGCTTGATTTATCTGATAGTGATAAAAATATTGATAATACTTGTACAACTTGCAAAGGTGATACATGTACTTGTGATGATGAATTTTATAAATTACAATCACAGTTTCAAGACCTAAACATGAAAACTATTACTTCTGATAATATAATAGAACTTTTAAAAGAAGTTAATGATGAAAAACTTCGTGAAAAAATTATTAATTTGGCTGCTAGTTCAAGTTCTAATTCAAGTTCTAGTTTTGCAAAACCTTTTGAAAAAGAATTTGAATATTCCCCGCCTTATTCCTTACTAGAGGTTAATAACCGTTTGTTAAACAAAAATGCATCTCCAGCAAGAGATTCTTCTTTCGATGATTTAAAAATTGAAGTTGAAAACTTAAAACGAGAGATCAAATCTCTTAAACAAAATCAAATGATTTGTGATCATAGGATTACTCAGATTGAGAAAATCAATTCTCCAGCTGAGAAATCTAATGATAAAAACAAAGGTATTTTTGAAAATGATATTGAAGAAAAACCTATTAATTTTAATCCTAAACATGATATGTTTCTAGGAATGATGCAAATTATTACTGCTCATAAATGGTACATCAAATGTACTATTCTCATTGATAATAGTTTCTCAATTACAAATATTGCCATGATTGATAGTGGAGCAGATGTTAGCTGCATTCAAGAAGGTTTAGTACCTACGAAATATTTTCAAAAAACTACTCATATGGTTAGATCTGCATCCGGACATGCTTTAGATATAAAGTATAAACTTCCTAATACGGGTATTTGTCAGAATAAAGTCTGTATTCCTCACTTCTTTTTCTTGGTAAAAAACCAGTTATACCCTCCAATTATACTTGGAACACCGTTTATTAACGCCGTTTATCCTTTTACTAGCATAGACTCGAAAGGTTTTACTGCTACTTATAAGGATAAAGAGATAAGTTATACTTTTGTTACAGATCCAGTAACTAGAGATATTAATGCTTTAATTGATATGAAGCAAAAACATGTTGATTCTTTACAATTAGAAATGTTTAGTATGAATATATTTGATACTCTGAATTCTACTAAAGTACAGGAAAAAATCAAATTGATTTCCGAGCAGATTGCTATTGATATTTGTGCTGAGCATCCTAGTGCTTTTTGGAATCGAAAAAAGCATATTGTTACTCTTCCATATGAAGATAATTTCACTGAGGATGATATTCCTACTAAATCTCGACCTTGTCAGATGAATGCAGAATTGGTGGAATTTTGCAAAAAAGAGATTGATAGTCTGCTATCAAAGGGTTTGATAAAACCCTCAAAATCTCCTTGGTCTTGTACAGCTTTTTATGTTAATAACGCAGCTGAAAAGGAACGTGGTGTTCCTAGATTAGTCATTAATTATAAGCCCTTGAATAAATATTTGAAATGGGTTAGGTATCCTATTCCTAATAAAAGAGATTTATTGTCTAGATTATATGACGCCAATATATTTTTAAAATTTGATTTAAAATCTGGTTATTGGCAGATTCAAATATTTAAAGAGCAAACTTATAGAACTGCTTTTAATGTTCCATTTGGGCAATATGAATGGAATGTTATGTCTTTTGGTTTAAAAATGCCCCTTCAGAATTCCAAAAAATTATGAATGATATTTTCAACCCTTATCTAGACTTCGTCATTGTATATATCGATGACATTTTGGTATTTTCCAAAAAACTTGAAATGCATATTAAGCATTTAGATATTTTCAAAAGAATTGTTATACAAAATGGTTTGGTAATCTCAAAACAAAAAATGAGCTTATTTCAAACTAACATTAGATTCCTAGGATATTATATTTGTCAGGGGAAGATTACTCCTATTCAACGATCGATTGATTTTGCCTCAAAATTTCCCGATGTTATTACTGATAGAACTCAGTTACAAAGATTTTTGGGAAGTTTAAATTATATTTCACCTTTTTATAAAGATCTGTCACGTGATTTAGCCCCCTTATATGATAGGTTAAAAAAGAATTATAAAAGCCCTTGGACTGATAGTCACACTACTTTGGTAAAAAATATTAAACAACGTGTTAAATCTTTACCTTGCTTAACCCTTGCTAATCCTACATGGCAAAAAATTATAGAGACTGATGCGTCTAATATTGGTTATGAAGGGATATTAAAACAGATAAATCCCAATGATAAACATGAATATCTGATTAGATTTTATTCTGGTAAATGGTCTGAAGCCCAGAAAAAATACGCTACTGTGGCACATGAAATGTTAACCATAGTAAAATGTGTTTTAAAATTTCAGGACGACTTATACAATCAAAAGTTTTTGATAAAAACTGACGCACAATCTGTTAAATATATGTTTAATAAAGATTTTAAACATGATGCCTCAAAAATGATATTTGCAAGATGGCAAGCTCAATTAGCCCCTTTTGATTTTGAAATACAATATAAAAAGGGAATTGATAATTCTCTGCCAGATTTCTTATCTCGTGAATATTTACAGGATGGAACCCCCTGGGGTAGGGGAAGAGGTAGAGGTTGGGGAAGATCATCCCCACAGTCCAAAGGAAGGTCATCACCTTCGGGATCGTCATACGGATCCTCATCAAACTCCCCAGTTATACAAATGGGAAGAAGGAGTTTAGTCAATGAGAGGATATCTCTCAGAGAAGAATCATCGATTGGACCATCCGTCCATCTGGAAGATATTCCAGAAGATAGTCCGTTATACGCACATTTGCAGGCATATTTGACTGCTCAAAAACAGAAAGATACTTCTGTTAAGCAAAGTAATACTTTTGCTTCCATTACTAAAGATGACAATGATGATATCAAGTCATACGAGAAAGTGCCAAAAAGAGAAATGATATTTCTCTTAGAAAATTCTGACATTCAGAGAAAAGAAGAACCATGGAAGATATTCCAAAGGTATTTGATAAATGGGTTATATTATCCGGGTGAGTCATACAAAACCCGTTCCTACTATGAAACGATACTGACCAGTACTGGAAGTGCAGATTTTCAGCACTTTTCTGGGTATAGCACAGACGAGAACGTTTATAACTTCTCGAAGATTATAATTAAACAGATTATATCTGTTGAAGACTGGGGTATATCCACAATGAAGGAAAGGCAGATAAGCCTTAACAAAAATAAAATGAATTTTACTTATTGGGATTATATCCAAACTTTTGATAAAGTATTATACTACAATAATGATAGACACAAACATACTTGGTTTATAAAAGTATGTGCAAAGATATTTGCAACAATTGTTCCTAATTGGTTTCTAAACTGGTGGTCATACCACGGTCCAACAATAAAGATTTTACCAGATCCATTTCTCATGTTATACAAAGAATGGATAAAAATTTTTCCTTTTATTAACGATTTATACCACGCAGATCATATCTGCTACCCAGAAAAAATTAACCAAATATATTTCTTTCTGGAATTTTCTATCCCTTGGATACACAAATGGAATCCAGAAGTCGGATTCACTGAAGAACAAGTCCCCTGCTTATATAGGACTTTTTACAATAATTTTTGGGACAAGTTAATGAAGAAGGATCCCAAAACAAAGACCTTATATGGTCAAGAGCTCTTGGATTCAATCGAGATAAAGATCCAAGAATATTCCAGTAAACCTCAGAAAGAGGTAATTGATGACAGTTCAGTGAGGCATATTGCCAGAAGGATCTCCTTTCAAGAAGGAGATAAAACAGAGATGATTAACAGTTACTTGGAAGAGGTTAAAAGAAATTTACTGTCTTCCATTAATCAATATGAAAAGTCAGATACGTCAATGCAAAGTGAAACAAGCAACGATGATATTGCTGAAGATTCTCAGCCCATTGAAGCAGAAAGGATATTATCTGAAGAAGACTTACATGATACAGAAGAATTCATCCGCAAATTGAAAAAAGCGGAAAAGAAACCAGCACAGTGAAACAGCTGGACCCCACTCAAACAGTGAAGCCGCCGGACCTACAGCATAGTGAAGCCGCCGGACCCACTCGAACAGTAGATACACTGTTCATCAACAGTAAATACACTGTTTCTACAGTAGAAACACTGTTACAGGGACCCACGGGGACCCACTTTTACTGTTCATAGATTCCTTTTCTTTTTCTATTTATAGAAGTCATTCGTTCATTCTTAAGAGGCAGACGTCAAGACTCCCTCTCTCTAGAACTCTCTCTCTCTCTCTAAGTGTAAGTAAAGAGTTAGTTTGAAGTTTGTAGATTGTAATAGAAGAACAAATAAATAAAAGTTTTCAGTTCTTCATCTTCAGGGCCTTGCTTCTTGGCCACAAGGTACATACTTCTGTCTTTCTTAGTTTAGATTTTCTTCTAGTCTCTCCTCTCTGGCCGTGACGATGTCCGGCTAAGAGACTTCATATCTATGTTGAGTATCTAACTTCTCTCCTATATACACTATGAAAGCGACGGCATCTATTAAAATATAAATGAGTTTTATATATAGAGTTTTGACTTGGTGTCAAGATGGTTGGTACAGTCTGATATAACACTACTCTTATTGGCTTTGCCTTAGTGGCTCCGTCTAGCCAGCCGTGAACCTCAGCCCGATAAAGGAGTTAAAAGGGCATCTTCTTTCACGGTTAGAACTGCTAGACACATGGGCTCAATAAAAGTATGTATTATATTATGACAGACCCCTTGCTTGAGTAAAGGTTTTTAACCTTCCATACAGTCATTAAACTATATATAAAATTCAAGTATATTTCAATTCTTATCCTTACTGATTGTGCGGATTACCGCCAGTCTTTAAATATAAGGGTACTGAATTAGCTAGATTAAGAATTCTCAAATATGTTAAAATAGAAATCTTTAACTGGTGGAAACCTTCCAGGCATATAAAAGCCAGATGTGAGGTGTGAAACAAGTCCAGTTCCCGGTCAAACGGTGATTTCTGTTTTAATTTAATTGAGAAGGCATGGCGGATTACCGCCCGCCACTTGATCCTGTTAAATGGTATCAGAGCCTAGGTACTTTCATGGTATATATAAGATAGATATGAAATATTCGACATAGATATGTTTCTGAAATATGGATTTAGGAGAAACTAGTATGAAAAATACTAGTTGTCTCTAATATCTATTTTTTTTAAAATATTTTGGGCTCACTTAGCCCGCGGGCCGGGTCCGTTTTAGCCCGGACCCGTTTGGCCCATTTTATTTGGGATCGACCCGGGCCCGTTTGGACCGGCCCACTTGACCTGTTTAGGCTCGAGACCGACCCACTTGCCGGCCCTAATTGTAGCTATCTTAGTATATGATTTGATGCCTTGCTAAATAGTACAAGAATAGAGCGAGAGAGGTACGTGGGGACTATGAATCAGACATTTAAAACCCCCTCAAAGGTTTAGAAAATTTACAGAAGTAAATAAGTCATCTAAAGTAATAATGTTATAATTCACGGGTATAAATAAGTGCTAGGTGTGAACGCATGAAATGGGAAATTGAGATGGGCCCTACATTTTCAGCCAACTTTCGAGAGAAATTCAAAAATAGCAGATTTACAAGTGATAATTCAAAAATAGTCACAGTTCTAAAAGTAATTGAAATTTAGCCACTTTTTATGTAAAAATAAATCTGAACGAAAATACTGTTCAAAATCCGAAAAATATTCCAGCATATTATACTGGAGTTCCAGTATAATATATTGGTCCAGCATAGTATGCTGGAAGTTCATACAAAAATGCTCCAATCTCCAGTAGATTATGCTGGAACTTTTCGCGTGTTGGAGTTCCAGCATAATATGCTGGAAGTTCATACACATGTGCATCAATCTCCAGTATATTATGCTGGACCGGTACGTGTTGCAGCAAAATAGTGATATTTTTTAATGACTTTGCAAACGCTGGCTATTTTTGAATTACCAGTCCGAAAACTAGCTAGCCCGTGCTATTTTTACCAACTTATCTAGTGTGTACAAGCGATGTTGCTAGCGCGAACAATACTTCTAAACCAGGTAAATTATGAAATACCATAAATGCCCCTACGTAAGCAAGCATGTTGACGGGGAGGTGCTTGCTAACTCTCACTTATAAAATAGTAGAAAGTAAGCATGTGGGTGTACTTATGAAATGATTTTTCAAATTCCTTGTTTCTCATTTTAAACATTTTTTATACACATATATTTGTCACCAATTAAATAATATTTGTAAGTTCATCTAAAAAAGTTTATTTATTTTTTATAATTAAATTTCACTTAAAATAAAAGAATACCAAATGATATAATTACAATGCTACAATCAAGGAAATTATAGTATAATTGGTTTATGATAAACAAATAAATTATTATAATTACTACACTAATTAATAACTAAAATATATAATTAAACAACTTAATAATTACCCGTGATTCCCAAACGGACCCAAGATGTCACGATCCAAAACCCGCTATAGGCTGTGATGACGTCCAACGTCGCCACTAGGCAAGCCAACAGTGAACTTATACGTTAATTGTTCATTTTATTTCTTTCGAAACCATAAATTTTATTAAGTAAAGAAATTTATACATTTAAAATCATGGGTACATACATAATAGGTAATGCATAAAAATAAAAGGTGATAATAATATGCAAATCCGTAAACATCAATTAGAATATCCCAAAATCCGGTGTCACAAGTGCACGGGCATTTACTAAGGGGTACAATAATAATACAATATTTGTCTGTAATGTACATTAGATAGGATAAAGTAAGTAATACGATGGAGCCTCTGTGGGTTGCGATACGTGGCCTAGAATGCAGCTCACCATAAAGTCTTCTCGGCAGTTGCGACTACGTGCCAAGATGACCACCAAATGAACATGTCAGATCCTGCACATTTAGTGCGGAAGTGTAGCATGAGTACGTAAATCAACGCATACCCACTAAGTATCTAGTCTAACCCCAGAGAAGTAGTAACGAGGGGTCGACATCGACACATACTAGAGGTCCAATAAAGCAGTATGATAAATAATAAGTAAATATGAAGCAAAACAGTAATAATGGGGTAAAACGGTAACTAACATAACCTTCCAACATTTCTTTTGGCAATATAAATCTCTCGAATATCATATGTTATCTCAACAGATCAGAAATATCAAATGTAGTCTCAAACGGGTAAGGAATACCACATAAATTCCAGGTCTCAAAAAAGAGGAATCTCATGAATATTCGGACTCCTAGCAATATTACATATGATTATGTCGAGGTCGTACGATCAATCCAGAGTGGTGTGTACACTGCCGAGGGTCGACCAATGCGAACCAGAGATGCATCTCAATATACTGTTGAGGCGTTCGGCCCGATCCACAAGAAAGGAACTTATCGAATTACGGGTCACGTGCTTACAATACAGGTACAAGCAAATAAAGTGGATATAACCTTTACCGTTTGTCAAATGTTTCACCAAAAACTCAAGGTGATAAGGCTCGACCTAATATATATATTCCTAAATCGATTTCAAATTATAAATTCAATTAATCAAGTTAGCAGATTGGGTTCAAATAACTCAAATATAAATGATTGAGTCCTAAGTCTACCCGGACATAAACATGTTTTAGCTACGTACAGACTCTCATCACCTTGTGCGTCCGAAATAACCACAACTAGTAGCACATAATATTTTTTAATACCTACGAGGTAGTTTCCCCCTCACAAAATTAGACATGAGACTTACCTCACCCCGAAGTTCCAATAATCAGCTCCAAATGCCTCTCTAATACCTTAACCAATGCCCATCGATCCGAAACTAGTCAAACAATGTGCAAATCAATCAAAATATACCCCAAACACTCATATTTAATTAATTTATAACAATCCCCAACTCCGCTCGAAAACTCAACAAAGTCAACCCTCGGGCCCACATGCCTGTATTTCAAAATTTTTCGAAGATAAACATTACCCATAGCACCACGAACTCAAATATATAATTTATCCCTAATTCCATGTCCAATTTTGTGGTAAAAATCCAAAAATATAAATTCTAGATTTTCTTCAAAATCTCATAAATTTCACCAATTTCTATGTTCAAATCCATGTAAGTTTCATGTATTTAACTCACAATATGTAGAAGTCACTTAGCTAGTGATGGATGACGAAAAAGCTCTATCAAAAGAGCCCCAAGCTCGGCTTCCATGGAAGATTTGAGATAAAATAAGCCAAAACCCGTTTTCAATCTTATACAATGCGAGACGACCTTCATCGCAAACGCGGAAATCCCCTCGCGTTCGTGAAACACATCTAACTTTAGCTCCCAAACTCCTCTACGTGAACGCGAGAAAGGGCATGCGAACACGAAGCTTTACCAGCCTGCCCATCGCGAATGCGAAGACCAAGTCAGCCGCCATGCTAGCTTCTTCATCGCAAATGCGAACATCGAATCGTGAATGCGGAGCCTTGCTTCCCAAACCTTCGCGAATCACGAGACCCAGTCCAATCACTCCAACAAGTCCCAAAACATAACACGAACTTGCTCGAGGCTTCAAATCACGCCAAACAACATCAAAACTACGAATCGATGATCGTAACCTTCTTTCAACTTTCAAACATTCAAACTTTGACGAACGCATCTGATTTATACTTAAACATTCCGGAATGACGCCAAACTTTACGCACAAGTCACAAATCACGATACAAACCTATTCCAAGGCTTAGAACCTCAAACAGACATCGATAACACTAAAGTCCACTTCAAACCAAACTAAGAAAATTCTAAAACCTTCAAAATGACAACTTTTTATAATAAGCATCGAAATGATCTTGGACCACCCGATACTCAACCCGGACATACGCTCAAATGTGAAATCATCATACGAACCTATTGGAACCTTAAAATCACGATTTCAAGATCATTTACTCAAAAGTCAAATCTTAGCGAATTCTTCCAACTTAAATCTTCCAAATTGAGAATTTTTCTTTCGAAACAACTCTAAACTTAACCGAAATTCAATTCTGACCGCACGTACAACTCATAAAACATGAAATGAATGTATAACTCATAAACAATTCCTACTCACGACCTTGAACCGTCGAACGATGCGGTGAAGCTCAAAACAATCGGTCTGTCGGGTGGTTAGCACAAATCACAATATATTTGGATCTTTCCCCTTAAATGTTTTTGTGAGAACTCCAGAAAAAGAAAAAAAGAAAGACCCGAGGAGAACTCGGTGAAGTAAGACGGTAAACTGGAGATTTGGTATCCTCAAAATAATAGTATCATATATCCATTTCAGATAGCGATCGGAAAAGAACTGTCAGAATCCCAACTCGGCAAAAGCTCTGCGGTATGCAAGCCTGAATCTATTCAATTGAATGTTTTTTTGGCCTCTTATTTCCGGTCATGTTTTCGGGAAATATATATGAATTCATAATCTTATGAAAATGCGACTAGTATTTATGTTTTTTAATTCAATTCCATCCAATCAATCGAAGGTTCACTCCATTTAACCTCTTCGTTATTTTCTGAAAAATTCACGGTCAGGTTATAATATATGTGATCTGATTTTAAATAAGTTGGTAATTTTCTTAGTTTTTGCGTGAATTACCACGTAGTAATTCGAATTTTTGATTGATGCTTGATTGTTTTTGCTTTTGTAATTGAAAGGGCTTTTTTTTTTTTTTGAATAGTATGGACTTAGATATTTTGCTTTCTTTTAATTAGTTAAGTTAATCTTAATCTCTCTCTTTATGATGTTAATTGGTTTTATTTTTTGTTTATTCTTAGTTTTAACTATTTTGTTCGTGGTTTTTGTGCTTTTTCTTTTAATGGATTTTGAGGTCTTATTATGTGGTACTGGTATCTTATCTGAATTTCAGAATTTAGTACTTTTTCATCCTTCTTGCTTGATAGCTCGGAAAAGTTTGACGTTATGGTCTGAAACTAGACGGTTGATTCCCTGCATTTTTTTCCCACTACGTAATGAAGAGAGATTCCCTTTTTTACTCTGGATAACAAGGACTTTAAAACATTTTGCTCCAGGATTCAGCAAGTTCAACTTTTGGATATTTTAACATTGAAACCATTGCACATTAGAAATAATGTTTAAAACTTAGTGTATATACATATATCGGGTCCAGTTGAACCCGTTGACTATATGCTATATTCATCACTGTTTTGCCGACGGTCTATTGTAAACAGTCTCTCTACCCTTTCGGGTAGGGGTAAGGCTGCGTACATCCTACCCTCCCCGGTCCTCACCTGCGGGATTACACTGGGTTGTTGTTGCATCACTGTTTTGCGCTTCTTTTTTGTTGGTTCAATTCAGATCTGCCTATTTATGAAGTTAATTAGTGTCTAATAGTGTCCTATGATTCAAGAGAGAGATGTATGGGGGGGGGGGTGGGGTCCCCTTTTGGATCTCTTTCTTTAATTTTGTATGTTGAGTTTTTAGTTTTCTTCCTATCTTTGGTAAAAATATGTTATTATGCATTTCAGGTTGTTACTAGATTGATGAAAAAGAAGTCTAGTCCAGATGGATAATTTACCAGATGAATTACTCTTGGATATTTTGGGAAGGATTAAGAGAACCACTGATAGGAGTTCTGTATCCCTAACTTGCAAACACTTCCACAAATTGGCTAATGGGCTGAGAACATCTATCCGCGTGGGGTGTGGGTTACATCCTGCCTCTGATGCATTAACTGCTCTATGCAACAGATTCTGTAACTTGGAGAAAGTGGAAATTTTCTATTCTGGTTGGATGTCCAAGTTAGGGAAGCAGTTGGATGATCACGGCCTTCTCATTCTTTCAAGTCATTGCCCTTCGCTCAAGGACCTCATGTTGAGTTATTGTACTTTCATTACGGATGCTGGTCTGAGTTACTTGGCTTCATGCTCGAAACTTGCATCCTTGAAGTTGAACTTTGCCCCCAGAATTACTGGTTGTGGCATCCTGTCTCTCGTTATGGGCTGCAAAGGCCTTACTGTGCTTCACCTGATTCGGTGTCTTAATGTCAGTAGTATGGAGTGGCTAGAATATCTTGGAAACCATGAAATGCTTGAAGATTTTTGCATAAAAAATTGTAGGGTGATTGGAGAAGGTGATTTGATTAAGCTAGGGTCTACTTGGAGAAAGTTGAAGAGACTGCAATTTGAGGTTGATGCCAACTATAGATACATGAAGCTTTATGACCGTTTGGCAGTTGATCGGTGGCAAAAGCAATGGATCCCATGTGAGAACATGCTTGAACTTAGCTTAGTGAACTGCGTTATCAGCCCTGGGAGAGGGCTTGCATGTGTTATAGGCAAGTGCAAGAATTTGGAAAAGATTCACTTAGACATGTGTGTTGGAGTGAGGGACTGTGACATAGTATGTTTGGCCCAGAAATCAAGCAACCTTCGATCAATCTCTCTCCGGGTTCCATCAGACTTCTCCCTTCCTCTTCTACAAAACAATCCGTTGCGGTTAACAGATGAAAGTCTAAAGGCAGTGGCTCAGAACTGCTCTCTGCTTGATACGGTTAGGTTGTCTTTCTCTGACGGGGAGTTCCCCTCATTTTCTTCCTTTACATTAAATGGAATACTAATGTTAATACAAATGTGTCCAATAAGAGAACTTGCTCTTGACCATGTGTATTCTTTTAATGATGTTGGAATGCAAGCTCTTTGTTCGGCACAATATCTCCAAATCCTGGAACTTGTGAGGTGCCAAGAGATCACAGATGAGGGCCTGCAGCTTGCTGGCCAAATTCCTCAATTGTGTATATTAAGGCTGAGGAAGTGTTTGGGAGTAGCTGATGATGGGTTAAAGCCTCTTGTCGGATCTTACAAGTTAGAGTTGTTGGTTGTGGAGGATT
Source organism: Nicotiana tabacum (assembly GCF_000715075.1). Lineage (NCBI taxonomy): Eukaryota > Viridiplantae > Streptophyta > Magnoliopsida > Solanales > Solanaceae > Nicotiana > Nicotiana tabacum. The sequence goes on along the minus strand of NC_134092.1, from coordinate 90,122,135 downwards.
GTCCACAGATATCAGAAAGGGGTGTTCAAGGAGCTGCAAAGACAGTCTCCTTCAAACAAGATTTGTCATGGATGTACTAAGTTTTCCCATTTGTAAATATTTTTCCAGATGTTGTACAGGTTAGTTTATTGTGTCTGTTCGACCTTTTGTACAGTCACTCGTTTCATTTTGTTCAATAACTATTCTGTAATCTGCATCACGAAGTTCGATTTGTCCACATGTTGCATAATAAATGTTAATCTGAGGTTCTGTGCCATTCCCTGTGAAGCAGCTTGTCACTACTTTCTACTATTATTTGTGTATCTTGTTGCATATTGAGGGTCCCCTACTTGTGCTCATCCTATAACATGTTTGGTATGAAATTGATAACGGCAAGAGTCTCCAGAATGAGCATTAATGATGAAAGTTGCTTTCACATGATTATCAACCTGTTTTTAGTTTTTTCTTTTGATCAGTATCAACCTATTTTTGGATTAGTTGATTGCTAATAGATTCATTACATGGCTAGAAAAGAAAGGAAAGAAAATATAAGATAAACAATTCATTCATTCCAATCCCATCTTTTAGATATACATGGTAAGAACAATGGATATATGGATGAAATATTTACATGATTTAACTAATTTCCCCTATTTAGTGTCCTCTTTACCCAACATTTTACTGCATAGGTTCCAACTCCATCTAATGGCACTTGTTTCCCATTCATTTGGATGTGCCTTTTCGGTCAAAATGGTTTTTTGTTTTGACTAAATGAAGTTGTGCCTACAGAACTTGAGATTCCCCTTGCTAAAGCTGATTCTAAACACTGGACACCCCTGGATTATTCTAGGGAAATTGCTGTAGTGCAGAGGAAACCCCCACCCCCAACTTGTAAAACTGTCTTCTGGCTTTCAGGATGCTCTCCGCTCTTGTCAGTCTTTGTGTTCATCTTTCATTTGTATTCCATTGTACCTGGAGTGCTGCTATGCAATCCAGGACAACAAACAGTTTTGCGTTGGTAAGGGGGGATTCTTGGGCTGCCCGACATATATGTTGAAGCAAGGAGAATCTCTTTTCTACTTTGTGTGTGAGTGGGGCTCCTTAAGTTTGATTGACTGATACTAAACTTGCAGATTTTGTGCACTCTGGTCTCAATGTTGGATCTTGCAAATTTTGTAGTGGTCTAAACCTTGGAATCGTTCTATTTTCTAGAATTGCTTGATTTCTCTTACAGTGTTATCAGTCATGTAAATGCTTTGTGTTAAGGAGTCGTGATTTGATGATTCCTTGATGCTCTTCTGGAAAGAATGATGACGGGAAGGGGGATTGGAAAGCTTCTTTCGCCTCTGACATAACACCACAGAAACAAAAAAGTAGCAACTGTGGTTTGGGTGCCTCTTCACTGCAAGAGTATATCTTGCGTGAAGATTTATGGTGTCTGTTTTTTTTTTAGCATAAATGGTTATATGAATTGGCTCATTTATAGTAGTATAAAGAATGTCTAAAGTAACTATACTTCAATTTGCTTGAATTGATGGTTAAGAATCATAAAGGTTTGCTCGCTTGACTAACATAAGATGATATAGACTTATTCCAATTATGCCTTGCTATTTCTTTGCATTGATATTTTTTGGACCAATGTTGCATCTTTCCAGTTAGAAAAAGATATAACATTCCTTCTTACATTCAGATTCCTAAGGAAGGAAATATATGTTTTGTGAATGAAGTTTATGCCGACAAGTGTATATTTAGATGTCTTTGCATTCTTCTAAGAAAGATTCTGGTTTATTAGTATGTTATAAATGTTTCTTTGCTTCGCTACATTATCGATGAGTTCCATGCTTCAGGCTTATGGTACTGTACTAAGTTTTGTAGGGGGAAAGGAAAGTGCTTAACATGGAGGAAGAGAATGATGATAGCCAATGGAGCTGCTAAAGGTAAGTTTCAGTGCCTCTATGGCTGATCAATTGAAGATGACAAGACAATTTTGATACATGTTCCCCTTGCTATCCCACAGAAGCTGCATAACAGAATCAAAGCAACTATTAATACTTTGTGACATAAAACCAAGATGCACGTTGGTGGGAGAAGGATTTGTAGCCAAGGTCTCAGGATTCGGATCTATAGAATCAAGTGCTTGGAAATATCATATGTTAGCACTCAAATAGATGGCCATTTGAGTCTTCCTACTGGCGTATACAGCTACGGTGTTATGCAACTGTTGATTGTTGCTGCTAGATGAAAAATATAGGAAGTTAATATTATCATTTGGTTGGGCAAGGAGAGTCAATATGAAATAGCATTCTATTTCAATATGATCCATTTCCTCTACCTGCAAAAATCTTAGTGATTGATGTTATAGGCATGGATGCAAATATTCCTTTAGGCATATGGAGAAAACACACAAAAATATTTTCGCCATCATGGTTTGCAACCGTACCATTCATTGGAATGCTCAGGAAATCTGTGTTAATGCCTATAACAGCCATGACATTTACCATAGCTGCATCTGTTCTTGGGACAAGTCATAGGCTCTAGGGCTGAACGATATAGGCTGAAAGCCGTTGCAAGTAAAAAATTGATTCTTACCGAAAACTCAACTCCTGCAAACGGTCAACTCGTGGTTAATGGAGATAGAGGTGGAAACTGCAGTGAGACTGTTGATTGGAGCAAAGGTCCTCTGCAGATTGCTGGTCCCTCTTCAACAACCAGTGTATTTATCTGATGTTTGGTATCTTTGATGTTGTAATGATATGTTTCATGAGGTCGCATTCGATCTATTTGTTCTTTATATTTCTTTCTATCAGCATACAACATTCGGCAATTGAAAATGAGGGACGGGATGAGCATTGTTTCTTGTTTAGGGACAGTTGATATATTCATGAAATTTGGGAGAGTATTTTCTGTAGCAGAATACGCCAAAAGAGATTTTCTATTCAAGCTTTGATCTGAATGTGTACGTTTCTGTGTTTTGACAATACCTTGTTTTTCCTGTGTTACGCATTGCTCTTAATTGACAGAGCAGATGATTGTCACCTTCGTGATGATATTGCTACTGGGAAAATATAGCTCTTTTCAAGAATATACAGGCAATATATGAAATAGGTGGAGCCTAGAAAAATGGAAAAGAAAAAAGTTCGACCGTGAAAACAGAAACTCTGTGATTTTAAAAAGGGAAAAGAGGTAATATTTACCCCTGGAAAAGAGTTAAATTTGCTTTGATCCTGTTCAACAACAACAACATACCCACAAGTGAGATCTGGGGAAGGTAGAGTGTACGCAGATCTTATCCTGACTTTAGTAAGGCAGAGAAGCTGTTTTCGGTATACCCTCGTTAAGTAATTTTAACTTTATTAAACTTTTGGTTTAACATTTCTCCGTTAAGAGAAACCGAGTAAGTCTTGACTGTCCTTGATCTTTGACGGAGCTTCGACTTGAGGGTAACTCCATAATAAAAAATTGAGAGGTAAAATTGAATCTTTCGAAAAAATTGGACGGGTGAAGTCACAGATTTCACGCTGGAATTTCTTTAATGCAAGAGTAAAAGGAGATGATTTATTAACGATAAGAATATAGAAGGATCAGAAGTGTAACTAAGAACAAAATTAAGGGAGTAATTTCGAATAGTATATATGCAAAATTCGGACTTTTTTCCTTAAAAAAAGTGACAAATGAAAGAGAAACTAAAGTTACCTCAGGTGAAATGTTTTGTTCAAATAAGCAAACATAAAACATGTGGCATTGCTCGAAAATTTGATAGTTGCCATTCACTTTATTTAGTTTAGTGAGTAGTAATTACACGTGGCAATAGATTGAAAAGCAAACACTCGACTATATATACTTTGGATTTTGTCATCTTCAAGTTGTATTCTCCCACTTTGGTTAAGAGCTCTCTGTTTTCAAGAGTCAGTAAACAGTAAATTCTTGTGCAGTTTGGGGTTGGGGTATTATTCTTGAATTGTCTCATGCATGCATGCTTTTTATGGCCAAACTCCGTATACAAACATTGTTTCTCACATTATATTCTTTCTTTTGGTCCTGTCAATCGTTTCTAATTCCTCTGCTTCCCTTTTTTTCTCTTTAATACTCACAGAAAGATGCAAATGGGAGGGGGTTCAAAGGGAGATCCCAACACCCCAGTAAGGCTAGAGGCTGACTCCCACAGTAAGCATATTTATTACTTCTACTAGCTACTAGTACAAGTATTTTTATCATAGCGTCTTTACTCTTGTATTTTTCAAACCTGTTTTGGAAATAATTTTCTTAGTTGAGGGTGTACCGGAAACAACCTTGTAGGAGTAAGGTGCGGACACTCTACTCTCCCCAAACCCCACTTGTGGGATCGCACGGAGTATGTTGTTGTTACTAGCTACTAGTACTTAATTATGGAGTTATATTATTCAATTCAAAAATTAGACATATACATGCAATAACACTATTACTGTTCAAATTTATGTAGTTACAAATCACATGCATAGAATAAATTTCTGTTGAGTTACAATATCCTTTTCCGGAAAATTCTTTACCATAAATGATGAGTTTTGAGCACAAAATGAACGGTAAATTGATGAATTCAGCACTGCTTATTGTTTACATACTATGTGACTGGATTATCTAAGGCCTAAAAATAATGTACTCCTATATCATCCTCTTGATTGGTTGCAGAATTGTAGTCTCCCAATTCATGCATTTGGGGTAATTGTTGTATTACTGGGATTTCATCTATATACTAAGGGGTCTTTTTTCCGCAGATTATTATTCGCTTCGACCACGGAAAAGAAAGGAGATATTTAGCTCGGGAGCAGGTGATTAATCTAATAAAGGTTCTGTAGTTTTGGGATCACTCAGCTGAAAGCATTTGTTTTTTGACAGATAAATATTCTCTCCGTCCAAGGAAAATAAAGCACAGGTTTAGCATGGGAGCAGGTAATGAATTCAATTGCACATTGTTAGTTGAAGAGTGGGACAAGTTTTTCACTATGGGGATAAATCAACATGATCTATACAATTACTACCTTTTTATTAAAACCATATTTTGCTTTGGTCAAAGAAAGGAAAGATTCAGACAAGGAAAAGTTTAAGTTAAACAATGCCTCCATATTTTTGAAAATTTGCAAAAAGTTTTATGCTTTTTACATGCTTGTTACAAAGGTGAATGCTAGTGGACTATGCATATGTGTGGTATGTTTTATGGCAGAATATAGGGATCAGGAAAAATTTGATTGAATTCAAGAAACTTTACATAGTTACAGTTGTGGTTATTTTACAACTCCTATTTTATATTAGGGTAGGCTGGCTACATCATACCCCTTGGGGTATGTTCCTTCCCCCGGACTCTGCGTAAATGCGGGATGCTTTGTCCACGCAATACTACACTTAAATCTCTTTTAACTTCAACATCCAATTTTACATTTTGGGACAAAATACTTTAGGTCATGCATGCAGTACTTTATCTTCTGTCATGCGCATAAAATGGATTCGTGGGAAGCATGAGAAGTCCTTTGTTTGTATAGAACACACAAAAGATGTATTCATGGTTTTGTGATTTCTCAATAACCATGTCCCCTTCATATTTACTAAATAAACCAAGTCAACTATTTTTGTGCTTGATAATTATCTCAAGATTGAGCTTGTACCATGTGATATCTATAATTGTTTCTATTGGAGATTTAGAATTGATGCCACTTTCCAGGATATTACTAAATTATGTTTTAGCAGACGATGAAGAAAAAGACGAATACGAAGGCTTGAAATTTAACAAGACGCTGGGGCAAAGAGCCGAAACTAAGAATTACAAGCCAAAAGTAGTGCTTGAAGATAATCTTGTTAAGACCTTTAGCCCTGAGACACCGAAATGTGCTACCGAAAGAGTAAGAGAAGAATTATTGGGAGATGAAGAACCCTTGGAAAGATCCTGTAAGCGAGCTTTGGGTTTTGATTCTGGGAATATTGAGAAAGATGATCTAGTTGCTGAAGCTGTTAATAGCCCTGTTTATGCGATCCAAACTGCTGATAGTTTCCCATGCAGTCAAACTTTTTCGGGGGATCCAAGCTCCTCAAAGAAGCTTGGTCCATCGTCGGTTCCTTCCAAGATTCTCCGGGCAAAACTTTTCCCTTATTTCTTCGCTGTCAATCCTGCAAATGTTGTTTCACTATAATCTCTTCCGTTTCTGATCCGAAGAGTTCTACTATTATTTGTTGCAGGTTTACCATAGAAGATATGAGAAGAATCAGAGACACAATAAATGCATAAAAGTTCAGCCATTCTTTCAGGGGCATAACAAGCCTCTCCAGGCAAAAGCTTGCCCTCTATTTCTTCAACTGTTATTACTACAAAAGTTGTTTCACTGTCGTTTCTAACCCGAAGTATGCTACTACTATTCATTGCAGCTGTACCATAGAAGATTTAAGAAGAAGAATCAGAGACATAACAAGTGCATAAAAGTTCGCCCATTCTTTCAAGAAACGCGGAACAAGAAGCGGAAAGCATCAATATGTACTATGAAAGGTAACGAAGACGGTGGTTTGCCGTGGTTATACAAATTCCTTGGATTCATAATATGTGTGGCATGCCATTTAACAAGCAATTCTATATTTCCTTTGATGTAATTTTTTTACAGGTATAGAGGACAGCCAAACCAGCCTTTCAAATCTCAAAAAACCAAAGCTTCAAGTACCTAACAGTGAAAGTGGAACGATAGTGAAACGTAGTAAGAATTCTCAAACACATCACAAGCAGCAAGATGCACTAGTCCCAATCAATGAAACACCTAGTTACACAGACAAAATGATCTTAAGAACAAAAGTAGTCCTCGATGAGGAGACAATACGAGAGTGGAAATTGCTGATGCAACAACCGGAAGAAGAAGGCTGCGGATCAGCGGAATCTGATAAGTGTAAGAAAACGTGGGAAACAGAGAGGGAATTGTTCCGCGGACGAGTGGCATCATTTGTTTCTCGCATGCATCTTATCCAAGGTATTAGATTATGCTTCTATTTTTATGCTTCTTTTTTTTAAATCACGGTATCAAAATGTGATAATCTAATTTCCTATATGCAACTCTGAAAGATAGAAATTTGTTCAGCATAAATGAAGCAATAGCCTTTATTTAATTCCAGAAATTTCAAGTCTAGAATTCAGAAACATCATCGGAAATTGCATGAACTTGCACGTGTCTGTAAAGTGGAGTCGCAGCATTGCCAGGGCATAATTTTAAAATTATTGAAAAATCACTTTAGCAGGCCAAATTCAAGCAGACAAACTGCTGCTAACTGTTTGTAATGTGCAACTTGACGAAATACTTGTCTCAGAACATCACCAAAGCTAAACTCTATCACCTAAGATGAAAACACTATACTCATTAACGGCTCCACCTTTTGAAGTATCAAAATGCGAGTTTATGCATCACATGTTATGAATACAAATTCAGATGTTTCAGGGCAGTGGCAGAACCAGAATTTTCACTGATGGAATTCAAAATATACGGTATATACCTAACAATTAACTTTGACCTTATATATGCAGTTTAATTTCTAAGCGAAGGGGGTGCAGATGAACCTCCTCACACCCCCTAGCTCCGCCCATGTTACAGGGTGATTTCTCTTGGGGAGAGTCAAACTATGGCTTTGATTGTAATCTTTTCTGATCTGTAGTGTTGACAAGAGTGGGTTGCTCTAGTGGTGAGCACCCTCCACTTCTAATCAAGAGGCTGTGAGTTCGAGTCACCCCAAGAGCAAGGTGGGGAGTTCTTGGAGGGAGGGAGCCGAGGGTCTATCAGAAACAGCCTCTCTACCCCAGGGTAGGGGTAAGGTCTGTGTACACACTACCCTCCCCATACCCCACTAGTGGGATTATACTGGGTTGTTGTTGTTGTAGTGTTAGCCTATAAAGAAAACATGATAAGAACTTGAGAAATGTAAATTTTTAGATGTTAAAGAATGGAATCCACAACTGGAATATTTCACATTATCCTAAAGAAGGTTTACCACTTCTTCTCTCTAATCATCATATAAAGAGAATGTGAAGTCGGTGTCAAAATTAGGTACAGGAAGACATAACTGGGTGCTGCTTATATATTTTACAGGTGATAGACAATTCTCACAGTGGAAAGGTTCAATTGTAGATTCTGTGGCTGGGGTATTTCTGGCTCAAAATGTGGCCGACAACTTGTCAAGGTAAATTAATTTTGTAGTTTGCAATGAACTTTCCACAATGAATTCTTATTGTGTCCATTTTTCCACACAAAAAACAAAGGAAAAAAAGGAGAGAAAATCTGAATAGTGTTCTCTTTAATTGTCTGTGCTGATGCATTTGCAGCTCTGCTTTCATGTCCCTTGCTGCTGAATATCCTTATAATTCAACCTCTGCTGAAAATGTTACAACGAAAGCAGAAAGTGCACTGATGTCAGAAAAAGCTACTGAAAATATTTTATCATGTCAATCCCACAATGCAAAAGCAAAGATCAAGCTGGAGAAATCATCAAAAGGAAGTGCTATTACTTTGAGACAGTGGATAAACCGGAGAAAAGTATTGAATCGGTGGAAGAGGAAAAAAGAGGACATAGGAGATCAACAAGCTGAACCAGTTTTAAGAAGGAAAAATGAAGACTTGACAAGTGTAGCCATTAAATGGGATAACATACTGAAGTCATCTGCCTTTGTTAATCCCAAAGAGAGAAGTGATAACACATTAGATGCGATAGATTGGCATGCGGTTCGTGCAGCAACAGTGGATGAGATATCGAGAGCTATCATGCTGAGGGGAATGGACAAAAAACTTGCACTAAGAATTAAGGTAAAACAATGTTGTATATAGTCAGTATGCACTTCTTTTAAGGCATGAAAACTGAAATGCTCAATTCATACAGAATTTTATCAACCGCCTGATGCTGGAACAAGGGAAAGTGGACCTAGAATGGCTACGTGAAGTTCAACTAGAAAAGGCAAAGTAATTTCTGCACCTTCTTTTATATGAAATCGACAAAACCTAGATAGTTGGTGAGATAGGCAATGCCAGGGTCGGAGTCACAAGCCTGCGTACGGGTTCGGTAGAACCAGTAGCTTTGGCTTTGCGCCTGTATTTTTGGTTAAAAATTTCATTAAATACGTATAAATAATTTATCCAGAATCTAGTAACCTTCTCTGAAATCCAGAACCCATAAACTCAAAATCCTAGCCCGGCCTCTGGGCAATCCAGAAGTTAACTGAGCTTTGAAAGTGTACTTCAAGAAGTGATGATAGAGCTTTGTTTGTTGCAGAGAATACTTGCTGAGCATTTATGGTTTGGGACTGAAAAGTGTAGAATGCATAAGATTGCTCACTCTCCAACAGCAAGCCTTCCCCGTAAGTTTATATTATAAACGTGTGGAAACACCTGTTAATGTGGGTCTGAAAGCTTTTTATCGTTAACACCCTTTATTATTTGATAAGGTTGACACAAATGTAGGACGAGTACTCGTGCGACTGGGTTGGGTACCTATTCAACCACTTCCACGAGGACAAGAGATGCATCTTTTAAAAATGTAAAAATTTGGATTTAGCAATTGGAGCTGTCAAAATTTCATATTGTAAGTTTTTCTCCTTGTTCCTGATATGTCATGCTTTAGGTACCCGAATGTGAAAGATGTTCACAAGTATCTCTGGCCACGGTTATGCACAATTGATTATTTAACACTGTAAGGATCGACTTGCAAAAAGCTCATCTTTAGACTTACAAATATATAATGATTGATTTATTCCAGCAGAAATATTAGTGAAAGTCATTCTGTATTCCTTTGTGATTGCTTGTAGGTATGAATTTCATCATCAGATGATTACCTTCGGAAAGGTTAACTGTCATTAATCTTAAATTGTGTTTTTTTTTTCTTTAATGAATAGGACTTTGGGACTGTAATTTGGTGCCTTACAGGTATTCTGTACGAAATCAAGCCCAAATTGTAACGCATGTCCGATGAAAGCAGAGTGTAAACACTTTGCAAGTGCTTTTACAAGGTTTGCTCTTTCCGCATTGCCTTGATTATTAACCATACATTATATCTCCCTATCATTGATGCTTCTAAATATTTTTCAGACAAACTTAACATAATTTGAACATTGATTGCAGTGCAAGAGTATGCCTGCCGGGACCAGGGGAAAGGAGCTTTGCAAATACAGATACTACTTTAGCACCTGTAGACAGTGTGGCCGACGATATTTCTGTTCTCAATCGAACAGCAATTGTTCCTTTATTGGGGGAAGCCTCAAGTTCAGAACATTTGATTGGAGATCACCGGAATGAGCTTATTACCTATCCAGCACTTGAATGTATTGGAGAAACAGAAATTGAAGATCAATATGCCAGTGACATACCTAGAATAACATTTGATGGCAAGGCATTCGTGGAAAATTTATTACGCTACATATATGAGACTGATCTCTCGATAAAGGACACTGATATGTCTAAGGCTTTGGTCATTGCCACTCAAGAAGCAGCATCTATCCCTTTGCCTAAATGGAGGAATATAAGTCGGTTAAGGACGGAGCACCAAGTGTAAGTATGTAATAAGTTTTCATTTATTTTTGCCATTTGATTGACCTTACTTGGGAAAGCTATGCGACACTGTAAGCTGAATCTGTAATAAAGAGGATGTGGTTTCCCAGAATTCTATGCAATGCTGAAGTGTTTAACTAAGATGCTCATAAACTTTTTTTTTCTATGTGCTGCAGCTATGAACTTCCAGATTCACATCCACTGTTAGAAGGGGTAAGTTAAGTTACCAACATAAAAGAATGATTGTAAGCATGCCTTGTGATTTGGTTAAGTTTTGACTAAATTCAGCATGCAAATGCAGCTAGAGCAACGAGAACCTGAAGACCCGTGCCCGTATCTACTAGCAATAAGGATACCAGGTCATTGCTTCCTGAAAAGTTATGATATTGGGAATTACTTGAATGAACTAAGTTTCTAGAAAATTATGCTGGAAAAGCACAATGACCTCACACTTATAATTCAAGAACCCTATTGTTAATAGCACGTGATCTACTTGGTACAGGAAATGCGGCTTCCGCAGAACCTCCAAAAGAGAAGTGTGAATCCTGTAATTCCGATGAAACTCTAAACAAAGTTGAGAAGTGTGGATCCTGTAATTCTGATGAAACTCAAAACAAGGTCGCTGTGTTAAATAATGAACCAGGAGACAATATCGAGACAGTTCGTGGGACACTTCTGGTGAGATAAACTTAGCACTTAATTATTACTATACCCATGGTTGGGAAAATTTAACCTTCTAATTTCTTTGCAGACTTTTGGCATTTATTTATCCATTAAAAACTAACTCCTAAGGCCATCTTCAGATTCCGTGTCGAACAGCAAACAGAGGAAGATTTCCACTCAACGGAACATACTTCCAAGTAAATGAGGTGAACTTTGCCCTCTCTCCTTGTTAATCTCATGATAATATAGAGTCATATTGTGGTAAATAATATACTCATTAATGCGACCATTCCATGCATGTCACATTTAATTTCATTGTGAAATAACAAAGTGATTTATGCAGGTTTTTGCAGATGAAGAATCCACTAAACAGCCAATTGATGTTCCGAGGGCATGGATATGGAATTTGCGGAGAACGACCCTATATTGTGGCACCTCCATCAGAGCAATATTTAGAGGTAGAGACACAATAGCCGTTAAATAGTCGAAAATGCCATAAATTGGAAACTTCTCTTACAATATGTCTTATGTGAAATCAGGGATGTCAACAGAGGAAGTACAAAATTGCTTTTGGAGAGGTATGAAGTGATTTCTTTCATAAATAAACAATGTCAACATTCTTACACGAACAAGGTCTGAACTAGTGGTACTTTTGATATGGTATATGACATGGTAAAAAGGTGTATAGTAGTTTGTGAGATGTAATTTTGCTGTAAAATCTAGGTAAATCAATGTTATGTTTTTTAGTACAACCTAAAAACAATTTCACTAACTTTTGTTAAGTGTTGCAGGATATGTATGTCTGAGAGGATTTAACCGAAAAACACGAAAACCTGGACCTCTTCCCCTTGACCTTCATCGTCCAATAAGCAAACCAGGAAAACTGAAGAGTGAAGGAAAAAGAGAATAAAATTGTGACAACACCACCTTATTAAACATTTTGCTTATGTCCAGACTGTTGAATTATGATCACCACGTTTTTTGTTTCTTCTCTCCATGTTCAATCATGTAATTAATCAAGCTAACTTTGATGCAAAATTAAATTTATGGCTAAGCCAAGCATTCTTTTTTACTCAGTCTCGGCGCAGCTTTTGTGAACTGAACTTGAGTTGATTGCTAATATAATTCATTAAAAAACTGGAAAATAAAAGATGAGATGAACAATTCGTTGATTTCAAATCCATCTTTCAGATATAACTGTCACGACCCAAATTCCCTCCGTAATATGTCGTGATGATACCTAATCTCTAAAATTAAGGTAAGCCTATCAATACGGAATAATAATAAATTTCTGAAATAAATGAATTACAATTCAAACAGTTTCAACTCCCAAAACCCGGTAGAAATAAGTCACAAGCTTCTAAAAATTTATTCTCTATGTCTCTCTACATCAGAGTGTAAAGCAAATAAGGAAGACAACATAGTAAGATAGAAGGGGACTCCGGAGTCTGCGGACGCTGACAGATATACCTCGAAATCTCCTCGTACAACTAGTTTACTGATGCCTGGTTTGATAAGATGTACCTGGATCTGCACAAAAAGATGTGCAGAAGCGTAGTATGAGTACACCACAGCGGTACCCAGTAAGTGCCAAGTCTAACCTCGGTAGAGTAGTGACGAGGTCAGGTCAGGCCCTACTGGAGAATAAATAATGGCATGGTAAAATGTTTAAACAATATTATAAGATAAAATGACAATGGAAATGAATCAAGTAGTATGTCACATTTAATTATACCAAATAATGGCAAATAAATACCTCGTGGAAACAAAACAAAATTCTTTTCAATTTTAAGAAAATCACAACAATAATCAAATGCAACTGTGGCCATAAATCAATATCAACAAGGGCACTCCCGAGGTACCGCCTCGAAGTCCCAAATCATAAACAAATTCAAAATATCTCATTTCCTTATCTCACCGCGGGAGCCTTCACAATTTATTTTAAAGAAAATATTTTTTCCGAAATAGCATCCCGCGTTTTAGCCATCCTTATCACACCGCATGACTTCTAGTAGTTCTCCCTACTAGCCACGCGTATCAAGCCACCCTTACCCCAATATTTTTCCTTGAAAATATATCAAAATCGTCTCTCCTCAAGCTCCAATTCGTCAAAAATGACAAATAGGACGAAGTCCCCTGTTTTTTTTATAACTTACAGATCTATCAGGGAGCCCGATTTATCGGAGAGCCCGATTGTCAGGGAGCCCGATTTGTCAGGGAGCTCGATTTGTCAGGGAGCTTGATTTTGATAGTATTTCCAGCAGAAAAATTACAGCAGCATAGTCCCACTTTTGATCCGTTAACCATCCGAAACTCACCCGAGGCCCTCGGGACCTCAACCTAATACACCAACAAGTCCTAAAACATCATACGAACTTATTTGAAACCTTAAATCAAGTCAAACAATGCTAAAATCACAAATTACACCCCAATTCAAGCTTAATGAAACTCAAGAATTTTTAACTTTTACATTCGATGTCGAAACCTATCAAATCAAGTCCGATTGACCTCAAATTTTGCACACAAGTCATAAATGACATAACAGAGCTGTAAAAATTTTTAAAACTGAATTCCGACCCCGATATCAAAAAGTCAACTTCCCGGTCAAACTTACAAATTTAAATTCCTATTTTAGCCATTTTAAGCCTAATTTCACTACGGACTTTCAAATAAAATTTCGATCGCGCTCCTAAGTCCAAAATCACCATACGGAGCTGTTGGAATCAGCAAAATTCTATTCGGGAGTCGTTTGCACATAATTCGACATCCGGTCACTATTTGAACTTAGACTTTTAATTTTTTATCAAAATTTCATATCTCGGGCTAGGGACCTCGGAATTAAATTTTGGAAATATGCCCAAGTCCCAAATCACGATACGGACCTATCGGAACTGTCAAAATACTGATCCGAGTCCGTTTGCTCAAAATGTTGACCAAAGTCAACTCAGTTGTGTTTTAAAGCTCTAATTCATATTTTAATCCATTTTTCACATAAAAACTTTTCGAAAAATTTTACGGACTGCGCACGTAAGTCGAGGAATGATAAATAGTACTTTTTGAGGTCTTAGAACACAGAATTAATTATTAAATTTAAAGATGACATTTTAGGTCATCACAATCTCCACCTCTAAAACAAACGTTCGTCCTCGAACGGAGTTAGAAAAAGTACCTAAGCTGATGAATAAGTGTGGATAACAGCTGCGCATATCATGCTCAGTCTCCCAAGTCGCCTCCTCGACTGGATGACCCCTCCACTGAACCTTCACGGAAGCAATATTCTTTGACCTCAGCTTTCGAACCTTCCTATCTAAAATAGCCACTGGTTCCTCAACATAAGATAGATCCTTGTCCAACTGAACCGAACTGAAGTCTAACACATGAGACGGATCGTCGTGATGTTTTCGAAGCATGGAAACATGGAATACCGGATGAACCGTAGAGAGACTAGGTGGTAGTGCAAGTTTGTAAGCCGCATCTCCAACTCTTTCAAGAATCTCAAAAGGCCCAATATACCTAGAGCTCAACTTGCCCTTCTTCCCTAACCTCATCACACCCTTCATAGGCGAAACCCGGAGCAATAACCTCTCACCAACCATGAATGCAACATCACGAACCTTCCGATCCGCATAACTCTTTTGTCTAGATTGGGATGTACGAAGCCGATCCTGAATCAACTTAACCTTTTCCAAGGCATCCTGAACCAAGTCTGTACCCAATAGTCTATCCTCACCCGGTTCGAACCAACCCACTGGGGACCGGCACCACACACCATACAAGGCCTCATATGGAGCCATCTAAATGCTTGACTGGCAGCTGTTGTTGTAAGCAAACTCCGTAAGTGGTAAGAACTGATCCCAAGCACCCTCAAAATCTATCTATCACACATGCACAAAGTATATCCTCAAGTATCTGAATAGTGCGTTCGGACTGCCCGTCCGTCTGAGGGTAAAATGTTGTACTCAACTCCACATGAGTACCCAACTCTCGATGTATAGCCCTCCAAAACAGTGAGGTAAACTGTGTACCCCGGTCAGAGATGATAGATACCGGTATACCGTGAAGTCTGACAATCTCGCGAATATATACCTGAGCCAGTTGCTCAAAAGAGTAGGTAGTAATCACATGAATGAAATGAGCTAACTTGGTCAATCTATCCACAATCACCCAAACTGCATCGAACTTCCTCCGAGTCCGTGGGAGCCCAATAACAAAATCCATAGTGGTCCGCTCCCATTTCTATTCTGGAATCTCTAACTTCTGAAGCCATCCACCCGGTCGCTGATGCTCATATTTCACTTGTTGACAATTTAGACCCCGAGCTACATACTCCACTATGTATTTCTTCATCCGCCTCCACCAATAGTGCTGTCTCAAGTTCTGATACATCCTTGCAGCACCCGGATGAATGGAGTACTGCGAACTGTGAGCCTCCAAGAGAATCAACTCACGTAAGCCATCTACATTACGCACACATAGCCTGCCCTGCATCCGTAATACACAGTCATCTCCAATAGTGACTTCCTTGGCATCACCGTGCTGAACTGTATCCTTAAGGACAAGCAAATGGGGGTCATCATACTGACGTTCTCTGACACGGTCATAAAAAGAAGACTGAGAAATCACACAAGCCAAAACTCGGCTCGGCTCGGAAACATCTAGTCTAACAAACTGGTTGGCCAAGGCTTGAACATCCAAGGCTAAAGGCCTCTCTGCTACCGGTAAATATGCTAAGCTGCCCAAACTTTCTACCTTACGACTCAAGGCATCGGCCACTACATTGGCCTTTCCAGGATGATAGAGAATGGTGATATCATAATCTTTAAGCAACTCCAACCACCTATGCTGTTTAAAAAGATGCTGTAGACTTTGGTGATCGGTGTAGACCTCACAATGGACACCGTACAAATAATGTCGCCAAATCTCCAAGGCATGAACAATAGTTGCTAACTCAAGGTCATGGACCGGATAATTCTTCTCATGTTCCTTTAACTGTCGAGACGCGTAGGCAATCACCCTACCGTCTTGCATCAATACTGCGCCGAGACCAATATGCGACGCGTCACAATACACAGTATAAGACCCTGAACCTGTAGGTAATACCAATACTGGGGCTGTAGTCAGGGTTGTCTTGAGCTTTTGGAAGCTCTCCTCACATTCTTCGGTCCACCTGAACGGAGCACCCTTCTGGGTCAATTTGATCTTAATAGTTGTTCATAATAAATTACAGAATCGCCAATTAACTTCATATTAACAAAAATCTCATTTCAAACCTTCACAATACTGATAACGAGACACGGGACATGAAGACCTCATAATTATTTATCCGAATTAATGAGTCACATTTAACATCACCTGGGCGGGAACCTACCTCGTAGGTTAAAACGCAATAATTACAACACAAATTTGGCAAGTATGCACAAATAATTTCATATAAAAATTTTCAAATAAGCCTAACAGACATGACTCCCTATTAGTACTATAGTACAAATTAAAATTCACAAGGGAGAACTTAAACTCAAGAATTTTTCTCACAAGGATCTCGTCCTTATATAACTTCCACCGCAGCTCGTAGCCCGGTTTAAACATATCAGTTTATATTAAAATGCGAGGATCTCGTCCTCGGTTCTGAATCACAAGTAATATGCACATCGTGCCAATCGAAAATTTTCATTTGCTCTTTCTAAATAATTTTCGTTAAACAAAATCACATCACATAATGAACCCCACACCAGTAGGGCATATAATTCACACTTAGTAATTAATTATCCGTAAATTACATCAAAACTTACCGAAATGAGTAACAGAAAACCACATTTAGCCTCACAAGTCTTATTAGTGACCAACATGGAATGATAGGCGTAGTTATCTCCATGGAATCTCCCAACAGGAGTAAACACATAAGTAGATTATAGAATTATGAAACTCACTCATAAATGGAGCACAATAGGAGGACTCATCTCGATACTCAGAACCGAATCAAGTTACGGAAATTATTCCTTTATATTAAATCAAGGTCGTACCTGTAACGACACCAACTGATGTAGCGACCTCTGCCATACTATAAAACATATATATCAATGGCTGGCTCTCCACCTCTAGGACGCCTTCTACTCGTCTGTCCTCCACCCCTAACTGGTCGTGTGGGGTGGTGTAGTAACTGCAATGGGGCACGTAGCCTGAGTGCTTTGATGAAATAAGTCTCTCCCAAGTTTGGGACAATTTTCTCATGATGTGCCTAGTATTACCGTATTCATAACAACCCCTTTGTGGACTCGCTCTCTGGCTATAGGAAGCAAAGTAGGAGTATGACGGGCTGACTTATTGAACTTGATGGCATATTCTGACACAGTCATGATGACCTGACGCAACCGTTCAACCCTATGCGCCACGCATTACGGAGAGTCCAGGAAACAAACTCTTTCAAAAGCATTTCTGAGAACTAAGCCAAGTGGGCGGTGTTGCATTGGCTGGTCTGCCCTCTTCATAGTCTTGCCACGAATATCGGTGGAGAATTATCTCTCCCAAGGCAAATTTCTTCTTTTGTTATGCTGACTCAACACTGTTGAGCTGACCCATTTCTTAACATACTCTTCGATTCTTCTTTGGGGTAAACCTTACCCCTGTTTATACACAACGATCACAAAATTAGAGCTCCATACAGACAAATCTTGGCACGAACCACATAGGCCAGAATCTCGTCAACAAGTGTACTTCCTCCGAAGCACCCCAAAATCCGCAGCCGTGACGTCCACGCTGGGTAGACCTTCTGCAAATTTAGAGTTGTTTCTATAACTCCTTTGGTACTGAAGTATATGATTATTAAAGAGGCAGACATACCGCAAGTCCCAACTCTATCCTCTACAAAATCTCAGGCCTTAAACATGTGTAAATTTTTAGGGAACATTTCAGTACCACATATATACATTTCAAGGCAAAACTGACATAGCACATGACCCCACAATCCATCCATTGATAGTGGACTCCTCCCACTCGGCGCGAAGTCATAGGCCACAGTCCAATGATCCATAATAATAACCTTCACAGCTCGTATATATCAACCAGATGCCAACATCCATTGCACCCTGCTACATGATTTACTGGGTGATATCTCAATACGTCCGCATCTTCAGTCGGAACCACACGTTGAGGTAATGTTTGAGCATCTCTGGCGCCCTCCTAGTCCATCTGCGGCATCATGAACCATCGACGCACAATTGATACCGAGTGCGCAATATCATATATGAGTGGATAAAAAGGAATATAAGATATATGTTTCAAGCTAAATCAATGCCGCACGATAAGGAATCAAAGAAGTGAATATTTCCTAACAGTTCCATAGCCTCTCGAAGATAAATACAGACGTCTCCGTACTGATACGCAAGACTCTACTAAACCTGCTTGTGACTCATAACACCTATGAACCTACAGCTCTGATACCAACTTGTCGCGACCCCAAATTCCCTCCGTAGGATGTCGTGATGTTACCTAGTGTCTAAGACTAGGTAAGCCTATCAATGCGGAATAATAATAAATATCTGAAATAAATAAACTACAATTCAAATAATTTCAACTCCCAAAACCCGGTAGAAATAAGTCAGAAGATTCTAAGAATTTATCCTCTATGTCTCTATACATCAGAGTCTAAAGCAAATAAAGAAGACAACATAGTAAGATAGAAGGGGACTCCGGAGTCTGCGGACGCCGGCAGATATACCTCGAAGTTTCCTCGTATAGTTAATTTATTGATGCCTGGTTTGATAAGATGTACCTGGATCTGCACAAAAAGGTGTGCAGAAGCGTAGTATGAGTACACCATAGCGGTCCCCAGTAAGTGCCAAGCCTAACCTCGGTAGAGTAGTGACGAGGTCAGGTCAGGCCCTACTGGAGAATAAATAATGGCATGGTAAAATGTTTAAACAATATTATAAGATAAAATGACAATGAAAATGAATCAAGTAGTATGTCACATTTAATTACACCAAATAATGGCAAATAAATACCTCGTGGAAACAAAACAGAATTCTTTTCAACTTTAAGAAAATCACAACAATAATCAAAGGCAACTGCGGCCATAAATCAATATCAACAAGGGAACTCCCGAGGTACCGTCTCGAAGTCCCAAATCATAAACAAATTCACAATATCTCATTTTCTTATCTCACCGCGGGAGCCTTCACAATTTATTTTAAAGAAAATATTTTTTTTCGAAATAGCATCCCGCGTTTAACTATCCTTATCACACTACATGACTTCTAGTAGTTCCCCCTACTAGCCACGCGTATCAAGCCACCCTTATCTCACCGCATGCGTTTCAATATCAGACCTTATACCACCGCATGCGTATCAATATCATAATATATCACAATTTGCACCTCAGGTGCTCAAATAATTTAACTTGCCAAAATAATTCAACAACAATATTTTTTCACAATAAAGAGCTCACGGCTCATGTCATAATAATTCAAAAATAAAATTTTTTCACAATAAAGAGCTCACAACTCATGTCAAAATAATTCAACAATAATATTTTTCTACAATAAAGAGCTCACTGCTCTATCACAATAAGTACGTAAATCTTACAAAAATATTCAGGAGTAAATAATTCAGGAAAATAATATTTTAAAATCTTTAATACGTTGCTTCAATATCAAGTTTAAAAATATCAAATATTTTATATTAATAATATTTAATTTAAAGAAAATCAACCTTCAAATAATGCACAGAATAAAAGAAACCAAGTTCCAACTAAATAGATAAAATAATTAGCAGGAAAAGGTCGAGCAAATTTAAAATATAAACATTAAATCAATAATGAAGAGTATAACAAAATAAAATAATTTAATTAATGTGCCACACTGATCTACACAATTTAAAACATAATCTTTCACATTTAGCCCGTGTACACACTCGTCACCTCGTGTACACGATTTTTCATACATTACAATTATCAATCCTAGGGGAAATTTCCCCCACACAAGGTTAGACAAGTCACTTACCTCGACTTACTCCAATTTAACGAAGTATTATGCATTTTTCTCGATTTTTCGACTCCGATCGACTCGTATCTAGTCATAATTAATTCGATACAGTCAACAAAAATTATAGAAATCAATTTCATAAGAAAATACTATATTTTTCAATAAAATCCGAAATTAGCTCAAAAATCGCCCGTGGGGCCCACATCTCGGAAACCGACAAAACTCACAAAATCTGACAACCCATTCAATTACGAGTCCAACCATACTAGTTTCACTCAAATCCGACTCCGGATCGACACGAAAATCTCAAAAATTTGTTTCTATGAGATTTCTAAAATTTTCCCAAATTTCGATCTCAAAACTCTAATTAAATGATGAAAACAATGATATATTCATGTATATTAACCAAATCCGAGTTAGAATCACTTACCCCAATATTTTTCCTTGAAAATATATCAAAATCGCCTCTCCTCAAGCTCCAATTCGTCAAAAATGGCAAATGGGACGAAGTCCCCTATTTTTTATAACTTACAGATTTGTGAGGGAGTCCGATTTGTCAGGGAGCCCGATTGTCAGGGAGCCCGATTTGTGAGGGAGCTCGATTTGTCAGGTAGCCCGATTTGTGCGGAAGCTCGATTTCGATTTGTCAGGAAGCCCGATTTGTTAGGGAGCCCGATTTGTCAAGGAGCCCGATTTGTCAGGGAGCTCGATTTGTCATGGAGCCCGATTTGTCAGGGAGCTTGATTTTGACAGCATTTCTAGCAGAAAAATTGCAGCAGCTTTTGCAGCAGCTAAGTCCCACTTTTGATCCGTTAACCATCCGAAACTCACCTGAGGCCCTCGGGACCTCAACCCAATATACCATCAAGTCCTAAAACATCATACGAACTTATTTGAAACCTCAAATCAAGTCAAACAATGCTAAAATCACAAATCACACCCCAATTCAAGCTTAATAAAACTCAAGAATTTCCAACTTTTACATTCGATGTCGAAACCTATCAAATCAAGTCCGATTGACCTCAAATTTTGTACACAAGTTATAAATGATATAACAGAGTTGTAAAAAATTTCAGAACTGGATTCCGGCCCCGATATCAAAAAGTCAGCTCCTCGGTCAAACTTCCAAACTTAAATTTCTATTTTAGCCATTTCAAGCCTAATTTCACTACGGACTTCCAAATAAAATTTCGATCACGCTCCTAAGTTCAAAATTACCATACAGAGCTGTTGGAATCATCAAAATTCTATTCGGGGGTCGTTTGCACATAATTCGATATCCGGTCACTATTTAAACTTAGACTTTTAATTTTTCATCAAAATTCCATATCTCTGGCTAGAGACCTCGGAATTAAA
Organism: Nicotiana tabacum; assembly: GCF_000715075.1. Taxonomy (NCBI): domain Eukaryota; kingdom Viridiplantae; phylum Streptophyta; class Magnoliopsida; order Solanales; family Solanaceae; genus Nicotiana; species Nicotiana tabacum. Next base: position 90,100,630 of record NC_134092.1, on the reverse strand, counting down.
TTTCGGGAATATGCCCAAGTCCTAAATCACGATACGGACATACCGGAACTGTCAAAATACTGATCCGAGTTTTAATCCATTTTCACATAAAAACTTTTTGAAAAATTTTACGGACTGCGCACGCAAGTCGAGAAATGATAAAATAGTACTTTTTGAGGTCTTAGAACACATAATTAATTATTAAATTTAAAGATGACATTTTGGATCATCACAATAACAGTAATAGATCAGACAATGTATGAATGCTATGTGATGTGATGCCAAAATGCTATACTTTTAGCTATTTGTCTAATGGGTTATTGTATGCTATTTGATAAATTGTGTTGTTTTATATGTAGGAACATCGGAAGGAATCATCAAATGAAAATTGCACAAAAAGAGTACAAAAATACAAGAAAAGAGCACAAAAGCATCAAGTATCCAAACCGTGCTATAGACCAGGCTTAGCAAGGTTTAGACCGTGCTACAGAGCTTGCCCAGTGAGGTTTAGACCGCGCTATAAACCAGGCTTCGCAAGGTCTATAGCACGGTAATTAAAAGTTGCGGGTTAAAAGACCCAAACCCAAAATTGGACCGGGGGATTGACATAAATACTCCCCAAATGAGTTATTCTAGGGTTGGACGTGATTTTGTAGAAGAAATAGGCTGCCAAGCACTGTGAAGCAAGAATCAAACGAGTTTTCCCTTCCTTTATCTCTTTACTTTGTAGTTTCATGTCTTTAAATATTATGTTGATTGTTGTTGTATTTATGAGTAGCTAAACTCTTTTATCTAAGGTTTGATGGAACCTATTAGAGGATTATTCTTTCTGCGTTTAATATAGATTTGTCTTTGATTTTTCTCTACTTGTTCAACTATATTTTCATTGTTGTTAATTGAAGAGCTCTCAATTAATTGTGCCTATTTAATGTGTATATTGCTCGAGAGAGAGTGCACATTTAAGTAGTTATTAAATAATATCACTCCTAATGTAGTTGAGAGATCGATACGCAGGGTTTAAAGGCGGGATTAGAGATAACGAAGCCTTGGTGCGATCGTCGTGAACGGTAAATTAGTGCCATCTAGCGTAGTTTGAGAGAATAACCTATTAGAGGATTATTCTTTCTGCGTTTAATATAGATTTGTCTTTGATTTTTCTCTACTTGTTCAACTATATTTTCATTGTTGTTAATTGAAGAGCTCTCAATTAATTGTGCCTATTTAATGTGTATATTGCTCGAGAGAGAGTGCACATTTAAGTAGTTATTAAATAATATCACTCCTAATGTAGTTGAGAGATCGATACGCAGGGTTTAAAGGCGGGATTAGAGATAACGAAGCCTTGGTGCGATCGTCGTGAACGGTAAATTAGTGCCATCTAGCGTAGTTTGAGAGAATATGTCTAGTAAATTGTAGTATTTACTCGAGAGAGAGCTACGGCACTCAACGTACTCACGATCGGTAGAAAATATTTAAGCGAATTTATAGGATATGTAGCGGGGAAGATTTCGACAATAAAGGAAAATTATAACCTTAGACTTTTCCAAATCTTGTCTACAATATTTGCCTTGTTAGTTATAAATTATTGCATTTTTAATTACTTTGGTCTTAGTTAGTAAACTCTCAAATTACTTGAATTCGTGCAAAACTAAATTTTGGCTCCGGACTTGTAAACCGGATTATATTTGCAACGATCGCTTAATCCTTTTTATAAGGCATAGTTGGGCGTGATCAAATTTTGGCGCCATTGCCGGGGAGGCAATATTGTTACTAATTACAGCTATAAGAATTTGTAGGATTCTTAGTTTAGTCAATTTTATCCATTTTTATTCATTACATTGAAATTCTAATGTTTGTGGTCTTGTGTGTTATAGGTGTATGCCTAGAAACTCTTCAAGAACTGGTGAATTGTTTAAAGCATTACCGGATCCTGAGAAAACTTTCAAGGCATTAAATTGTGCAAACAAGAAAGACAAACAACATCATCACCCAAGAGAAAAAATTGAACCAAACATGGGTGACGCTTTGGATAATCAAAACAATCGAAACAATGTGAATGACCCGAACAATCAGGGTGTGGCACCTCTTGTGCCAGAAGCAACTTTGTATGATTGGGCACAACCCACTGCTGAAAATTTGGCAACTGCAATTGCAGTCCCTCAGATACAAGCGGAGTCATTTCAAATCACAAACAACATGCTACATTTGCTGCCAAACAAGGGACTATTCTCCGGGTCTTACATTGAAGATCCACAACAACATCTGAAAAATTTTCTGTCAATTTGTGTCACGCAAAGGCAACCGAATCTGACACCTGAAGCAATAAGACTGTTGTTGTTTCCATTCTTAGTGACAGGAGAAGCCCAGACTTGGCTTAATTAGCTCCCCATAAATTCCATTACCACTTGGGAGGAATTAGTCAAGCAGTTTCTAAACAAGTTTTACCCACAAAATAAGACCGCCAAGCAAGTTGAGGAAATATTGAGCTTCAGGCATAAACTAGCTGAAACATTACAAGAAATGTGGGAGAGGTTCAAAGGTATGCTGGTTAAGTGTCCACATCATGGCATTCCAGATCAGATGTTGGGACAACGGTTTTACATGGGATTGGCGGATAATTTGAAGGCCAATGTTGATGCTTCAGTAGGTGGGGCATTTTTGAGCAAGTCATTTAGAGAATGTAAAGTCCTGCTAGATAAAATGGCTCAAAACTCAGGCTGGATGACAAGAGACACTATAATCACCCCTATAGTTCACTCAGTAGCATTGGACCCAAACAATTCCATAGCCAAGAATATGGCTACTCTGATGACACAAATGAGTATCCTCACCAAGAAGATTGATGAATCAGGTACACATAGTTGACATGACTAATGAGGGATTATGTACACCATGCATTAACTAACCATACATGTGTTCTTGGAGTGGTGAAAGTGACAACCAGAACTATCAAGAGAACATGAACTATGTGGGCAACTATAGAGGCCAGAGGCAAGGTGGTCAGAATTGGGGGCAGCAAAATCAGCAATATAGACCAGCACATCAATAATACAATAACACCAACAATCCTGGAGCTATGTGACCACATGGTCAAATAGTACCTTACCAAAGGCAACAGGGGTACAATCAACATTATCAGTAGCTGGCTTATCAACAACCTCAGTAACAACAACTAGTAAAACAAGATGATTGGTTGTCTGAAATTAAAGGAATGTTACAGCAACTGATTGGGTCTGATGGAAAAATGCAAGAAAAGGTGAAAGCACACGAGTCAACGATAAAAGGTATTGAGATTCAATTAGGCCAAATATCTATGGATCTGAATAATCATCCCCAAGGGACTTTACCTGCAGACACAAATGTCAATCCGAAGGAGTAGGGTCCGAATCAGCTTATGGCGGTAAGCCTGAGAAATGGTAGGGATCTTGATTTAGAGCAAGAAATTGCTCATGAGAGCCGGTTATCTGAAACACTTGTGACAGTGCCAATTGAGTTAGATGAGTCAACTGAGCTAACAAAAGTAAGAGTGAAACCAGACCCTGAGGAAATAAATAAGGAAAAAGAGGTTGCGGAGGAGACTGAGAAAGTACAGGAGAAGGCATTAGAAAAAGTGCCTGAGTATGATCTAACTCAAGCTACAGCAAAAAAGCGACCTCCGGCACCCTTCCCGCACATGTTGGCCAAATATCAGAAGGATTAACAGTACAAAAAATTCATGGAAATGTTAAAGCAAATTCAGGTAAACATTCCTCTAATTGATTCTCTGAGAGAGATGCCCGGTTATGCAAAAATAATGAAGAACTTGATGTCTCGTAAGTTCGACTTCCAAGACTTGATAACTGTCACGTTGACACAAACTTGTAGTGCTGTTGTGTCAAGACCTATAGCTGAGAAGTTATCCGACCCTGGAAGCTTCACAATTCCATGCACCATATGTAGCTCTGCATTTGCCAAAGCATTGTATGATTTGGGAGCAAGTATAAATCTCATGCCATTGTATATCTATAAAAAGTTAGGCATTGTAAGAGCAAGGACCACATCCATGTTACTGCAGCTAGCTGACCGAACGGTGAAAATACCATCAGGTATACTTGACGATGTACTTGTGCAAGTTGGAAAATTCATGTTTCCAGCAAATTTTGTCATTTTGGACTGCAAGGTTGATAAGGAGATTCCCATAATTTCGAGAAGGCCGTTCTTAGCCACAGGGAGAGCTCTGATTGATTGTGAAATGGGGGAGCTGAAAATGAGGCTGAATAATGAAGAAATAACATTTAATGTGCAAAAGTCTATGCGGTGACCCAATGATTTTGCAAATTGCTCTTTGTTAGACATGGTGGATGTAATCATGGAGGAAGATGATGAGGCCATTAATGCAAAAGACCCTCTAATAGCCTGCCTTATAAACTTAGAAAAAGTAAATCGTGAGGACTTGGCGGAATGGGTGTTGGCTCTTCAAGAGCAAGGGTACTCGAAAAGAGAGCTCGAGTTTGAGCCTTTACACTTAGAAGAAAGAAAGACGCCTCCATCCAAGCCATCGATCGAAGCATCACCATAATTATAGCTCAAACCGCTACCATCTCACCTCACGTATGCTTTCTTGGGACCTAATTTGTCTTTACCTGTTATTATCTCATCTGGTTTATTAGATGTGCATGTAGAACAACATTTGCAGGTATTAAAAGAGTGGAAAAATGCAATTGGTTGGACCATTGCAGACATTAAGGGTATCAACCCGGCCTTTTACATGCATAAAATTCTAATGAAAGATGGGCACAAACCTTCCAGAGAACATAAAGAAGGCTGAACCCTAACATGAAGGAACTTATCAAGTGGTTAGATGCGGGAATTATTTTTTCCATCTCATATAGCAATTGGGTTAGCCCAGTTCAGTGTGTGCCAAAGAAAGGTGGGATGACTGTTGTGCAAAATGAGAATAATGAATTAATCTCAACAAGAATAGTCACGGGATGGCGAGTTTGCATGGACTACAGAATATTGAACAAGGCCACCCAAAAAGATCATTTTCCCTTGCCGTTCATTGATCAGATGCTAGATAGATTGGCAGGGAGGTCCCATTTTTGCTTCTTGGATGGATACTCGGGGTACAACCAAATATCTATTTCCCTGGAGGATAGAGAGAAAATGTCATTCACCTCTTCATATGACATTTACGCTTTTCGGAGAATGCCGTTTGGCCTATGCAATGCACTGCCTCATTCCAAAGGTGCATGATGGCCATCTTCACAGCTATGGTAGAGGATATAATGGAGGTTTTCATGGATGATTTCTCAGAGGTGGGAAATTCTTTTGACGATTGCCTTAGAAATCTGAAAAGAGTGTTGCAGAGATGTATGGAGACTAATCTGGTGCTGAACTGGGAAAAATGCAATTTATGATACAGGAAGGTATAGTCTTGGGACACCTGGTGTCAAGTAAGGGCATTGAGGTGGACCGTGCAAAGATTGATGTAATAGAGAAGCTGCCACCACCCACTACCGTCAAGGCAATAAGAAGTTTCCTTGGTCACGCCGGTTTTTACAGGCGGTTCATAAAAGATTTTTCCAAGATTTCTAACCCTTTTGTGTAAATTGCTTGAAAAAAATCACCATTTTGTATTTTCTGATGATTGCAGGGTAGCTTTCGAAGGACTGGAGAAGAGGCTAGTGTCTGCACCTATCATAGTTGCACCCGAGTGGGAGCAACCATTTGAGCTGATGTGTGATGCAAGTGACCATGCCGTGGGAGCAGTACTTGGACAGAGAAAAGATAAAATCATGCATCCAATCTACTATGCAAGTAGAACATTGAATGGCGCTCAACTGGATTACAAAGTGACAGAAAAAGAGATGCTAGCAGTGGTGTTCGCATTTGACAAATTTCGGTCCTACTTGACAGGTTCGAAGGTAATTGTTTATACTGACCCTGCTGCTCTCAGGTACCTAATTGAGAAAAGGGAGTCAAAGGCGCGCCTAATTCGATGGGTGCTACTGCTATAAGAGTTTGACATGGAAATTCGTGATCGGAAAGGAACGAAAAACCAAGTTGCCTATCACTTGTCCAGGCTTGAAGGAGCTAAAATGAAGGTTGAGGTGGAAGATATCATGGAGACTTTCCCGGATGAACAACTGTTAGCCACGAGCCTTGAGGATGCGCCATCGTATGCATACATTGCAAACTACTTGGCAAGAAGCATTGTTCCCTATGAATTATCTTTTGTGTAGAAGAAAAAGTTTTTTCGTGATTGTCGCATGTATTTCTGGGATGAACCATATTTGTTTCGGATTTGTATTGATAACATGATTCAGAGATGTATTCCCGATATAGACCAAGCTTCTATTTTGCAGGCATGTCATGCTTTGCCTTATGGAGGTCATTTCGGAGGAGTAAGGACAACTGCTAAAGTTTTGGAGTCGGGCTTCTATTGGCCGACGTTGTTTAAAGATGCACATTTTTGGGTAAAAAGTTGTGATAAGTGTCAAAGGATGGGATATTTCCCATCGACATGAGATGCCCATGAACCCAATCCAAGAAGTAAAAGTATTTGATGTATGGGGAATCGACTTTATGGGACCATTTGTCAGCTCATACAACAACAAGTATATATTTGTAGTAGTGGACTATGTCTCGAAATGGGTAGAAGCTGTAGCGCTCCCAACAAATGATGCAAAGGGAGTGATTGGTTTTCTAAGAAAAAATATCTTCACTCGATTTGGAACTCCAAGGGCGATCATCAGTGATGGAGGAACTCACTTCTGCAATCAAGCCTTCGCAAAGTTGCTGGAAAAATATGGCGTACGCCATAAGGTTGCCACTCCATATTACCCACAAACAAGTGGACAAGTTGAGGTGTCAAACTGAGAAATCAAGAGTCTTTTAACCAAAACTGTAAATGCGTCTCAGACTGATTGGGCAAAAAAAATTGGATGATGCACTATGGGCCTACCAGACTGCATTCAAAACTTCGATTGGTATGTTACTGTACAGATTGGTGTTCAGAAAGGTGTGTCACTTACCGGTGGAGCTAGAGCATAGAGCTTTCTGGGCATTAAGGCAATTAAATCTTGACATGGAGGCCGCTGGTACGAGTAGAGTCATAGAACTTCATGAACTCGATGAGTTTCGTTACCATGCTTTTGAAAGTACCAGGTTGTACAAGGAAAGGATGAAGATCATGCACGACAAGCATATTCAAGAGAGGATTTTCAAACTCAGAGATATCGTGTTGTTGTATAATTCAAGATTGAAACTATTTCCGAGCAAGCTGAAATCTAGATGGTAGGGACCATTTAGAGTGGTGCAAGTACTCTCAAGTGGAGTTGTAGAAATTGAATCCGAGGATGGAACGAACAGGTTTAGAGTTATTGGGCAAAGGTTGAAATAATACCTTGGCATGGATGAGGAAAAGGTTGTATTAGTGATTCATTTGAAGGAGCCTCAATTGTTGAGTGAACCTTAACTTTGATCTCATGCGTCGTGCCGCGACGTTAAATCAGGCGCTCGTTGGGAGGCAACCCAATTCGTAGTTTATTTTAGCTTAACTATAAATTTTCGTTTGTTTTATGCACTAACAAGTTTTTAATTTAATCTTGGTGTCTGAACATGTAATGGAGCATGATGGAAATTATGGCGCTTGGAGTTGTTGACGAAACGAAATAAAAATTACATGCATACGCTCCAAACAACACTGCGTACCTCGCGACACCCAGTTCAAAGCACAACGCACATGGAAGCAAACCTCGCGTCACAAACATTTCACCTTGCGGCACAAATTGCATCGCCTGCTGTCCAGCATGTTTTCCAACTCACATCTCCCAGTCTTCAGCGCGCTATAGAGCTCGCCCAGCGAGGGTTATAGCGAGAACAATCTCGCGGCAGCCTCGCGTCGCAAGGGAAATAGTGAGCAAATCCTGGCATTATGCCTTGCGCCTCCTTCTTCATAGCTCGCTAAGGAGCTCGCGTCACCACGTAAGTTCTCGCTGTGATCTCACATCGCCAGGTAAGTTTCTCGCTGTGATCTCGCGTCACCGGGTACTTAGCATGCATTAGAGATAGCTTCGCACAATCCTTTGGTCGCGTCGCCAGCCATGGTTCTTGCTCTCTATTATTTTCAATGGCCATTCCCCATTTTCGCTGTAAAAACTCAGCTTCAGAGATCGCCATGAACCTCACACCAAACTGTCCAGTGCTCGCTTGGGAGCTTGCCTAGCAAGATTTGCCTCACGTCGCGCGGGTAATCGTAAGGTCCAGCTCGCGTTTGCCTCATGTCGCTCGGGTTATCGCGAGGTAAGTTTTCTTTGCTTTTCAAACTTACCTCGCATCAGACCTCGCCCAGCTAGAAAATCATCTCGTTAAGCCTCGCGTCGCATGTGTTGTAGTGAAGTCCACCTTGCAGCAGCCCTCGCGTCACCTGCCTCTAAGCTCGAAATGGAGCTCGCGTCGCCTGCGTCTAAGCTCGCAATGGAGCTCGCTTCGCCTGCTTCTAACCTCGCTAAGGAGCAAGCCTCGCCAGGTAAGTGATGTTTTCATATTCTTGTAAGCTTAGTTTTCTAACTTCTTTAGATTAATATACTACTTAGTTTTCTAACTTCTTTAGATTAAAACACTACACTGTTTTCTAACTTCTTTATATTAAAATACTACTTTGTTTTCTAACTTCTTTATAATAAAATACTACACAAAAGACATACACCTCACTAAACACACTACACTGCCCATCCATTTTTTCCCTTTCCCCTCTCACACACAAATTTCATTGAAGACGATTTGCATCCACTCTCACTCACTTGAGACATCAATTGAAAAGAACACTTCAATCCTCCTAAGCATCTAAGGTACGAAGGAAAGAGCCAAAGCAATCCGACGAGGATGATGATGATGATGCTGAGGGAGCAGAGGATGAGGACTCGACAGGTGCATATGGAGGCTTCGACGATGACTTATCAGGGAGTTTTTCCATCCACCTTACATGTTTTTCTATTTATGAATTTATATATGCATTGAGGACAATGCATGATCTAAGTGTGGGGTGGAAGGTATTCTCTGTCATTTGTACATATTAGATAAACTAAATAGTTTGTGTGTTTAATATTTATTTTATTTTTGTATTTTCCCTTATTTAATAGTGAAAATACATAAATAAATAAATGAAATGACTAGACTTTTCCCGACCAAGGATCTCTTATGCAATTTTCTTGAGGGACTTAAGTCTAACAAAAAATAATTTATATATATATATATATATAGGCCCTTTTATTATTGTAGATAGTAATAATCCCTCGTGGTTTTTCTTTGTGCATCGGTTCTTTTCCACGGGATGTAGTTGAATTGGGTAGTAGTTTTTGTTTTGTCTTTAGATTAGAATAAAATTTAAGGAATAAAAGAAAAAAAAATGACAAGAAATGTTAGGCGCTTTTGACTAATTTGATAGTAGCATATTTAGGCTCTAGCATGTATATTACCTTCCCTATGGTTTGAAGTTGCTTATGATGCCTTGTTGAGTTAGATAGCATGTTTATTAACGCCTATATCTCGTTTTCTTGGCTTGTGTCACTTTGTGTTTAATGCTTAATATTTTGTGGCTCAGTGAATACTTATAATTATTTGAGAATTGGAATGGAACCGTCCTTAGTGAGTCATGTGTCATGTGTGGTGAGAAATTATTTAGTCTGTGTCATTGCATTAGAGTTTAGAACTTGCCCAACATGTGAGTTGAAGCGAAATTTTAGGTTTTGCTCGGTTTAAAAAATAATATTAGGCTTTCTTTGATTTGTTTGAGCTTAATACTTACCACAATAAAAATTATCCCTAATCAACCTTTTTGAGCCTATAAACTTTTATTTGGCAACCACATTACAAGCTTATACTCCTTTGTTCTTAATTATTATTGTTTTGATCTTTTTACCTCTTAAAGAACTTTAATTGTAAAATGAGCGTTAAAAAAAGTAAGGATGAAACTTGGGTGGCTTTTGCGTGAAACCAATGAAAGAAAGAAATGTGCACTTGTATTATAAGGAATACACCACTAGAAGGAAGGTTAAAAAAAAAGTATTGTTTAAAAGAAAAAAATATGTAGCAAAGGAAAATAAGCATATCTTGTCCTTGCTAGTGTGTATGAATTAATGTGGTGCTTAAAGAAAGAGGAAATATTTTTGGGGGTGATAATGTTTGTGAAATTGAAGTTGATTGAATAATTTACGCTTAAAGTTTATTATGTGATGTGTTAAAGTGCCTGGGAGGGTTAGTCATTATTCCTAAATTTATCCTACCCGTCCTTAAGCCAACATTACAACCATAAAAAGTCCTAATTAATTTTAGATCGAGCTAGCCTACATTAGTAGAGGTTTAAATAATGGGCAAGCCTATGGTACTTTGTGCATGCATGTGACTTCTTTGTGAGAGTGAGGAATTTCTTTGATATATGAGAATCCTTAAAATATATTTGAGCATTTGATTCGAATGTGTGGATTCATTTTACTCTATTGTTCTTGTTGTGATGGCACATGATTTTTCAAGGGATAGGTGATGTTATTAGATTTCTCTATGATGTTAAATGTTCAAGCCATGAATGCATTGTGATATTGAGTCGGTTTGTAAGGTTAGGATTGCTAGAAACATATTGTCCTTTTGTTGAATCAAGATTTGAAATATGGCATAAAGTAAAGGGAAATGTGTGTCGAAGACATATGCTAAACGTTTAATTGTTGCTATCAACCATAGTCATAGGTATGGTGTGCTTCAGATATGCTAAAAGAAAATAAAAGTGCTCTAGGAATTGGTGGTTGACTCAAGGACGAGAAACGTTTAAGTGTGGGGTGCTGATGTGATGCCAAAATGCTATACTTTTAGCACATTACTTGTCCTATATTTTTTTAGTCTAATGAGTTATTGTGCGCTATATGAGCTAAATTGTGTTGTTTTATGTGTAGGAACATCGGAAGGAATCATCAAATGAAAATTGCACAAAAAGAGGATAAAAATACAAGAAAAGAGCACAAAAGCATCAAGTATCCAAACCGTGCTATAGACCAGGCTTAGCAAGGTTTAGACCGCGCTACAGAGCTCACCTAGCAAGGTTTATACCGTGCTACAGAGCTCGCCCAGCAAGGTTTAGACCGCGCTATAGACCAGGCTTCGCGAGGTCTATAGCACGGTAATTAAAAGTCGCGGGTTAAAAGACCCAAACCCGAAATTAGACCGGGGGGTTGACATAAATACTCCCCAAATGAGTTATTCTAGGGTTGGACATGATTTTGGAGAAGAAATATGCTGCCAAGCACTGTGGAGCAAGAATCAAACGAGTTTTCCCTTCCTTTATCTCTTTACTTTGTAGTTTCATGTATTTAAACATTATGTTGATTGTTGTTGTATTTATGAGTAGCTAAACTCTCTTATATAAGGTTTGATGGAACCTATTGGAGGATGATTCTTTACTGCGTTTAATAAAGATTTATCTTTGATTTTTCTCTACTTGTTCAACTATATTTTCATTATTGTTAATTGAAGAGCTCTCAATTAACTGTGCCTATTTAATATGTATATTGCTCGAGAGAGAGTGAACATTTAGGTAGTTGTTGAATAACATCACTCCTAACGTAGTTGAGAGATCGATACGGAGGGTTTAAATGCGGGATTAGAGATAACGAAGCCTTGGTGCGATCGTCGTGAGCAGTAAATTAGTGTCAGCTAGCGTAGTTCGAGAGAATACGTCTAGTAAATTATAGTAGTTACTCGAGAGAGAGCTACAACACTCAAAGTACTCACGATCGGTAGAAAATATTTAAGCGAATTTATAGGAAACGTTGCGGGAAGATTCTGACGTAGCGGGAAGATTCGTGCAAAACTATTAGTTGTAATTCACACGTTATTTCCCTGTGGGATTCGACTCCGAACTTGTAAACCGGATTATATTTGCAACGACCGCTTAGTCCTTTTTATAAGGCATAGTTGGGCGTGATCACTATGTTTACAGGATTTTTTGACTAATGCCCCTACCCATAGTCCTCTCTTTACCCAACATTTTACCACAATACCAAATCCCTCTTGTTTCCTATTCATTTGTATGTACTTCTTCAATCAAATCGATTTGTTGTATTGACTAAATGGTTATCTATATATTTTAACGACCCGACCGATCATTTTGAAAGTAATAGCCCTGATCTCCTATTTACTGTTTTCCCCACATCTATTAATGCTATTGTGACTTGTCGGGAGGCTTCATTTTGGTTTTTGGAGTGTTCCGGGATACTTAGTCCCTAAAACGGGAGCTTAAGCCTTAGGATTTAGACCGTAGTCGGAATTATATGAAAATAACTCCGGAATAAAATTCCGTCAGTTCTGTTAGCTCCGTTAGGTGATTTTGGGTTTAGGGGTGTGTCTGGATTGTGTTTTGAAGGTCCGTAGCTTATTTAGGCTTGAAATGGCGAAAGTCGAATTTTTGGAGATTTTGACCGGTAGTGGACTTTTTGATATCGGGGTCGGATTCCGATTTCAGAATTTGGAGTATGTCCGTAATATTGAATATGACTTGTGTGCAAAATTTGGGGTCAATCGGACGTGGTTTGGTTGGTTTCGGCATCGGTTGTCGAATTTGGAAGTTTCAAGTTCTTTAAGTTTTAATCGGAGGATGATTTGTGATTTTAGCATTGTTTGATGTAGTTTGAGGGCTCGACTAAGTTCGTATGGTGTTTTAGGATTGGTTGATATATTTGGTTGAAGTCCCGGGGGCCTCGGGTGAGTTTCGGGTGGTTAACAAACTTGGATTGGAAGTTGAGAAATTTTTGAAGTTTGGTCTTTTGGTGGTATGATCGCACCTGCGAGGGTATTAGACGCAGGTGCAAGGCCACATGTGCGGTAGGTTGTGCGCAGGTGTGGAAGGGGTGGAGATCAGCAGAGATCACATGTGCGATGGTTTCTCCGCACTTGCGATAGCGCAGATGTGAACCAGTGGTCGCAGAAGCGGAGGCAGCCAAGGTTAGTCATTTTCGCAGGTGCGCCCACATTTTTCGCATCAGCGGCGTGCAGGTGCGAGCCCAGGCTCTGCAGGTGCGAAAATGCCTGGGCAGTGTTTAAAATCGAAGGACTTCGTGAGTTTTGTCATTTTGGACTTTCAAACTCGGTTTAGGGCGATATTTGAGAGCATTTTCGAGGCATTTCTTAAGGTAAGTCCCTTGTGCTTATTTTTTATCAATAATCTTGCTTCCCCATTTATTGTTTCCACCTAGTTAGTGTGTATTTAAGGTGAAATTTGGGAGTTTGAGGCTAGGGATTTGGAAAGTTTGAATTGTGGATTTGAAGGACCATTTGGTGTCAGATTTTACTTATTTCGGAGACGTGGGCCCGGGTCGATGTTTTAGGACGGATTTCGGAATTCTTATTAAAATCTTGATTTCATTAATTAGATTAGTCTATTATAGTTATATTTATAATATGTAATTGTTTTGGCTAGATTTGGCCATTTGGAGTCGGATATTCGTGTAAAAGACATTGTTACCGATTGATTGAGATTGGTTCGAGGTAAGTGGCTTGCCTAACTTTGTGCGGGGAAACACCCCGTAAGATCTGTACTATTTTTGATATATGAGCACCGTGTACGTGAGGTAACGAGTATGTACACGGGCTAATTGTGTAAAAACTCGATTTTCTACTAAGTAATAACCTGATTTCTTTCTTATTTGAGTTTCACCAGCATGTGTAGTATCCTGCTAGATTAGAATAGCATGTTTACTTGCCTTAACTGTTTACTTGAACTACGTGCAGCATGTTCAGTGAATTTACATGTTTTTCCTTAACTGGTACTTGGGTTGAACTGTAGATTTTCGTGCCGTGACTATTGAATTCTATTATTTAGATGCATATTTACTTTGGGACTACGGAACGGTATTCCGGGAGATCCCCATGTACTGCATATTTACTTTGGTACTACAGAATGGTATTCCGGGAGATCCCCATGTACTACATTTACTTTGGGACCACGGAACGGTATTCCGGGAGATCCCCCTGTACTGCATATTTACTTTGGGACTACAGAACGGTATTCTGGGAGATCCCCATGTACTGCATATTTACTTTGGGACTACAGAATGATATTTTGGGAGATCCCCCTACACTTTTATGTTTGGAACTATGAGACGGTATCTCGGGAGATTCTCTATTATTATCTCTGTATACTGAGCTATTGTCTTCTATTAATTCATTCTTTGTTAAATTTTAGCACTTATTTTACTGCAATATTTCATTCTGTCTAAGTTTATTATTTATATACTAGTAGGGCCCTGATCTGATCTCGTCACTACTCGACCGAGGTTAGGCTTGGCACTTACTGGGTACCGTTGTGGTGTACTCATGCTACTCTTCTGCACATGTTTTGTGTGTAGATCCAGGTACTTCTTATCAGCCCCGCTACTAGCTGAAAGTGCATGTTGTTGTACGGAGACTTCAAGATATATCTGCCATGTTCGCAGACCTCGGAGTCCCCCTCTATTCCCTCCTATGTCATTACCTTCCTTACTTCGATTATTAGATTCTGGTGTATAGAGATACTACTTTCCTTTTGTAGCTTGTGACTTATGATGTTCTGAGTTCTGGGATTTCTGTGTATTTTTGAATAGTTGGTTATTGTACATGCCAAGCGGCATGGTACCCAGTTATGTTGTTTCTGCTATAGTTAGTTGTTAAATTTATGTTTTCATTTTATTATTCCGCAAATGTTAGGCTTACCTAGTCGTAGCGACTGGGTGCCGTCACGACATCATACATAGGAGAAATTTGGGTCGTGACAAGTTGGTATCAGAGCTCTAGGTTCATAGGTGTCGTGATTCACAAGCCGGTTTATTAGAGTCTCGCGGATCGGTACGGAGAAGTATGTACTTATCTTCGGGAGGCTATGGACCTGTTAGAAAAATTTCACTACTTTGATTCCTTGTCGTGCGAAAATTGTTGACTTCAAAAATTCTAAACTTCTGTATTCTATTCTCTCACAGATGGTGAGGACACGTACAAGCAGATCTAATGACCAGGCACCCACGCCCCCTGCTAGAGCCGCGAGAGGTCGGGGCCAGGGTAGAGGCCGAGGACGTCCACGTGGTGCAGCTAGAGCACCCGCACGAGCTGCTACAGAGGAGCCCCCAGTAGCTCCAGCTGGAGGGCAGACACCTGAGGCACCTGTTCCTGCACCAGCCCTCCAGGATACTCTAGCCCAGTTTCTTAGCATGTTCAGTACCTTAGCTCAGGCGGGATTGATTCCACTTTCCCCTTTCACATCTCAGGCCGGGGGAGGAGTACAAACTCCCGTCGCCGGTACTCCAGAGCAGCAGGTTCAGGTCGACCAGGTTCCAGAGATTGTACCAATGCAGCCGGTAGCTCTAGCTCAGCCCAAGGTTTGGCAGTAGCTTCTGAGGTGGAGCGGCTCAGACTTGAGAGGTACAAGAAGTACCACCCACCTACCTTCAGCGAATTAGTTACAGATGATGCTCAAGGTTTTCTGGAGGAGTGTCATCGTATTCTCCGTACTATGGGCGTAGCAGAGATGAGCGAGGTTTCTTTTACTACATTCCAGCTTAGAGGAGTAGCCTATCAGTGGTGGCATGCTTATGAGTTGAGTAGTCCGGCTGAGGCAGCTTCACTTGCATGGACTCAGTTCTCAGACATGTTTTTAAGAGAGTATGTCCCTCAGAGCCTTAAGAACTCATGGTGCGCAGAGTTTGAGCAGCTGAGCCAGGGTGCTATGACCGTGTCAGAGTATGCAGTTCGCTTCAGTGGTTTGGCCCGACATGCACCAGCCTTGGTTGCCATAATTTGAGAGAGGATTCGACGGTTTATTAAGAGACTCTACCCCAGCATCCGGATTAGTATGGCCAGGGAGTTGGAGATGGATATTTCTTATCAGCAGGTGGTGATTATTGCCAGGAGATTGGAGGGCATGCTTGCCCGTGATAGAGAGGAGAGGAAGGCCAAGAGGTCTCGAGAGACTGGTTATTATTCTGGAGATCGTGTCCCAGCAGCTCGCCATGGTAGGGGTTATGTGAGTCACCCCGTTCATTCAGCTCTTCCAGCCACCAGTGGTGTTCCAACTCCTTCTAGGCCCCAGGAGCATTATTATGCACCACCAGTATCTAGTGTGCCTCATGCACTGGGTGTTCCTAATGGCCAGTCCAGCAGACCTGGCCTGAGCCAGCCACAACAGCCACGCCCTCCCAGAGCTTGTTTTGAGTGTGGCGACACTCTCCATATGGTGAGGGATTGCCCCAGATTTAGGAGGGGTGCACCTCCAGAGACTTCTCAGCCACAACGTGCTCCACCGGTCCTCAGGCTATGATTATAGAACCAGCTGCCACCCTACCTGCTCAGACATCCCAAGGTAGAGGTCGCCCTAGAGGGGGAGGTCAGGCCAGATATTATGCCCTTCCTGCTCGTACAGAGGTAGTTGCTTCTGATTCTGTCATTACAGGTATTGTCCCAGTCTGTCATAGAGATGCGTCGGTATTATTTGACCCAGGCTCTACATATTCTTATGTGTCCTCTTATTTTGCCCCGTATTTGGGCGTATCTCGGGATTCTTTGAGTTCCCCTATTTATGTGTCTACTCCTGTGGGAGATTCTTTTGTTGTGGACCGCGAGTATCGGTCGTGCTTGATTGCTCTTAGTGGTTTTGAGACCAGAGCCAATTTATTATTGCTCAGCATGGTAGACTTTGATATTATTTTGGGCATGGACTGGTTGTCGCCCCATTATGCTATTCTTGATTGTCACGCTAAAACCGTGATGCTGGCTATGCCAAGTTTACCGCGGTTAGAGTGGAGAGGTACCTTAGAGTATACTCCCAGTAGAGTTATTTCATTTCTTAAAGCTCAACGAATGGTTGAGAAGAGGTGTGACGCGTATCTAGCTTATGTGAGAAATGTCAGTACTGATACCCCTACAGTTAAGTCAGTTCCAGTAGTGAGGGACTTTCCAGATGTGTTCCCAGCTGATCTTCTGGGCATGCAGCCCGACAGAGATATTGATTTTGGCATTGATTTGTTGCCGGGCACTCAGCCCATCTCTATTCCTCCATATCGTATGGCTCCTCCTGAATTGAAGGAGTTGAAGGAGAAGTTATAGGAGTTGCTTGATAAGGGTTTTATTCGGCCTTGTGTGTCACCTTGGGGTGCTCCTATCTTATTTGTGAAGAAGAAAGATGGTTCTATGTGGATATGTATTGATTACCGCCAGTTAAACAAAGTTACAATGAAGAACAAGTATACATTGCCTCGTATTGATGACCTATTTGATCAGTTACAGGGTGCCGGAGTGTTTTTCAAGATTGACTTGCGTTCAAGTTATCATCAGTTGAATATTCGGGAACCAGATATCCCGAAGACTGCTTTCAGGACCAGATATGGTCACTATGAGTTTCTTGTTATGTATTTTGGGCTGACCAATGCCCCAACAGCTTTTATGCACTTGATGCACAGTGTGTTCCGGTATTATCTTGACTCATTCGTCATTGTGTTTATTAACGACATTCTGGTGTACTCTCGAACTCGGGAGGATCATGAGCAACACCTGAGAACTACACTTCAGACCTTGAGAGAAAAGAAGTTATATGCAAAATTTTCAAAGTGTGAGTTTTGGATAGACTCAGTGGCATTCTTGGGTCATATAGTATTGAGTGAGGGGATCCAGTGGATCCGAAAAAGATTGAAGCAATGCAGAATTGGCCCAGACCGTTCTTAGCTATAGAGATCAGGAGTTTTCTTGGTTTGGAGGGGTATTACCGTCGCTTTGTAGAGGGATTCTCATCTATTGCAGCACCTATGACCAGGCTGACCCAGAAGGGTGCTCCGTTGAGGTGGATAAAGGAATGTAAGGAGAGCTTTCAGAAGCTCAAGACAGCTTTGACTACAGCCCCAGTATTGCTATTACCTACAGGTTCAGGGTCTTATACTGTATATTATGATGCCTCGCGGATTGGTCTCGGCGCGGTGTTGATGCAGGACGGTAGGGTGATTGCCTATGCATCTTGACAGCTGAAGGTGCATGAAAAGAACTATCATATCCACGACCTTAAGTTAGCAGCTATTGTTCATGCCTTGAAGATTTGGCGGCATTATTTGTACGGTGTTCCTTGTGAGATTTACACCGATCACCGGAGTTTGCAGCATCTGTTCAAGCAGAAGGATCTTAATTTGCGTTAGAGGATGTGGTTGGAGCTGCTTAACGATTATGATATCACCATTTTGTACCACCCTAGGAAGGCCAATGTGGTGGCCGATGCTTTGAGTCGTCGGGCAGAGAGTTTAGGGAGCTTAGCATATCTACCAATAGCAGAGAGGCCCATGGCATTGGATGTTCAGGCCTTATCCAGCTAGTTTGTGAGATTGGATATTTCTTAACCGAGTCGAGTATTGGCTTGTGTGGTCTCTCGGTCTTCCCTTTATGATCGTATCAGGGAGTGTCAGTATGATGACCCCCATTTGCTTGTCCTTAAGGACACGGTCCAGTACGGTGATGCTAATGAGGTCACTATTGAAGATGATGGTGCATTGAGGATGCATGGCAGGCTATGCGTGACCAATGTAGATGTTTTGCATGAGTTGATTCTTCAGGAGGCTTACAGCTCATGGTACTGCATTCATCCGAGTGCCTCAAAAATGTATCAGGACTTGAGGAAGCATTACTAGTGGAGAAGGATGAAGAAGGACATAGTGGAGTATATGGCCCGATGTCTAAATTGCCAGCAAGTGAAGTACGAGCATCATCGGCCAGGTGGGTTGCTTCAGAAGTTGGAGATTCCGGAGTGCAAATGGGAGCGAATCACTATGGATTTCGTTGTTGGGCTCCCACGGACTCAGCGGAAGTTTGATGCAGTTTGGGTGATTGTGGATAGGTTGACCAAGTCTGCTCATTTCATTCCTATGATAACTACCTATTCTTCCGAGCAGCTAGCTCGAATTTACATCCGTGAGATCATCAGGCTTTATGGCACACCAGTATCCATCATCTCTGACCGGGGTACACAATTTACATCACGGTTTTGGAGAGCTGTACAGCATGAGTTGGGTACTCGGGTTGAGTTGAGCACAACATTTCACCCTCATACGGACGGACAGTCCAAGCGCACTATTCAGATACTAGAGGATATGCTCTGCGCTTGTGTAATAGATTTTGGGGGTGCTTGGGACCAGTTCTTGCCACTTGCAGAGTTTGCTTACAACAACATTTATTAGTCCAGCATTCAGATGGCACCATATGAGGCTCTATTTGGTAGGCGGTATCAGTCACCAGTGGGTTGGTTCGAGCCGGGCGAGGCCATATTATTGGGTATGGACTTGGTTCAGGATGCCTTGAAAAAGGTTGAGGTGATTCAGGATAGACTTCGCACAGCCCAGTCCAGACAGAAGAGTTACGCGGATCGAAAGGTTCGCGATGTTGCATTCATGGTTGGAGAGCGGGTCTTGCTCCGGTTTTTGCCTATGTAGGGCGTTATGAGATTCAGAAAGAAGGGCAAGCTGAGCCCAAGGTTCATTGGTCCTTTTGAGGTGTTGCGGCGTGTTGGGGAGGTTGTTTATGAGCTTGCCTTACCTCTCAGCCTAGCAGGATTTCATCCGGTATTTCATGTTTTGATGCTCCGGAAGTATCACAGTGATCTGACTCACTTATTGGATTTCAGCTCAGTCCAATTGGACAAGGATCTATCTTAAGTTAAAGAGCCAATGGCTATTTTAGACGGGCAGGTCAGAAAGCTAAGGTCAAAGAACATTGCTTCCGTGAAGGTTCAGTGGAGGAGACAGCTGGTCGAGGAGGCGACTTGGGAGACCGAGCAGGATATGCGCAACCGTTATCCTCATCTTTTTACCAGTTCAGGTATGTCTCTATACTCGTTCGAGGATGAACGATTATTTTAAGGGGGGAGGATGTAACAACCCGACCGGTCATTTTGAAAGTAATAGTCCCGATCCCCTATTTACTATTTTCCCCGCTTCTATTTCTGCTATTGTGACTTGTCGAGAGGCTTCGTTTTGGTTTCTGGAGTGTTCCGGGACACTTAGTCCTTAAAACGGAAGCTTAAGCCTTAGGATTTGGACCGTAGTCAGAATTGTGTGAAGACGACTCCAGAATAAAATTCCATCGGTTCTGTTAGCTCTGTTAGGTGATTTTGGGTTTAGGGACATGTCCGAATTGTATTTTGGAGGTCCGTAGCTTATTTAGGCTTGAAATGGTAAAAGTCGAATTTTTGGAGATTTTGACCGATAGTGAACTTTTTGATATCGGGGTCGGATTTCGATTCCGGAAGTTGGAGTAGGTCCGTAATATTGAATATGACTTGTGTGCAAAATTTGGGGTCAATCTGACGTGGTTTGGTTGGTTTCGGTATCGGTTGTCAAATTTGGAAGTTTCAAGTTCTTTAAGTTTGAATCGAAGGATAATTTATGATTTTAGAGTTGTTTGATGTGTTTTGAGGGCTCAACTAACTTCGTATGGTATTTGAGGTCCCGGGGCCTCGGGTGAGTTTCGGGTGGTTAACAGACTTGGAATGAAAGTTGAGAAATTTCTGAAGTTTGGTCTTTTGCTGGTGTGATAGCACCTGCGAGGGTATTAGCCGCATGTGCGGAAGGGGTGGAGATCAGCAGAGGTCGCAGATGCGATGGTTTCTCTGCACCTGCAATAGCGTAGATGCGGACTAGTGGTCGCAATTGCGGACTAGTGGCCGCAGATGCGGACCAGTGGTCGCAGAAGCGGAGGTAGCCAAGGTTAGTCGTTTTCGTAGGTGCGCCCATATTTTTCGCAACAGCGGGCGCGCAGGTGCGAGCCCAGGCTCTGCAGGTGCGGAAATACCTGGGCAGTGTTTAAAACCGAAGGGCTTCGTGATTTTTGTTATTTTGGACTTTGCAAACTCGGTTTATGGCGATTTTTGAGAGCATTTTTGAGGCATTTCTTGAGGTAAGTCCCTTGTGCTTATTTTTGATCAATAATCTTGCTTACCCATTTATTATTTTCACCTAGTTAGTGTGTATTTAAGGTGAAATTTGGGAGTTTGAGGCTAGGGATTTGGAAAGTTTGAATTGTGGATTTGAAGGACCATTTGGTGCCGGATTTTAGTAAATTTGATATGGTTAGACTCGTGAGTGAATGGACTTTCGAATTTTATGACTTTTACCCGATTCCGAGACGTGGGCTTGGGTTGACTTTTTAGGACAGATTTCAGAATTCTTATTAAACTCTTGATTTCATTAATTAGATTAGTCTATTATAGTTATATTTATGATATGTAATTATTTTGGTTAGATTTGGGCCATTCGGAGTCGGATATTCGTGGAAAAGGCATTGTTACTGATTGATTGAGCTTGATTCAAGGTAAGTGGCTTGCCTAACTTTGCGTGGGGGAATTCCCCGTAGGATCTGTACTATTTTTGATATATGAGCGCCGTGTACATGAGGTGACGAGTACGTACACGGGCTAATTGTGTAACCCGATTTTCTATTAAGTAATAACCCGATTTCTTTCTTATTTGCATTTCATCAGCATGTTTAGTATCCTGCTAGATTAGAATAGCATGTCTACTTGCCTTAACTGTTTACTTGAACTACATGCAGCATGTTTAGTGAATTTACCTGTTTTTCCTTAACTGGTACTTGGGTTGAACTGGAGAATTTCATGTCGTGACTATTGTTTAGATACATATTTATTTTGGGACTACAAAACGGTATTTCGGGAGATTCCCCTGTACTGCATATTTACTTTGGGACTACGGAACGGTATTTCGGGAGATTCTCTGTACTGCATATTTACTTTGGAACTACGGAAAGGTATTCCGAGAGATCCCTTGTATTGCATATTTACTTTGGGACTACGGAACGGTATTCCGAGAGATTCTCCTGTACTGCATATTTACTTTGGGACTACGGAACGATATTCCGGGAGATCCACCTGCAATTTTATGTTTGGAACTACGAGACGGTATCTCAGGAGATTCCCTGTTGTTATCTCTGTGTACTGAGCTGTTATCTTCTATGAATTCATTCTTTGTTAAATTTCAGCACTTATTTTACTGTAATATTTTATTCTGTCTTAGTTTATTATTTATATACCAGTAGGGCCCTGACCTGATCTCGTCACTACTCGACCGACGTTAGACTTGGTACTTACTAGGTACTGTTGTGGTGTACTCATGCTACTCTTCTGCACATGTTTTGTGTGTAGATCCAGGTACTTCTTATCAGCCCCGCTACTAGCTGAAAGTGCTTGTTGCTGTACAGAGACTTCAATATATATTTGCCGCCTCCACAGACCTCGGAGTCCCCCTCTATTCCCTCCTATGTCATTACCTTCCTTACTTCTGTTATTAGATTCTGGTGTATAGAGATACTAGTTTCCTATTGTAGCTTGTGACTTATGATGTTCCGGGTTTTGGAATTTTTGAATAATTGATTATTGTACATGCCAGGTGGCATGGTACCCAATTATATTGTTACTACTACAGTTAGTTGTTAAATTTATGTTTTCATTTCATTATTCCGCAAATGTTAGGCTTACCTAGTCGTAGCGATTGGGTGCCGTCACGATGTTTAGATTATGTTATCTTCTTCGAGCATATGTTTCTTTAAACTATTGGATATATGTATCATGCCTCATTTCTCGCTTTATTCTTTTTTTTTTTGGCCCAATAAGGGAATCATAACCCAAAAAAGAGGCGGACATACGCTGTGGGTTGAGGAGTGACGTGACGTTAGCCTCGGCAAAAAGCATATATATGTCTATTATATATATCTGTATATTTATATGGGACCCCTTAAATATTTTAAGTGTGCCCCCAAAAACAAAGAGGCAGATGGGAGAACTGGTTACTTTGGGCACTTAAATTCCCAACTCTGCTGGTGACGCAGGTTCGAAACCTCCGTTCAGCCTTTTTCTCCTCTTTTCTATTCAATTTAATTTATATTTAATAGCAAATTGCTTTATCTTTTACTTTTCTCTTTTTTTCAATTCAATTATAATTTAGTATTAATATATAATAGTCAAGTTAATTAATATTTTAGTTCTTTGAATACAATGTAATTTATTTTTAATAGCAAGTTGCTTTATTTTTTTAGTTTTATCTTTTTTTTGAATTTATTTATAGTTTAGTACTAATACACAATAGTCAACTTAATTAATTTTATTTCTTCTCTTCCCATAGCGCCCATTTTGCGAAAAAATCTCTCTTTCTCTTCCCCTCCCCCCCCCTCTCTCTCTCTATATGTATATATATAGATGTTCGGTGCTTTTTTTTTTCTTTAGAATATTTTTTTAATAATAGTTGGATGATAAGTTAACATAATCACTAAATTTTCAAAGAGTTGTACGCCGAATTTTATCGTTAGTGATTAGCATACAGTGGTGCCCCGTCGTGCTCAAATCCTGGGTCCGCCTCTGCTCTTGGTTATGAATGACTTACCGATGCCTACCGGTCAAATAAAGGTCATCAATTTTTCTCTAGTTTTTTCAAAATATGTATTAAAGTTAAGATTATAGTTAAAAATCTAGTAATCGCAAATACATTTGTATCTTTATTGGTGCAGGTCTCAAATCTCATGAACAATCTTCCCTCTATTTTGCTTTCCATTCACTCTATTCATAAGCTTACCTCTCAACCCAAAAAATCAAAATAAAGAAGAATGATTTGGAAAAAAAAGAAGGAAAAAAAAAGAAGTAAAACATTAAATATAAGAAAAAAGAAAAATGCTTTATAAGAAAAGAGAAATAAAGAAAAGTAAATATGTTTTCAGCTTTATGTTAGCATGAGTGACAAGCTGATTTAGACTCCGAACCTTTTCGTGTACGCCTCTCTTGGACCCAAGAGTTAGATTGGTGGGGGGCATGACAATACTCTTGCCGTGCGAAAGTTGCATACATTTAACAACGATAAATCAGATAACAAAAGAGAAATATATCAAAAGAAATACAAATATTTAACGTGGTTCAGTCAATTGGCATACGTCTAAGCGAGTACAGAATATTGAGAAAATAATCTCAAAACGAGGCACACACAAGTGACAGACTAACACTTGTCTCAAAAATTCTCTACCTAAACAAGACTCTCAAATCTTTTACGGCTACATTATGTATGCTACTAAATGAGAATGAAGGATCATCAATTTATAAAAGTCTTCTTTCATTCTTTCCCGAGGTCGTTTGGATCTTTCGCCAATCGACTTACATTCTCTTTCATACGAATATATACTTTTTAAAATTAAGCACGGTTTGATTCCATTACCGTATTAACATGAAAGTCAGAAATTTCTGCTTTATAAAAAATTGATGTGCTTTGCTATTGGTGGTGTCACGGTCCAAAATTCGCTAGAGGTCATGATGACGCCTAACACCGCTGTCAGGCAAGCCAACAATGATCTATCAATTAATTTACTCATTTAAGTGTTTGAAATCATAATTTTCCTTAATTGAATCATATGAAATAGAGTTTACACAACAACAATAACGAACAACCCGTAGGAACCCCCAAAACACGGTGTCACAAGTGCATGGGCATTTTCTAAGGAGTGCAATAATAATACAATATTTGTCCGAATGTAATAAGTCATAATGAAATAAGTAGTACAATGGAGACTCGGTGGACTGCGATGCCTAGCCTGGAATGCAGCTCACATGACGTCTCCTCAATAGGTGCGCCTACGCACCAAGGTGATCATCAATGAACCTGTCAAATCCTCCACATGTAGTGCAGAAGTGCAGCATGAGTACGTAAATCAACGCATACTCAGTAAGTATTTAGCCTAACCCCAGAGAAGTAGTGACGAAGGGTTGACGTCGACACTTACTAAAGATCCAATATAACAATGTAATAAAACATGAGCTTATATGAAGCATACGACAATGATGGGGTAATTCTGTAAGTTACACAATCTTCCAATTACTTCTTTTAAAGCAAGAATTTCTAAATCTTGTATTCTACCTTAACTGCTCAGAAAATGTCAAGTGTCATTATCAAATAAATAAGGAGTACCATATAAATGTCGGGCATCAGTAGAGGGATTTGCTCGTGAATATTCGGGCTACTAGCGATATAACACACGATTCTGCCGAGGTCGTTCGGCCCAATCCAGAATAATGTATACATTGCGGAGGATCGAGCAGCACAAACCATAGATGCATCTATATTCTGCCGAGGAGTTCGGCCCGCTCCACAAGAAAGTGAAGGAAGTCCCAGAATTACGAGATACGCATTTACAATACAGCACATGGACATAAGTTGAATATAATCTTTACCATTTCTTAAATAACATGACCAAAATTCAAGGTGTTAAGGCTTGACCTATTATACTTACGTTCATTTCTAATTCAAATTCAGTTATAACTTTAATTAGTTAAGCCAGCATAATGAGTTCAATTAATTCAAATATCACAGGATAAAATCCTAAGACTACCCGGATATAAACATGCTTTAGCTACGTATGGACTCTCGTCACCTCGTGCGTATGTAGCACCCATAACTAGTTGCACATAACAATAAATATCACCTAAGGGATATTTTTTCCCTTACAAGGTTAGACAGGAGACTTACTTCGCTCCTGTCACGACCCAAAATCCCACCACAGGCATCGTGGCACTTAGTCTCTAAGACTAGGTAAGCCAATTATAATAACAATTCAAGCTATTTTTTTAAACATATAATTATAATACAAGTGTCAAAACCAACCATGGAAATATTCAAACAACCTCCCAAGACTGATAATACCGAGTCATGAACTCTAATTGAATACATGCAGTGATCTCAAGGATCGAATATAAAATACTGTTCGAATAAGAGATGACAGTACAATAAAAATGGAAAGGCTCCAAGGGACTGCGATGGCCAAGCAGCCCTACCTTGAATCCTTGCGATCAACTCACTAACTTTGTCCGAGTCTGATATCTCCAATACCTGGCTCCACACAAAAATGTGCAAAAGTGTAGTATGAGTACACCACAGTCGGTACCCAGTAAGTATCAAGGCTAACCTCGGTGGAGTAGTGACGAGGTACAGTCAAGACACTCACTAGTCTAATAACCTGTGTAATATAGTATACAAAAATAATAGAAAACAAATAGTAGTGATAGCAACAATAATCAAATAGTGATGTAAACAGCAAGGCAGCAAGACACCAAAATTATTGCTCAAATGAATAATAAACACAAGTACATCCAATTAATTAAGTCCTTCAAAATATACATCTTTTATCTATAAGTTTTTCAAATAATAATCTTTAGAATTTAATCCCGAATATACTTCTTTCAAATAAATATCTTTCAAATATAATTCTTTCAAGTAAATACCTTTTGAATATAATTCTTTCAAGTAAAAGTCACCATGTGACACCTCATTTAACTTTCCTGGTGTGAGAAATATATTCAACATATCACATCAAATGGCACGGTAATACCTTCGTGCACTTGTCTCATTCTCACCCGATATATATATGTGTGTGTGTATGTATATATATATATATATATATATATATATATATATATATATATATATATATATTGTAACGACCTGACCGGCTATTTCGAGTATTACAACCTTGTTTCCCCCATTTAGTGCTCAATTTATGCCTTACAGTTGATTTATGAATTATTGGGTTAATTGGTTCGGGTTCAGAAGGATTTCAGAGTGAAATGAGACACTTAGTCTCATAATGAGACACTTAGTCTCAGGCCGCACCTGCCACTTCTCAGGCCTTGTTGCCCGTACTCCAGATCAGGTAGTACAAGAATTTCAGATACCGGGGGCACTACCAGCCCAACCACTTGCAGCCGTTCAGGCCCCAGTAGTCCCTGTTATGGCAGATGATGAGCAGAGAAGACTTGAGAGATTTGGGAGGCTTCGACCTCCATCATTTAGCAGTGCTGAGTCAGAGGATGCTCAGGGTTTTCTGGATAAGTGCCATCGGATGCTTCGGACAACAGGTATTCTAGAGACCATTGGGGTCTCGTTCACTACTTTTTAGTTTTCTAGGGCTGCCTTCAGATGGTGGGAGGCTTATGATAGGCGCAGGCCAGTTGGTGCGGTGCCACCTACATGGCAGGAGTTCTCCGTCCTTTTTTTAGAGAAGTTTATGTCGCAGTCTCGCAGAGAGGAGCTGCGCGGATAGTTTGAGAAGTTACGTCAGGATGGCATGTCCGTGACGCAGTACGAGATGAGGTTTTCTGAGTTGGCTCGTCATGCAGTTTGGTTGGTTCCCACTGATAGGGAGAGGATCAGGAGGTTCATTTATGGCCTCACGTATCAGTTGCGGTTGCATATGACTAGGGAGAGGGTATCTGGTGCCACTTTTGACGAGATGGTTGACATTGCTCGACAGATAGAGGTGGTCCGTAGCCAAGAGCATGGTGACAGGGAGGCTAAGAGGCCTCGAGGTTCGGGCAGTTTTGGTGGGATACCTTCTGGAGGGCAGTTCTACCACAACATGGGTTATCCAGTTCATCGTGGTGTATCATCCAACCATGGTTCATACAGTTCTCATCAGAGTCAGTCATCTCTCAGTGCACTTCCAGCCCGAGTATGCCCCGTGCACCATCAGTTCAGGGATCATATATACCGGGTCCTTCTAGTAGTTATTCTGGTTCCCGAGGTCTGCCTCAGAACTCGCCACCATTCTTCGAGATGAAGTGCTATGAGTGTGGAGAGCTGGGTCATGTGAGGAAATATTGTCCCCGCCATACGCGAGGTCCAGTTCAGTAGAGGAGTCAGGCTACTACTTCTGCACCAGTTGCTCCACCACCCGCCTAGCCAGCTCGGGGTGGGGCTCAGTCAGCTAGGGGTCGCCCAAGAGGGAGAGGCCTATCCGGTGGCGGTCAGGGCCGATTCTATGCTTTTCCTGCCAGACTAGATGTTGTTTCTTCATATGCAGTGATCACATGTATTGTCTCAGTGTGCCACAGGGAGGTATCTATATTATTTGACCCTGGTTCCACATATTCGTATGTTTCATCATATTTTGTTCATTTTCTAGATATGCCCCGTGAGTCCTTAGTTTCACCTGTTCATGTATCTACGCCGGTGGGCGATACTATAATTGTATACCGTGTGTATCGGTCATGTGTGGAAATTATTGAGGGACGAGACCAGAGTTGATCTTTTATTGCTTAGTATGGTCAATTTAATATTATCTGAGTATGGTGAGATATCTGATGTTTTGTTATATGGCTTTGGGCCAAGTGGGGGAGTCTGCTATCTACGATTTGATTGCACGATTATGTGCAGTATTGGTTTTGTTCCGAGGTACACTTGTGGATTAGTTATGATTTGTAGAGGTTGAGATCGGGGATGACTTGAGTAAGAAAAATTTCTTGAATGCGGGTTATATTGCACTTTATGAAAAATCATGAGATACTTAAATTGTTATTTTGAAGGATGTAGTGCGCACGGAGTATGAATTTAATTGGTGATGTTAAGGCAGGATTACTTCTTTAGGGACTGTTGTGCTAATGGGGGCTTGCGGTAATTCTGTATGACTATGGATTCCACATTCCAGTATAAGAAGGGTAAAAGAACAATTTTAAAACAATTTTATTTTCAGAGTGGGCATTTCGGTTGTGGTATTTATGGGGGTGCATAAGAAGAATATAGTAACTTACGGGCCTTAGGGCGATGCGATTTTATGTCGGGATATCTTGTAGTCAGTTTAGGGCAAGGATCGTAGTGTTCTGACAAGGGGAAGTGACAACTAGGGGTAATTTAGAAGAAATATCGGAGAGAATAGGGCAACCGGTTAGGTAATTTGCTGGTGACTCAGAGTTTATAATGAGATTCTTGTGCTTGTTACATGATGACATGATAGATGTGGTATGTTGTGCGGGATTAAGATTTGCATGTACAAGGTGACAATTCATTCTTGAAGGGAAGGTCATGAATTATAGACTATATGGTCAGTTTCAGATATTTAGATGAATGTTATAACTGCTCGGTAATCCCTGAGAAGGGTGCGCATTTCAACAGGCGCATTGTGTTCAAACTTTCGGATGTCATCGGTATTGCGATATTTACCTAGTTAATAGACTACTGATATACGAGTTATTGATATGTGGCACGGAGGAATTATGGAAATATTCCTAGTGGGATGATCGTGCATGGAGGATGTGATAGCCATACGAGTGCTGGAGTTGTGATCAATTACGATGGTTCATGTGTACTTATTTGATTACTCCTGTATGATATGCTTGAATTAGAGGCATGTGACCATGCCAGGTGGATTATGTTATTGGCACGTGATTTGTTCGTATAGATCCATGTACTTATATTATTGGCACGTGAGTTATCCGTACGGGTCCAGATATTTATATTATTGATACTATAGCACGTGAGTTGTTCGTGCGAGTGATGTTAATGTGAGCTCTAGAAGAGCTGGTTACTGTTATTAAATTTGTGTGTCTTGGTTCTACTATATATAATGAGCTTATAGCATTGCAGTTGTGGTGGTGCTTGTTGAACTCGCTATACGGTTCTCTTCTTTGAGACATCTTCCATTTTGGGTACAAGGTTGCCCAGTTTTGGATTGAGTTGTATTGGTATGGCATATCAGTGATATAGTTTTATTTAATAATATAAGGTCATTGGACCTAGAATGGGTACTATCAGGTTTGATTACGATATATTGGGAGGATAATATTGAAAGTCGGCTTAGAAAGTGATTATGTTTCTGGTTGGGGGGGGAGGGCTCCATGACTTGTCAATCTGACAAGATGTTATGATATTTCGCGTGTTTCTTTCATTATCAGAAGTGTGCACAAGTTTTAGAATGAGGTTTTGTTGATATGGGGTTTAATACTATGGTGTTGCGAGCATGCGAGTTGTGTAGTATGTTAAGTGATTATATCTGGGGCTATGGTTATGGCTTGATACAACTTGTTCAGACTCATACAACGTGTTGATGTGAGATTCATGTCTTGAAAAGAAATTCTGAATGTTGGAAATTGAATTCCAAAGTTTATGGGCTAAGGTTGAAGTCAGTCTTCAGTTACATGGTATTGTCAAACCTACATGGAATAGGGTGGCATGGGATCACCCCCGGGTACGTGCGTGGTAAGATGGAATAGTGAGTTGACGGCATAGAAACAACTCTTAGCACGTTCGAGGACGAACATAGGTTTAAGTATGGGAGAATGTAACGACCAGGTCGGTCGTTTCGAGTATAATAAACTTGTTTCCCCCATTTGCTGCTCAATTTATGCCTTATAGTTGATTTATGACTTATCGGGTTAGTTGGTTCGAGTCCGGAAGCATTTCGGAGTGAAATAAGATACTTAGTCTCATAATTCAAAACTTAAGTTGGAAAAGTTAACCGAATGTCGACTTATGTGTCAACGACATCAGATTTAAATTTTGGTGATTCCAATAGCTCTGTATGGTAATTTTGGACTTAGGAGAGTGTCCGGAAAATTAATTGGAGGTCCGTAGTAGAATTAGACTTGAAATGCCGAAAGTTGAATTTTTGAAAAGTTTGACTGGGGGTTGAATTTTTGAAAAGTTTGACTGGGGGTTGACTTTTTGATATCGGGGTCGGAATCGGATTCTAAAAATTAGAATACCTCTGTTATGTCATTTATGACTTGTGTGCGAAATTTGAGGTCAATCGGATGTGATTTGATAGGTTCCGACGTCGTTTGTAGAAATTGGAAGTTTCAAAGTTCATTAGGCTTTAATCTATGTGTGATTCGTGTTTTTAGTATTGTTGGATGTGATTTGAGAACTTGACTAAGTTCGTATGATGTTTTAGGACTTGTTGGTTTATTTGGTTGAAGTCCCGGGGGCCTCGGGTGAGTTTCGGATGGTTAACGGATCAAATTTGGACTTAGAACAAAGTTGGAAATTTGCTGCCTACTAATGTAATTGCACCTATGGAGTTTGGCTCGCAGGTGCTAGCCCGCAGAAGTGAGCTTGACAAGCACAGAAGCGGCAAGGGGTTGGTGAGGCAGAGTGCGCAGTGCGAGAATTTTACCGCACCTGCGAGGCCACATGTGCGAGAAGGAACGCATAGAAGCGGAGAGAGCATTTTGGGCGATCGCAGATGCGATTAATCTGGTCGCAGGTGCGACAGGCCCTAGACAGAAAAAAATGGAGAAGTTCCGAGTTTTGCCATTTTTGGACCTTCAAGCACTGGTTTTGGGGCGATGTTCAGAGAGAATTCAAGGGGAACTTGAGATTCGAGGCGTTTGGAGGCAATTCACGAGGCAAGGGCATAGCGGAGTAAAGAATTACACGGTTTGAGGTAAGTAACACTTCTAAACTTGGTTCTGAGGGTATGAATGCCCGAATTTGGTATGATATAAATTGTTTGAAGATGACACACACAATAGGTGACGAGCATGTGGACGCGCACCATAGAAATTGTGTCTTGAATAAATCCTGTGCAGTTGTAAAATTTATGAATCATGTTATTATCTGAATATGTTCCACATGTTAGAGAAATTGAGGTGAGGCTTTTATTAAAGATCATGTTTAGTCTACGTGCCAATAATTTGGGACCCATGGGATCGTGGTGCTCTTGAATTAAATTATATCAAAAATATACATTTCATGCTCAGTCATATTCGTCCATTGTGAGGATATTTATGGGATCGAGCTGCGCGCCGCAGCAGTCCATATTGGCTTTATATATGTTATCATTAAATGGATCGGGGTTTTCCACCTGCAGCAGGCCAGAATGGCTTTATACATTATTATTTTATGGATCGGGACTGCCCGCCTACAGCATGCCTTATAGGCTTTATTATTTTATGGATCGAGGCTGTCCGCCTGCATTAGGCCTTATAGGCTTTGTTATTATAGGGATCGGGACTGCCCGCATGCAGTAGGCCATATCGGTTGTATATCACGCTTGGGCTGAAGGATCCCCCCAGGGCATGGACTTGCCTTACTTACGATGATTATATATATATATTCGGGATGGATTTTCCCAAGGCATGGACTTGCCTTACTTATTTATATTATAATGAATTTACCTGGACATGGATCTTGTCCGTATCATTTACATTTGGGGATAAATTACCTCAGGGCTGGATTGGCCTTATACGATACTAAGTGACTGACTGTCAGTCGATATGTATTTATATACGGGTTGGAACACCCCTGGGCTGGATTGGCCATAAACAATACCGAGTGACCGAATAATTTGTGACCAGTATTTACATGAGGTCTTTCTACTGAGATGTCATATTGCTCATATCATGCAGTATTAATCTATTTCACTTGTATTGAGTTTAATTGTTGAACTTGAAAGCATGCCTATATTTTTGTACCATTATTTATATTAGGTACTTGCGAAGCTCGTCACCACTTTCAGCCCAGATGTTAGTTTTGTTACTTATTGAGTTGGTTGTACTCATACTACACTCTGCACCTCGTGTGCAGATCCAGGTGCTTCCAGATACGACAACTGCTAGATTTCAGAGTTACTTCTGTTGATCAAGGTAGTTGCTTGACGTCCGCAGACTTGATTCTCTTCATGTTTAGTTATTGTACTGTTCTATAATTTCACTCAACGATTTTTATCAGTCAGACTTCGTATTCATTTAGATACTTATGTACTCAGTGACACCGGATTTTGGGAGTTTATATTTGTATTTGAGATTTCTTCCGCTGAATTTAATTATTTTGTTTTCAAATTTAAAAGATATGGTGGTTTATTAAGATTGTGGGCTTGCCTATTATTGAGATAGGCGCCATCACGACTGGTGAGATTTTGGGTCTTGAAATATATATATATATACAGTTAACCTTCGCGCACTTATCTCATTCTCACCCGATATGTATATGTAGAGCAAATCAATTGGCACAGCAACACCCTTCGTGCATTTATCTCTTTTTCACCGAGCATACATATAACAGTACCAACTAGGTGAGAGAAATGCAAATAACAATAAAAGAAATAAAGTGGGAGGCACAGAGGAAGCAACAACGACTACAAGTCACATAGAAAGCATAGGTGTACAATAACATCTCAAGAAAAAGGCATGAATGCATACACAACGAAAAGATATCACAATATAATGTATGTCTCTTAAACTTGCCTGCACGGAAACACCCTTCATGCCATGAACATATGATAATATAAAAATAATGGCACGATATCACCCTTCGTTCTTTTACTCTCATCCTTACGTGATAATGTAATTGAAATTACACGGCATCACCCTTCGTACTTTACACTCTCAAATGGCACGACATCACCCTTCGTGCTTTACACTCTCAAATGGCATGACATCACCCTTCGTGCTTTACACTCTCAAATGGTATGGCATCACCCTTCATGCTTTACACTCTTCCTTACCAAGAATATGTATATCATTAACAAGCAAGGTAGGAAGCATAAATAACATCAAGGAGAGTGTTTAAACCACCCTTACCAAGCACATGTATATCATTAACAAGCGAGGTAGGAAGAATAAATAACATCAAGGAGAGTGTTTAAATGACAACACAATACAATAATTCATATCAGAATTTGCCCACTCACCACAACCAAATTCCAAAGATGTAGCAAAATCAATAAATTTCTCAACAAATAGTCCAATGCTCCACACAACGTATATAAAACCTCAAAAACAACAACAAAGATGGAAAAGTAACTTAGCATAGGACAACACATTCTTTAATCCAAATTTTGATAAATATATTAACGCCTCAATTTAAACTTATTTAATTAATTATTTGCAGATGAAAAATCCATAATGAAATTATTTTCAAGAATTGTCAACCCAACTAACAACGATATTTCTCATAAAAATCAAAGTGAAAATCACACCAAATTATCATATAAAAACAACCTCGACAAACAAGGAATGAGGCATGACAAATAAAAGATTTACTATGTTCCAACAATTTTTCAATTTAATACATAAGGGCGTCTACGAATTTCAACCAATGTAATTTGCACATATAAACCAAGTACTTACTCGTCACCTCGCGCACATGGTTTTGTATTATACAATTTTCACATAATACTCAATGCCTTAGGGGTAATTTCCCCACTCAAGATTATGCAAGATACTGTGATGACCCGAAAGGTCACCTTATGTTTTAGAACTCGAATCTATGCTCTTAAGCCTTAAAATTCTCATTTTTATTCTCCTCGATTTGCGTGCGCAGTCCGAGTAGGTTTCCGAAAAGATTTTATGTTGAAAACTAATGAAAATAAGAATTTTTGCCTTAAAAGTTGATTTTAGTTGACTTCGGTCAACATTTTTAGTAAACGGGCCCGGATCCAAGCTTTGACCATCCCGGTAGGTCCGTATCGAATTATGGGACCTGGGCGTATGCCCATAATCGAATTTGGAGGTCCCTAGCTTGAGTTATAAATTTTTGATGAAAATTAAAAGTTTAGAAATTATTAGTTTTAAGAATTGATTGATATTTGGCATTGTTAGTATCGGGTTCGTATTTTGGTTTCGGAGTCCGGTACAGGTTCATTATGATATTTAAGATATGCCTGTGAAATTTGGTGAGAAATAGAGTTGATTTGACGTGATTCGGACGCCCAGTTGAGAAATTAGAAGTTTTAAAGTGTTCTTGAGAATTTCATTTGAATTGGTGCTAAATTTAGAGTTCTAGGTGTTATTTTGATGATTTCATCGCGCGAGCAAGTTCGTATGATATTTTTAGACTTGTGTGCATGTTTTGTTTGGAGCCCCGAGGGTTCGGGTGAGTTTCGGATAGGCCACGGGATGTTTTGGACTTTGGAAATCTAGTTTTTCTGCAAAATTTGTGTTCTTCCATGTCCTTCTTCGCGTTCGCGAAGGTACTCTCGCGAATGCAAAAAGTAATCTGGTGAGGCTGAGAATTCTTCTTCGCGAACGCGAAGGCCTGGTCGAGAACGCGAAGTGATGGGGGATTTACCCTTCGCGAACGCGACCTGTTCATCGCAAACGCGAAGCACTTGGGGACCTGGGGGAGGGTTGGTCGTTCCTTCATCGCGAACGCGAGCAACGTCTCGCAAACGTGAAGGCCAGGGGGGGGGTAACCATCGTGAACGCGATCTCGGTCTCGCGAACGCGAAGGCTTGGCAGCCAGTACCCTTCGCGAATGCGGCAGTGGTCTCGCGAACGCGGCAGTGGTCTCGCGAACGCGATGAACACTATCGCCCAATGCATAAAACAGAATCAAACACGGGTTTAAGCCATTGCTTCAACATTTTCAAGAACCAAACGGGTAGAGACGATTTTCAAGAGTCATTTTCTTCCCCAAAGTGTTGGTAAGTGATTCTAAACTATTGTTTTTTCCAATTACCCATTACATTTCTTAAAATTTCAACCTAAAATCTAGAGTTTTCATGGTAGAATTAGGGGTCAGGGTAGAAAATAGGGATTTTAGGAATTTGGGGATTTAGACCTCAATTTGAGGCCGGATTCCAAAACTAATTACATATTCGGGATCGGGGGTGAATGGGTAAAAAGATTTTGGTCCGAACCTCGAGTTTTGACCAAGCCGGCCCGGGGTCGAGTTTTTGACTTTTTGGAAGAAAAATTGGAAAATTTTAATTTATGCAATATAATTGATTCCTTTAGCAATATTTGATATTATTGAGTCATTTTTGAATAGATACGAGTGGTTTGGCAGTGAATTCCAAAAGAAAAGCTGTGATTGAGAATTAAGTGGTCTTCGGAGCGAGGTAAGTGTTGTGTCTAACTTTGACTTGAGGGAATTAGGAACCTTAGATTACTTGCTAAGTGAAATTCATGTGAGCGGCGAATATGTGAGGTGACGAGTACTTATGCGCCGCCAAATTCACCTGTTTTTCCATGTTTCTCTATTTTTCTTATAATGTCTTTTCCTATGTCAAATTGCTACGTGTTATACTAGTATTGTTCAATTTATCGTTCTTATCATGTTTACGGATTTCCTAGTGATAATTGAGTTTTTATTTCAAAGTTGAGATTGATATTATGGAACCAAATGTGGAAGTAAGGTTTGTAGTTGTTATTCTATCTCCATGTTATTATTTATGCATTGCATTATGGTAAGGGAGAGTGTTAATGCACGAAGGGTGATGCCGTGCCATATTGTGAGTGTTAATGCACGAAGGGTGATGCCGTGCCATATTGTGAGTGTTAATGCCCGAAGGGTGATGTCGTGCCATATTGTGAGTGTTAATGCACGAAGGGTGATGTCGTGCCATGATATGAGAGTAAAAGCACGAAGGGTGATGTCGTGCCGTTTCTATTAATTTTATGGTGAAATTGAGAGTAAAAGCACGAAGGGTGATGCCGTGCATTTTTCTTTACTGTATTCACTATTCCTGTTGATTCATGGTATATTGAATGCTCCGGTGAGCATTTTGTTGTAGTTCTTTATCTTGTATTCCCCTTAGTATGTTTTCCCTCCCGACATTTCCTGTTAGTTCTTCATTCCTGTTATTTGCGTATACACTGTTAAATTGTACAAGTTGATTATAGTTGCCTTGCTTTAGCCTCGTCACCACTTCGTCGAAGTTAGACTCGACACTTACCAGTACATGGGGTCGGTTGTACTGATACTGCACTCTGCACTTTCTGTACAGATTTTGATACTGGCTCTAGTTGATCGGGATTTTTGCTATTGGCCGTTGTCCGGATTCTCAAGGTAGATCTATCGGCGTCCACAAACCTTGAAGTCCCCGTATATCATTTTATGTCCTACTATTTTTCTTTCATTCAGACAGTTATATTTCTTTCAGACTATTACTTGTAGTAAATTCTAGAATGCTTGTGAATTGTGACTCCAGATCCGGGTAGTAGAAATTAATACAGTTTTATGATATTCCGCCCTTATTATATTTCATTTTAGTTAATTATTGTTATTTACTGAATGGAAATAAGGAACTGGTTTAATGATTCTCTAACGTTGGCTTGCCTGGCAAGTGAAATGTTAAGCGCCATCACGATCCCGTCGGTGGGAAATTTTGGGTCGTGACAGTTGGTATCAGAGCACTAGGTTGCTTAGGTCTCTCGATTCACGAGCAAGCATAGTAGAGTTTGGAGGATCGGTACGGAGACGTCTGTGCTTATCTTCCAGACGCTATGAAGTTTAGGAACAAGTTTCACTTCTTTTCTTCTCTGTCGTGCGATTTTGCTTTCTTAATGTTGATTGAACTCTTCTACTCTTATTCTCTTGTAGATGGTGAGAACATGTACCGCTTCCTCAGCTGAGCAGTAGCTAGAGCCTCCAGTGACAGCTCCTACGTGGGGCAGAGGTCGAGGCTGAGGCCGTGCCAGGGGCAGGGCTCAACCTAGGGCCCGAGCAGCAGCCCCAGCAGTGGAGCCTCAGATAGAGATTGACGAGGAGGTTCCAGCCCAGACTATTCCTGTCGGACCAGCTCAGGTTCCGGAGGGGTTCATTGCTACCCCAGTACTTCAGGACGCTTTGGTCCGTTTGGTAGGCCTTATGGAGAGTGTGGCCCAGACTGGCGCATTTCCCATGGCACCAGCAGTCTCACAGGCTGGAGAAGGAGCCCAGACTCCTACCACTCCCGCTCCGGAGCAGATAGCTCCCCAGTATTAGGCTCCAGCAGCTCAGCCAGTCGGATTAGTTCAGCCGGTTATTACGGCAGAGGTCGGAGATGGGCCAGCTATGTCTTCTGAGGCTTTATGGAGATTGGACATGTTTACCAAGCTCTTTCCTGTTCACTTCAGTGGTGCTCCTTCAGAGGACCCCCAGGAGTATGTTGATAGCTGTCACGAGGTTCTACGGAACATGGGTATAGTGGTGACCAATGGGGTCGATTTTGTTGCATTTCAGATGACTGGTTCCGCCAATAAATGGTGGAGAGATTACTTGTTGACCAGACCAGCTGGGTCGCCTGCTCTTACTTGGGACCAGTTCTCCCAGCTCTTTATAGAGAAGTTTCTGCCTATCACATTGAGAGAGGAGCGTCGCCGTTAGTTTGAGCATCTCCAGTAGGGCGGTATGACGGTTACTCAGTATGAGACCCGTTTTGTGGATTTAGCCCGTCATGCTATTCTTCTGCTTCCTACCGAGAGACAGAGAGAGAGGGTGAGGAGGTTTATTGATGGACTTGCTTAGCCTATCAGATTGCAGATGGCTAAGGAGACTGGGAGTGAGATTTCTTTTCAGGCAGCTGCTAATGTCGCCAGACGAGTCAAGATGGTTCTTACTTAGGGAGGTCAGGGGTCTGACAGGAGGCCTCTTCATTCCGGTGAGTTTAGCGGTGCCTCATCTAGAGGCAGGAGTATTTTTGGTAGAGGCCATCCTCCCAGGCCGTTTCATTCCGCGCTCCAGGCATCCCATGGTGCCTCAGGTGGTCGTGGCCCTCGGATGCATTATTTCGACTAGCTAGCCTATAGTGCACCACCAGCTCCTAGTAGTGCACCTCCACTCCAGAGTTATCAGGGTGGTTATTCAGGTCGACAGGGTCAGTTTCAGGGTCAGCAATCACAACAGCCGAGGTTATGTTATACTTGTGGTGATCTGAGGCATATTACTAGATTTTACCCTCGGGCAATGGGCAGCTCACAGAATCAGAGTTCTCATGCCATGGTTCCGGCACCAGTTGCTGCAGCACCTGCTCAGCCAGTCAGAGGCAGGGGTCAGGCAGCCAGAGGTAGGGGCCAGACAGTTAGAGATGGAGGTCATGCCGTTAGAGGTGGAGACTAGCTAGCTAGAGGCCATCCCAGGGACGTAGTTCAGGGTGGTGGGGCCTAGCCTCGGTGTTATGCTTTCCCAGCCAGGCCTGAGGCTGAGTTATCTGACGTTGTTATCACAGGTACTGTTTCAGTTTGCAGCAGAGATGCTTCAGTTCTATTTGATCCGGGATCTACTTACTCCTATGTGTCATCCTATTTTGCTTCCTATTTGGTTGTGCCCCGTGATTCTTTGAGTGCTCCTATGTATGTGTCCACACCAGTGGGAGATGCTATTGTTGTAGATCGTGTTTATCATTCGTGTGTGGTCACCATTGGGAGTCTTGAGACTCATGTAGATCTTCTACTTCTTGACATCGTTGATTTTGATGTCATACTGGGTATGGATTGGCTGTCACCTTATCATACTAAATTAGATTGTCACGCCAAGACGGTGACCTTAGCCTTGCAAGGGTTGCCTCGATTATAATGGAGAGGGAATCTTGGCCATTCTTCCAGCAGGGTTATCTCTTATATGAAGGCTCGGCATATGGTCGAGAAGGGGTGTCTAGCTTATTTGGCTTATGTCTGCGATTCTAGTGTGGAGGTTCCTTCCATAGATTCGATGCCGGTTGTTCGTGATTTTCCAGAGACGTTTCCTGCAGACCTGCCGGGGATGCCACCCGACAGGGATATTGATTTCTGCATTGATTTGGCTCCGAGCACTCAGCCTATTTCCATTTCGCCATATCGCATGGCCCCGCCAGAGTTGAAAGAATTGAAGGAGCAGTTGCAAGATTTGCTTGATAAGGGATTCATTAGACCTAGTGTCTCGCCCTGGGGTGCACCTGTGTTGTTTGTGAAGAAGAAAGATGGATCGATGAGGATGTGTATAGATTATCGGCAGTTGAACAAAGTCACCACCAAGAACAAATATCCATTGCCGAGGATTGATGATTTATTTGATCAACTTCAATGTGCCAAGGTGTTTTCAAAGATTGATTTGAGATCTGGCTACCATCAGTTGAGGATTAGGGCATCCGATGTTCCTAAGACAACTTTTCAGACTCGGTATGGGCATTATGAATTTCTAGTGATGTCATTTGGGCTAACAAATACCCCAGCAACATTCATGAATTTGATGAACCGGGTGTTCAAACCCTACTTGGATTCCTTTGTGATTGTGTTTATTGATGATATCTTGATCTACTCCCGCAGTTGAGAGGAGCATGAGCAGCACCTTCGGATCGTCCTTCAGACTCTGAAAGACAACCAGTTATATGTTAAGTTCTCAAAATGCGAGTTTTTGTTGAGTTCAGTTGCTTTCTTGGGTCACGTCGTATCAGCAGCGGGTATTCAGGTGGATCCTAAGAAGATTGAGGCAGTCCAGAACTGGCCTAGACCCATATCAGCTACAGAGATCCGTAGTTTCTTGGGTTTGGCGGGCTATTACCGTCGATTCGTAAAGGGGTTTTCATCCATAGTAGCCCCATTGACCAGATTGACCCAGAAGGGTGCCCCGTTCAGGTGGTCAGACGAGTGTGAAGCGAGCTTTCAGAAGCTCAAGACTACTTTGACCACGACACCGGTATTGATGCTACCCACAGGTTCAGGATCTTTTACAGTATATTATGACGCATCTCGTATTGGTCTGTGTGCGGTATTGATGCAGGATGGCAAGGTTATTGCCTATGCTTCACGGCAGCTAAAGGTTCACGAGAAAAATTACCCTGTTCATAATCTAGAGCTGGCAGCCATTGTTCACGCGCTGAAGATTTGGAGGCACTATCTTTACGGCGTGCCATGTGAGGTATTCACTGATCATTGGAGCTTGCAGTATTTGTTCAAGCAGAAGGAACTTAATTTGAGGCAGAGGAGGTGGCTGGAGCTATTGAAAGACTATGATATCACCATATTGTATCATCCCGGGAAGGCCAATGTGGTGGCCGATGCTTTGAGTAGAAAGTCAGTCAGTATGGGTAGCCTTGCATATATTCCAGTTGGTGAGAGACCGCTTGCATTGGATGTTCAGGCCTTGGCTAACCAGTTTGTGAGGTTAGATGTTTTAAAGCCCAGCCGTGTTCTAGCTTATACAGTCTCTCGGTCTTCCTTGTTTGAGTGCATCAGAGATCGGCAGGATGATGATCCTCATTTACTTGTCCTTAGAGACACAGTGCGGCACGGTGGTGCCAAGCAGGTTACTGTTGGAGATGACGGAGTTTTGAGGATGCAGGGTCGTATTTTTGTGCCTAATATGGATGGACTTCGTGAGTTGATCCTTGAGAAGTCCCACAGTTCCCGGTATTTTATTCATCCGGGCACCGCCAAGATGTATCAGGACTTGAGGCAGTATTATTGGTGGAGGCGAATGAAGAAAGACATAGTTGCCTATGTAGCTAGGTGCCTAAATTGCCAGCAGTTAAAGTGTGAGCATCAGAGACCTGGTGGTTTACTTCAGAGGTTAGATATTCCTGAGTGGAAGTGGGAGCGTATCACTATGGACTTTGTTATTGGACTCCCACGGACACAGAGGAAGTTCGATGCAGTTTGGGTCATTGTGGACAGGCTGACTAAGTCAACGCATTTCATTCCTGTGGCAGTTACCTATTCCTCGGAGCGGTTAACAGAGATTTATATTCGTGAGATCGTCCGTCTTCACGGTGTGCCTGTGTCTATCATTTCTGATCGAGGTACGCAGTTTACCTCGCACTTTTGGAGGGCAGTTCAGCGTGACTTGGGTACGCGGGTTGAGTTGAGCACAACATTTCATCCTCAGACGGACGGGCAGTCCGAGCGTACTATTGAGATCTTGGAGGATATGCTCTGCACCTGTGTTATTGACTTTGGGGGTTCTTGGGATCAATTTTTGCCATTAGCGGAGTTTGCCTACAACAACAACTACCAGTCGAGCATTCAGAT
This sequence comes from Nicotiana tabacum, assembly GCF_000715075.1. NCBI lineage: Eukaryota > Viridiplantae > Streptophyta > Magnoliopsida > Solanales > Solanaceae > Nicotiana > Nicotiana tabacum. The sequence goes on along the minus strand of NC_134092.1, from coordinate 90,059,160 downwards.
GGCTTCCTATGAGGCATTATATGGTAGACGGTGTAGGTCGCTAGTTGGGTGGTTCGATCCAGGGGAGACTCGGTTATTAGGTACAGATTTAGTTCAGGAGGCCTTGGACAAGGTCAAGATTATACAAGATCGACTTCGTACAGCTCAATCCAGCCAAAAGAGTTATGCTGACTGTAAAGTTCGTGATATTGCATTCATGGTTGGAGAAAGAATATTGCTTCGGGTATCGCCCATGAAGGGTGTTATGAGATTTGGGAAGAAGGGCAAGTTGAGCCCTAGGTATATCGGGCCATTTGAGATCCTCGAGAGAGTAGGGGAGGTAGCTTATCGACTTGCGTTGCCTCCAGGGTTATCCTCAGTTCATCCGGTATTCCATGTGTCTATGCTCTGAAAATTTCATGGTGACCCATCCCACGTGTTAGATTTCAGCTTTGTCCAGTTGGACAAGGATTTGACTTACGAGGAGGAGCCGGTGGCCATTCTAGACCGGCAGGTTCGTCAGTTGAGGTCAAAGAGTTACCCTTCAGTTCGAGTGCAGTGGAGAGGTCAGCCTATTGAGGCAGCTACTTGGGAGTCCAAGTCCGATATGCGGAGTAGATATCCCCACCTTTTCACCAGCTCAGATATTTTTCTATGTCCGTTCGAGGACGAACGGTTGTTTTAGAGGTGGAGAATGTGATGACCCGAAAGGTCATCTTATATTTTAGAACTCGAATCTGCACTCTTAAGCCTTAAAAATCTCATTTTTACCCTCCTCGATTTGCGTGCGCAGTCCGGGCAGGTTTCCGAAAAGCTTTTATGTTGAAAACTAATAAAAATAAGAATTTTTGCCTTAAAAGTTGATTTTAGTTGACTTCGATCAACATTTTTGGTAAACGGGCCCGGATTCATGCTTTGACGGTCCCGGTAGGTCCATATCGAATTATGGGACCTGGGCGTATGCCCAGAATCGAATTTGGAGGTCCCTAGCTTGAGTTATGAATTTTTGATGAAAATTAAAAGTTTGGAAATTATTTGTTTTAAGAATTGATTGATATTTGGCATTGTTAGTATCGGGTCCGTATTTTGGTTTCGGAGCTCGGTACAGGTTCATTATGATATTTAAGACATGCCTGTGAAATTTGGTGAGAAATGGAGTTGATTTGACGTGATTCGGACATCCAGTTGAGAAATTAGAAGTTTTAAAGTGTTCTTGAGAATTTCATTTGAATTGGTGCTAAATTTAGAGTTCTAGGTGTTATTTTGACGATTTGATCCCGCGAGTAAGATCGTATGATATTTTTAGACTTGTGTGCATATTTGGTTTGGAGCCCCGAGGGCTCGGGTGAGTTTCGGATAGGCCACGGGATGTTTTGGACTTTGAAAATCTGGTTTTTCTGCAGAATTTGTGTTCTGGCATGTCCTTTTTCGCGTTCGCGAAGGTACTCTCACGAACGCGAAGAGTAATCTGGTGAGGCTGAGAATTCTTCTTCGCGAACGCGAAGACCTGGTCGAGAACGCGAAGTGATGGGGGATTTACCCTTCGTGAACACGACCTGTTCATCGCGAACGCGAAGCACTTGGGGACCTGGGGGAGGGTTGGTCGTTCCTTCATCGCGAACGCGAAGGTCAGGGGGGGTAACCATCGCGAACACGAGCTGGGTCTCGCGAACGTGAAGGCTTGGCAGCCAGTACCCTTCGCGAACGCGACAGTGGTCTCGCGAACGCGATGAACACTCTCGCCCAGTGCATAAAATAGAATCAAACACGGGTTTAAGCCATTTCTTCAACATTTTCAAGAACCAAACGGGTAGAGGCAATTTTCAAGAGTCATTTTCTTCCCCAAAGTGTTGGTAAGTGATTCTAAACCATTTTTTTCAATTACCCATTACATTTCTTAAAATTTTAACCTAAAATCTAGAGTTTTCATGGTAGAATTAGGGGTTAGGGTAGAAAATAAGGATTTCAGGAATTTGGGGATTTAGACCTCAATTTGAGTTCGGATTCCAAAACTAATTACATATTCGGGCTCGAGGGTGAATGGGTAAAAGGATTTTGGTCCGAACCTCGGGTTTTGACCAAGCCGGCCCATGGTCGAGTTTTCGACGTTTTGGAAGAAAAATTGGAAAATTTTAATTTATGCAATATAATTGATTCCTTTAGCAATATTTGATATTATTGAGTCATTTTTGAATAGATACGAGTTGTTTGGAAGTGAATTCCAAAAGAAAAGTTGTGATTGAGAATTAAGTGGCCTTCGGAGCGAGGTAAGTGTTGTGTCTAACCCTGACTTGAGGGAATTAGGAACCTTAGATTACTTGCTAAGTGAAATTCATGTGAGCGGCGTATATGTGAGGTGACGAGTACTTATGCACCGCCAAATTCACCTGTTTTTCCATGTTTCTCTATTTTTCTTATAATTTCTTTTCCTATGTCAAATTGCTACGTGTTATACTAGTATTGTTCAATTTATCGTTCTTATCATGTTTACGGATTTCCTAGTGATAATTGAGTTTTTATTTCAAAGTTGAGATTGATATTATGGAACCAAATGTGGAAGTAAGGTTTGTAGTTGTTATTCTATCTCCATGGTATTATTTATGCATTGCATTATGATAAGGGAGAGTGTTAATGCACGAAGGGTGATGCCGTGCCATATTGTGAGTGTTAATGCACGAAGGGTGATGCCGTGCCATATTGTAAGTGTTAATGCAGGAAGGGTGATGTCGTGCCATATTGTGAGTGTTAATGCACGAAGGGTGATGTCGTGCCATATTGTGAGTGTTAATGCACGAAGGGTGATGCCGTGCCATGATATGAGAGTAAAAGCACGAAGGGTGATGTCGTGCCATTTTTATTAATTTTATGGTGAGATTGAGAGTAAAAGCACGAAGGGTGTTGCTGTGCATTTTTCTTTACTGTATTCACTATTCCTGTTGATTCATGGTATACTGACTGCTCCGGTGAGCATTTTGTTGTAGTTCTTTATCTTGTATTCCCCTCAGTATGTTTCCCCTCCCGACATTTCCTGTTAGTTCTTCATTCCTGTTATTTGCGTATACACTGTTAAATTGTACAGGTTGATTGTAGGTGCCTTGCCTTAGCCTCGTCACCATTTCGTCGAAGTTAGGCTCGACACATACCAGTACATGGGGTCGGTTGTACTGATACTGCACTCTACACTTTCTGTGCAGATTTTGATACCGGCTCTGGTTGATCGGGATTTTTGCTATTGGCCGCTGTCCGGAGACTCAAGGTAGATCTGTCGGCGTCCACAGACCTTGAAGTCCCCGTCTATCATTTTATGTCCTACTATTTTTCTTTCATTCAGAGAGTTGTATTTCTTTCAGACTATTACTTGTAGTAAATTCTAGAATGCTCCTGAATTGTGACTCCAGATCCGGGTGGTAGTAATTAATACAGTTTTATGATATTCCGCACTTATTATATTTTATTTTAGTTAATTATTGTTATTTACTGAATGGAAATAAGGAATTAGTTTAATAATTTTTTAACGTTGGCTTGCCTGGTAAGTGAAATATTAGGCGCCATCACGGTCCCGTTGGTGGGAAATTTGAGTGCATCAGATACTTACCTCGATTTGCAACCAAATTCAAGATTCCAATAAACCTTTGTCTCACGAATTCATGTCCAAAATGCTAAAATCTAGTCATAAACAATTCAATATACTAAATAAAAATCGTAGGAATTGGTTCCATTTGAATTTACTAATTTTCCGGATTAAATCCAAAATTCCTTTTTAAAAATGACCATGGGACCCACATATCAAATCCAGGAAGAACTCACGAAAATCAAACACCCGTTCCGATACGAGTTCAACAATACAAAAATTATCGAATTCCGATATCGAATTGACCTCCAAATCTTCATTTTATATTTTTGGAAGATTTTATAAAAATCTAATTTTTCTTCCATAAATTCACGGATTCATGAAATATAATCAATATAGGATAAGGAACACTTACCCCAATGCTTTTCCGTGAAAATCGCCCAAAAATCGCCTAAACCGAGCTACCCAAACTCAAAACTGAGTAAAAATAGCAAAACTCCCCGTTTTATGGGGTTTTTATGTTCGGGGCGCTGCAGGTGGTGTGGGGCGCTGCCTGTGGCACCGTGTCCAGTACTTCCAGCAGTCCCAGTGCCAGGGATAGCGCCCCACGCTACCCTGGAAGCTGACAACGACAGGAAATATTTTCCGACACGAAAATGGGTATAACTCTCTCATACGATGTCTGAATTCGACGATTCTTTTTGCTGTGGCTCCGAAATTTCAATACGGGTCTAATTCTTCAATCAAAAATGAATTTGGATATCATTTGCTTAATGTGATACCACTTATTCTTGAAAAAACGACGTCAAAACATTCTAGAATTATCCAGATTCTACATTCGATGCCAAAACCTATCAAATCAAGTCCGATTGACCTCGAATTTTGTGCACAAGTCATAAATGATATAACGGACCTATAAAAATTTCCATAACTAGATTCCGACCCCGATATCAATAAAGTTGACTCCCGGTCAAACTTTCAAACCTTCTATTTCTAACTTTCGCCATTTCAAGCCAAAATCAATTACGGACTTCCAAATAAATATTCGGACATACTCCTAAGTTCAAAATCACCATACAGAACTATTGAAATCATAAAAATTCTATTCCCGAGTCGTTTTCTCAAAAGTCGACTCTCTGGTCAACTCTTTTCTTTTAAGCTTCTTAAATAAGAATTGTTCTCCCAATTTGATCCCGAATCGTCCGAAAATCAAACTCAACCACACAAGCAAGTCATAATACGTATTACGAGGTTGCTCGAGATCTTAAGCCACTGAACGGGGTGCTAATTCTCAAAATGATAAGTTGTGTCGTTACAGCTCCGAAGTTCTATAACCGGCTCTGAAGCCTCTCTAATACCTCAAACCGACGCCCGTTGATCCAAAACTATTCAAACAAATGTCCAAACCAATCAAAATACACTCTAATACCCATAATTGATCAATTTATATTAATTCCCAACTCCGCTCGAAAAGTTTATAAAATCCCCTCTGGCACACGTGCCCGGATTCCGAAAATTTTTGAAGATAAACTTTACCTATAACACCATGAACTCAAATATATAACTTATCCCAAATTCTATGTCCAATTTCATGGTTTAAATCTAAAAATACCAATTCTAGGTTTTCTACCAAAATCCCACAATTTCTACTAATTTTTATGCTCTAATCCACATATAAACTATTTATTTAACTTGTAATAGGTAGGAATCACTTACCTTATGTTGCTCGATGAAAATATTCCCTTGAAGCTCTCCGAATTCGCCCAAACCAAGAGAGAAATGAGTGAAATGAGCAAAAATCTCGATTTAAAACAATCTGCCAAGGCCAGCCTTTCATCGCGATCGCAATCGCGAAGGCTGAAACAACAGCCTCCAAAATTTCCTCTACTCGTTTGCGACCTCCTTGTCGTGTTTGCAAATCCCTAGACCCCTGCCACTTCACGTTCGCGGTCCACGAGCCGCGTTCGCATAGGCCAAACTGCTCCAAGCCCAGCTCCCCATTTCATTCTACGCGTTCATGACTGCCCTTTTGCGTTCGCGTAGGTTCCTCAGGCCCTTTCTCCGCATTCACGACCTCTGTGTCGCGTTCACGATGAGTAATCTCTACCTTCCCTAGAAATCCTTCTTCGCGATCGCTTAATACCACTCATGATCGCGAAGCACGACACCAGCACCAGCAACATCATAACACCCAAACTTGGTTTGAAACCACCCTGAATCACACCCGAGGCCCCCGGGACCTCGTCTAATCACACCAACCAGTCCCAATACATAACACGAACCTGTTCGAGGCCTCAAATCACATCAAACAATGATAAAACCGTGAATCGCACCCCAATTCAAGCTTAGTGAACTTTAGAACTTCAAACATCTACATTTGACGTCGAAACCTATCAAATCAAGTCCGATTGACCTCAAATTTTGCACACAAGTCATAAATGACGTAACGGACCTATTTCAATTTCCAAAATTGAATTCCAACCCCTATATCAAAAAGTCAACTCCCTGGTCAAACTTCCAAACTTAAATTTCCTATTTTCGTCATTTCAAACCTAATGTAACTACAGACTTCCAAATAATTCTTCAGACACGCTCCTAAGTCCAAAATCACCATACAGATCTGTTGGAACTTTCAAATCCCGATTCCGAGGTCGTTTACTCAAAATTCAAACCTTAGTCAAATTCTTCCAACTTAAAGCTTCCGAAATTAGAATTTTTTTTCCAAATCAACTCCGAACTTCCCGAAATTTCATTCCAACCACACGTACAAGTCATAATATCTGAAGTGAAACTTTTCAAGGCCTCAAACTGCTGAACGATGTGCTAGAGTTCAAAATGACCGATCGGGTCGTTACAAGTAGCATATCTAATGAAAATAAAATCAATTATCTTTGGTCCTATTTTTATCCTTTTGGGTTTCGGAACCTGCACTTCTGTCGCACACTTTGAAGTAACTCAAGTTGGATTTTCTTCTTTTTTATTTCTCATATAGAATGAGTGAGTTTTACAATGGGAGATTCGATATAATATTCGGTTAGCTAAGTCTCTTATAGTTTCTTCCTCCAAAATATGGGGATATGGCCGATTTATACTTGAGTGTAGAGTCTCAAAATATTGTAGTAGTTGAAGAAGATTGTTCTAGTAATTAACGAAGATTACTCTAGTAGTTGAGAAAGACTACTTTAGTGGTTGAGAAAGATTTCTTTAGTAGTTATTGCATTATAAATGCAAAAGTTTTCAAGTTTGTTGTTGGCTGTCTAGTTGTGGCGAATGGCGCCTTTTGTGAGCCTCCAGCAACCCGAACTTATCAATAAAACATTCATCATTTCCTTGAATAATTAAATTTTTTCTTTCTGCAATTTCATTGGATTGGACATGTAAGAAAAATTTATTTGATGAATAATACCATATTCTAAACATATTTATTCAAAAGGAGATTCATATTCACCACCCCTATCGTTTTCTATCATTTTTATTTTCTTGTTAAGTTGCGTTTCAATTTCATTTTTGTATTGCTTGAATGCATCTATTGCTTCATCTTTACTATTAAGTAAGTAATCATAGCAGTATCTAGTGCTATTATCAATAAAATTAATGTAATATTTCTTTTCCCCGCGAGATAGTATTGACTTCATATCACAAATATCTCTATGTATTAAGTGTAAAAGTTCAGAATTCCTTTCAATTGACTTGTAAGAATGTTTAGCGTACTTAGATTCAACACATATTTGACTTTTTTTAATTGCATTCAAACTTAAGCAATACTTTCAAATTAATCATTGTGCGCAAGGTTTTATAATTAACACATCCCAAATATATATATGGCACATATTATTTGACTCAGGTAAGTAAGAAAAAGCTAAAATTTTATTATTGTCAACGACCATTACACTTAGTTTGAAAGTGCCCTCAGTAAGGTAACATTTTCCTACAAACATCTCATTCTTACTTATAACAACTTTGTCAGATACAAAAATATGCTTAAACCCGTTCTTGACGAGAAGTGCGGTAGAGACCAAATTCTTCCTTATTTAAAGACCATGGAGAACTTTGATCAGAGTCACTACCTTGTCAGAAATTATCTGAAAAAAATTTCACATCCTTCAATCTTGGCCGTTGCAGAATCCATAGAAAACGTCTTTTCGGGTGCAACAAGAGCATATGCAGCAAATACTTTTATAATAGCACAAACATAGTGAGTGGCTCCATCGTATCAAGTTGCATTCAGAAAGCATAACACACAAGTCATCAATCTTCTTATTCTTTTCAACCATGTTTGCTTGATCCTTTTTTCTTGTTTTTCTTTGGAGCACGACAATTTACAGACTTGTATCCACTTTTTCCTTAGTTGTCGAAATTTTCTTTGAACCTCTTCTTGCTCGGATTATTTTTCGGTCCAAAAGGCTTCTTCCTTTTTTTTTAATTATCTTGTGAAGCATATTCAATAATATTTCCCATGATTGTTGAGTTTTCACAAACTTTCTTTTCTGTAGCCTTATTGTCCTCTTCGATCCTCAACCGAACAATGAGATCTTCGAGCAACATCTTCTTGAGTTTGTGTTTTAAGAAATTTTTGAAGTCCTTCGATAGAGGAGGCAACTTCTCAATCAATGCCGCTACTTGAAATACTTCATTTATGACCAAACCTTAAATAAAAAATATATTAGTAATAATATAATTAATACTTTCAATAAAAGTATTAATTCAGGTTATATCTTCAACAAGAAGATCACTGATAATCACTTATAATTTTTGGACTTGGGTAATAACATGCGTGCTATCTACCATTTTATAGTTCAGAAATTTTGATGCTACAATATTCTTCAACCCAACATCTTCAGTTTTATATTTCTTTTCAAGCGCAGTTCATATATCTCTTGTCGTCTCCACATTACTCTAGACGTTATACAAATCATCTTCCATGCTCGAAGAATAAAATTCTTGCATAAAAGTCCAGAGTGCTTCCAAGCCTCAATTACAAGAAGAAGTTCATTATCAGGTCTTCGTTCTGGAAAAATTGTGACGTCTTTTTTAATAAACATCTTTAGGCTTAGGGTAGTCAAATAGAAAAATATCTTTTGCTGCTAGTGGTAGAAATCAATGCCGATTTTTTTGGGCTTTTCTACGGGTGCCAATGCCAGTGCATATGTTGTTCAACTTGTCGACGCATTGACAGTCACCATAGGAGCAGACTGATTTTTGTGCTCATTTGTCATTTCTGTAAAACAAATTAACATGAACGAATTTAATGTACGGTGAAGTTTTTATATCTTCAAACCGAATAAAACTGGAGTAGAAAATTGCGTAGATTTTAGTCTCCAACGGAGTAAAAATCATTAGGATTTTAATCTTCAAAGAAAAGATAATAAACAAAACAGAATAATGTTAAAACTTAAAAGATATAGTAGAAAATCACGAAGGTTTCAAAACTCGGAATAGAAAACCATACAGGTTTTAGTCTCCAGAATAATATATAAAATAAAAATATAGAATAAAAAATTAAGTTCGTTAAGCTTGTTATCTTTCTGTACTTGTAAACTAAAATTATGAAAACTTAAACAAAGAAAGAACAAAATAGAGAATAAACAGAATTATATCTAAACTCACTGAATTCATAGTGTTTCCTTAAGAAACTTAATTTTCTCCTAGTACCTAAGGTTTAGAATTATTTTCTCCTGGGTTAAAATACGAAAACCTCACTGGTGTAGCGGTACTTGAAACCCTAGTGACCAACGAACTCAAAAATTGATAGCATCAAACTTTGAAGAACTTACTGTTTAATATATAAAGTGATGCAAAAAGAAAGAGAGAGAGAGAGAGGGAGAGAGAGAGAACTTCAGAATTTTTTGTAAGGAATCCGAGAGAATGACCAGATATTTATAGAAAAATGTTTGAGTTGAACGGAAAGGTATAACTCAAATTTTGCAGCCTTTCAGGTGATCTTTCACAAAAATGGCTATTACGTAAATGACTATTTTTGCAAAAATAAAATGAGAAAATAAAATCGGAGGCAACATTAAATTACCGTTACAAAAGTGGTTATTAAATGTTAATAAAATATTAATATTAACAAATAAATTTGAACAAAAAATTAGTCAATCAATCATATCCGAAGACGAGCAACGACGCGAGGCTTGTCTTCTCAACTGTTTAAGAGCTAAAAAAAGTACAATTATATATAAACTCTCAAATATCTTTTCCTCCGATATGAGACAATGTTCTTTTATAAATGAGGAAAATTCAAAATTTTATTTCCCCCTCCATTTTCTATTCACACCATTTTTAGCTAAAACCCAACAAAACCAAAAATACAAATGCAACACAAGTGGATTATGTAGAAATTCAATGTTTTGATATTTGATTTTATCCGGTTATAGAAGAAAAAAAATCATAAAAATTGTTAAGAATCTTGATTCCTAAACTTATAAATTCAAATTTATACATTATTAATCGTATCATAAATGGATTGACAAAAATATATAGACTAATGTTAATTCTTCACCAACTAGGAATAATCTTATTGAGTAAAAGGATAGGAAGCGTAAATTAGAATTATATACAACGATTGAGTTTAATAATGTGAAAGGAAAAATATTTTATTATATATCTGAGAGTTCTCAACAAAATCACCACTTTTCTTCACACATAAAATAAGTTAGTAATACCCCTACTTATAATAATGCGAAACTTATGTCAACTAGAAACATGAAAATCTATTCCTATATTAATTCTGACTACAAATCCTATTTAGACAAGGTTAAATAAGGTGAAATACATAAAAAGCCCATTTAAGTTGTCTCTAACGATCAACCGAACACCTCAACTGAGGCTATTTTCAGCTAGACACTTTATTTATTCACTAAAGAAGATCAACTAAATACCTGACCATGTCAGCCCCCATCACGTGAAATGCACTCTCTGAGATGCGAATTACCTACCTAAAATTAGGGGTTTTTCTTTTCTTTTCCTAAAATAATGTGGACCCCACCTAATTTTCACACCTCCTTCTCCTCCAATTTGTTCAAGATTCAGTTTGTTAAATATACGAACTTCTTTACTAACCAAGAGAATTTATAATGGAGTTTTTGTTCTTATCCAGATTATTCACCGTGACAAAGAAGAAATTAAAGTGTGCAATGAGCTTTACAAGAATAAGACAAGACATGGAATACTTCGTTATTTTGGGGGGGGGGGGGTATGGGTAGTTTTAGTTAAAAAAAAAATTACCGTTTTTTAATAAGAGAGTGACTAGTATATATATACTTTTTAAAATTCATGTGTTATTTAATGATTGGTCGGTTTGACACGCCGTCCGCGATTGTAACTCACTCATGAGGTTTGTTGGATTCGGGTATTTAAGAGACATACTTTTTGTAAATGAATGAAGTGTCTAGCTGAAAACGACCTCAGTTGAGGTGTTCGGTCGATCGTTAAAGACAACTTAAAGGGGCGGTTTATATATTTCGCTATTAAATAAAGCAAATCCTAAATAACTAAGGTTTTCTACTACAACTTTGAGTTAGTTTTCCAATATTTTCCCGTAATTCAAAGTTGTATATGTTTGACTTGTTTGTATTGTTGTCTTGGAGCACTTTTCTCCAAATTCTACTTTTGTTGAAACACATGTCTCCAACCTTTGTTGATGCACTTTGTCACCAACACTCAATTTTGTGGAAGCACCTGTCTCCAACTCACGTTGATACACTTTGTCACCAACACCCAATTTTATTGAAGCACATGTCTTCAACTCTCATTGATGCACTTTGTCACCCACACCCAATTTTGTTGAAGCACCTGTCTCCAACTCCCGGTGATGCACTTTGTCACTAAAACCCGATTTTGTTGAAGCACATGTCTCCAACTCCCGTTGATGCACTTTGTCAGCAACACTCGATTTTGTTGAAGCAGCTGTCTTCAACTCCTATTGATGCACTTTTTCACCAACACCCAATTTTGTTGAAGCACATGTCTCCAACTCTCGTTGATGCATTTTGCCATCAACATCCAATTATTGATTCACTTGTAATCAACTTTCAATTATTTTTTAACCTCTCTCCAACTTTTAGAGAAGAGTTTCTTCCTCTTATGTAAAATTGCTTGCACCTCTTAAACTTGCAATATTGTAATTTTTGTAATCCACTTCTCTCAAACCTTTAGAGAAGATCTTTCTTCCTGTTGTCCATATTTAGCGTCTCTTTGAACTTGAATTTTTTTTCTCAATCCCTTTCAGTATGATTTTTCTCATGCATATATCAATGGCCCGTCGTTTGCTAACATATTCAATGGCCAGACGGGTGGCACACATTGACTAGTGCTGCTGCCGGCAGCGGAAGCTACTTGATTCTCTCCCAAGATCGTAGAAGTTCTGAAACCAATACGAAGGAAAAATATTTTATTATAAATTTCTGAAAGCTCTACAGTTCTCCTCAAGTCTCCACTTTTCTTCACACATAAAATAAGTTAGTAATACCCCTATTTGGGGTCAGAATTAATAAAAGAATAGGAATTAATATATTTTATTATATCTCTAAAAGCTCTCAATAAAATCTTCACTTTTCTTCACACGTAAAATAAGTTAATAATAATCCTATTTATAATAGTGCGAAACCTATATCAACTAGAAACATGAAAATTTATTTCTATATTAATTTTAACTAAAAATCTTATTTAGGTATGAATTAAATAAATCAAATCCTAAATAATTAAGGTTTAATATTACAACTCTTTGAATGACTTTTCCAACGTAACGGACTCTTGACCAGACTATCAATGTAAGTCTTAGATTTCAAAATAATGTATTTGTCAAAGAGCTACCAATAAGAAATTTGGGAAAAAGGTAATTATGAAAAACATGTGGAAGAAAACTGACTAACTGAGAAGGCTAGTCAGTACTGATTTTATGTGAGTTTTTAATTAAACACAAGACAAGTCGAGCATGTGTGAATGTGGATCACGTGTCACCAACCCTATATGCTGAGATTCCCATTTCCCATTTCACCAACTCTTGTCCCAGCAGCAGCCACTTCATTATTTCTATCAACAAAATAATATTATAGGAAAATACAACCCACAAACAAAAAGATGGAAAAAAGAAAACTAGGAGACTTTAAATCTGTTTAGTTGGGATTATTTTGCGTATGATTTAACGAAAAATCGATTTCTTAATCACAGTTAGTGCTTGTTCTAATACAAAAAAAGAGTAAATTTTAGTAATATTTGAAAGAAAACACAACAGTTATTTTGATTAGTTTATTAACAATTATTGTACGTATTTATGGATTGAACGAGGTTCAAATTTTTTAAAATTTATTATCAAAAGTATCTTTAACAATGTAAAGTGAAACAAAATCCTTAGCCGGTGAGATTAAACAAAGAAAAGAAAAACAAATTTCATAAAAGTAGGTAAACATAAAATCGGAAGGTCAACTTATTTAATTTTGGATGTGAATTCAATATCAATCTTTTAGTTCTTCTAAAATAGTACATTTAAATATTACATAGAATACAAGAAAACACAACTATTTAAAAAAATATAATACCTCTGTGTTCGTTTTTACTGACACACATTTATTTTTAATTTATCTATAAAACAATAATATTTCTTATATTCAAAAATAATTTAATTTTGAATTTTTTATTTTACTTTAATTAGATAATGTAAAAGTAGTTAAACAAATGGGTGAGAGGAAATACTTTTAGCTTAATTCCAAAAACGGAATATTTTTTGTTGCAAATAATGCTTAGGAAACGCGGAGGGTCACGTGTTTATTTTGGTTAGTCGGAAAGTTGAAGCCCTTGGCTTAGCACCTCAGTCTAACGCAGACATATTTGATTGCAAAAAGCTTCTTTCTCCCTTTTGTGAAATTCCCATCTTCAGCAATGAGCTGCTATTCATATTCATCATCCCTTTTCCTCAACAACAATACCCTTTCTCCGGCTTCGACCCATCTTCACCGTTCCTTCAACAATGGTAGATTCGGCCTCAGAATCGCCGCTTCTCTTAACGTGGAAGTGCACGCACCCGATTCCAACTCTTCTTCCAATCCACGAATGACGAAGAGCCAAGAGGTGATGGAGGAATCGAACAAGGTATTCGTGGGTACTTACGCTAGGGTTCCGTTGGTTCTGTCCAGTGGCAAAGGATGTAAATTGTATGATTTAGAAGGGCGAGAGTATTTGGACTTGACTTCTGGTATTGCTGTGAATGCACTTGGACACGGGGATCCTGATTGGATTACTGCTGTTACTCAACAAGCTAATACCCTCACCCATGTTAGCAATATTTACTATTCTCTCCCTCAGGTCACTTCCTCCACTTTTTTTATTCTCTGATTAGAAAGTTTAATTATAGTGAACAGGGATGTAAAAAAGGTTCTTTACTGGATTCAATTTTTCTTTCCATTTTTTTCTCTCCTTCTAATAAAGAGCTTTACCTGGGAATTCTATAGTGTATAGGGATTAAAAAGAATGAGTCTTTTGCTGCTATTTTTGGAATGCAACAGGCTCAAATAGAGTGGGATGGACATAGATAATCATACAGCCGAGCCAACTAGTTTGGGATTGAGGATTAGTAGAAATTTGTCTTGTCTAGGCTTCTTAAATTGTCAGAATGAGGAAAAGGAATATTACCCAATTCAATTATGTTCGAGTTTTGTAGTTGTTCTTCATATTTTGGTGTGCTTACGCTAGAGTGTGATGAGTTGATTACATACATTCAGTGAACAGAGATAGAGTATATGTGGTTCCGGGTTAAAAATACACACCAGTAGCTTATTGTGGATTCATGTCGTGCAACTGAATGATCTGAAATGATAATTGGAACTTACTAGCAGAGGAAGTTTCTTTTTATATGGATTTTTTGGAAGGCAGTCGTGAGCAAAGTCTTATTCAGCAGAGCTTTCCTATACATGTTTGTTCAAGTTGTTTCTATGTATATATCTTGCTATATCACTTAATTACCTTCTTAACTGTAATTCTGCATATAATTAATAATTGAGGCTTCAAGGAATCTATTATCCTCCATTTGCTAAAGGAACTTTGTATTTTACACTAACATATTGTTCTATTATTACTTACAGCTTGAGCTTGCAAAACGTCTTGTTGCTAGTTCTTTTGCAGACCGTGTTTTCTTCTCAAACTCTGGAACAGAAGCAAATGAAGCTGCAATTAAATTTTCAAGGAAGTTTCAACGGTTTTCTCATCCCGATGAGAAGCAACCTCCTGTGGAGTTTATTGCCTTCTCCAATTGCTTCCATGGAAGGACCATGGGTGCTGTTGCTTTGACAAGCAAAGAGCACTACAGGTCACCTTTTGAACCTGTAATGCCAGGAGTTACCTTCCTGGAGTATGGCAATATTCAATCGGCCACAGAGCTAATTCAGAGTGGTAAAATAGCTGCTGTGTTTGTTGAACCAATCCAAGGTGAAGGTGGAATATATAGTGCAACAAAAGAATTCTTACAAGCGCTGCGAACTTCCTGTGATAGTGTTGGTTCGCTTCTTGTCTTTGATGAGGTAAGAAACTTTCGAATTATATTGCTGCCACTTTAGTCTATGATATGATTATGTCTCATCAAAAAAGCGTATATACACAAACAAATGTTTTGATAAAAAACAGACGGATGTACATTAGAATGTCTAATGCATCTTTTTGACAAGACAATTTCTCTGGTATTCATCAGAAATCAAGTATATGAAAAATGTTCAGAATTTTCATGTTGTGTCCACTAGAAAAGTTCAACAGTTTGGAGTTAAGGTGTGAAAAGCTTTTGGGTGAACTTGATCCCTAACATTTTCAGCACAGTGGATTGTGCTATGGTCCTTACCATTAACAGTTTGAGAGGACAATTCCCCACTAACATATGTTCTAGGGAAAAGGGCCAAATATACCCCTCTACTTTCAGATATTGTCTACATTTAACCTCCGTTATACTATTGGGCCAAATTTACCCCTACCGTTATACTATCGGGTCAAATTTACTCCTACAATCAGTAAACTTTTAAAAATTACCCCTCAATCCGCCAGGTGACCCAAAATCTCCCAAATCATTATAATTAAATTATTGATTCTGCTTCTTGGTCCACTATGTTCAAAATAATTGGCATTTACTTGCTATATGAACTGGGGAAAAAAATATTAAATAATACAACCGTTAATAAACAAAGTATAGTTATTTGAAAAATCTAAATTAGATAGCTTGTCTAAATTCTAAAAGTATTTATAACATCCCAATTTTAATGAATTCGTTGCACCAAATGTACGGAGACTTTGCAAGTATTAGTGATTGAAGTTGAAGTTCCTAGGAGACTTTATATCGTCGAATTCAACATTAATCAAATGCCTACACATTGTGTACTCTTAAGTTAGTCGATCAAACTCTATACTAACCAGACAATGACAAAATATATTTGAATATAATACATATACATACATGATAATCAGCTGCATATAATTCACAATAAATAGACCCACTGAATTCTACAGCGTGTATATGGTTGAATTTTTTTTTTAAAACCAATTCTAAAACCATTATTACAAGAAGAAAAGTGTGTGCATTGGTAATTAAAAATATTCATGAATAATTTGTATAGTCTAGTAACTTTAGCATTCATATCAATAGTAATTTCTGAAAATAGTGGAGCAAGAAAAACAACAAGTGATTTAAATAAAAGGAATTTGTGAGATTTTGAATTACTTAACACATCAAAGGGTAATTTTTAAACGTTTGCTGATGATAGGGATAAATTTGGCCTGATAGTATAACGGTAGGGATAAATTTGACCGGTTAGTATAACGGAGTTTAAATGTAGACAATATTCGAAAGTAGAGGGGTATATTTGGCCTTTTTCCCTATATTCTATGAAGGGAAAGTGGAAACTGTTTTCTCCTTTAAGTCTCCTCTGTTCGATTGTTTAGGAATTTGTTTCTAAGGGTGATAAGAATCATGCAATATGAAATGGGATTTCCAGTTATTGTCTTTAACCAATATTAAATCGATGAAGTTGTGGTTTGTGGTCAGTGGCGGAGGCAGGATTAATGCTAACGGGGTTCAAAATAAAAGAGAATGTGGCCAATGGAAATTGAACCAATGACCTTACAAAGGTTTTGAACCCCCTTGACCACTAAGCTATGTTTTTGGGCTGTGTCAAGGGGATTCAAAATATAATATATAGAGATATAAAATAAATTTTACCTTATATGCACAGTGTAATTTTTCGGCGAAGGGGATTCGGGTGAACCCCCTTCCGCCCCTCTAAATCCGTTCTGCTTGTGGTTGAGTTGCAATAAACTGTATTAGATACACTAGTGTTCTTCAATAACTAGGCTAAAACTTATTATTCTATTTTCTATCTTTAACTTTTTCACCACTCTACTCTTGAGAAAAGCCTTTAGAATAAACAGGAGTAATGACTGATATACTTCTTTTCTTGAGAATACTAAAAGAAATTGTCCTTATTTGGGTTCTTCATTCTTAAATTTCAAATTAGTATATAATACTTTCATGTACTTCCTTGGCTGCTTGGTACTGTTTAAAATCACTTGGGTATCTGTGCAAATGAAGCTTTTTGTTTACCTGATTCAAATTTTATGAGTTGTGGAAGGTACTGGTTAACAATGTTTCACTAATGAATAGTGATTTGTAATTGCTTCATCAGAAAGAAGACTTGCTATTCTTATTTCTTCATGTATGTTGTGAACTTTAAGATTCAGTACACAATTTGAGAAAGTCGGATCATTCGTGAGTCAAGTCGTCAATATTAGAGAGCTTCTACCATAAGCTGGTATACGAGAATAAGGTTTTATATGTTCATTGCGTAAGATTTTATTACATTGAATTGTATAGATAAATGATTCAATGAAAAATATGAGTGCATCTTACTTATCCCAAAAAGAAGGAAGTACAAGTGCTATCTACCTATAAAAATGCATCACAAAAAGTGCTGCCTACCTATAACAAGAAGTGATATAATGCCATCATTCAAACTTTATGTTGGTAATTGATATCTTGGTTGTTGCTTCCTTTCCTACTATAAGGCACTAATTTTTCTGGAATTAATTTTGACGGAATGTGTCAACTCTGCTGAAGCTTCTATGTGTATCTTGTGTTATTAGGTTCAATGTGGCCTAGGACGAACTGGTCATCTTTGGGCACATGAAGCTTATGGCATATACCCAGATATTATGACTCTTGCAAAGCCACTTGCGGGAGGTCTACCTATTGGGGCGGTGTTAGTGACTGAAAGAGTTGCTGCTGCCATAAATTATGGAGATCATGGTAGCACCTTTGCTGGCGGTCCTCTTGTTTGCAATGCTGCAGTTGCTGTGCTGAACAAGATTGCCGAACCAAGTTTCCTTGCCAGTGTCACCAAGAAAGGTCAATATTTCAGGGAATTGCTTGTTAAGAAATTAGGAGGAAACTCACATGTGAAAGAAGTACGAGGCGTGGGGCTTATTATCGGGATAGACCTTGATGTACCAGCATCTCCACTGGTTGATGCATGTCAACAATCTGGCCTTCTTGTATTAACGGCTGGAAAAGGAAATGTTGTGAGGCTTGTACCGCCATTGACCATCACAGAGCAAGAATTGGACCATGCAGCTGAGATCTTATTCAATTGTTTGCCTGTGCTAGATAAGACCAACAAGAATTAGGGTTGAATGACGGGTTTTCTTGCACGTTCACCTTTATGTGTAGCTTCACAGGACTCTATCCATTGCTGATGTAGATCACTTTCATGAGTGCAATGTTAAAGGTATCATCTTCCGTGAAGTTCATGTTGTACCTG
This sequence comes from Nicotiana tabacum, assembly GCF_000715075.1. Taxonomy (NCBI): domain Eukaryota; kingdom Viridiplantae; phylum Streptophyta; class Magnoliopsida; order Solanales; family Solanaceae; genus Nicotiana; species Nicotiana tabacum. The sequence goes on along the minus strand of NC_134092.1, from coordinate 90,040,824 downwards.
ATTGTGTCATTCTGTCGGCTGAAGATTCATTTAGGAGGAATCTTATTTAGACTTTTCATGTAGAAGTGAGAATCAGTTTGAGTTTTAGATGTATTTTCAAATTTCCACCAGCTGAATCAAGCTGATGGAATGTGTCCATTGTAACAAGATTATATCCATTGAAACTTGTGTATGAATAAACATGATGTCTCACGCTGCAACCTTACCTTGAAAGAGCTTAAAATTTTCCACTTCACATAGATGGCGCTCGACTCTCTCTGTGCCATTGCATCTCTCAGTGTCAAACTAGCTCTGTTACTCATAAATATGTGACCATTCAACTGTCTCACCAGCATTCTGAGTCTGATATCCATTATGCACAAATGCACTCAATACCATCTTCTATTGCCGCTGTATGGTCACTATCAACTTCAATTGTACGTGTGCCAGTCTTTTGTTTTACAGATGAAAATATTTTTGGGTCTTAGTGTTTTAGTGGCAAATCTAACCCAACAGATCTAGTACAATGTCATTGCTTCCCAGCTCCCAGAATACTGTCTTGGCATAAGAGTTTCTACTTCTGCTTTTAGTGGCAAATCTAACCCAATGTATCTGTTGCACTGACCAACGCGTGCACAGCTGCGGCAGAATTTGGATAAAGGAATTGCTTTAACTTGGTTTGTTAGGTAGGTTGAAACTTTCCCCTCGTTTTTGTGAAAAAACTTTGACAAAAGCTTCTTTTATTTTGCAATTTCTTTGCACATGTTGCCTTACTTCAGTTTTCTCTTATTTTGTTCATCTTTTATATGATTGGTTCTTATGTGGTATTCTTTTTCCTTTACGGTTTCCTACGTGTTTTGTGAAAATAAAAATTGAAAAAACAGCAATGTAAATTTTCTAACTGCATTTTCAGAACATATAACCCAATAGCAACCAGAAAAATGGGAAAAGAATTCACCAAAATGAACTTTGTTCAAATACTTGATACAGTAAAAATGCATCGAGAATTTCCCCTTGCCATTCACATCACAAAATGGCTTAGTTTACTGAAGCAAGGGACCAAGTTTTCCAATTTATGTGCAGAAAATCGTATTGAGTTGAACTAATTCATTTCGTCTCTTTATTTTCTTTTTCGATGTAGAATAATAAGAATATATGCACGTATTCTTCATCTAGCCCGTCTAGCTCAGTTGGTAGAGCGCAAGGCTCTTAACCTTGTGGTCGTGGGTTCGAGCCCCACGGTGGGCGTAGCGTTACCTTTTGGCTGACCTCAATCGTTGTTGCTATTCTGCTATTCAATGTCCGCATTGGATTTTTCAAATTGAAATGCTTATTTCTTTGATTATCCTCTATGCTGGCAGTTCATTAAATATGAGTTGGTTTTGGCGATACTATTTCTACATTTTTTCCTAGTAGCAATGAAGTGTAGTATTTGATTAATTTTATTTGGCAACTGGAATCAATTCCATGTTTCTTTTGGCGACTGTCACAAACATTTATCGCATAGATCAAACACTTGTATATATTAATAAAATCTGTACATAGGTCGTATTGAAAACCATATTTACATGTAAGTAGAAATAAGAGAACTGATATGCAATCCTAGCAAAACCCTAGAATATCTAGGATTAACACAGTATCTTATGCGTAAATCTGTTTACACCAAAAACAAAAGAGTAGAACACAACTAAGCTTCATCTTCTGCACTGAGTTGCTTCTGTCCTCAAAACATCTAGAATTCCTCTCTTTCCAGACTGTCCACCAGATACATGCTGGGACAATCCTCCATCTATCTCTGTTTGTTGCTTCAGCTCCAGCTTCATCCCAACTGAAAAGAACTTCAGTAATCCTACAGGGCATTGTCCATGAAATACCCCTGAGACTAATAAAGTTTTTCCATAGTTGGTCTGTTATCTTGCAATGTAAAAATAGATGGCTAACTATCTCACCATTTTTCCCACATAGAAAGCATCTTGAGCACAATGAGATCCCTTTCTTTATGAGTTTATCCTGGGTTAAAACGACCTCCTTTGCTAGTAGCTAAGTGAAACAAGCTATCTTGTAGGGAATTTTGATTCTCCACATATGCTTCCATGGCCAATTAGTTACCTTGATTCTCCACATATGCTTCCACGGCCAATTAGTTACCTGTAAATCAGTGTGATTCAAAATCTTATATGCTGCCTTCACCTTGTAAACTCCTCTGTTGTGACTCTGCCACCATAGTGAGTCCACCCCATTCTGTATTCCCTTAAATGCTTCCAGATTCTTATAAAAGTCAATCAATCTTACTATCTCCCAGTCATACAACAATCTTCTAAGTACAAGATCCCAGCCTTGAGAAGTCCACACGTCAGCTACTGTCTTCTGTTGGTTTTGAGCCAGACTATACGTATAAGAGAAAAGTTCCTTTAAACATCCATGTCCCAACCAGTTATCATTCTAAAATGAAGTTTTGTTATCATATTCACTCTAATGTAAGAGTAGTTCTTTATTATAGGCCAAAGTGCCCTAATAGATCTCTACACACTAACTCCATATGATGTACTGACTTCCTTTGACACCCAATTATCTTCCTCACCATATTTGAATTTGATCACATTGCTCCATAAAGTTTGAGGTTCTTGGGAGTGTCTCTATAACCATTTTATTTTGAGAGCCTTGCTTCGATTCTTCAAGTTTCTGATACCCAAACCACCTTGACCTTTTCCAACTGTGAGAGATTTCCATTTGACCAAATGGAAAACCTTTTTCTCCTTATTCCCTTGCCAAAAGAAAGACCTTCTGAGTCTGTCCAATCTCTGAGTAACTCCTGGTAAAATTGGAAACAGTGACATCATATATGTAGGAAGTGAATCTAGTACTGAGTTAATTAGGATAAGTCTTTCTCCCATTGATAGATATTGTGCTTTCCACCTGGACAACTTCTTCTCACATTTTTCAATAACAGAATTTCAAATCTCTTTGGATTTAGATTTTGCACCCAAAGGCATCCCAAGATAAACAGTAGGTAGAGTTCTTACTTCTCCTCCCAATACTAGTGTCAATCGTTCCATATTAGGAACTACATTAATGGGAAAAATGTGGCTTTTTTTCCAGTTAATGTGAAGTCCTGAGATACCCTCAATCAATACCAAAATAACTCTAAAAAATCTCAACTGCTCATCTTCAGCATCACATAAGACTAGAGTGTCATCAACATATTGGAGATGTGTGATCTCTAGACTGTTAGTTCCATTTCTGGCAACCTCAAAACCTTTAATCCATCCATTGATTTTTGTTGTCTTAATTATATTGTTCAGACCTTTCATGGCTATTATGAAAAGAAAGGGATATAGGAGATCTCCTTGTCGTAAACCTCTATGAGCAGGAAAGAAACCTTCAAGGGAACCATTTATGAGGATGAAAAATTTGACAGTAGAGATACAAAATTTTATCCAATTGATCCATTTCTCCCCAAAACCTATTTGTTCTAATATTTTCAGCAGGAATTTCCAGTTGTCATGATCATAAGCTTTCTCAATATCTAATTTACACATAATTCCTGGCCTTTTTTGTTTGATTCTTGAATCCACAGCTTCATTAGCAATCAAAATTGCATCCATTATTTGTCTTCCTTTGATGAAAGCCATTTGTTGTGTATCCATTAGTTTGTCTACCATCCTTTTTAGTCTTTCAATCAAAACCTTTGAGATCAACTTGTATAAACTCCCTATCAGGATAATAGGCCTGAGATCTCTCAATTCCTTAGCCCCTATCTTCTTAGGAATCAGAGCTATGTATGTTGCATTGAAGCTCTTTTCAAACATTTCTTGGGAGTGGAAGTTATTGAAATCCTCCATAATGTCCTGCTTCAAAATATCCCAATACTTGATGAAGAAGTCCATTGTGTATCCATCAGGACCTGGGGACTTGATACTTGCACACATCTTCAGGCAACTCATGACCTCTTGCTCCTCAAATTTGCTTTGTAGACACTCCTTATCCTATTCTAAAATTGTAGGATAATTGTCAAATATGACTAAAGGTCTCCACTCTTCAGGCTCTCTATATAAATTCTTATAGAATTCAACAATCTCATTTTTACTGGGTTATTGTTGTTGTTGTTGTTGTAATCTCATTTTTAATTATGTTTGGTTCCTCCATTGTTTCATCCTGAATTACTAGTTGGTCAATGTTGATGCATCTCTTGTGTGCATTAGCAGTTCGATAAAAAAACTTTGTATTTCTATCCCCCTCTTTGAGCCAAAGGGTCCTAGATCTCTGTCATCGTGCAATTTCTTCATTCTTGAGGTGATCCTCATATTCCATGAGAATAGCTGCCTTCCTCACTGATTCCTCCTCTGCTAGAGCTCTTGTTTGTTGTATTGAATCAAAACCTTCCAATTGACTTAACATCGTTGATTTTTGCATTCCCAGATTTCCCTTACTGCTTCTATTCCAGTCTTTTAGCTTGCCTTTGAGAGCTTTAAGTTTACAAGCTATAATATAGTCTGACCTTCCAGAAAAATCAAAAGATGTCCACTATTCTCTAATTTTGTCTACAAAACCTTCAGTATTCAGTCACCAGTTATCAAACTTAAAATATGATTTAGTTTTCTCCCAAGCACAACAACGTAAGGACACAGGGACATGGTCAGAAATCAACCTTTGTTGGAAAGTTTGCTTGATATTTCTAAAAATGTCATCCCATTCTTCTGAAATTAGAATTATGTCAATTCTAGAAGCAGTTGTATGATTATCCCCTTTGAACTAGGTATAAGAACCCCCTTTTAGTTGAGGATCGATCAACTCCATGTCTTCTATAAAGTCAGAAAATTCAACTATCGCTCTTGACCTCCTCAAGAAGTCCCTTTTTCAGATGGGTACCTTGTGACATTAGAGTTACCACAAACTGCCCAAGGACCTTATATCAAGCCTCTCACTGCATCAATTTTCCTCCACACTATTCTCCTTTCTATTTTACAATTGGGAGCATATACCCTTGTTATATGGCATGCAAACTTCTGTAAAAGAGCCTCAAATTTGCATGTCAAAGTATAAGCACCAATCTGTAAGACCTTCCCTTTTCAAACTCTGCAATCCCGTAGCATCATAATACCCCCTCTCGTGCCACTAGCTTTTATACATGCATACCTCACCCATCTCCCACCCCAAATTTGACTGACAAACTCCTTAATTTCCCCCTTTAATTTTATTTCCTGCAGGCAAATAATGTCTACCTTCCAGTTGAGCACTAGGCTCTTTATGATCCCCATATTCTTCTTGTCATTTAATCCCCTTACATTCCATGATACTAAATTGATCTTCATAATACAATAATAGGCAGATCTTTCCCCCTATTTCTTTTCCCATCGCTCTTGAATTTAACATCAAAAGAGGCTAAACCTTTTAACTCCAATGTACCTTTGAATCTTTGTTTCTTAACATCCACATCTGTCTCCAATATTCTAACTTGTCTGCAGCTATCTATTTGCATAAGTAACTCCAGAGCTTCTTCTTCATGGCCCTGAAAATCTACCCCGAACATTTTGCCCAATTTGATCATATTATGATGAACCCAAAGTATCGCGTCTATCTCTTTTTCCATTAATAAGTCATGGTGTTGTACTATAAGAGGTACAACATCCTCCACTTCCTAATCTTGCTCGTTGATTCTAGAATTAAGATGACACATATGTTTTTGTTGCTCCTTTTTGCTACCAAATTGGCCTTCCCCTATTTTAATACAAGCCATATCATCGTCTGCCTTCTTTCCCTGTATCCCTGCTTCTGCTTCACCTTCTGACTCGTGGCGAGTCATTTGTGCCTCTGCATGTGGCACAATTTTGAGATTTTCAGTTGGGTTAAGAGCCCCTGCATTGATCTCTTTAAGTGCCACCTTGTCCGAGCAAGAAACACATACCAACTCTTCTATAAAAGAGACGAGTCTTTTGTCTTCAGTGGACTTCCATAAAAACTCATTAAAAATGACTTGGGATGTAGTGTCTGGACCAATTGATTTCCTCTCAGAATTGGGTTCATTAAGGCCCAAATCTGTTAATTTAAACCCTGGACCATCCATGTGCAAATCACGTGCCTTTCCCTTATTTTTGAAATGCGAAAGAGTACACCTCACATGCTCGTTTCCCATCCCACCTACAACTATCTGGCTACCCTGCTCCTTTACTAGCTCATAGAGTTCCTTTGTCCATTGGTCTTTTAGGTACTTCGAGCCCTTTTCTTCTCCGATGATCTTTGAGTTTGATGTCGGCTTCAATTCAAATCTTGCATGTTTTTCAGCCCAGATTGGGATGAAAAATCCGATCCCATCTCTTTCAATCACTACCTCACTAGGTATATTTCTGTCGTCGCCAACGATTTTAATTCTAGCCCACTTGAGATGGTTTTTAAGATCTGTTTCTTCTTCTGTAGCTTTCCACCCTTGCAAAGATCTCCTATTTATTTGAAGATCTTCTGCGACCACATATGTAGAGGAACTCCCATGGCTCTAATCCAACTGGTTTTAATAGTTAGGGAGTTCGGTATACAACCTGCAGTAAGATTCCACCATTCCAGATGTAGCTTGCACTTTTTCCATCTCCATTCACCTTGGAGAATCTGCTTAGCCATGCTTCTATTCGTAAATTCGAACAAAAATAGATTCTTAGTCATCACAGATGTTTTAGTTGTAAAAAAAGCTTTGGTTGGTGATTTCACATGACAGCAGAGCCAAACATTTTGTGTTTTTTTCTTCCTTGGAAGAGAACTCAAATGAATCTGTGACTATTGTTAAATTTGTCTACAAGTATCTCCTTGATAATCCCTATTAGATATAGGTAAGAAATTCTTGTCGAGAAGTGCCCAGCAGAGGTCAACCTCCACGACATATTATCCTCCTAAATTAATTGGTGCAGAGGATGTGTATAGGGTAAATCAGTTCATATTAAATGCTCGAATGATAGAGTGACACATGGACTGGGTGAGGGGTGGGGGTGGGGACAGACAAAAGATAAGTGAGTAAAAACCAAGACCGAGGACAACAGTTTCGGTTGGTACCGGGTAGATCCCGAAGGGAAAATTATCAACAAGAGCAAACAAATACTTGTCACCAGATGATATTCAATGAAGAATATTTCTTAGTATTAAATACGCAGCCGTTATAGAGAATTTTGTCATTCATGGCCTGCCGTTAGCCCCCATCATTGTCATTTAAGAGGGGCTTGATCCTAGGACCTTGTTCCCTAGTTATAGCTGTAAATAGTGGATTCAACAACCATTGTAGGACACAAAAATCTATGACAAACTTATGCTACATACTATTCCGAGATAAATAATACTTATTTTTTGTCTAACGTTATTCTTATTGCTGCCTCTGGAAGCCTTGCTCCCAGAACCAAGCTATCTGCTATTTTATCTCGTTTTCAACGCTAAATCTTATAGTTTATTTAATTCATTTATCATATTTGCGATCGAATTGATTTGCTTGTCTATAAGCCACGCTATAAATTGAACTGTACTATATTACGAGTAAACAATTTGGTGCCCACCGTGGGGCTTAGACAATTGCGTAATTGAGTTGATCCTTGCATCTATGGCTAACGTTCTTGATTCTTTGTTTTATAGCAAAAATAGAAAAACAAAATGGCAGCTAATGATGCCAACATCACACACTATGTTGAGGCGCAAGAGAATCTGTCTCAACATGAGGATTCGATCAGTGACACCCGTAACGAGGAGGACATAGCAACTCCGGTCCATGGCAGGCGTTATCCCTGACATTTGCGGGAGACAATTCCTGATGATGCTAAGAACGAGCACGTTGCGGAAACAGTAAGGATCTTGAGGGAGCAACAAAAGGCCATCATGGGCCATCTCTTAAGGCAAAACCAGGCCATGACAGAACTGATACAGGAATTGTCATGTGCCTCCAACAATGCAAATGGAAGAGGCCCTATTCCTCCCCGCGCTCCCGCAAATCAAACAACTCAAAAGGTTGATAACAACACCCCGAGGGGAGAAGTCAACTTCAACGAAATTTGGGAGATCAGCAACGGATCCGGTAACAATGACAATGATCCCTTCCAGGACGAACACATGAGATTCATGAGGGAAATGAACGAGCTGATGGACCAAAATGCAAAAGAGGTTCCACGCCCGAATAGATCAAAATTCTGGGTGCACCACCAGTATTGAAGAGACTGGACTCGAAGAAGTACACACAATTGACATTCAGAGTGCAACACCAGAATTGATTCTGAAGAGGTTCAAAATGCCGGACATACCGAAGTATGATGGAACTTAGTACCCTCAAGAGAACATCACAACTTATACAACGGTAGTGAAAGGAAACAACATGGCTCAACATGAAATTGAGTCTGTCCTGTTGAAGAAATTCGGAGAAACCCTCACGATGGGGGCCTTGACATGGTATTCTCTCCTACCTGAACACTAGATCGATCCTTTGAAATGCTCGCATATTCTTTCATCAAGGCCCATGCTAAGGACAGGAAGGTCCATGCACGGAAGGCGGACATATTCAAAATTTTGCAAGGAGAGTCCGAATTTCTGCGAAAGTTCGTGATCAGGTTCCAGAAAGAATGGATGTTATTACCAGTCATGTCAGATGAATGGGCAGCTGAGGCATTTACTAAGGGGTTGAACCCGAGGAGCTCCGAAGCTTCCCTAAAGCTGAAAGAAAGCTTGCTCGAGTTCCAAGCAACCACATGGGCGGATGTCCATAACTGCTACGAATCAAAGATAAGGATAGAAGATGATCAGCTCGAGTTCTTAGCATCAACCAAAGGTCGAGATCAGGAAAAGAACAGGGATAAATCAAAAGAATACGTTGATGCAGATCAGCTGAAGAAGACGACATTACCTTCACAGAAGAAGACGTGGATGGACTCATTCTGTCGCACAACGATGCCCTGGTAATTTCTCTTAATATTCTAGATTTTAAAATTAAACGTGTTTTGGTGGACCCACGAAATTCAGCCAATATCATTCAATGGAGAGTGTTGGAACAAGCCAAGCTAACCGGAAGCATCATTCCGACAACAAAACTCCTCCTCAGATTCAACTTAGCAAGTGTAACGACCTGGGGGGAGATCTTGCTGCCCACGAATGCCGAAGGGGTCATGAAGACTACCTTATTTGAAGTGGTGGACGGCGACATGGGCTACAGCATAATTCTTGGTAGACCATGACTATATGAGACGAAAGTCGTGCCATCAACATACAACCAAATGCTGAAATTCCCTACCCATATGGAATCAAACAAATAAGAAGGGATCAACCAGCAGCAAGGGAAATGAAAGCGGTATCGATTTCTAGTAGTAAAGGGAAGGAACTCAACGCATAGCAATTACAGGAACCGACGCCTGCTCCTGAGCCAAGTTAAGATGACAAAGGGGAGTAGTCGTTGGAATCCCACCAGGTACCAAGATATTTTCAGGTGCCAGAAGAGACAGATGCGACCAAGTCCACAACAGAAGAACTTGAACAAGTGGTATTGTTCGAAAAGTTTCTAGAGAGAAACTTCCACTTTGGGACAAGCCTCAACCCCAAGCTCAAGTCAGGATTTATTGATTTTGTTAAAATTAACGTTGATGCTTTTGCATGGTCGCATTCGGATATGACAGGTATCCCAGTAGAGGTGGCAGTGCACAAGCTAAGCCTAGACCCAAGTATCCCTCTGGTAAGGCAGAAAGAGCGCCCGATAGCCGAGGTCAAAAATAGGTTTGTCAAAGAAGAGGTTACTCGAATACTTGACATCGGTTCAATCCGGGAGGTAAAGTATCTCGACTGGCTAACTAATGTAGTTGTTTTTTCGAAAAGAATAATAAATTCTGAATATGCGTAGATTATAAGGACTTAAATAAGGCATGCCCGAAAGACTTGTTCCTACTGCCAAACATTGATCAAATGATCGACGCCACGGCCGGACACGAGTTAATGAGTTTTCTTGTTGCCTATTCCGCCTACATTCAAATTAAGATGAACCTGGAAGATCAGGAAGAAACTTCGTTCATCACCAACTTTGGCACTTATTGTTATAGTGTGATCCCCCTTGGGCTCAAAAATGCTGAAGCCACTTATTAGAGGCTCGTGAACAAGATGTTCGAAAAACAAATAGGTAAAATAATGGAAGTGTACATAAATGATATATTGGTCAAATCTTTGAATGCAGGTGACCATTTAAGACATCTCCAGTAAACATTCGACATTCTAAGGAAGCACAACATGAAGCTCAACCCCGAAAAATGTGCGTTTGGAGTTAGCTCTGGTAAATTATTGTGTTTTTTGGTGTCATAAGGAACGATCGAAGTCAATCCCGATAAGATCAAAGCCATCGAGGATATCCCAGACCAGTTGACAAGCATAAAATAAGTCCAAAGGCTAACCGAAAGATTGGCCGCTCTGAGCAGGTTCTTTCCCGATTTTCAAAAAAATGTCATCACTTCTTCTCATTTCTAATGAAGAAGAACAACTTCAAATGGACTCTAGAATGCCAACAGGCTCTAAAAGACTAGAAACGGTATCTATCGAGCCCCTCATTACTATCAAAATCGGAGGAAGATGAACAATTGCTAATATACTTAGCAGTCTCGGAGGTAGTAGTAAGTGTTGTTCTAGTCCGGGAAGACGAAGGTACGCAATCTCCTATCGGCGGCAAGGGAAATGAACGCGGTATCTATTTTCAGTAGTAAAGGGAAGGAACTCAACGCATAACAATTGTAGGAACCGACGCCTGCTCCCGAGCCAAGTGAAGATGATAAAGGGGAGGAGTCGTCGGAACCCCACCGGGTACCAAAATATTTTCAGGTGCCAGAAGAGACAGATGCGACCAAGTCCACGGCAGAAGAACTCAAACAAGTGGCGTTGTTCGAAAAATTTCTAGAGAGAAAATTCCACTTGGGGACATGCCTCAACCCCGAGCTCAAGTCAGGATTTATTGATTTTCTTAAAATTAACGTTGATTGTTTTGCATGGTCACATGAAGATATGGCAGGTATCCCAGTAGAGATGGTCGTGCACAAGCTAAGCATGGATCCAAGTATCCCACTGGTAAGGCAGAAAAAGCACCTGATAGCCGAGGTCAAAAATAGGTTTGTTAAAGAAAAGGTTACTTGACTACTTGACATCGGTTCAATCCGAAAGGTAAAGTATCCCGACTGGCTAACTAATGTAGTTGTTTTTCCAAAAAAGAATAATATATTCTGAATGTGCGTAGATTATAAGGACTTGAATAAGGCGTGCCCGAAAGACTCGTTCCCACTGCCAAACATCGATCAAATGATCTATGCCACGACCGGGCACGAGTTAATGAGTTTTCTTGATGCCTATTCCGGGTACAATCAAATTAAGATGAACCTGGAGGATCAGGAAGAAACTTCATTTATCACGAACTTCGGCACATATTGTTATAGTGTGATGCCCTTCGGGCTCAAAAACTCCGAAGCCATTTATCAGAGGCTCGTGAACAAGATGTTCGAAAGGAAAATAGGTAAAACAATAGAAGTGTACATAGATGATATGATGATCAAGTCTTTGAATGCAGTTGACCATTTAAAACATCTCCAGGAAACATTCGACATCCTAAAGAAGCACAACATAAAGCTTAACCCCAAAAAATGTACGTTCGGAGTTAGCTCCGGTAAATTCTTAGGTTTCCTGGTGTCACAAAGAGGGATCGAAGTCAATCCCGATGAGATAAAATCCATCAAGGACATCCCAGACCAGCTAACAAGCATAAAATAAGTCCAAAGGCTAACCGAAAGATTGGCCGCTCTGAGCAGGTTCTTTCCCGGTCTTCGAAAAAAAGTTATCACTTCTTCTCACTTCTAAAGAAGAAGAAGAAGAACTTCGAATGGACTCCAGAATTCCAACAGGCTCTAAAAGACCTAAAACGGTATCTATCGAGCCCTCTGTTACTATCAAAATCGGAGGAAGATGAACAATTGCTAATATACTTAGCGATCTCAGAGGTAGTTGTAAGTGATGTTCTAGTCCCGGAGGACGAAGGTACACAATATCCTATCTATTATGTTAGCAAATTTTTATCGGGAGCAGAAACTCGTTATCCACACCTCAAAAAACTGGCCTTAGCTCTTGTAGTCGCCGCTCAAAAGCTTAGGCCTTATTTTCAGTGCCACCCGATAGTCGTGGTGACAACTTTTCCCCTGCGGAATGTCCTTCACAAACTTGAGTTGTCAGATCGACTGGCCAAATGGGCAGTTGAAATTAGTGAATTTGATATTGAATATAAGCTCAGGACTGCGATCAAATCACAAGTTTTGGCTGACTTCGTGGCCGATTTTAGTCCCGGGCTGCTGCCTTTGGCCACAAAAAAATGGTGATGGTGTCGGAAACGACATTAGGATTTTGGATCTTATTCACGAACGGAGCTTTAAATGTGATAGGGCCAGGGATTGGGGTGGTCTTAGTCACGCCCTTGGGAGAAGTCATGAGGCAGGCCTTAAAAATTGCTCCCTTGACTAACAATAAAGCTGAGTATGAGGCTTTGATTGCAGGACTTGAACTGGCCCAGGGGCTAGATTTCGAGGTCATTGAAATCAAATGTGATTCCCAACTAGTGGTAAATTAAGTATATGGAATCTTCGACACCAAAGAGGAGCACATGCAACAATATGTGGTTAAGGTTCAAACTTTGGTCGCGCGGTTCAGGGAATGGTGGATCACTCATAACCCGAGTGAAGAAAATGCAGAAGCGGATGAATTGGCTAAAGAGGAGCACATGAAACAATAAAAGGTCTTTCCAAGGCCAGTGGCCCGATGTCTGGGAGCCTCGGAGGAAAATTACGTAATGAGAGAGGTTCATGGAGGAATTTGCAGGAATCATTCCGGTGTAGATTCGTTGGTGCTAAAATTAGTCAGAGAAGGATACTATTGCCCTCGGATAGAACAAGACGTGAAGGCATTCCTTCAGAAATGTGACAAGTGTCAACGTCATGCACTGCTATCCCCATAGCTATTCATGAAATGAGGGATAAATATAGTTGGGCTGTTACCACCGGCTCCCGGGAAGGTAAGATTTCTTTTAGTTCTAACCGATTACTTCACTAAATGGGTTGAAGCAGGTCCTTACCAAAAAATCGGTGAGCGCGAAGTGGTCGATTTCCTATGGGAAAACATAATTTGCCAGTTCGGAATACCGAAGGAGATTACCTGCGACAACGGGCCACAATTCAAAGGCTCCAAGGTCACGAAATTTCTTGAAGACCTGAAAATTAAAAGAATCACATCATCGCCATACCATCTCAGCGCAAATGGGCAGGCGGAATCAACTAATAAGGTGATTATTCAAAGCCTTAAAAAGAGGTTGGAAACTGCCAAAGGCAAGGGGCCCGAAGAGTTACCGGGAGTGTTGTGGGCATACCACACGATGGCCAAATCGAGCACGGGAGAGACACATTTATCTCTCATATATGGTGAAGAAGCTCTGATCCCGGTGGAAGTAGGAGAACCGACCCTGCGGTATTTTCGGGCATATGAAGAAATAAGCAACGAAGCATTGTTGAAGCTGCTTGACGAACGTAGAGACTTGGCGCATGTAAGGATGGTGGCCCAAAAATAATGAATGGAAAGGTATATAACCGGAGGGACAATCTTCGTTATTTTAAAGTGGGAGACTTGGTTTTGAGGAAAGTAACTCAGAACATCCGGGAGCTCAATGCAAGAAAGCTGGATCCGACATAGGAAGGCCCCTATCGGGTTTCAGCTGTCACTGGGAAAGGATCATATGAACTAGAAAACCAACATGGAGTCAAATTGCTGAGAAACTGGAACTTGACTCACCTCAAAAGATATTACTGTTGATGGGCATCACTTGTATTGAAAGTATGTGCTGCACTCTTTTTCCCTTCGTCCAGTTTTTTGTCCCAAATGGGTTTTTCTAGCAAGGTTTTTAAAGAAGGAAGCAACAGAAAGCATACTACGAAGAAAACGTCATCAGAAGAGATAAGACCTTTAAATGACAAGGCATTGGAGCAACAAGCCACTACGGGATGGTTAAATAGTCTTTGGCTCGGTGATAAATTCCTATTGGGAAGCACAACTTGCCATCGGACCAAAGGCTATTCAGCCGTTCACAAGTGTTTTTCCTACAAGCCACTAGGGGGTGGTTAGATAATCTTTGGCTCGACAGAAAAGTTCCTAACGGGAAATGAAGCTTGCTATCGAACCAAAGATTATCCAACCATTCACTAGTGTTTTTCCTCAAAGGAGCAAAACTTCAGGTGTTTCATTTCGCATTCCTCGCATTCGAACACATGGGGGGGGGGGGGAATAGTATGAGAATACGGCAACCTGATTGTCACGAAAATCAGGACTACGAGACCCGGGAAAAAAAAGTCTCATCAGAACTAGGGACTGCACAGCCAACCCCGTAGAAATAAGTTGTACAAATTAGCCATATGAAATGGTAATTTCTTTTCTTTCAGCAAACTAACGCTTATGTACTTTTAAATATAAAAAGAATAAAATAAAGTCCTTTTATTTTTATCTTGTTTCTTGTCCAAACGATAAATTGATTTTATCATTTGAAAGTTAACTAAGTACTTCAAATGCTAGTGTCGGAATGAACAAGAGATGTCCTCTTCAAGAGCACCATAAACATAAGAGGGCCCTCTTTTATGAAACCCTCAGAGTAAAGGGTTGGTTCCAGAAGAGTTTATGCCCGAAACCCAAATGCTATCGGGGAAAAATACACCCAAAGCCTTGCCTAATCCGACACAAAAAGAATAAACTTTGCGTAATGCTTAAACAAAAGGCACTTTTATTTATCAAACATACCAATCAACACAAGTACAAAAATATAAAAGGAAAACAACAAAGGAAAAGAAAGCAAAAGGCTAAACTACGTCGCCACCATAGCTCGGAGGAAGAGAAACATCTGCGCCCCCGGGAGAAGTAGGCAGATCTGCCGCCGGCTCAGGATCTTGACCTTCATTGTTATTCTCTTAGAGTTCCTCCTCGGTTCCTGAGAACTCGAAACCAAAACTAGAAGAGTCAGTTGCATCAGGCTAAGCCGGGAGGCATTCTCGAGCAGTTAACTCCAGTACTCGGGCCTTGGCGATCTCATCGTCAATATCAATGACGCCCGTTTTGGCCTCTTTCATGTTTTCCTCCTCATATGATACATAAAATGTGTTTTTTTATGATGAGAGAATTCGCTCGGCGCTGAAGTTCTAATTTACGCTGATCAACATCGGTCAAAAGGCCATCCCGCTCGGATAGCATGGCACTTAAGCTAAGATCGAGATCACAGATAGTGGTTATATGAACCTTATTTGTGTTCTATGTTCCTCTTATACCTATACTCCATCTGGGCACGCTTTTCCTTTGCAGCAGCATCCTCTTTGAATTGGAATTCAAGGCTGCCTCCAAGTTATTCACTCATTCAATGGCGGCAGACTCGCGTTCGGCAACAGCGAGCACGACATCTTGAAATTCAGACCACTTAGCCTTAGCTTCTTGGAATTGAACATTTAATTGACAAGATTCTTGACTAAGGGTCACTACCTCTTGCTCGCTAAGCTGCAGTCGGGCCTCAAGATCACTCGCCTCAGTGGCTTTCGCCTCTAGCACCGGGAGGAGCGCAGAGTTATTGATTCTTATCGGCCAAAAGTTGATCCCGCTCAGACTTGAGTCTCTCTTTGTCGAGGATCAATTTCTAAAGGTCCTCAAAAGCGAGGAATTGGCCTGCGAAGCAAATACCAAAGTTAGAAACCCTCCCATAATAAGTCAAGGAGAAACAAGCAGTAAAAGAACAAGTACAATATCATTGATGCATTGTGCATGGTGTTATTTATTATACACTCACCCGAAAGAGAGTGTATTTTCTTCTTATCTTTCTCTGAAGCCAGCATCTTCAGATAATTGGCGATTTCCATCAGCCTGGACAGCAGATGGCACTCCATTGACACCGAGAGTGAGACATTCCTCCTCCCCTAGGGATCTGCAGAAGGGGGCAAGTAGTTGTGCCCCAAATTCTCGTGGTTAGGTGACTGGGGTAGAGGGACATCCTCCTCTCTAACGTCTGCGGTCAGTGGGGGAGATGTAGCAGTTGCTGGTGATGAAGGTATGGCCGGCATGGAAGGAGATGAAGTTGATGGTGTTGTAGGTTGAGAAGCTGCTGCAGTAGAGGCAATACTGTTTATTGGTTGCTCACCAACCGAAGGCAGAAGAGACCTAGTGTCCGGCCTCATAGAACCGGAAGCAGCAACCGGGACCGGAAAGGGAGAATCAGTATTCTCCACTAAGTCAAATTCTCCCATAGCTCTCGGGCATCGTCCTCGGTTGGGGTTCTAAGCTCTTCAGACTGAGCATTCTATTGAGCTGATGAAGGTCGTTGTCTCCTTTGCAGGGAAGCCTCTTCATCACTGGCTTCCTCGTCATCGTCGATAACCACAGTGTTTGCGGCTGGCTCGGGTGCTACTTTTCTTTCTTGTTTTTACCCTTAACCGAGGAAAGGCGCCGCCTTTTTTGTTGCTTGTTCTCTAGTCGGGGACTCCGAGAAGAAGCGCTTGTACCGAAAGTAGACCTGAGGGCACCCGTCTGGGTGAGAGCCTCATTCAATAACCTCCCAGCCTCTGCGGGATCAACCAAAACATCCTCCTCAGGGATGGAAACAGAACTCTGTGGGAGACCTGAATCAAACAAAAAGGTAGGGTTAGCAAATTTACTCATTAACAAAGATAGAATAAAGAAAGATTTTATTTACCGTGATTCTTGGCCCTCCACCCGTATTTTGGGGGCCAATTCCTTCCACTGGCGGGTCTCTGGCGTAGTGATGTCTAGAATCTTCTGAACCCACCGCTCCAGGCCTTCAACCCTTGGAGGTGTCCACCGAGTTGCTGAAATAATGAATGAAGAAGGACATGAAACAACCTATATTTTCGGAGAAAAGGATAAATTATGAACTTACGTGAATGAGTCCAGGATTCGGGGAAAGACGGAGTTGTAACCGGGATGATATCTCTGGTGGCAATAACGACAAACCACTCCATCTACCCACGGTCATTGTCGTCATCCATGCTGGTGAGCAAAGCATGGTGGCCACGCTTGCTGAAATTTATTAACTCCCCCCCCCCCACCCCACCCCAAAGATCTTGGGGGAGTAGAGGTTCATCATATGAGCCAAGGTGAGGGGCTCCTTCGTTTCCTGGCACATCCGCCGCAGACATGCTACCGTTCGCCACACTAAAGGGCCCACATGTGCCAAACAAATCTGGTACCGGTGGCACAACTCCAAAGTCATGGGGTCAAGTCCCCCGCTCAATGAGAACGGGCCCAAAGTGAAGGGATACATGTAAACATACGTAAAACCCTTCTAAGTGAAGGTCACTCGCTCTACCAGATTAGGAGCAATGATGTTCAAGGCATGGCAGTCACAGTTCTCATTCACAGCAGGAATACTGGAAGGGTGAATAGAGGAAGGATATTTGCCAACAATCCAAGTGCGAGAGTTTGAAGTAGGAAACATCTCTTCGAAGTCTTTGGCTGTGTTGAGATGTTTGGGGATAATGGTGCTCACTGTAGGAGGATCAACATCAACATCTACCTCTTTGTCTTTGCTCCTCTTCGGGCCCCCACCGAAGAGAAAATCGGAGTTCTTGGAAGAATAAGTGTAAGAAGCCATAATCAGCAGAGGATGATAAGAGTTTTTTGAAGAAGGTCAAAGAAAGACAGAAGCAGAAAGAAGTTTAATGCAGAGAAGTTGAGAAGAGTTTATGAAACTGGTAGAAGTGAAATAAGAAGAATGAGGTATATAAGTAAAGGAATATGCGGCTAAAATTGTGACCATGATTACCTCGAGAACCGGTAAAAATATTGCTAAATCGTGGAGTAACACGTGTCCGGGGTATTAAATGCGAGAAGACGTGCGTCTTATCAAGCGTCAGAAACTTTTCAGAAAGGTTCATAAAATTTTCCGCCAAGAAAGGAATCTTCACCAACTTTCCGGTGACACAAAGATGTGCCACCGGAAAGCAGGCGGACTATCTGTATAGGGTAAAATCGGTTTATATTAAATGCTCGAATGACAGGTTGACACGTGGAACCGGGGGGGGAGGGGGGGAAGGGCAGACGGAAGATGAAGCGAGTGGAAACCAAGACCGAGGACAATAGCTTCGGTTGGCACCGGGGATCCTGAAGGGAACATTATCAACAAGAGCAAACAAATACTTGTCACCGGATGACATTCAATGAAGAATATTCCTCAGTATTAAATACTCAGTCGATACAGAGAATTCTGGCATTCATGGCCTGCCGTTAACCCCCATCATTGTCATTTAAGAGGGGCTTGATCCTTGAACCTTGTTCCCTAGGTATAACTATAAATAGTGGCTTCAACAACCATTGTAGGACACGAAAATCTCTAACAAACTTATGTTACACACTATTCCGAGCTAAATAATACTTATTTTTTGTCTAACGTTATTCTTATTGCTGCCTCCGGAAGCCTTGCTCCCGGAACCAAGCTATCTGCTATTTTATTTTGATTTCAATGCTAAGTCTTGTATTTTATTTATTCATTTATTATTTTTGGGATCAAATCGATTTGTTTGTCTATAAATCACGCTATAAAGTCAACTGTACCGTTTTACGATTAAACAGAATGTGACGGTCTTAGTTTAAAAGCTCAGAAAATTTAGCTCTAATTTTATTAGTCAAGAAGTTGTCTCTGAACATCTAAAACTCAATCACGATGCTTAATCAGAAGGATATAAATTCTATTATTCATAATGCAAGCATAATTAATTACCATAGCCTTTCAGCTCTTAAACGAATAAATTTTTTGAACTTATACGAAAGAGGCGATGAGGATGGTTACTCGAATTCATTTACAATCTCAAATTTCCAGACACATTGCACTTCCACTCGGGTCGAGGCTTCCACTCAAAGAAGAACGTGGAATCTCTCATTAAAGAGAAACTACGGAACATCATGGAAGAAAGAATATTGAAGAAAGAAAAAGGAAAAAGGTGCTGCCAGTTGCCAGTTGGAACTGAACGAAATTTATCTGCTACTTGCAACTCTTTTTGACAAGCCTGAGGCTATCCTAATAGCTCACACTGTGTACCTTGGAATCTCACTTATAGCATGCTCTGTAATCAAGTAAAACTACAGTGTCAGCAAACATTTTTACTATATTTAAATGTCGTATATTTATGAGTGAAGAAGAATTAGAGAATATATACATGCAACGTTCTTGATCTGTTTGAGGGATTTGTTCTTGAGTAGTAGTTTTAGCTAAAGTTTTAGGGCTCGTGTTCTCAAGACCACATTTCGTCTATAGAAGAAGTAGCTTCGGTAGATACAACAACAACCCAGTAAAATTTCACAAGTGGGATCTGGAAAGGGTAGAGTGTACGCAGACCTTACCCCTATCCCGAAGGGGTAGAGAGGCTGTTTCCAAAAGACCCTCGGCTCAAGAAGACGAAAATAAATAATAGATCAGTGACAACGACAGAAGTCAAAAAAATAATATCAACATCGTAAGAGACAGAAAATAAATGAAAAAGTAATAACAATAACTAGTAATAATGCCACTACTATGAAAAAACGAAAAAATAGTGTGGACACTACATAAACCACTAACATTCCAAGGCGAAACACTATCACGCTAGCCCCGCCCCCGGTACAAAGTAGAAAAACGCTTGACTCCCTTCTAGCCTTCAATCTTAATGCTCAACCTCTACACCTACCTATCAAGAGCCATATCCTCGGAAATCTGAAGTCGCGTCATGTCCTGCCTGATCGCCTCACCCCAATACTTCTAAGGCCTGCCTCTACCTCTTCTCATACTTGTCAATGTCAACCGCTCACACCTCCTAACCAGGGCATCTAGGCTTCTCCTCCACACGTGTCCGAATCATCTAAGCCTCGCTTCCCACATCTTGTCGTCCATGGGAGCCACGCCCACCTTCTCCCGAATATCTTCATTCGTAATCTTATCCAGCCTAGTGTGCCCGCACATCCATCTCAACATCCTCATTTCGGCTACTTTCATCTTCTGGATATGAGAATTTTTGACTGCCCAACACTCATCCCCATACAACATGGCCGGTCTAACCACCACTCTATAGAACTTGCCTTTAAGTTTCGGTGGCACTTTTTTGTCACACAGGACTAAAGATTCTACCTCCATTTCATCCGCCCCACTCTTATACGGTACGCGACATCCTCGTATATCTCCCCATCTCCTGGATAATTGACCCAAGGTAACTTCCTCTCTTGGGGAAGACTTGTGAGTCAAGCCTCACGTCCATGTCCGCTTCCCCCGACACGAAATAGCTTCGGTAGATACGGTTCAAAAAGTCGTGTTATGGGATGACCAATGTTGGCATACAATTTTTCAAATTGAAATGCTTATTTCTTCCCGTAAGCCATATTTACAGCAAACAAACTTGGAAGATTTTGAGTTGGTTTTGCCGATTATCTGTAAGCTATTCCACATTTTCCTTAGTAGTAATAGGCTGCACCATTTGACCAATATTATAAGGCAACTGGAGTCGGTTCCATATTTCTTGTGCCAACTCTCGCAAACATTCATCACATAGATGATTTAAGATAATATTTTAGTTTCAAATAACTTTTGGTTGGTGATCTGTCATGACAGTAAAACCAAACAAAGTGCATTACTTTTTTTTTCCTTTCACTAGAACCCAATCCCCCTGTGACTATTGTTACATTTGTCTACATCATCTCCTTTGTAATTCCTTTTAGATATAGGTATGCAATTCCCCTAAATTAATCGATGTGCCCGTCTTTGTTTAAAAGCTCAGAAAATAAACTCAGCTCTACTAGTCAAGGGGTTGAGTTAAACGACCGAGTAAAAGAACCAAAACTCAATCACTATACTTCTTCAAAAGAACACAAAGTATATTATTCATGATACAAGCAAAATAATTCAACTGTTCGGATTTTGAGTTGATGAATCTTTTGAAGTTAAATAACAAATAAAAGATCTGAGAAAACAATCAAGTTTCCACATAAAGTTCAGACATAATGAAAATTTGCATTAACTCGACCCACACATTGCTTGCAGTAAGTCATCCAAGTTTTGACTAATATTTGGTGCATATAATTTCAATAAGCGTGAGAAACTATTGGAAAGGAAAATTATTGAAGTAGAAGGAAAAGTGTTTGCTGCTTCCACCCCCTCCCTCGGAGCTTCCAGCTACTACTGTCACCCAAACTGCACCTACCAGACCCTTTGTGCTACTGACCAGGTAGCAATGAACAACTACCACCACCACCACCAGCACTGACGAACACCAGAAAAAACTACCACCGTCACTCCTAGATACCCGAAATCAAGCCCCAAACCTTCAAGATTAGCTATGAAATACGCCCTTCGCTCAAGAATCGGCCCAAGCACTCAGAGGCTGCAAGCAGATCATAAGCTTTCAAAGGGTCCAAAGTAGTGGCAGTTCCAGTATTAATAATGTATAAAAATATGTTACAATAATCTTCTGGTAATGTGTAACTAGTGCACAAACTGTTCATGTACGACTTACAGTTGACATGGATTGACCATTATAAGCCGCCATGGGCAGATAAATAGAGTACAATACAATCACACGGATTGACCATGAAAGTGTAACAAACTGAAGATACCAAATAAGATTTACATCTTCTCCTGCCATAGACAAATTATGCAAGTCATTAGAACATGTTAAAAAGGCCTATAAAGAGAAGCGCAAAGACCTTCAGAGAGTTCAATTCAGCAGTGCCGAACTGTACAATTGCTTAATACAACAAAGACTTCTTAGAATTTAGAACAGCCTCAATGAAATGAAGTGAAAACTATAGTATGCCAGAAGGAAAAATATTTATTAACAAGAAACTTACGATCTTGAGCTTTGACTAAAGCAACCTCAGTATTCCTAACACATACATCATACCTCTCACAAATATGGTATCATAATGACTATTGATCAAAATGCACGACAAACATGAATAACAAGAACACTATCTTCTAGAGGAAAAAGGACCTAAACATGTGCCTAAACAAGAAATACATTACTAGACGCTCCAAGTTCTATACGTCGATGCCTTGATGGTTTGCTTCTTAAGTTTAAAATACATTCTCATCATAAGAAAGAACCATGAGAATGTTTACTATATTTAGTTTGAGCTACAGTATGACGAACTACATGAGTAGTTGCATGAGAAAGGATAGATTAAAGGTCAAATATTTGGTGTCAAGAGTCCCTATAATAGCGTCTTCTTAAAATTACGAGTAGAGATTTGGGGAGAGTGGATAGGACAGGGTGGTGGATGACGTAAAGAAAGGGAAGGCCCATCGCATGCTTTCGAGCGATTCTTCCACAGAAGGCAGATCTTTTTCTTTCCATCCCAAATAGAGCAATTAAATAGGAACCTAGATGTGACCAAGGTGCTTGCAAGCTTAAGGTTAGCACGTTGTTGGCTGGGAGAGCTCGTAAAAGAATGAAACTTTCAAGAGACCATAGTTAACAAGCCAGCTGTGGAAGAACAATCTTCCCCGGCAATATCGATCCTCCCTAGTTCAATCAGAATCCAGAAGTACGGAAAGGTTCTAACTGGCCTAGCCTAACCAACCGCTACAAGCGGGCAGGAAATAGATATGGTGGAGACTCAAGTCAAGATGATGGATCACTATCACTATAGACAAATGCTTTTCCCTGGAATGTGTTCAATAGCACTTGGGTCTCCTTCATCAATGGATAGAGTTATCCCACACACAAAGTTCATTTCTCTTATAAACATTAATCATGCCAGTTCTTATCCATATAAAACAAGCGCACCTTGAAGTAAAGACACACATTTGCTTGGGTTGTTTCTAATCTCTATAAATGTAACTTCATGAAAATAAAATCTAAGACTTCAAAAACTATGTCACTTTCAAATGTAATCACAAACCAAGCAAACAGAGTGAAGATACCTCAATACAATATACCCAGCTGTTATTCAAACTTTTGCTGATTCCTTCTCTCTCCAAGTTGCAAGGACCTCATCAGTTCTAAATCGCTGTGTGAATGTTGATTCCTCCATCGGAGTCGATGCACCATTTGCATACTCTAGGAGACCAGTATAAGCAATCATTGCTCCATTGTCAATGCAGTACCTGTCATCAGTAGCAAACAACTTGCCCCCCCTCTCAGAGCACATTATTTGCATCATCTGTTGCAAGCGCTCATTGCATCCTACACCACCAACAATTAGCACATCTTTCTTATCACAATGTGCCATTGCTCTTTCTGTAATCTCTACAAGCATCGCAAACAGAGTTTCCTAAAAGAGTTGCAAACAAAAGAGATGGCAATCAAAATTTTTGCATTTTGGATTTTAAGAATGACTCAGCGTAAAATTTTGAATTGAAGACAAGAAGTCAAAATCTGAATATTGACCTGCAAAGAGAAACAAAGGTCTGCTGGTGTGCACTCATTATTTTTCAGCTTCTCCTCAGCAGTGGCTTCAATGTAGCTCAGTATTCCACTGAACGACACATCCATTCCCTTTACAACATATGGAAGTTCAATGAACTTTTCCCCTTTCTTTGCAAGCTGACGAGAAGGAAAACAATGATGAGATCTCTGATTAATTCCTTTGTTAATCTTGTGTTAATTATCATAATAGACAAAAGCATGAACCAGCTACACTGACAAATACAGATTTAAAAAAGTCAGCAGATAACAAATTATGTGAAATAACTTATAAAAAGCTTCAAATATAAAATGGTGCTTACAGGCTCTCCTCAAGGGTATAAAAACTATATCACCCATCACTAGTATTTTGCTTCTACTAAATCAATTACCCTTCCTTCCAAACTTTAAACTGAGATGTAAACACTAAAAAATACACGATGATTACAAGTCTATAACATACAAGGAAAAAATAAATCAGGTCCAGTCAGCTATAATCTGAAGCAAACCCAACAATAAAGGAAAGACGCAAAAGGAATAAGAAGAGCACAGTGTATAAGAACGAAAGAATATACTAACAAGATCCCTGTTTATCAAACCCAACCCCTCATAAATCAGATGCAACACAGGGACCTCATTTGTCATGCGCCCCTTCCTATCGCTCCCTCCTAATCAAACATATTAATTTTTTTCTTTAGAATTCAAATTAACATATTAGTCAAAGCAACCTTCGCTTCTCGGGGTCCCTTATATCTAAAGTTGGTTAAATAACACCTTTAGTTACTGAGTTAGCGGGTTGATCAAAAGTAAATTAATGAACAGTATGCTAACTTCTAAAATTGTAAATGAAGGAGGTAGTAGATGTGGTAAAATTGGTAAAATGGGTGATAAACAAGCAGACTAGATTGTAAAGCTAGAGGTCCCGATTTACAGTAGCTAAAGGAGTGTTCACATGGTAAAATATACAGAAAAATATGATAACTAAGAGGAGGCATAGACAAACCAGCAATAAAGTACAATAATATGCAGACATATTATGAAAACATCTATTAAACAGTGCATAACCCTAGCCCTTGAAAAGGGCAAACTTTGTTCTCGGGTTTCTTAAGTTACAGTTTCAGAACAATGAAAAGGTATATAAAACATTAAAATTTATCCTCTCTCTCCCCAACCCACAAAACCTCTTACCTTGTTCGCACCTCCTAAGCAGGTTTTAACATCATCATACCCTTTTTGTGAAAAGTATGCTATTCATCCAATAGGTTATACCAATAAATGCAATAAGAATTTCAGTACCTACATTAAGGATAGCAACTAACAACAACAACAACAACAAACCCAGTATATTCCCACAAATGGGGTCTGGGGAGTGTAATGTGTACGCAAACCTTACCCCTACCTTTAAAAAGGCAGAGAGGTTGTTTCCGGTAGACCCTCGGCTCGGGAAGATAAAGGAAAGGGCCAATGACAAGCAAACCAATCGGAAAATCAAGCGAAAACACGCAACTATCACTAGTTAGTACAATACACCTTGCACCCCATCTGTTTTTAACACATAATCACTATTTAGACTGTCTGCGAAAACTTTTCTTTGACCAAGATTTACTTAACTGTTCTTATACATATATTTTTTTTTGAGATGGAACTGTTCTTATACATGTTTTTAATATTTAGAAGTCCAGTTTAACGTAGTTTCTGAATAAAGATTTTGTTTTTTCATAAAACAAAAACAGCCAAGTCCAAATTTAATGCAAATGGGACAAAAAAATTACTTTCTACAAATTAGCTAAACTAACCTGTTCAATGTTGTACCCAGGACTAGGATCATTGGACAGAGTAAGAACCCTAGCAAACCTATCCAAGCAATTCCCCACAGCAATATCAATCGTCTCCCCGAAAATCCTATACCTTCCCTCACTATACGCAATAACCTGAGTATTTCCTCCACTCACATACAACACAACCGGATCATCCGCTCCAGTTACAATCCGACCCATTTCAATATGGGCCACACAATGATTTACCCCAACGATAGGTTTCTTCCACATTTGAGATAACACGCGCACAACCACCGCCGCAACCTGCAGCGGCGCACCCATGCCAGGGCCTTTCGTATAGCAGAGACAGTCTATTTCGTCCGGAGTTACTCCGGCGGTTTCTAGGGCAGATTTTATTAAGGGTAACACGTGTTGGTGGTGGTGCTGCGCGGTTTCACGCGGGAGAAAACCGTGTCCCGGCGGCGTAATGTAAGTGTGCCGTGGATTTGAGAGGATTGTGCCGTCGAGTGCCACTACTCCTACGCCGATTTTGTTGGCGGAACCCTCGAACCCTAAGGCTAGCAATTTCTTCTGCTTCATATCTGAATGGAGAACGCGCCGCCGCCGGAGAATTGGGATTTAGTAGTGAAATGAGCAGTGACGCCAAGGGTTTTAGAGCGAGGGAGTGGTTGTTCGTTGTTGTATTAGAAATATATGAATTTTACAAGATCAGTACCCCAGTTTTCAGATTCTTACATTTGCCCCCCTTAGTTTTGGATTTTTAACGCTTCCTACGAGTACTTTCTATGTTATAAAGAGTTGCAAAAGACTAGCAATTCTAAACAAAGGTTACACAAAAGAATCGATGTGATACATAATACTCGTAATTTGACTGAGCATTGAGTTTGATAAATATGATTATACTATTGTCAAATTATTTTAAGTACCAATTTTACACTTATGGGCCTATATGCTAGCTTTTTAATGAAAATCATGATAAAGTAGATACTAAATCAAATGTGACTCACATGTTCCATCTTTTCCTTTGCCACGTTAACTAAGTCAAAAAACTTTCCTTCAATTCTAGAGTCTACTAGCTACTCTAAGATCAAAGATCCAGTGAGTAAACACCACAAAATGTTTACTCTTAAATTCAGTGGGTCCGTGTCATATTTTTGAAAGAGGGATGGTAAGGGTAATATAGGTATCTCAAAAGTAAATGATTACTAAATTTAGAAATGTGTCATTCATTTTGGAACAGACTAAAAAGGAAAGTACTTCATCTAATATGAAGCGGAGGGAGTAGCAAATATAAGACAAAGGTTAAAAACAGAATTGATGTAAAGCATTATAGCTTATATTGATACTTTTAAGTACAATCAGGAATATGCAGAAGCGGATCTAGGATTTAAAGGTGGCGGGTGCCATAAATTTCTTTAATGTATTCGGGTTTTTTGAGTTTATTCGGGTCAACCTAATAGGTATTTTGTATTTGCAAATATAAAAATTACATCTCATATATAAAATAAACAAACGTAATTGGCATTTTAAATAAGGAATAACACTTTTATTATAACAACACAAGTAAAATCAATATTTTCACTAGAAAATTATATCTTTTCTGTACATTAAATATAAATTTACACAAGTAAGATAACATCTTCAGCAAGGGAATTAAATCAATCAGAATAAGAAAATTTTAAAAAATATCTTCAATAGATAAATTATATCCCATAAGTATAAGGTTAAATAAACTACAAGTTCCCAAAAATTAAAATCATAAATCTCATATTTTTTTAAGCAATGCTT
This sequence comes from Nicotiana tabacum, assembly GCF_000715075.1. Classification (NCBI taxonomy): domain Eukaryota; kingdom Viridiplantae; phylum Streptophyta; class Magnoliopsida; order Solanales; family Solanaceae; genus Nicotiana; species Nicotiana tabacum. Next base: position 90,013,862 of record NC_134092.1, on the reverse strand, counting down.
ACAAAATTTTCATCATAATTTAGTAGTAAAAAAATTTAAATTATATTTAATAACCATATAATAACACAAATTTTTATGATATAATAGAAAAAAGATGAAAAATAATTGATCTCAATCCAAATCCCATTAAGACCCAAGTGTTTCGGATTTGAAAGAAGAAAACTCATAAATTTAAGATTAAGAGGAATACTTATTTTATAAAATTTTAAAGTTTTGGAGTTCCTTTTTTAAGTGTTTTGCTAGAGACCACATATAAAATAATAGGATGGAGAAAAAAAAAATATAAAACTAGTAAAACGACAACTAGAAAATTGAGAGGCAGCAAAAAGGGAAATGACTGGGACAAAAGGAAATAAAAAGCATAAAGAAAAGAAAAAGTCGGACAAGGTTCAAGATAAATTCCAAATTGAATTTTACACACAAGAAAAACTTTCAAAAAGGTCTATCAGTCATGACACCTTTGTTTAGTTTATGATTGCGGGTGGCAGGATAAAATATTTAACATAGTTTAAGAAAATTTTAATATAGGTATATAAAAAATTTATCATCTTAACGGGTGCCATGCCACCAGGGAGGGGTGGATCCGCCCCTTGGGCTATGGTAAGATGGATAGATCTTTCACTTTTTCGGGTAGTAAAAAACCTAAAAATGTGAAATTTATGAGGTAAATCTACAAAAACAATAATCAAAAATGGTATATACACCAAACTAATAAATATATGACAAACGATATTTTTATATAAAATATTATTATTTAATCATTTAAGTTACTTAAGATTTACGATACCTTCAAAGTATATATAAGAAGTTTTAAAATTTATAGGTAACAAAGTTTTATGGTTAACGAAAGAAAAAAATAATGTGGGAAAAAATGTAATTTCCTGTTGACATTTGAATTTGAATTAATATGTCAATAGAGATAATTGAAAATAATGAAGGTGCATAATTATATGCAATATAATATAATCATATCAGGAAGAAAAACAAGTAAAATTATCAGAAAGTACGACAACTAGAAGTTAAATTGTTAATTCATGCAGATAAGCTAACAGAAGTGGAGTACCATAACTAATAGCCTGGTCTAACGCCTAGGATGGTATTAATTTTATATAGTTATTCGCCTCTGAATACGTAATACATGTAATTTCATATGGCGGAGACAAGACAAAAAGAAGAATAAGAAGCAAAGGTAGTTCTTATAAAGTTATGTATAGACATGGTCAGAGTTACCATATAATATAATTTGTATAGACATAGCATATACAAATTTATTATGTATAATTTATATATAATTCAAGCGTCGCTATTTAAAAGGCAATAAGAACATGTAATATGAAAGAGATAGATGGAGGTAGTGTGAATTGAGAAGGTAGGATGGTTGCATACGACAATACTTGGTAGGATTGGATCAAGAAATTGAAAAGGAAGTCAAATGGAGAAAGAGATACATACCGTCAGATCTTTCTATAACCGTTATTTTATATAATAATATTTTTTTTATAAAAAGTCAAATTTCTTTTGAAATCGATTCTTTATGTTATATTTTACGTTTGTATAATAATTTTTTTATATATAATAATAATAATATCCATTTTAATAACAACATATTATTTGTAAAATTATTCTTTTTATAACAATCATATTCTTTTGATAATATAACAACCATCTTTACAGAAATAGAATCTCTATACAATAACAACAACAACAATCCAGTAAAATCCCACAAGTGGGGTCTTGGGAGGGTAGAATGTACGCAGACCTTATCCCTATCCCGGAGGGGTAGAGAGTCTGTTTCCGAGAGACCCTCAGCTCAAGAAAGACGAAAATACACAATAGAATCTGTGACAATAACAAAAATCAGAAAGATAATATAAGCATCGTAGGAAAATAATAACAACAACCAGTAATAGAGCCACCGAACTATGAAAAAAAACAAAAAAATAGTGTGGACACAAACTTACACCACTAATAATCCAAGACAACACCCTAACATGCTAGCCCTACCTCCGGTACGAAGGAAGAAAAATGCTCGACTCCCTCCTAACTATCAACCCTAGTGCTCGACCTCCACACCTTCCTATCTAGAGCCATGTCCTCGGAAATCTGAAGTCGTGTATGTCCTGCCTGATCACCTCACCCCAATACTTCTTAGGCCGCCCTCTACCTTTTCTCATACCCGTCAAAGTCAACCGCTCACACCTCTTAACCAGGGCATCTTGGCTTCTCCTCCGTACGTGCCCGAACTATCTAAGCCCGCTTCCCGCATCTTGTTGTTTATGGGAGCCACACCCACCTTCTCCCAAATATCTTTATTACTAATCTTACCCAGCCTAGTGTTCCCACACATCCATCTCAACATCTTCATCTCTGCTACTTTTATCTTCTGGATATGGGAATTCTTGACTGGCCAACACTCAGCCCCATATAACATGACCAGTCTAACTATCGCTCTATAGAACTTGCCCTTAAGTTTCGGTGGTACTCCTACTAAACTTGAAACCCTTAGACTCAAGGGCCTGTCTCCAAACCTCCAGATCCTCTCGTTAACGCTGCCTCGCGTCTCATCAATCAGAACTATATCATCAGCGAACAACATACACCAAGGCACCTTCCCTTGAATATAGTGTGTGAGTGCATCCATCGCCAGGGCAAATAAGAACGGGCTGAGCGCATATCCTTGGTGCAACTCCATAACAATCGGGAAATGCTCCGAGTCACCACCCACAGTACTAACCCAAGTTTTAGCTCCATCATACATGTCCTTTACCACCCTAATGTAAGCTACCGGCACATCTTTCACCTCCAGGCATCTCCAAAGCACCTCCTTAGGAACCTTGTCATACGCTTTCTCAAGGTCAATAAACATCATATGCAAGTCCTTCTTCCTATCCTTGTACTGTTCCACCAACCTCTTGATAAGGTGGATAGCTTTCCTAGTCGAACGACCCGGCATGAACCCGAATTGGTTGTTAGATATAGACACTGCCCTCCTCTACCTTCCTTCCACCACCCTCTCCCAAACTTTCATAGTATAACTTAGTAACTTGATACACCTATAGTTGTTACAGCTCTGGATATTACCTTTGTTCTTGTACATCAGTATCATCGTACTCCACTTCCATTCATCTGGCATCTTCTTCGTCCTGAAAATAACATTAAATAGCGCAATCAGCCATTCTAAGCTTGCTCTACCCACACACCTCCATAATTCTATCGGAATCTCGTCTGGCCCGATAATTGTGCCCCGACTCATCCTGTGCATAGCACCTACGACCTCTCAACCTTAATACGCCTACAGTACCTAAAGTCTCGGTGACTCTCAGAGTGCCCTAATCCCCCTAGCACAATGTCTTTGTCTCCCTCTTCATTCAGAAGTTTATGAAAGTAAGTTTGCCATCTCTACTTAATCTAGGCATCTTCCGTTAGTACTTTTCCATCCCCGTCTTTGATGCACCTCACTTGGTCCAGGTCACGAGTCTTCCTCTCTCTCACCTTGGCCAGTCAAAATAACTTCTTGTCCCCTCCTCTGGACTCCAGATCGTCGTACAAATGACTAAACACAGCAATTTTAGCCTCAGTGACCGCTAACTTCACCTCATTCCTAGCTTCCTTATATCTTCCTCTGTTTGCTCTCCTCTCATCCTCGTCTGTGCTCTCCACTAACTTAAGGTACATCCCTTTCTTTCCTTCCATTTTACTTTGGACCACGTCATTCTATCACCAGTCGCCTCGATGCCTACCTGGGTAACCCTTCGAGACCCCTAACACCTCTCTCGCCGACTCTCTAATACAGTCTGTCATCGTTGTCGTCCATATCTCTCTTGCGTCCCTGCTACTCTTCCAGACTCCCAAAGCCAGCAACCTCCCCTCCAGTTCCTGAGCTTTAGCCTTCGTCAAGGCTCCCCACCTAATCATCAGTTGACAGTGAACAAACCTCTTTTTCCTTGTTATCATGATATCGACGTCCATCACCAAGAGCCTATGTTGTGACGTGAGGGTCTCGCTTGGGATAACCTTGCAATCCTTGCACAACCCTCTGTCGCTCCTCCTGAGGAGAAGATAATCAATCTGGGTCTTAGCCACCATACTTCTAAAAGTAACCAAATGCTCTTCCCTCTTTGAAAAACTAGAGTTCACGATCACCAACTCAAAAGCTCTAGTGAAATCGAACAGTGAAATACCTTCTCCGTTCCTATCCCCAAAGTCGAAGCCACCATGCACCTCTCCATACCCACCAATAGACGACCTAATATGTACATTGAAATCCCCTCCTATAAATAACTTCTCTGTAGGCAGAATACCATACACCACCTCATCCAACCCCTCCCAAAAGCGCCTCTTAAACTCCTCATCCAAGCCCGCTTGCGGTGCGTAAGCGCTAATGACATTTAGGGTGATCCCTCTAACTACTAGCTTAATAGCCATTAATCTATCACTCACACGCCTAACCTCTACCACTGACTCTTGGAGTTCCCTATCCACCAAAATTCCCACTCCATTCTTACCCTTCCTAACTCCCGAGTACCATAGTTTAAACCCGTCTGCATCCCTCACCCTCGACCCTACCCACAAGCTATATTGACCTTCCTCTTATAGAGAATCTTTTCCAACTCTATAGACTTACCCGTTAACATCCCTATATTCCACGATCCAACTCTCAACCTATAGGCCATCATGTTCCCCTTGCCCATTTTGGGCCCCGCCCTATACCCTATCCCCTTCCCTATGCCCCTCCCCACTATTCTCCCTCCCCGAGGACATGACCTTACGCTACCATTACAGACCAAAGCCATTATACCTACGGTAGGCTAGGGTAAAATTCTAAGACAAAACAAACAACATGTCGACTTGAAGAAAACAAGTTGAAACTACAGGCAGGCTACTAGAATGACTAAACTAGTATGAACTACTACAACAACAATTTAACTAACACAAGAAAGAGAAATAAGAGATGGGAGAGAAGGGATGTGCCAACTCACACTAGTAGAACCTGTAATTATGGCGTGGTGTACCCCGAGGCTGCGGGACCTCAATGCACGCCAGCCTGCTCAGTTACGTCTGCGTGTGCGCCTTCCGCCCGTCACCAATAGCCACCGAATACTACCTAAAAAGCACACAAAAACCACAGGACTAAGAAAATAGATGGGCGTCGTCGGATGTAAGGCCCCGTAAATTTTCGGCAAATAATTTAAGGTTCCGTGGTGCTAAGGTAGGCTAAAGTATTATATTTTTGGACTTTTTGGATTGAACAGTGCGTTGGGGAGTTGAATCATTTTGACCTCACGTCGCCCAGCTCCTAGCGCGCTAGACCGTTCTATATCCCTCGCCAAGCCTGGTCTGTAGCACGCTAGACCATGTTATATCCATTGCAAAGCCTTGTCGGTAGCTCGCTATAGAACTCGCGAAGCCTGGTCTGTAGCTCGCTACAGAGCGTGCCTAGCCTGGTCTATAGCCCGGTCCGAATTTCGGAGGGTCCATTCTTTTATTTTTATAACCCGACCCTATCTCGATAAATAGACCTAAGGGACTATTTTTAAAGGGAATATATGATATTTTTAGAGAGGGGAAGTTCCCTAGAGTGAGAGGAGAAATCCCTAAGCTAATTGTTCATCAAAATCTTGCTCAAGCCTTGAAATTCAACAAGAAAGCTTACAAAGTCTTTATCTAAGTGGTAAGGTTCCATACCCATATTTTTAATCTCGAATTTGGGCATAAGATGGGTGATTGAGAGTATGATTCTTGGGTGTGAGAGTATTATTTATACATGCATGTACCAATAATGTTTGTGGGAAGATTTTAGAGCTCAAATGGGTAAAGATTGGGTTGTGGAGTGAAGAAAATCTTGTGGAAGAACCTTGTAATCAAATTTGCACATCTAGTGTTTGATAAAATGCTCAAATGAGATAAAACCATGAATATCTTCCTAATCTGTGTTCAATTTTGTTATGTTTCTAAATAGATCGAAGTTGCTAGGATTTCGGGAATATTGTAGTAATTTAAGGAAAGCTCAAAGCGAGGTATATTGGCTAAACTTCTCTCTTAGAATCGAATTCCATGATGTTCCCGTATGTTTCAAGTATGGTTGGCTCAAGTTCCTTATTCTCATGTTTCGAGTTGTTCCCTATAAATTCAATTGTCTCGAGTAAGCTAAGTGTCGAGAATTATGTATTCAAAATGTGTTCCGAATGTTCCTATCTCATTATGTTATCCTTTGGGAATATGTTCAAGAATGATATGTGTATTAAAATGTTATGGCTTTGAGTAGTGTTTCAAATGAAAGTTATCATGCCAAATTGTGGAAGAAAAACTCAATGTGCTTAAGACTCTTAATTGCTCATATGTGTACCTAAAGTCTTGATTTGAAATGTCTTGTTGTTGATAATCTATAAAGATGTTGGAAAGTGAAAGAAGTGAGTTGGAGATATAAAGTATGGCCACCATACCAAGAATGAAAGTTATACTTCAGGCCAATGGTGCCAATGAAATGATGTGAGAAAGGTTAAGAAATGAGCCTTGATTCAACTGTTCCAAATTGACTTCAAAAATAGATTTGTCTAAAAGCTTATGTACTCAAGTCGTACCCAAATGTGGTTGTTTCAACTATGCTGTGCTTTGTAAGTATTTCCAACGTGTTTTGAGCTCTTATATATTCATGAGTTTAAATTATGTATTGCCCTTTGGGGTAAAAGTATTTCTAGAATAAATAATGTGTTACTCGTTTATGATTTTAACTTGTGCTTTGACTGCCAATCATTTTACTCCATTTCTTGGAAAGAAACCTATTGTGTTTAAAGCCTTCATTACTAACGAACCTAAAGTTGTGATTTTCGGAATATTCTATATATTGATATTTATGATGATGATCTATGAAAAGAAAGATATGAAAGTGTGAAATATGAAATACGACCATTGTGCCATGAAAGAAGAATCATATGTATGGCTAAGAGAGCCAATGAAATAATGATATTGTAAGTAGTTGAAAGTACGAATGAATTGATATATGGTGTAAAAGGTTATGAGATGAACGTATTTGTACTTTTGTTTCTAATGTGTTATTAGCTCCTACGTTCTCATGAGTAAAGGTTATGGTGTTCCTAAATGTTTTAAATGCTCTTAATGTTCTATGATCACCCATGGCAAGTACAAGTAAGTGATAGTATGAACATGAAATGTGCCCGCTTGCCAAAATGAGAATTATGAGGCATTGTATGTTTCAATGGTTTTAGTCATTGTATATATGCTTCTAAAATAATAAATACAAATGACTTCGATGTTACGTATCACGACCCAAATTTCCTCTCCGTATGACGTCGTGACAGCACCTAGTCTACGACTAGGTAAGCCTAACATCTGCGGAATAATAAAATGAAAAACATGATTTTTAACAACCAACTGTTCAACAATACACAACAATCCTAAAACTTGGAACATCGTAAATCACAAACTATAGAAGAAAAATCTAGTGTCTCTATACATCAGAGTCTATCAAAAGAAAATACAGAAGATAATGGACATGGGGAAGAGTAGAAGGGGACTCCAGGTCTGCGGACACTGCAGATATACCTTGAAGTCTCCAAAGATGTCTCGGCTCACTGATAATGCGGCTGATAAGGAGCACCTGGATCTGCACATGAAAAAAATGTGCAGAAGAGTAGCATGAGTACACCACAATCGGTACCCAGTAAGTGCCAAGCCTAACCTCGGTAGAGTAGTGACAAGGTCAGGTCCAGACCCTACTGAAATATGATAATAAAGCAAGGCAAAAATGAAATATCGCAGTAAAATAAAGAGTGAAATTTAATAAGAAAGAATTTTTAGAAGGTAACGGCTCAATACACAGAGATAACAACAGGGGATCTCCCGAGATACCGTCTCGTAGTCCCAAACGTAACTATGCAAGACAGAGGGATCTCCCGGAATACTATTCTGTAGTTCCAAAGTAAATATGCAGTACAAGGGGATCTCCCGGAATACCATTCCGTAGTCCCAAATTAAATATGCAGCGTAAAAATAGAAATACAACTACATCATGAAATCTTACGATTTAGACTAAGTACCAGTCAAGGAGGAAGCAGAAAATTCACTAAGCATGTTGCGCAGAGTTCACATAAGCAATTAAGACACGTAGACATGCTGTATTAGACTAAACATGATAGCTACACATATTGGAATAACTCAATTAAGAATGAAAATAGATTAATACTCATTAAAATGGTATAATTCAAAATAAAAGGAAAACAAGTTGTTGCTCAGTAAGAAATCAGGTTTTTCCACAACTATCTCGTGTACGTACTCATCACCTCACGTACACGGCGCTCACATATCACAATAGTTCCAAATCTTAAGATTTCTCCCATACAAAGTTAGGCAAGCCACTTACCTCGAACCAAGCTCAATCAATCGGTCAAAATACCTTTTCCACGAATATCCGACTCCGAATGGCCCAAATCTAGCTAAAATAATTACATATCACAAATACAACTATAATAGACTAATTTAATTAATGAAATCAAGATTTTAATAAAAATTCCAAGATCCGTCCTAAAAAGTCGACCCGAGCCCACGTCTCGAAATCAGGTAAACGTTACCAATTAAGAACACCCATTCACTCACGAGATCACTCGTACAAAAATCATCTAAATCCAATGTCTAAAACCCATTCAAAACTCAGAAATTCGATTGTGGAACGTTTTCCCCATTTTCCCAACTTTTCAATCCAAATCCGAAATTAAATGGAGAAAACGACTATAGGTTAATGAAATACAACCAAAAACAAGTTAGAAATCGTTACCCCAAAGCTTTCTCTGAAAATCCCTCAAGAAATCGCCTTCCCCCGAGCTCAAAAATCATAATTTGTGAATATGAACCTCAACCCTCGATTATGCCCCTTTTCTGCCCAGCGATCTTCGTACCTGCGGGACATGGGTCGCACCTGCGGACAATACCTCACAGGTGCGGAAATCACTTAAGAGGGTTGGGTCCGCGTCTGCGGCAAGGGGCCGCACCTACGCGTGTGCGCCTGCGGAACACTGTCCGTTTCTGCGATCTTCCTCCGCGCGTGCGAGTCCTTGGGCGCATCTGCGGGCATCGCAGATGCGGAAATTCCTCGCACCTGTGACCCCTGATCAAGCCTCCAAATTCCGCATTTGTGCCTGGTCTTCCGCACGTGGGGGCCTGCACCTGCGGTCTCCCCTCCGCATGTGCGAAACACCAGAACCATAAAACAAAAAACTCAACAACTTTCCTAAGTCCAAAATTCATCCGTTAAGCATCCAAAACACACCCGAGGCTCCCGGGACCTCAACCAAACATACCAACAAGTTCTAAAAAATCATACAAACTTAGTCGAATTCTCAAACCACATCAAACAATGCTAAAATCACAAATCATCCTCCGATTCAAACTTAAAGAACTTGAAACTTCCAAATTCGACAACCGATGCCGAAACCAACCAAACCACATCCGATTGACCCCAAATTTTGTACACAAGTCATATTAAACATTATGGACCAACTACAACTTCCAGAATCAAAATCTGACCTCGATATCAAAAATTCCACTACCGGCTCAAAACTTCAAAAATTCGACTTATGCCATTTCAAGCCTAAATGAGCTACGGACCTCCAAAACACAATGCGGACACTCCCCTAAATCCAAAATTACCTAACGGAGCTAATGGAACTGACGGAATTACATTCCAGAGTCATCTTCATACAGTTTCAACTACGGTCCAATTTCTAAGGCTTAAACCTCCATTTAGGGACTAAGTGTCCCAAAAGACTCCGAAACCAAAAACAAAACCTCCCGGTAAGTCACCTAAGAAGAAAAAGGTATGTGGAAATAGTAAATAGGGGATCAGGGCTATTACTCTCAAAATGACCAGCCGGGTTGTTATATTACGTCCCGAAGAATCACGAACTTAGCTAATGATCTCAAGATGACAAGTGAGTGAATAATGAGATGCAAGGGAGATGTCCTATGCTAAATGATGATGAACCTTAAGAAAAAAAATTGGGCTCATGTGCCATTGAAATCGACTTATTGATTCACCATGCATGTGCTAATGTAATGAGCTGTGTTTCTCCATGATGAGCATGAACATGAAGTATTCCAATGATACGAGAAATTACGACCTTAAATGTAATGTTAATCATGTCGCTTTGAGTTTATATATGGTTATGTGCATAATGATGTGTTATGAACCCTATGGATGGTGTATGAAATGCATAGGTGTATAATATAAATGAATCCTATAAACGGTCTATGAAACACATAAGTGTATAATATAAATGAATCCTATGAACGGTCTATGAAACGCATAGGTGTATAATATAAATGAATCCTATGGACGGTCTATGAAACACATAAGTGTATAATATAAATGAATAAATACTATGAGTGGTTTATGAAACGCATATATGTACGGTATGAATAAACACTATGGACGGTCTATGAAACGCATAAGTGTATAATATAGATGAACACTATGGACGGTCTGTGAAACGCATAGGTGTATAATTTGCATAGTAAGAGAGGGTTGTGGACGGTCTAGTAAGACGCATAGCAAACACGAAATATAGGTGCCACTTTCATTGCCATTGTTTGCACATTTTGTTATATTTACATTATATTTTGTATCCCACGCATAATTCATATGGCTCAATTGATCCCAAAAGATGTTCAGAATGATGTAAGTATAATAAGACTTGAAATTTGATTCTATGGGATGTTTCGTAGTTTCTTGATATACTTTATTTGCCTCTTATTTGAGTTACCGTATCTTCATATGTTATTTTGTCTGCCTTACATACGAGTAATATTCCACATATACTCACGTCCCTTTTGCCGGGGGAGCTGCATCTTTTAATGAATGCATGTATACTTCTACAGGATGATATGGATCTTTGATAGGGACCTTCTTCACTACTCAGCTTATGGTGAGCCCTTTACAGTTCTAGTGGGTGTTTGGGTCTAGTTCATTTTATGTATTTAGGTATCTATTGTCATAGAAGCTCCATGTACACTGTGGGTCATGTACTTAAAGTTTTGAGCTTTGTCATATATCTATGTTCATAGTATTTACAGTTATTTATAAAGCTATGTATCCATCATGAGGAGAATTTTAGGCCATTGAGCCAAATGTATTCAATTTGAAAGTCAAGATCTAATTATGTTATGGTAAATCAAGTATGAGTAATGATGAGAGGTTAATATAAATTAAGCTTGCTCGACTGGGTTTACTCAGTTGAGCACCGCTCCCCGAGGTCGGGGCGTGACACCAGATCGGCCTGCTATCGCCGGAGAGAACAAATAACGGGCCGAGAAATAGTGACAGCCGAGAATCAAAGATAACAGATGCCCTACTAAAAGTGCAAGAGTGATGGCTGAAATCCGAAAACACAGTGTAGAAGAAGAAAAGGAAGAAAAATAGAGGGGTCCCGACGGCAACAAAGTCATCGGGTTCGCTGCTGCTAGGGTTTGGGAGGGGTAGAAGAAAGGGTGAAGGAGAAGAGAAAATTGAGAGAGAAGAGAGAGGATGGTAGCCGTCGGATTGGTATTGTTAGGGTTTGGGGGGGGGGAGAAGAAAGGGAGAGAAGAAGAAAAGGCCAGGGAGAGAGAATCGAGAGAGGGGCATACCTGGTCTCCTGTGGGACGTCGACGCCGGCGCTGGATGTGCTCGCCGGCAATAGAAATAGAATATCTATGATTATCAACAAAACCTCTAGAGATGTTGGCCAAATGCTTAAAACTTTAATACACCACTCAATGTCAAATTTTTTTATATGAGTACATATTCTCATAATTAAGGATTTTATTCTCTTAAAAAATCTGTACATATATTTCTATTTCTTAGAGTTTAAATCTTTGTAAATCTAGTTATGAATTTTACTTCTAGATTTATGCAATTTGTTCTTGTTTGGTTTGAGGTATAAGATAATATAATCATGATATGAGTTTTGGTATTGTTTTATACAATGTTTAGATTGTTTATTGAAACTGCATTGCTAATCATGATAAAAGTTAACCCCAATTTGATGTATTATTTTATACCTAGCTAGTATAATTTGGTATGACAATACATGAATTAAATTATATAAGGATTAATTCTAAAAGACAAAAATTACTTTTTGTGTTTTTCTCAAATCCATCATCAATATCCTTTCAATTTTATCAAGTTTAAACATAAACTTTTATTTTATAATTTTCATCCTATATATCTCATTTTTAGTACAAAAACTAAACTTCTTATAAAAAATAATCTTTATATTATTATCTCTATATTATAATCCCTGCATAACTTATTTCTAAAGCAAATGACCCATGTGCGCTCGTTTTATTTGAGGTTTAAGATAAAATAATTATGATATAAGTTTTGGTATTGCTTTATACATTCTTTGATTTGTATGTTGAAACTTGCATAACTAATCATGATATAAGTTTATATCCCAATGTGTATATTATTTTATGCCTAATATAACATGGTATAACAAACTTACTCTTTTTCGTTTCCTCAAATAAATTATTAATATCCTTTATATTTTATTTTTATTAAGAATCAAATGCTCGATAAAAAATCTCAGCATTACTAATCCCTACATTATTAATCTGTGTATAATAATTCCTACATAACATGTTTCTTGAGCAAACGACCTCAAGAGTTTCTCCATACAAATTATGTGAGGTGGATTTTTACTATTTATGTTTTCTTCCTTTTTTTTTCCCTATTCCTTATGTAATAATTGTTTTAATGAAAGGTATGTTGCTGCAGTTGGGAAAAAAAGTTGAATCCGACAACTAAGTCACTCTCTTCAACTAGAGTAGAAGTATTTGGAAGGTGCCAGCACGTGCCTATTACTTTTTATGTTACAGTACCAATCTAGAATGACTTATGAATAGAGTCAAAATGTCTTTTAAGATTTTTGCAATCGGTAAGAAAATCAATCAATAATATTACGCATACAGTTATTTGACTAAATTATCACTTATCTCTTATGATAAATGTAAATAAACATAGATACTTGTCACGACTCAAAATTCATATGTCGTGATGGCGTCTATCTCAATACTAGGCAAGCCGATAACCTCAATAAAACACTATAATCTTTTAAGTTTTAAAATATAATATTTGAATTCAATAGAAAAACCTCACACATACTGATATAAAATACACTCTCAAAACCCCGTGTCACTGAGTACATGAGCATCTAAATGATAACACAGTCTGACTAATACAAACACTGTCTAGAAATATAGAACAGTACAAATAACTGAAAGAAAGAGAGTCAAGGTCTACGGACGTCAAACAGCTACCTCGATAGTCTCCAATAGATAAACTTTCAAAAACCAGCAATCGCCATGTCCGGAAGTACCTGGATCTGCACACGAAGTACAGAGTGTAGTATGAGTACAACCAACCCCATGTACTCAATAAGTAACAAGATTAACCTTTGGGCTGAAAGTAGTGACGAGCTCAACAGGTACCGTCCAATATAGAAATAACAGTACAAAATAATATAGGCATGCTTCCAAGTTCAACAGTTAACTCAGTACAAATAAAAATAGATAAATCTTGAATGTTATGAGGAATGTGACATCTTTATATCTACATGCCAATGTACATGATGTATGTGATGCACCTCTGTGGAAAACCTCGTGCACTCACAAATCTCAAAATACTTAATCACTCAGTACTGTATATGGCCAATCCAGTCCAGGGAAGATCAATCCCGTATATATACACATTAACTAACTATCAGTCAATCAGTACTGTATCAGGCCAATCCTGCCTAGGGGAAGATCGATCCCCAGATATAAATGATTCGGACAAGATCCATGTCCAGGAAAGATTCATCCCTCAATATAAATCAACCGCGCTCACTGTGGGGGTTCAGACTCCGGGGGGGCTCCTTCAGCCCAAGTGCTATAATAGCCAGATCCAGGCATAAGTAAATAAAACATGCTACGGCGTATAGCCCGATCTCATAAATATCACTCAAAATTTCCAGTTTCTCGGGCTCTCAATTACATGAAAATCAACCCGACATGATGATATGATGTATCAATAAATGACAACAAAGACTGAGATATGATATGCAAATGATAGATATGACTGAGTACAAAGTTGTAAATTTAATCAAATAATTCAACAGCAATACGACCATGTGGGTCCCAAAATATCGGTACGTAGCCTGAACATGATCTTTAACATGAGTCTCAGCTCAATTTCCTCTAACACGTGGATGATATGCGGATAATGACATGATTCTCTAATTATACAACTCCACACGACAAAAGTTACAAAACTCATTCAACTACGAGTCCAGTCATACCAAATTTATCAAATTCCGACATTAACTCGACCCTCAAATCTTCAATTTAACCTTAAGGGTTTTCATAATTTTTCCAACTTAAAACACCAATTAAATGCTAAAAATAGAAATAGATTCGGGTAATTTGACCAAAATTGAGTTAAGAACACTTACCCCATTGTTTTCCTTGAAAATCTCCCGAAAATCGCCTCTCCCCGAGCTCCAAATCGTTAAAAATGGAAAATGGGTCTTCAGAACATAAACTCTCTGCCCAACGATTCCTTCTTCGTGAAAGTGGAAGCTCCCTCGCGTTCGCGAAGCACAAAACTTCACTGCCCGATTCTCTAATTATATAACTCCACAAAATTTATTTAAGTCTCAATTTCTATGGTGTACGCCCACACGCCCGTCACCTAGCATGTGCGTCACCTCCAAACAAATTACATAACACGTATAATCAGGGTTCATACCCTCAGAACCAAGTTTAGAAGTGTTACTTACCTCAAACCGTGTAATTCTTTATTTCAATATGCCCTTGCCTCGCGAATCAGCCTCCGAACGCCTCGAATCTAGTCACAATTAATTCGATTCAATCAATACAAATTATAGGAATTAATTTCATATGAAAATACTAATTTTCCAACAAAATTCAAAATTCCACTCAAAATCGTTAGTGGGGCCCATATCTCGGAACCCGACAAAAGTTATAAAACCCATTCAACTACGAGTCCAACCATACCAAATTTACCAAATTCCGACATCAACTCGCCCCTCAAATCTTCAATTTAACCTTAAGGATTTTCACAATGTTTTCAACTTAAAACACCAATTAAATGCTAAAAATAGCAATAGATTCGGATAATTTGACCAAAATTGAGTTAAGAACACTTGCCCTATTGTTTTCCTTGAAAATCTCCCGAAAATCGACTCTCCCCGAGCTCCAAATCGTTAAAAATGGAAAATGGGTCTTCAGAACATAAACTCTCTTCCCAGCGATTCCTTCTTCGTGAAAGCGGCAGCACCCTCGCGTTCGCGAAGCACAAAACTTCACTGCCCGAAAATTCCTCTTATACGAACGCAAGGGTCCTCTCGCGAACACGATGACCAGATATCCCAGGTCTCCGCGAACACGGAGCCTCACTCGCGAACGCGTAGGCCAACACTCCAGCCCTCTCTCTTCTTCTTCGCGAACGCGACCGCCTTCTCGCGTTCACGATGCACACTGATCCTCAACTTTTGCGAACGCGTCCTCCTCTTCGCGAACACGAAGAATAGATCCTCGCCTGCCTCCAGTTTCCCTTCGCGAATGCGGGAACCCCATCGCGAACGCGGAGAAGGAAACCAAACAATGCATCAGAAAAATTCCAGATATGTTTAAAGTCCAAAAATTCAATCCGTTAACCATCTGAAACTCACCCGAGGCCCCCCGGGACCTCAACCAAATACACCAACAAGTCCTATAACACCATACAAACTTAGTCGAACCTCTAAATCACATCAAACAACGCTAAAAATACGAATCATACCCCAATTAAAGCTTAATAAAACTAAGAAATTCCAACTTCTACATTCAATGCTGAAACTTATCAAAGCAAGTCCGATTGACCTCAAATTTTGCGCACAAGTCATAAATAACATAACGGACCTATGAAAATTTTCAGAACTGGATTCCGACCTCGATATCAAAAATTCAACTCCCCGGTCAAACTTTCAAACTTAAACTTTCTATTTTCGCCATTTCAAGCCTAATTTAACTACGGGCTTCCAAATAATTTTTCGGACACACTCCTAAGTCAAAAATCACCATACAGAGCTACTGGAATTATCAAAACTCTATTTCGGAGTTGTTTACAGATAAGTCGACATCCGGATAACTATTTCAACTTAAGCTTTAAATCTTGGAACTAAGTGTTCCAAATTCATTCTAAACCTCCGTGACAACTCACATATTATAATTGAACACAAAATAAGCAGTAACTAGGGGAATGAGGCTGTAATACTCAAAACGACCGGCTGGGTCATTACATTCTCCCTCTTTTGAACAAACGTTCATCCTCGAACGGGGTTAGAATTGTACCTGGAGTCTCAAATAGGTGTGGGTATTTGCTCCGCATCTCCCGCTCAGTCTCCCAAGTAGCTTCTCCGACTGGCTGGCCTCTCCACTGCACTTTCACTGAAGTTATGTTCTTTGATCTCAACTTTCGAACCTGCCGGTCCAAAATGGCCACCGGCTTCACATCATAAGTCAAATTACCATCTAACTGCATTGTACTGAAATTCAAAATATGAGATGGATCTCCGACATACTTCCGCAGCATAGATACATGAAACACTGGATGAGCACCCGATAGACTAGGCGGCAATGCAAGTTCATAAGCCATCTCTCCAATCTTCTTAAGTATTTCAAAAGGCCCAATATACCTATGACTCAACTTGCTCTTCTTCCCGAACCTCATAACACCCTTCATAGGCGAAACTTGGAGTAATGCCTTCTCTCTTACCATGTAAGCAACATCGCGAACCTTCCGGTTGGCATAACTCTTCTGTCTAGATTGTGCCGTGCGAAGTCGATCCTGAATAAATTTAACCTTCTCCTAAGCATCCTGAACCAAATCAGTACCCAATAGCCTAACCTCACCCGGCTCAAACTAACCCACCGGAGACCAAAACCGTCTCCCATATAAAGCCTCATACGGAGCCATCTGAATGCTCGATTGGTAGATGTTATTATAAGCAAACTCTGCAAGTGGCAGAAACTGATCTCAAGAACCCCCAAAATCTATAACACATGCGCATAGCATATCTTCTAATATCTGAATAGTGCGCTCGGACTGTCTATCTATATGAGGGTGAAATGCTGTACTCAACTGTACCTGGGTGGCTAACTCTCACTGTACTGCCCTCCAAAACTGTGATGTAAACTGCGTGCCCCGATCTGAAATGATACACACTGGCACACCGTGAAGGCAAACACAATCTCGCGGATATAAATCTCAGCCAACCGCTCCGAAGAGTAAGTAGTCCCAACTGGAATAAAATGCGCGGACTTGGTCAACCGATCCACAATTACCCAAACAACATCAAACTTCCTCAAAGTCTGTGGGAGTCCAACTACAAAGTCCATGGTAATGCGCTCCCATTTCCACTCCGAAATTTCAAGTCTCTGAAGCAATCCGCCCGGTCTCTGATGCTCGTACTTCACCTGTTGACAATTTAAACATCGAACTACAAACCCAACTATATCTTTCTTCATTCTTCTCCACCAATAGTGTTGTCTCAAGTCTTGATACATCTTTGCGGCACCCGGATGAATGAAGTACCACGAATTATGGGATTCTTCAAGAATCAACTCACACAGCCCATCTACATTTGGAACACAAATCCGACCCTGTATTCTCAACATCCCATCATCTCTAATAGTAACATCTTTGACATCGTCGTGCTGAACTGTGTCCTTCAGGACAAGCAAATGGGAATCATCATACTGGCTCTTCCTGATGCGGTCATATAAGGAAGACCAAGAAATCACACAGACTAGAACCTGACTGGGCTCCGAAACATCTAATCTCACGAACTAGTTAGCCAAGCCCTGAACATCAACTGCAAGAGGCCTCTCACCAATAGGAATGAATGCAAGGCTACCCATATTCACCAGCTTTCTACTCAAGACATCGGCCACCACATTGGCCTTCCCGGGATGATACAGAATAGTAATATCATAATCCTTTAGCAGCTCCAACCATCTCCGCTAACTCAAATTTAGATCCTTATGTTTGAACAAGTGTTGGAGACTCCGATGATCTGTAAATACCTCGCAAGACACACCATAGAGATAGTGCCTCCAAATCTTTAGTGCATGAACAATAGCTGCAAACTCTAAATCATGAACATGGTAGTTCTTTTCACGTGGCTTCAACTGGCTCGGAGCATAAGTAATCACTCTACCCTCTTGCATAAGACACACCCAATACCGATCCGAGAAGCATCATAATACACTATATAAAAGCCTGAAGCTGAAGGCAAAACTAGAACTGGAGTTGTGGTCAAAGCAGTCTTAAGCTTCTGAAAGCTCTTTTCACACTCATCCGACCAACTGAATGGGGCACCACAATAGACGAGAAGCCCTCCACAAAGTGACGATAATACCCGGCCAAGCCGAAAAAACTCTGAATCTCAGAAGCTGAAGATGGCCTAGGACAACTTTGAACTGCCTCTATCTTCTTCGGATCCACCTGAATTCCCTCACTGGACACTATGTGTCCCAAGAATGCCACTGAACTAAGCCAGGACTCACACTTAGAGAATTTGGCATAAAGTTTCTCCTCCCACAACCTCTATAGTACAATACTCAGATGTTGTGCATGTTCCTCCTGGCTACCTGAGTACACCAGGATATCATTAATGAATACTACGACAAATAAATTAAGATACGGATGGAATACATTATTCATCAAGTGCATAAACGCTACTGGGGCGTTGGTCAGCCCAAAAGACATCACGAGAAATTCATAGTGACCATAACTGGTCCTGAATGTTGTCTTTAGAATATCCGAATCCCGAATTTTCAATTGGTGATACCCAAATCTTAAATCAATTTTGGAGAACACCCTCGCTCCCTGAAGCTGGTCAAATAAATCATCAATACGAGGCAAAAGATACTTGTTCTTGATTGTAACTTTGTTCAACTGCCTGTAGTCGATGCACATCCGCATAGTACCATATTTATTTTTCACAAATAGAACCAGTGCACCCCAAGGTGACACACTAGGCCTAATAAACCCCTTATCAAGAAGTTCCTGAAGTTGCTCTTTCAATTCTTTCAATTTAGCTGGTGCCATACGATACAGAGGAATGGAAATGGGCTGAGTGCCTGGTACCAAGTCAATACCGAAATCAATATCCCTGTCGGGTGGCATGCCCGACAGGTCTATAGGAAATACACCTGGAAATTCTCGCACTACCAGTACAGAGTCAATAGTAGGGGTGTCTACATCCACATCTATCACAAAGTCCAAGTATGACAACACCCATTCTTAACCATACGTTGGTCCTTCAAATAAGAAATTACCCTGCTGGAAACATAATCTAGGGAACCTCTCCACTCGACCTTCGGTAATCCCGGTACCGCTAACGTCATGGTTTTTGCGTGACAGTCCAGAATAGTGACATGAAGACAACCAATCCATACCCAAGATTATATCGAAATCAACCATACTAAGAAATAAGTGATCAACTCTAGTCTCTAGTCCCCCGATAACTACCACACACGGCTAATACACACGGTCCACAATAATAATATCGCCCACCAGCGATAATACATGAATATGTGAAACTAATTACTCGCGAGGCATATCCAGATAACGAGCAAAATATGATGATATATACGAATATGTGGAACCAGGTTCAAATAATATAGAAGCTTCCCTGTGGCACACTGAGACAATACCTGTGATCACTGCATCTGAAGCAACGGCATCTGGCCTGGCAGGAATAGCATAAAATCGGGCCCGATCGCCACCTGATCGGCCTCCCCCTTGGGCGACCCTAGTTGACTAAGCCCCACCCCGAGCTGGCTGGGCGGGTAGAGAAGCAACTGGTGCTGAAGTCGTAGCCTAACTCCCCTGCTGAGCTGAACCTCCCTTAAGGCGGGGGCAATATCTCTTTATGTGACCCAAATCTCCACACTCAAAGCAACCATTCTCTTAAAATGTCGGCAAGTACTAAAGTGGACCTCGAGAACGAGAAGAACTACAAGAAAAACCCTGAACTAATGATGCACGAGATAAACTCTGAGCTGGAAGTGTACTAAGAGAAGACTGACTCTGTCGAGCACTATATGAACCATGGCTAGTTGATGCGCCACGATGAGCTGGACGAGCCATCTGAGCGAGCCTATAAGGTCGACCCTCATTGTGATAGGGTTGTCCCCCAGAAGGAACACCACTGGAATTACCCGGACCACGAGACCTCTTGGCCTCCCTCTCCCCATGCTCCTGAATACGGACCATCTCTAGCCGTCGAGCACTGTCAACCACCTCATCAAATTTAGCACCTGCTACATTCCCCAAAGTCATAACAAAATGGAACAGATGGTTGAGGGCATTAATGAACCTGCTGATCTTCTCCCTCTCAGTGGGAACCAACAAAACTGCATGACAAGCCAATTCTGAAAATCGCATCTCATACTGAGTCACGGACAAGTCCTCCTGATATAAATACTTGAACTGCCTGCGCAGTTCCTCTCTGCGGGTCTATGGCACAAACTTCTCCAGAAATAATACGAAGAACTCCTGCCATGAAAGTGGTGCTGCACCAATTGGTCTGCTCCTCTCATAAGGCTCCCACCATCTGAAGGCTGCTCCAGTCAGCTAAAAAGTAGTTAATGAGACCCCACTAGTCTCCAGAATACCCGCTGTACGAAGCATCCGCTGGCATCTGTCCAAGAAATCCTGAGCATCCTCTAACTCAGTTCCACTGAAAGTTGGAGGACGGAGTCTCCCAAACCTCTCTAATCTTTTTTGCTCCTCGTCATTCATAATAGGACCCACCTAGGCCTGAGCAGCTACAACCGGCTGGACTGGTAGTGTCCTCGGTATCTGAAGTCCCTGAACTACCTGCTCTGGAGTACGGGCGACAGGGATATAAGTACCTCCCCCGGTCTGAGAAGTGGCTGGTGCGGCCTAAGACGAAACCACCTGAGCAAGGCCATTGCAAACAGTCAATATTTGTGCTAGAGCCTCCTGAAGGCTCAGAATCACAATAGGCACAGTTGGTGCCTGAGCTGGCCCCGACGGCTTAACTATATCTATAATCTACTACTAAGATGGAGCAACTGGAGGTTCTACAGGTGCTGCTCTAACTACTGTACGAGCTACACCTCGACCTCTACCACGGCCCAGGCCTCTCGCGGCCATAACTGGTGGCTCGCCATCCGATCCGTTAGTACGTGTCCTCACCATCTGTGAGAGAATAGAATAACAAAAATTTAGTTTTTGGAATCAACAATTCACACGACAGAATACAAGAAAGTGAAATTTTCCTAAGGGTTCGACAGCCTCTCGAAGATAAGTACAAACGTCTCCGTACCGATCCGCAAGACTCTACTAAACCTGTGCATGACTCGTGAGACCTATGTAACCTAGCCTATGATACCAACTTGTCACGACCCAAAATTCACATGTCGTGATGGCGCCTATCTCAATACTAGGCAAGCCGATAACCTCAATAAAACACTATAATCATTTAAGTTTGAAACAATAATATTTGAATTCAATAGAAAAACTCCACACATACTGATAGAAAATACACTCCCAAAACCCGGTGTCACTGAGTACATGAGCATCTAAATGATAACATAGCCTGACTAATACAAACATTGTCTGAAAATATAAAATAGTACAAATAACTAAAAGGAAAGAGAGTCAAGGTCTGCGGAGGTCAAGCAACTGCCTCGATAGTCTCCAACAGATAATCTTTCAAAAACTAGCAACCGTCGTGTTCGGAAGTACCTGGATCTGCACATGAAGTGCAAAGTGTAGTATGAGTGCAACCAACCCCATGTACTCAATAAGTAACAAGATTAACCTTTGGGCTGAAAGTAGTGACGAGCTCGGGAGTAGTGCATAATTAGCCACTAATTAGAGATGTCTTTACTCTTTAGTCACTGTTTAAAATATATTTAGTCTTTAGCCAGTGCTTAATAAAGTTTTATCCGCCCGAACAAAAATACTCTTGTGCTAGACATGAGTGTTGTGTAAATATTAAGGACATGGTGTCCTTAATTTCATGAATGTTGTGTAAATATTTGCACCTTCCGTTGTTAAACTTTAGGGCATCATGTCCTTAACTTTATATGTGCAGTGTAAATATTAAGCACATGGCGTCCTTAACTTTATGTGTGCAGTGTAAATGTTAAGGACACCATATCTTTAATATTTAAACAACACTAATAAAGAAAGGGTAAACACATCTTTTCGTATTAATTTTAATAGAATAGTGACTATTTTTGCTCAGCATTAAAAATACTGGATAAAAACTAAATACCATATTAAAAAGTGGCTATCTCACTCCATTTCTCAACAGGTACAGTCCAATATAGAAATAACAGTACCAAAAAATTTAGGCATGCTTCCAAGTTCTACAGTTAACTCAGTACAAATAAAAATAGATAAATTCTTAATGATATGAGGAATGTGACATCTCTATATCTACATGTCAATGTACATGCTGTATGTGATGCACCTCTGTGGAAAACCTCGTGCACTCACAAATCTCAAAATACTCAATCACTCAGTACTGTATATGGCTAATCCAGCCCAGAGAAGATCCATCCCGTATATATACACATCAACTGTCTATCAGTCAATCAGTACTATATAAGGCCAGCCTAAGGGAAGATCCATCCCCAGATATAAATGATACGGACAAGATCCATGTTCTGGTAAGATCCATCCCTCAATATAAATCAACCGCGCTCATTGTAGGGGTGCAAACTCCGGAGGGGCTCCTTCAGCCTAAGCGCTATAATAGCCAGATCCAGGCATAAATAAATAAAACATGTTGCGGCGTGCAACCCAATCCCATAAATATCACTCAAAATCTCCAGTCTCTCGGGCTCTCAATTACATGAAAATCAACCCGATATGATGATATGATGTATCAATGAATGACAACAGAGACTGAGATATGATATGCAAATGATAGATGTGACTGAGTATAAAATTATAAATTTAATCAAATAATTCAACAACAATACGACCCTGTGGGTCCCAAAATATCGGCATGTAGCCTGAACATGATCTTTAACATGAGTCTCAACTCAATTTCCTCTAACACGTGGATGATATGCGGATAATGACATGATTCTCTAATTATACAACTCCACATAATTTATTTAAGTCTCAATTTCTATGGTGCACACCCACACGCTCATTATCTAGTATATTTGCACCTTCAAACAAATTACATAACACGTATAGTCAGGGTTCATACCCTTAGAACCAAGTTTAGAAGTGTTACTTACCTCAGACCGTGTAATTCTTTATTCCAATATGCCCTTGCCTCGTGAATCGGCCTCCGGACGCCTCGAATCTAGTCATAATTAATTCGATTCAGTCAATACAAATTATATGAATTAATTCCATATGATAATACTAATTTTCCAACCTCGAAATTCAACTCAAAATCATCAGTGAGGCCCACGTTCGGAAACCCGACAAAAGTTATAAAATATGAAGGCCCATTCAACCACGAGTCCAACATATCAAATTTACCAAATTCCAACATCTACTCGACCCTCAAATCTTCAATTTAACCTTAAGGGTTTTCATAATTTTTCCAACTTAAAATACCAATTAAATGCTAAAAATAGCAATAGATTCGGGTAATTTGACCAAAATTGAGTTAAGAACACTTACCCCATTATTTTACTTGAAAATATCCCGAAAAGCGCCTCTCCCCGAGCTCCAAATCGTTAAAAATGGAAAATATATTTTTCGAACTTAAACTCTCTGCCCAACGATTTCTTCTTCGCGAACGCGAGAGAGCTTCCGTGTTCGCAAAGCACAAAACTTCACTGCCCGGAAATTCCTCTTACGCGAATGCGAGGGTCCTCTCGCGAACACGATGGCCAGAGATCCTAGGTCTCCGCGAATGCGGAGCCTCACTCGCGAATGCGTAGGCCAACACTCCAACCCTCTCTCTTCTTCTTCGCGAACGCGACTGCCTTCTCGTGTTCGTGATGCACACTGACCCTTAACCTTCACGAACGCGTCCTCCTCTTCGCGAACGTGAATAAAATATCCTCGCATGACTTCAGTCCCATCGCGAACGCAAAGAAGGAAACCAGACAGTGCATCAGAAAAATTCCAGCAAAGTTCAAAGTCCAAAAATTCAATCCGTTAACCATCCAAAACTCATCCGAGGCCCCCAGGACCTCAACCAAATACACCAACAAGTCCTAAAATATCATACGAACTTAGTCGAACCTCTAAATCATATCAAACAATGCTAAAAACACGAATCATACCCCAATTCAAGCTTAATGACACTAAGAAATTCCAACTTCTACATTCGATGCTGAAATCTATCAAATCAAGTCCGATTGACCTCAAATTTTGCGCACAAGTCGTAAATGACATAACGGACCTATGAAAATTTTCAGAACTGGATTCCGACCCCGATATCAAAAAGTCAACTCCCTGGTCAAACTTCCAAACTTAAACTTTCTATTTTCGCCATTTCAAGCGTAATTTAACTGTGGACTTTCAAATAATTTTTCGGATACACTCCTAAGTCAAAAATTATCATACGGAGCTATTGAAACCATCCAATTTCTATTCCGGAATCGTTTACACCTAAGTCGACATCCGGCCAACTATTTCAACTTAAGCTTTAAATCTTGGAACTAAGTGTTCCGAATTCATTCTGAAACCTCCCCGACAACTCACATATTTATAATTGAACACAGGATAAGCAGTAACTGGGGGAACGGGGCTGTAATACTCAAAACGACCAGTCAGGTCGTTACAATACTTTTTAAAAGAAAATTATATATATCATTTACTTGAGTAGAGATAAATTTGAAAAATAAATACTCAAAGGTTTCTTCAATTTTTAAAATACCACTTATTTTGGATCAGAAATGAAAAGCTAACATGACACTTATTTTGAATTAAAATAGTAATGTATTTTACTTGAGCATATGCTATTTGTCATTTTACAGAGGAAATACAATTTGTCGTACTTTAGCTAGATAGCATAATATAAACTATGAGTAAGCCACTATCTAAGAAGTTTAGTATAGTCAATACATTTGATATTATCGTTATATAATGTGTTTTTGGTATTGAAATTACCAAATTATTTCTAATTTTTAATTTTAATTAGCAATCACTTTGTTTAATTTCAAGAGAAAAAATTGAGCTATCAAATCAAGTTGAACCTAAAGGAGAAAAGAACATGAATAATTTGTTACTTCATATAGTAAAATTTTACTTAAATCTGTTATGGTTTTATGCCTAACTTGAATTCAACATGGCTTTAACAAAATAAAATTGTAAGTTGAAGGAAGTGTATTGGTATGGTCACTGGTCTAGTTAAAACTTGCGGTTATGTTAGATTTTATTAAACTATAAATTTATCTAATATTTTTTAATTACTGTTAAAGTTTACCACTTGAACTTTCTTGCTCTTCCTGGCAGACCTAGTCCTTTTGGATACAATTGAGCCTTCAGACTCAGCCTCATCTTCATCCTGAAGAACCAGTTCCATCTCCTCAATCTGGACCACTTCACTTAGCTCACCCACTTTCTTCTTTCCTTTTGCAGCGGTCTTCTTGGCACTTTCCGCTAAGGCCTTATTCAAATTGGCATCACTATACTTTTTCTAGCTCTTTGTAGTTTTTAATCTTGTAATAGGAATTGCTACAAGAATATAAGGGATAACTTTTCTCTTCTTGCAACCCATACCCTTTCCAGGGGGTTTTTTCACTAGCACTCTTTTTCTTTTTGGGATTGTAATTGTCAAGCACCTTCTGCAGCAGATCATGAAGGGGCACTTGTTTAGAAGGAAAGGTTCATGAAACTGTTTCCTCAACCTAACTAGCCCTTATGCTGCAGTAGCGTCACCTGAACCACCACCTCTCTCATGTGTCTCTATCTCTAAATTTTCACTGTTATTTGCACTCTCTTCACTCCGTACTACCATAGCACCAATTTTCATATCCAACCCAATACGCGTGAGTAAATTAGATTCAACTACTTGTTCTTCTTCCCTTCCCCTCACATCAGCCTCAACACCCTCACTCTCTTTTTGTTTTTACCACCAATATCAATATCCTCACCAACATTCCCTATTTTAACACCAACAACAGGCCCAACAAGCACAAAAATGTGTTTTACAATTTTTTTGTAAATGCAAACCCAACAGCAGAAGAGGAAAACTCAGAAGTTACCTGTTCAGTTTCAGATGAAACTTGTTCTTCCCCTCAGTCGCAGACTGGAAAGAATCTTCATATTTTTAAGGTTCATCTGCTTGACTGGCTTGTAATTTTTTATTTAGTTTCTTGGTATGTTCTTTGCTCGCTATTGTTTTGCATGCAATTATTTTAACAATGCGTTTCTTGGGGGTTTGAGTGGTTAAAGGTGTGGGTGGATATGGAGATGATTGATCTTTCACCGGGGAAGAGGGGTTTGCAAAGGTTTTGGAATTTTCAAAGATGTTGACCATTTGACCATTTCAAGAACTTGAGAGAGTTTGAGTGAGTTTTAGGGTTTTGGAATTTGGATCTTTTGAGTTATAGAGAGAAAGAGGGTAAGATCATATCAATTTAAAAGGGAGGAGATTGAGTGTCCAACTGCAACTTTTTGAGCTTAGAGGTCTACTCTTATTGGGAGTGTCAATTTTTAAAAGATTTTGGACACTTCCCAAAAATCTAGTAATCATGGTGCATGGGGATTTGGTTGGTGGGAAATTGTTCGCTTGAAATTGCTAAGTTTAAAAGAGTTTGAGGTGAAGTGGGACACATATCTAGATCGTGATTCTTTACCAATTATTTCAACTTATGTAAAATTTAGAATATATCTCTTATAAGATTGATGAACCAGGTTCTTCACTGAAAGTTCTCTGAATATTTTGAGAAAATAAGAGTAATATCATTAGACATTTTAGAATATGGCACAAGAGCATACTAATAAAAGTTTGAGACTGAGCAATATATAATCTAATTATTTACAAAATTCACAATTCATCTAAACAATCATTGAGGTAGGACTGGTTTCTTTTAGATGATCTTGATCATTCCTAATGCTAACATGTTCCGTTCAAAGTGATCCGTACTTAATTCTTTTTTGAAGATGTCAGCAATCTGCTTATCAGTAGCATAAAATTCTACCATGATCAGACTCTTCTCAAAATTATCCCTTAAAAAATGATGTCAAACATCTATGTGTTTAGTTCTTTTATGATGAACCGGGTTCTTGGACATTCTAATTGCACTTGTGTTGTCACAAAAGATAGGGATACAACCTACATCAATTTCAAACTCTATTAATTACTTCTTAATCCACAACAATTGAGCACAACATGAGGCATCAACTACATACTCAGCTTCAGCAGTAGGTAGGGCCACACAATTTTACTTTTTAGTGGCCCAATATACAAGACATGAGATAATAAAATATATTATACCTGAAGTACTTTTTATATCCACAAAAAATACTGTATAATCTGCATCATCATATCCTACTATATCAAAATTACTACCTTTTGGATACCATAGGAAAAGATCAGTTGTGTTTTTTAAGTATCTCAAGACCCTTTTGATTGCCTTCAAATGCGACTCCTTTGGATTTGTCTGAAACTTAGCACAAAGTCCTACACTGAAAATAATGCCAGGTCTACTAGCAGTAAGATATAATAAAGAACCAATCATTCCATTATATATTTTCTAATCTACAATAAACCAGGTTCATCCAGATCCAATTTTGTAGCTGTTGCAATAATAGTGTCAATTTCTTTGGAATCTTCCATCTTAAACCTTTCTTTGATATACTTTTGCAAATGGATCATAGTTCCATTTGAAGTTTATTTAATCTGCAAGCCCAAAAAGAAATTAAGCTCAACCATCATACTCATTTCAAATTCACTCTTCATTAGCTTAGCAAATTCCTTACTTAACCTATAATTTGTTGCTCCAAAAATTATGTCATCAACATATATCTGGCCAATCAGAAGATCTTTATATTTTTCTTTCAAGAATAAAGTATTATCAATTTTACCTCTCTTGTAGCCATTCTCAACAAAGAATTTGGACAATCTTTCATACCATGCTCTTGGAGCCTGCTTAAGCCCATATAGTGCCTTATTAAGTTTATACACATGCTCTGGGCATACCTTATTTTCAAATCCAGAAGGTTGCTTGACAAAAACATCTTCCTTTAAGTAGCCATTGAGGAACGCACTCTTGACATCCATCTGATGGAGAGTGAATTCTATGTAAGCAGCAAAGGTTATAAGGAGTGTAATTGCTTTCAATCTTGCAACTGGAGCAAAAGTCTCATCATATTTTATGCTCCCATCTTGACTATATCCTTGAACTACCAATCTTGCCTTGTTCTTTGTAATCGTTCCTTCTTCATCAAGTTTATTTTTGAAGACCTATGTAGTGCCAATCATTGTTCTGTCCTTGGGTCTTAGTACCATATGTCAAACTTGACTTCTCTCAAATTGGTTGAGTTCATCTTGCATTGCATTCACACTATCTGCATCCTGCAAAGTCTCGGAAATATTTTTGTGTTCAATCAGTGATAAGAAAGTATTAAAAGCACAAAGATTCTTTAAAAAAAATATGGTTTTAATTTCAGAGGTTGGAGCATTGATTATGTTTCCAATGGGATGAGAACTTTGATACCTGTAGGGTTTCACAACCAATTGATTTTCTTTGGATGTTCCTTCCTTACTTTGTTGCTGAGGAACGAGTTCATGAATAGGTCCGTTCGAGGTTTGAGGATCAGTTTTTCTCTGCTCAGTTCCCCTTGTCATGTTGCCTTGGGTGGAAGGACCTGATCCATCACCTATTCCTTCTTGTGCTACAGCTTCTGGCTGGATTGTGCCTTGACCATTGGAATTTCTTGTCAGTCCAATCTCTTCATCTTCTTGTTCTTGCCCCTCAAAGAGAATTTTAGATTCATCAAAGACAACATACACACTTTCTTCTATACATATAGTTATTTTTTTATATACTTTGTAGGCTTTACTATGTGAATAATATCTAAAGAATACGTGCTCATCATTTTTTGGGATCAAACTTTCCTAGGGAGTTCTTTCCATCATTGTAGACAAAGAAATTACATCTGAATGCCCTAACATGGGATATATTGGGGAGTTTTCTCAACAAGAAGTCTAGTCATGCACCTATTTATGATATAACATGCAGTGTTCAAGGCTTTTGCCTAGAAGTTATGAGGCATCTTACTAGTAATTAACATCGTTCTTGCCATTTCCTTTAGAGTTCTATTCTTCCTTTCAACCACTATATTTTGTTGTGGGGTTCTAGGGCATAAAAATGATTATCTATATCATGCTATTACAAAATTCAGCAAACTTAGTATTCTCAAATTTAGTGCTATGATCAGACCTAATAGATGCAAGTTGATTACCTAGTTGTTTTTTTAGTTTTTCTAAAAAATAAAGTGAACATGTCAAATGCTTCATCTTTAGAGGTTAAAAATAGAGACCAAGTAAATCTAGAGTAATCATCAACAAGTATCATAACATCTCTTACTGCCTCTGCTCATTGTCCTCATTGGTCCATACAGAATCATATGGGCCAGTTCTATCGATCTAGCAGTACTAACCATTTTCTTACTTTTGAAAGAAGATTTTATCTGTTTTCCTTGTGCACATGCCTCACAAATTTTTCTTTCTTGAACTTGATATTAGGTATCCCTATCACCAAGTCCTTGGAGACTAATTTATTGAGCTGACTTAGATTAATATGCCCAAGCCTCTTGTACCAAAGGAGATGATCATTATCCATGACACTCAAGCAAGTGAGTTTATTATCTGACACTATGGATATATCCACCACATATATATTGTTCACTCTTCTTCCCTATAAAACTATCTTATCAGTAGTAATGTTAGTGATAAAATATTTTTTAGAAGTGAAAGCTTTCATGTCTCCTCTATCACACAATTATGAGATGCTTATCAGGTTGTATTTCAATTCATCTATAATATAGACATTTTTAATCGAGTGAGAATCAGACTTACCTACCTTATCAACACCAATGATCTTACCTTTCTTTCCATTTCCAAAGAAGATATTACCTCCCTTAAATACCACAAGTTAAAGAACCTTTTCTTGTTTCTTGTCATGTTCTTTAAGAAACCATTATCCATGTACCATAGTTAGCTGAGCTCCTTCACTTGGACCTACAAAAGGAAATCAGGGGTTAGTCTTACGAACTCAAACTAGTTTTGGTCCTTTTTCATGGGCAAAAGGATAAATCAAATTTTGCCCAACTTGGCAGCTTTTTCTTGTTAAGAACAAAGCTCATGTTCCTCGAACTAGCTCCTTTGTTTGCTTCACATTCACTTTTATAGAATCCAATTTCACCACAATGAGTAAAACTTTTATTCTCAAGAATGGTTCCAAAACCAAGTCCTTTTCTATTGCTACTATGGTGTTCATGTAGCCATAAAAGTACATCGGAGTACCTGTTCTATTTACATGTTCTATCAAGTTCATCTTTTTTACCTTTGTCAAGCCCTCTTTTAAAACTCTTACCTTTTCATCCCTTTTGTGTAGCTCATATTTGACTTTTCTTAGGTCCTCCTCTAGTGTGAGTTGTGTGTCGCTACATATTTCCTTACTTGTCCTAACTTTTATATTCTAAGACAGTTGTATCAAGTGCAAGAACCTAGTTCTTAAAAATAATATTTTCTTTTTTTAGTTTTACAAGACTTTACTTCTAGGTATTTGCACTCTGATTTTAAAATGATACACTCCTTTGACAACTGTTCTTTTTCAAAACTTACATCCTCAGATTCATCGTTTAAAGCTAGCAACAGTTCAGATAATCTATCTTTAGAAAGAAATTTGATTTTATCTTTTAGGTTAAGGAAGTTTACCTCAGGTTCTTTTTCAGATTTTTCAATAGCCACAAGAGCTAGTTCATCATCATCATCATCAGAGTCCTCATATGTACTATCTTCCCAAGAAACAACCATTTCTTTGGTTGACCCTTTTGTTGTAGCTCTTCTTGGTATGAACCCGTTCCTTCTTCCTGTTCCTTCTATTAGATCTCTATTTTTTTTCACACGACTTCCCACATGGGATAGTTTTTGATCATATGGTCCTGTTTTCCACATTTGAAGCATCCATCAGTCACCTATTATTTTGCTACTTTGGCTTTGTTATAACTTTCATTTCTTGAACGACCCTTCCCTCTCCTATGGTACTTCTTGAAGTCTTTAGTGATCGTTGTTATTTCATCATCATCTAGATCAGAACTGTCACGCCCCAAAACTGAGGAGCGCGACCGGCGTTCAACCGAGTGAACCCGACCGAGCAAGCCTATTAGATTTCATTCTACCCCAAATCATCCACGAATAGAGATAATACTTATTTTCTTTAATTAGATGAAAATGTGTTCATGTCTACAATACCAATTCATTTCCAATAGTTTCATCAGTCTCAAATGGACAAGTAATACAACCACAACATAACATAGTTTGTCTTTTTCCAGCACCAATACACAAGCCACACTATGTCTACGGAGCCTCTATAGATAAAGAAGAGTACAATGATAATGCCGGCAACAAGGCCCCGACTATACCTCAAACCGAATACACAAAGTAAAAAAGATACATGACCCCGAGATGAAGTGGGGCTCACCAAGTCAGTTGGGAAGAAGGTGTACTGCTATCACTGATCAATATCTCCTGTTGTGGAACCACCGCATCCATTTAAAGATGCAGCGCCCCCGACAAAAGGGACGTTAGTACCGTCGAATAGCACTAGTATGTATAACTAAACACCCTCTCAATAGAATGACAAATAATACAAACAAGATTATCATAATATCAATGAAAGCCTTAATCAACATCAAACCTCAATTTAGGATCAAGACAGTGTTCAAATTAATTTCCATATCTCACATTGGGAGATTTTTAGTATCGATATACCATTGTCCACAATACCATTATTCACAATACCATTATTCACAAAACCAGTACCACCGTACTCTTAGCACGAAGTCCGATCACGACCTGATCGGCTAGGCCATCTCATTAGAGACATCAACCATAATTTCTATCAATATCAATACCACCGTCTTTAACACGGAGTCCGATCACGACCCGATCGGCAAGGCTATCTATTAGGGACATCGACCACAATTTCAATTATAATTTCCGGCACAATCACCACCATATGTGCGGCATGGTATCCGATCACGACCCGACCGACTAGGCTGTCTTATTTGAGACATCAACCTTTTTATATCAATCATCGCATTTCATATTACTTTCACATCTTTTCATTTCATTGGCACTAATGGCCATAATTGTAAGATCATTCTTGGCACGTTGGCCATATTCAATATTTCATGCTCACCTTATCAATTTCAAATATCATTATCATCATCAACAACAAATACAATTCAAATCAAGGTGTGAAGTACACATGTGAGCAATTTAGAGTCTAAGGCACATTGAGATATTTCACAAAATTTGGCATAATAGCCTTCATTTGAACTTGACTTAAAGTCGAAACATTATTAATGTACAACCCATATTTTAACACATCCTCAATTGGTAATATAACATGAATAAAGCATTTGGGATGCTTGTTGAACATATATCTTTCAATCCAATCTTACTCGGAATAGCCAGTTTTATAATGAATTACTCGGTCTTACATAATTTATATGAATATTGTGGGATTCAATTCTAAGAGAAGAGTTTAGCCAACATACCTCACTTGAGCTTCCTTACACTATAAATGTTATGGAATTCTTAGCAATCTCAATCTATTTTAGAAATATAACAAATTGCACCAAAATTAGGAAGATGATCATGGTTCTAGCTCACTTGAGCATTTTATCAAACATTAGGTGTGCATAAGGTTTCAATGTCCTTTTTATGAAGGATTCCATCATTCCACAACCCAATCTTTACCATTTTTATCTCAACAATATTCCTACACCCTTTGATAATACATGCATGTAAAATAAACAACTCTCATGCCTAGAAATTATCTTGCTAGTTACCCATTTTCAGATGATTTTGAAACTAGGGTTTAGGGTGTAGAATCTTACCTCTAGGATGAAGACCTAGTGAGCTCCCCTTCTTAATCTTCCAAATCTTAAGCAAGAATTGAAGAACAATTATTGAAGAACACCTTCTCACTCTAGGGCACTCTCTCTCACTCTAAAATATCAGATTATGTCTCAAAAATGGCCCAAAAAGTGTATTTAACGAAAGAGGGTCGGGTTTTAAAAACCCAAAAATGAAGCACCGCATATCGTTCACATAATTTATTACAAAATAGCCAAAAGAACTGTCTGTGTATGAGGTCACTATACGGTCCGCATAACTGTTATGCGGTCACATAATGCACCGCATAATAGTTATGCGGTCGCATAATGCACCGCATAACAGTTATGCGGTCGCATAGTCGACCGCATAGCTGCTTCCAGAATGGCCCTCACCTGCTCACTTCTGCGGCCATTATGCGGCCCGCAGAGTAATTATGCGGTCGCATAATGGACCGCATAAACGCGCTTTTCTGCCAAAAATTTTCCTTCCCTTTCCTGTGCATTGTTCAACCCAAAAAGTCCGAGCACCATGAAATATTAAATTCTTTACAAATTTTACCGGGCTTTACACTTAAGTACTTCGAAATTCTCCGGGGTGTTACAAGAACCATCAGAGCTTCTAAGTTCTAAGACTCTTTCTTTATTAGGCTCATCCATCTTTATAGTTTGTCTCTTTAACTCATGAGTTGTGAGGTTTCCAATCAACTTGTCACGGCCGCAATTTCCCACCTTAGGATGTCCTGATGGCACCTAGTCTCTAAGACTAGGTAAGCCTAACACATGCTAATTCTATAACGGAATTGAAATATTTAATCATTTATCATAAACCATTACATTATATACATAGCCACAAGCGACTAATAGTAATACATTACCCAAAAATCGGTAGTACGGAGTCATAAACACTACTAAAACATACTAGAATTTCTAAACACAATACTGTTTTGAATTATAATTTAACAGTAGCATAATGAAGTAAGATGGTGACTCCGAGGCCTGCAAACGTAAAGCTGGTATACCTTGAAGTCTCCCGCCGCACAAACGCAACTCTCAACAACACAATCAGAATACCTGGATCTGCACAAAAATGTGTAGAAGCGTAGCATGAGTACACCATAACAGTACCCAGTAAGTATCAAGCCTAACCTCGGTAGAGTAGTGACGAGGCCAGGTCAAGACACCTACTAGACATAGAAATCTGTTCAAGATATACATAAGCTAACAATGGAAAGAACATCAATGTAAGACCAACGACGGAGAAATTATTGACTTACAACCAACAATGAAGTAATAGAAACATAAATGGCACCAAGTAGTAAACGAGTAATAAAGAAACAACATAATCAGAATATCGATGAGATGTAAATGAACTCAAATAAGGAAAAAAATGGATGACAACTCAAATAATCAAATCGCTCCCAACGCATGGAATTACAAAAAGAATTACCCCGAAGCACCACACCTCATAAACCACAAGTCATGAACCACAATTTCCAAATCTTATACATATGGTACCTCGTGCCCACAACAACAATCACCTTCACACGGTAAAGCCCATGTGCTACCATGTACTTTGCAACAGTGATAAATATTTATTTAGATGAAAGAAATATATATTTAGAAATCATAAAACATAATAATAATCTTGAATAAAGTAAGGTGTCAAATGAAATAATGAGTTTATTTTAGAAATCAAGTAAAGTAAAATAAATATACAATTTGTACAAAACAAAGTATAAGATGGGTTTAGTTTAGAAATCAATAAAATTGAGTAAAAGTATTATTTTTAAACAAAGCAAAACATAAGTCAAATTAACGAATTAAATATAAAATTTGTTAAAGAAAAATATGACAACAATTTTAAGTAAGGTAAACATCTAACAGGATGATGAGTATAATTTGAGAACCCAATTATAATGAAAGTGCGATAACCATTTAGAATAATAAGGCACCGAGTGAGATAATGAATTCTATCTTAAGAGGCACATATAATAAAAAATGTTAATAATTCTTTTATTTAAACAATTATGTTACCAAAAACTCAACAAAATATGATATAGTGACTTCACGTAATTAAATTCACATTGACAATCAATTCTCCGAGTTATAACGGAGGCACAGATTAGCATGTTAAAGCAATACAACAAATCACGTAGAATACATGGCTCACACAAAAACCACAATCATTCCAGCACCAAGATAACAACGAATAACCAAACACAATAAAAATATGGATGAATGATTGAAGGAAGAACAATTACCCTTCAAATCAACAAGTTGTTCTAACATGGAATGTACAATGAAAATCACAACCGAGGTACCGCCTCGTATTCACATTTCACAATTTCAATCATAATCTTTCCTTATATCACCGCGTGAGCCTTATATTTAGTTTTGAAAATTATTTTTCTCGAAATAGCTACACACGTTTTAGCCCACCTTATCTCATTGCGTGACTTCAAGTAGTTCTCCTACTAGCAACATGCGTATCAAGCCCACCTTATATCACCGCATGCATATCAACTCCTAGCCTTATATCACCGCATGCGTATCAATATCACAACACAATCACAACTCGCACCACAAGTGCCCATATGCCACAACTTGCCACAAAGTCAACAACACCAATATTTCCACAACAAATAGCATATGGCTCAACCACAATGTGCACAAGAATTTAAAAAATAACAAAATAAATGAGAATGCTCAACAAGAAAAGTTATCTCAACAATTAACAACTTCGCCTCAATGTGATAACGGCTATTACAACTTCAACACCAATAACTCAACAAGAGGATATTCCACGAAATAACAACTTCAATTAAAAGTGATTCCGCAATTAAGAGGTAACAAGACAATAAGGAAGACAATAACTTCAACTAAAGCATATAAGAGCAAAATAACAAGTAAGAGGTAGAACAAGTGCTAACAATGTCAAATAGAGCATGTAAGAGTAGATTAACAATGAGAGATATAACATGTTAAGACAATTTAATTAAGGCATGTAAATAGTCTAAATAATCTAAACTGGTCAAATATCACATATAGCCCGTGTACCCACTCGTCACCTTGCATACATGACTTTCACATAACACAGATAGCACAATCAACCCAAATCCTAAGGGGTAATTTCCCCCACACAAAGTTAGGAAAGATACTTACCTCCGTATCATATGGCACCAACTGAGTTGAAAGAATTGAAAGAGAGACTTTAGGAACTTCTTTCTAAGGGTTTTATTAGGCCTAGTGTGTCACCTTAGGGTGTACCAGTTCTATTTGTGAAAAGGAAAGATAGTACTATGTGGATGTGTATCGACTACAGGCAGTTAAACAAAGTTATATTCAAGAACAAGTATCCTTTGCCACGTATTGATGATTTATTCGACCAGCTTCAGGGGGCGAGGGTATTCTCCAAAATTGATCTATGCTCCGGGTATCATCTGTTAAAAATTCCTGACTCGGATATTCTAAAGACGGCATTCAGGACCAGTTATGGTCACTATGAATTTTTCGTGATGTCTTTTGGGCTAACTAACACCTCAGCAACATTTATGCACTTGATGAATAGTGTATTCCAGCCATATCTTGATTCATTTGTCATAGTATTTATTGATGATATCCTGGTGTACTCACGTAGCTAGGAGGAGCATGCACAACACTTGGGTATTGTATTACAGAGGCTGAGAGAGGAGAGACATTATGCCAAATTCTCTAAGTGTGAGTTCTAGCTTAGTTCAGTGGCATTCTTGGGACACATAGTGTACATGGAAGGAATTAAGGTGGATCCAAAGAAAATAAAGGCAGTTCAAAGTTGGCCCAGGCCATCTTCAGCTACTGAGATTCTGAGTTTTCTTGGCTTGGTCGGTTATTATCATCGCTTTGTGGAGGGCTTCTCGTCTATTGCATCGCCCATGACTAAATTGACCCAGAAAGGTGCTCCATTCAGGTGGTCGGATGAGTGGGAAGAGAGCTTGCAGAAGCTCAAGACTGCCCTGACCACAACTCCAGTTCTAGTTTTACCTTCAGCTTCAGGTTCTTACACAGTGTATTGTGATACTTCTAGGATTTATATTGGGTGTGTCTTAATACAGGATGGTAGAGTGATCGCTTATGCTTTACGCAGTTAAAGCCATATGAAAAAAAACTACCCTGTTCATGATTTAGAATTGGTAGCTATTGTTCATGCATTAAAGATTTGGAGGCATTATGTGTATGGTTTACACAATGAGGTATTTACAGATCATCAGAGTCTTTAGCACTTATTCAAACAGAAGGATCTAAATTTGAGGCAGCGTAGATGGTTGGAGCTGCTAAAGGATTATGATATTATTATTCTGTATCATCTCGGGAAGGCCAATATAGTAGTCGATGCCTTGAGTAGAAAGGCGGTGAGTATGAGTAGCCTTGCATTCATTCGTGTTGGTGAAAGGCCTCTTGCAGTTGATGTTCAGACCTTGGCCAACCAGTTCGTGTGATTAGATTTTTCGAAGCCCAGTCGGGTTCTAGCTTATGTGGTTTCTCTGTCATCTTTATATGATCGAATCACAGAGCGCCAGTATGATGATCCCCATTTGCTTGTCCTGAAGGACACAATTCAGCACGGTGATGCCAAAGATGTTACTATTGGGGATGATAGGGTAGTGAGGATGTAGGGTCATATTTGTGTGCCAAATGTAGATGGACTGTGTGAATTGATTATTGAAGAAGCCCACAGCTCGCGATATTCCATTTATCCGGGTGCCACTAAGCTGTACCAGGACTTGAGGCGGCACTATTGGTGGAGAAAAATGAAGAAAGATATAGTTGGGTTTGTAGCTCAGTGTTTAAATTATCAGCAGGTGAAGTACGAGCATCAGAGACTGGACGGATTGCTTCAGAGACTTGAAATTTCGGAGTGGAAATAGGAGCGTATTACCATGGACTTCGTAGTTGGACTCCCACGGACTTTGAGGAAGTTTGAAGCGGTTTGGGTAATTGTGGATCGGTTGACCAAGTCCGCGCATTTTATTCCAGTTGGTACTACTTATTCTTCGGAGCGGTTGGCCGAAATCTATATTCGCAAGATTGTTCGCCTACACGGTGTGCCAGTGTCCATTATTTCAGATCGGGGCACGTAGTTTACATCATAATTTTGGAGAGTAGTGCAGCGAGAATTAGGTGCAGGTTCAGTTGAGTACAATATTTCACCCTCAGACGGACGGACAGTCCGAGCGCACTATTCAGATATTGGAAGATATGCTACGTGCTTGTGTTATAGATTTTTGGGGTTCTTGGGATTAGTTTCTACCACTTGCAGAGTTTGCTTAAAATAACAACTACCAATCGAGCATTCAGATGGCTCCATATGAGACTTTATATGGGAGACAGTGTGGGTCTCCGGTGGGTTGGTTTGAGCCGGGTGAGGCTAGGCTATTGGGTACTGATTTTGTTTAGGAGGCTTTGGAAAAGGTACAATTAATTCAGGAATGACTTTGCACGGCGCAGTCTAGACATAAGAGTTATGCTGACCGAAAGGTTCGCGATGTTGCTTACATGGTATGAGAGAAGGTACTACTCCGAGTTTCGCGTATGGAGGGTGTTATGAGATTGGGGAAGAAGGAAAATTTGATTCCTAGGTATATTGGGCCTTTTGAAATACTTAAGAAGATTGGAGATGTGGATTATGAACTTGCATTGTCGCCTAATCTATCGGGTGTTCATCCAGTGTTTCATGTATCTATACTCCGAAAGTATGTCGGAGATCCGTCTCATGTTGTGGATTTCAGTACAGTGCATTTAGATGGTAATTTGACTTATGATGTGGAGCCGGTGGCCATTTTGGACCGGTAGGCTCAAAAGTTAAGATCAAAGAACATAGCTTCACTATAGTAGAGAGGCCAGCCAGTCGGAGAAGCTACTTGGGATACTGAGTGGGAGATGCAGAGCAAATATCCACACCTATTTGAGGCTCCAGGTACAATTCTAAACCCATTATAGGATGAATGTTTGTTTAAGAGAGGGAGAATGTAACGACCCGGCCGGTCATTTTGAGTATTACAACCTCGTTCCCCTATTTACTACTTATCCTGTGTTTAATTAGAAATATGTGACTTGTCGAAGAGGCTTCATAATAAAATTGGAACACTTAGTTTCAAGATGTAAAGCTTAAGCTGAAATAGTTGGTCTGATGTCGACTTATATGTAAACGACTCAGGAATAGAGTTTTGATGATTCCAATAGTCCAGGGAAAATTCATCACAATATAAATAAATAAGGCAAGTCTATGCCCTGGGAAGTCCATCCCGAATATATATATAATTATCTACTCTCACTGGGGGTGTGTACAGACTCTGGAGGGGCTCCTTCAGTCCAAGCGTGATATAAAGCCTATATGGCCTACTGCAAGCGGTCAATCCTGATCTATATAATAATAAATCCTATATGGTCTGCTGCAGGCGGGCAGCCCCGATCCATAAAATAGTAAAGCATATAAGGCCTGCTGTAAGCGGGTAGCCCCTATCCATAAAATAGTAAAGCCTATATATATATATATATATATATATATATATATATATATATATATATATATATATATATATATATATATATATATATATATATATATATATATATATATATATATATATATATATATATATATATATATATATATATATATATATATATATATATATATATATATATATATATATATATATATATATATATCCTCACAATGGATGAATATGACTAAGTATGAAATGTACATTTTAAAATAATTAAATTTAACAGCAACACGACCCTATGGGTCCCAAAATATCGACACGTAGCCTAAACATGATCTTTAATATGAGTCTCAGCTCACTTTCTCTAACACGTGGAGAATACGCGGATAATAACATGATTCTTTAATCTTACAACTCCACAAAATTTGTTTAAGTCACAATTTCTATGGTGCACTCCTACACGCCCGTCACCTAGCATGTGCGTCACCTTCATTCAATTCATACAATACGTAATTCAAGAATTTATACCCTCAGAACTAAGTTTAGAAATGTTGCTTACCTCAAACCGTGTAATTCTTTACTCCGCTATACCTTTGCCACGCAAATTGGCCTCCGAAAGCCTCGTATCTAGTCACAATTAATTATATTCAGTCAATACAAATTATTAGAATTAATTCCATATGAAAATACTAAATTTCCAACAAAATCTGAAATTTAACTCAAAAGTCGCCCGTGGAGACCATGTCTCGGAACCCTACAAAAGTTACAAAATATGAACGCTCATTCAACTACGAGTCCAACCATAAAAGTTTTACCAAATTTCGACATCAACTCGACCCTCAAATCTTCAAATTAAACCAAGAGGGTTTTCACTATTTTCCAACTTAAATCACCAATTAAATGTTAAAAACAACCATGAATTTGGGTAATTTGACCAATATTGAGTTAAGAACACTTGCCCTGTTGTTTTCCTTGAAATTTTCCCGAAAATCGCCTGTTCCCGAGCTCCAATTCGTCAAAAATGGAAAATTCAGAACTTAAACTTTATGTCCAGGTCTTTCCTCTTCGCGAACGCAGAAGCTTCCTCGCGTTCGCAAAGCACAAAACATCACTGCCCAAAATTCCTACTTCGCGAACGCGAAGGATCCCACGCAAACGCGATGCCTGAAAAGGCTTGGCCTTTGCGAATGCATCCCCTTGACCGCGAACGCGAAGCCTTATGGCCTAGTACTCCGCCTGCCTCGCTCTTCTAGGCGAACGCGAGCCCCCTTCTGCGATCGCGATGAACACTGACCTGATACCCTTCGCGAATGCAACTCCCTCTTCGCGAACGTGAAGAACAATTCCTCAACAGCCTCCAAATACCCTTCGCGAACGTGAGACTCCCATCGTCAACGCGAAGAAGGAAGCCAGGTACAGACATCAGAAAAATTACAGCAAAGTTCCAAGTCCAAAAATTGATCTGTTAACCATCAAAAACTCACTCGAGGCCCCCGGGACCTCAACCAAATATACCAACAAGTCATAAAACATCATATGGACTTAGTCGAAGCCTCAAATCGCATCAAACAATGCTAAAATCATGAATCATAACCCAATTCAAGCTTAATGAAACTAAGAAATTCCAACTTCTACATTCGATGCCGAAAACTATCAAATCAAGTCCGATTGACCTCAACTTTTTCACACAAGTCATAAATGACATAACGGACCTATGAAAATTTTCAGAACTGGATTCCGACCCCGCTGTACCTTCTGAGCTCTCATTACTTTCAGCTCAAATGTTAGTCTTATTACTTATTGAGTTGGTTGTACTCATACTATACTCTCCACCTCGTGTGCAGATCCAGGTGCTTCCGGACATGGCGACTGTTAGATCTCAGAGTATTATCAGTTGGAGACTATCAAGGTAGCTGCCTGGCGTTCGCTGACCTTGACTCTCTTCCTTTTGATTATTGTACTGTTCTATATTTTCAGATAGTGTTTTTATTAGCCAGACTTTGTTATCATTTATATGCTCATGTACTCAGTGACACCGGTTTTTGGGAGTGTTTTGTATCTGAAATTGTGAGGTTTTCCATTGAATTCAAATATTTTGTTTTCAAACTTAAAAAGATATTGTGTTTTATTAAGGTTGTCGGCTTGCCTAGTATTGAGATAGGTGCCATCACGACATGCATATTTTGGGTCGTGACAAGTTAGTATCAGAGCCTAGGTTACATAGGTCTCATGACTCATGAGCAGGTTTAGTTGAGTCTTACGGATCGGTACGGAGATGTCTGTACTTATCTTCGAGAGGCTACCGAACCCTTAGGAAAATTTCACTTTCTTGTATTCTGTCGTGCAAATTTGTTGATTTCGGAAACTAAAATTTCTGTTATTCTATTCTCTCACAGATAGTGAGAACATGTACTAACAGATCGGACGGTCAGCCACTAGTGCCACCAGTTAGGGCCGCGAGAGTCCGAGTCCGAGGTAGAGGTCGAGGTGTATCTCGTATAGCAGTTGGAGCTAGTACCACCAGTTGCTCTAGCTCAGGAGAAGGTTCCAGACATAGTTGAGTCGGCGGTGCCAGCTCAGGCACCGGCTATGCCTATTGTGATTCCAGGCCTTCAGGAGGCCTTATCACAGATATTGATTGTTTGCATTGGCCTTGCTCAGGTGGTGTCGGTTCAGGCCGCACTTGCCACTTCTTAGGCTGGGGCAGGTACTCATACCCATGTCGCCCGTACTCTAGAGCAGGTAGTGTAGGGACTTCAGATACCGGAGGCACTACCAGTCCAGCCGGTTGCAGCTGCTCAGGCCCAGGTGGGTCCTATTATGAATGACGAG
This sequence comes from Nicotiana tabacum, assembly GCF_000715075.1. Lineage (NCBI taxonomy): Eukaryota > Viridiplantae > Streptophyta > Magnoliopsida > Solanales > Solanaceae > Nicotiana > Nicotiana tabacum. Next base: position 89,971,412 of record NC_134092.1, on the reverse strand, counting down.
GAGCCATCTCGATGTTGGACTGATAACTGTTGTTGTAAGCAAACTCGGCCAAAGGCAAGAATCAATCCCACTGCCCTCCGAAGTCAATCACACATGCTCTGAGTATATCCTCCATGATCTGAACTGTTCGCTCTGACTGCCGTTAGTCTGCGAATGAAAGGCTGTGCTGAGCTATACCTGGGTCCCCAACTCACTATGTACTGCCCTCCAGAAATGCAAAGTAAACTGATGGCCTCTATCTGATATAATGGAGACAGGCACACCGTGCAACTGAACAATCTCCTGAATGTAAATTTGAGCCAACCTCTCTGAAGAATACGTGGTAAAAACCGGAATGAAGTGTGCCGACTTGGTCAACCTATCGATAATGACCCAAACTGCATCAAACTTCTGCAAGGTCCGCGGCAACCCAACTACGAAGTCAATAGTAATGCGCTCCCATTTCCACTCAAGTATAGTCATCTGCTGAAGTAGGCCACCTGGCCTCTGATGCTCATACTTGTTCTTAATGGTAACTTTGTTCAACTGGCGGTAATCAATGCACATCCGCATAATCCCATCTTTCTTCTTCACAAATAACACGGGTGCACCCCAAGGTGACACACTCGGACTGACAAACCCCTTTGCTGGCAATTACTCAAGCTGTTTTTTCAACTCCTTTAACTCTTTTAGAGCCATGCGGTACGGTGGTGTAGAGATAGGTTGGGTACGTGGAGCCAAATCAATACAGAAATTGATATCACGATCTGGTGGCATGTTTGGAAGATCAAAAGGAAACACATCGGAGAACTCCCGGACCATGGGCACTGAATCAATCGTAGGAGTCTCTGCAGTAGTATCCCGAACAAATGCGAGATAAGCCAAACACCCCTTATCGACCATGTGTCGAGCCTTCATAAAGGAGATAACCCAACTAGATGTACTGACGGACGAACCCCTCCACTCCAATCTAGGCAACTCTGGCTTCGCCAAGGTAATAGTCTTGGCATGGCAATCAAGGATGGCATGATATGGAGACAACCAATCCATGCCTAGGATGACCTCAAAGTCGGTCATATCAAGAAATAGAAGATCCGCTCGGGTCTCATAACCACAGAAAGTAACAATGCAGGACCGGTAGATCCAATCTACAACAACACAATTGCCCACTGGAGTGGACACATAAATAAGAGTATCCAAGGACTCCCGAATGACACCCAGGAAATGAGAAAATAGAGATGAAACATACGAATAGGTAGACCCTAGATCAAATTATACCGAAGCATCCCTACCGCAGACAGAAATAATACCTGTGATCACGGCATCTGAGGCAACTGCATCTGGTCTGGCTGGAAAAGCATAGAATCTAGCTGGAGCGCCACCTGCCTGGCCTTCACTTGTTTAACCTCCACCTTTAGGATGGCCCCTACCCACCTGCCATCCGCCTTTGGGCGGCCGAACGACTGGTGCGGTAGCTAGTGCTGTAATCATGGGCTGGTGACCCTGCTGCACTGCCTTCCCCGAAGTCTGGGACAAAACCTCTTCATGTGGCCAGGATACCCATACTCGTAACAACCCCTCAGAACAAAGGACTGCTGACCTGGAGTCTGACCCTGACGACCTGAATACCCATTAGAGGAACCGTGAATAGTTGGCGGCCGGTAGGAACTCTCTAGCATGGCACTGAAGTAGGGCCGCACTGGAGCACCCCGAGGAGGCGGCGATGCTGGATATGTTGGCCTGCTAGACTGACCCCTGGCCCCAGCCGGGGCACCACTAAACTCTCTAAAATACTGAAATCGCTTATCCCTCGTAGCCTGCTCCAGACCACGCTGACATGCACCCTCGATCCTCCAAGTTATCTCTACAACTAGCTCGTAAAAAGACCCCATCTCAACCTCTCTGGCCATAGTGGCCTCGCTAGCAGAGTGCAAACCTGCCATAAACCTTTGCATTTTTCTCTGCATCGGTCAGAAGTATCATAAGTGCATGGCGAGACAACTCAGAAAACCTCGCCTCATAGTCGGTCACCGACATTTGGCCCTGCTAGTTCTACTCAAACTGAAATTGTAACTCTTCTCTCTGAGAGGGTGGAATGTATCTGTCCAAAAAGAGGCGTGTGAACTGGTCCCAAGTCATTGGAGGAGAACTTGCTGGTCTGCCGAGAAGATATGACTTCCACCACCTACGAGCCCCGCCCTCCAGCTAGAAGGTAGTAAAATCCACCCCATAGGACTCCAATATCCTTCATGTTGTGCAGTCTGTACCTGCACCGATCAATAAAGTCCTGGGGGTCCTCATGTCGCTCACCTCCAAAGACAGGAGGTTGTAGCCTGGTCCATCTGTCCAATAGCCTATGCGGATCACCGACCGCAGCCGGTATGGGCCCAGGTATAGCTGTTGTAACTGGCTGAGCTCCGCCCACGGGAAGTGCGCCTGGGGTTTGATATACGGCATATGCATGCCCTGGAGCCTGAGCGGTAGGGATTTGTGCTCCCTCTCCCCCCTGAGATGTGGCTGGGTCTGCTGGAAATAAACCAGCCTGAGTCATAGAATCCATGAACCGTAGCACACGGCCCATGACCTCCTGGAATCCCAGTGCGGACATGAAATCCACCGGGGCTGGCTATGTTGTAGGTACCTCACCCTGCTCCTTAATAATAGGATCCTCTGCTGGATCCACTGGTAACATAACTAGAGAAACACTATGACATCCTCGTCCTCTACCACGAGTTGGAGCCCTCCCTCTGCTTCTACCTCGGCCTTTAGCGACAAGGGGAGCAACTCCTCCATGACCGGGTACATCTGCTGCACGTGTTCTCATCATCTGTGAGAATAAGAGAGAGATACTTAGCACAACATCAATTGCATGATAGGAGATGAAGAAAGAGTAGTTTTCTAACACCCTATAGCCTCTCGAAGATAAGTACGAACATCTCTGTACCGATACACAAGACTCTATTAGGCCTGCTCATAACTTGTGAGACCTACGTGAGCCTAGTACCCTGATACCATGTTGTCACGACCCAATTTCCTATAGGCCGTGATGGCGCCTAACGTCGCCGCTAGGCAAGCCAATAGTGAACTAACCGTGTATCTACTCTTTTAACATTTTTGAAATAGTTGATTTTTAATTATTATATAGGTAATAGATGAGATAATTTAATAAAATAAAATGTAACAAATTGTAAGATCAGGTGTAGTGAAGTAAATACTCAAAAATCATTAAGTGTCTACTAGCAAAATTCCAAGACCTGGTGTCACAAGTGTATGAGCTACTAGTAGAATACACAAAACCTAAACTACTGTTTGAAATAAAGTAGACAAAAAGTAAATACAAAAGAAAGGATTCGGGTGCTGCAGAATGGCTCGGAAGGCAGCTCACCGCTAAGTCTCGATGTATCAGGAGTGCGCGCCGGGATGATATCCAGATGGACATGCCTCAGATCCTGCACGGTTAGTGCAGAAGTGTAGCGTGAGTACATAAATAATATGTACCCAGTAAGTATCTAGTTTAACCTCGAAGAAGTAGTGACGAGGGGTCGACTTCGACATTTACTATGGGCTAACAATAAAATACCAAAATTCTAAATAAGCATGAGTTATGTAAACAACCACAAATCTCCATAACAAGCGATAACAAATATTTCTTTCACTAATCATATATCCCAAGTCAATTTCCGTCATTTAAATAATTGTAACCTCTGAAGCCAATAAAATCATATCAAGAAGATTAGGCTCCAAGTATTATTACGCACGATTTATGCCGAGGTCGTACGACCCAATCCAAAATATATGTATATACTGTGTGCACTGCCGATGGTCGAACGGCACGAACCATAGATGCATCTATTAACCTGCCAAGGCGAACGGTCCGCTCCCATGAGAGTAGAGAAACTTTACTTCGCTCGCGGAAATACTTGCGATGCGAGTGGACATAGATTTCTCAAAGTTATTATAAAATTCTTCCATTCTTCCCCACATATAAGAAACTTAAACGGGAGGCTTTAAATCTTAAAATCCTTAATCTCAGCTCTAGTTAAGATAATTAATATGTATGACCAATATAATAGAGCAAACAAAGCATGGTATAAGCCTAAGACTACCCGGACATCACATAGAATATAGCTACGCACGGACTCTCGTCACCTAGTGCGTACGTAGCTCCCACACATATAATTCACAACAAGCACATGCCTAAGGGGATGAGTTCCCTCTTACAAGGTTAGGCAAGAGACATATCTCATTCTCAAGCTCACTCCCGATCTACAAATATGCTTTAAATCCTCAACTCGCCACCAAACGACCCGAAACTAGTAAAATATTATATAAATTAATCAATACATATTCAAAAGTTCATAATTTAACTATTAGAGTAGTTACTCATCCCAAATTGGAAGATTCCTAAATTTCACCCCCGGGCCCACGTGCCCGTATTCTGAAAATATTTGAAGACAGTTGTTACCCATAATCTCATGAACTAAAATATATAGTTTTCACTCAATTCCATAACTATTTTCGTGGTTAAATCCCATTTGTTTATCAAAACCTAGATTTTTCACCTAAACCCGTGATTCTTACAATTTTTACATGTTAAAACATACCCATAATGTATGTATTTAACTCACATTGTATACAAATTACTTACCTCAAAGTGATAGGTGAAAACCCCTCTCCACGAGCTCCAAAATCGCCCAAGAGATGAAAGAAAGTGAGCCAAAATAGCCTAAGTCCCGCATTAAATGGACCATTCTGTCTCCAGCGACTTTGCACCTGCAGTCACTGGGCCGTATTTGCGGAACTAGGTCCGCTTCTGCGAAAATTCCCCAGGCCCAGCGCTGGCCGCTTTTGCGGATATGATCCCGCTTCTGCGGTCATGGAAGCGCATTTGCAGCCTTCTCACACCTGCGGCTCCTTATCGCAGAAGCGAGTCCGCTTCTGCGCACTCCTCGTCACTTCTATGGACCACTGGCCAACTTCTCCCAAGCTGCTTCTATGGCCAAAATCATGCACCTGCAGGCTTGCATCTACGGCCAAAAGATTGCAAGTGCGGGCACACCAGAACCGGTGCACCGACAGCCCTTTTTGAGTCCAAGTTCAATCCGTGCATCGCCCGGATTGCACCCGAGGCCTCGCCCAAACATACCAACAAGTCTATAAACATGAGATGAACTTGCTCGAACCAAAACTAAGAATCACACCTCAAACTAAATTGAATCAACTTATGAACTTCAAGTTCTTCCAACTTACTCCGAACACGCTGAAACATACTTAAACTATTCGGAATGACTCCAAATTTTGCGTGCAAGTCTTAAATCACCATACGGAACTATTACCAGGCTCGGAATCCAAAATTATTATACGAACCTATTGGACCCGTCAAATTCCGGTTCCAAGGTCGTTTACTCAAAACATTGACTCAAGTTAAACTTAGCCCTTTTTAGCCAACCTTATTGAACCAAATATTCCAATTTCAACCCGAACCCTTCTAAATCTCGAACTAACCATCCCCGCAAGTTATAAAATAGTAAAAGCACATACGTGGAGTCTTATTTAGGGGAACAAGATCTAGAAAGTAACACGACCGGTCGGGTTGTTACAAGTTTAGTAGCCGAACATTCATTATCATATAACATTGTTGGTTTTATAGTTGTTCTATAAAATATACCTTTCACTTTGGTAGGAGTCTTTCTATCATATTATACACTGATAGCACTTCTTCATTTCAACCATCTAGTTTTAATCATATGGATAACGTCTTTATCTATCATTCCATTCTTTTGAAACAACAGGCCTAAATATCTAAACTATTTGAATTTTTGAACTGCAATCCCATCTAGTCTCACCTTAACTTCGTTCTTCTCAAACTAACTAAACATGCAATGTATGTATTCAGTCTTACTCATACTTATCCTAGGGGTGTCATTCGAGCTAGTTCAGGTCAATTCTGCCCCCCCCCCCCAGAGTGAGCCCTCCAGGTTACCGATCCGGGTCGGTCTGGGCTCCCCTTATGAGGCTGGGTTAGGGGCCGAGTTTTTCAAGGGAAAAGACTATTCGACCTAGCCCCCATACCCAGTGGATTTTAGTGGGCCAAAATGAGCCGAGCTGGATTTTATTTTTATTTTTCATTTTTTATCATTAAAATTAACATTCACATAAGCTATACGCGAATATTTTGATGTTGAAATATATTTTTAGCATAAAATTTGTGTGTCAAAGATTAAAATGTTATACCAATTTAGAAAAAATATAAATTGAATTGGAAAATAATTATTTTTCTCGAAACTGTGTTGGCCAAACTGCCTATAGGGAGTTTGTCCACCTAGATCTCAAAAAAGTACATGAAATTAATTTTTTTTTAAATCGAATAACGAACACAAGTTATGAACGTTTAAAGTTTCAACCATTTACAACTACTTTTATGCCTATTACTAGTTTATCGTGTTATTGACTTATGATTTAAAATTTTGAATCAAATTAGGCTAAGCTACTAATATTATATTACGACACTAAAATTAGGCTAATAATATTAATATATTATATTAAGCTGCTAATCTTCAAATTTCAATTGATAATATAGTAAATTTCAATTTAAATTTCAAATCTTACAAGTTATAAAGTATAATGATTTTTCTAATTTAATTGTCACAACCCAAAATTCGACTAGTCGTAATAACACATAATCCAACCTGCTAGGTAGGCCCAATAACAGTCAACACAATTGTCACGACCCAAATCTCAGCATGTCGTGATGGCACCTATCATATTACTAGGCAAGCCGACAATCATAAAATAACTACGCATTTTAAAATTAAATCATGATGTAATAAGTTTAATAGTGAAAAATCTAATAAATAACCGATAAGAACGACTGTGACTCAACTACAAAATTCTTAAAATTCGGGTGTCACCGAGTAAATGTGCTACTAAGTGTCAACACAATCTGAGTCTCTAATACAATTGTCTGAAAGATAGAACAATGCTAAATAAACTGAAAGGAAGGAGAGTGGATGCAGACATCATAGTAGCTACCTCAATAATCTCCAAGTAGATACTGCACCAAGTCTAGCAACTGCCGTATCCAGATGTACCTGGATCTGCTCACGAAGTGCAAAGTGTAATATGAGTATAACCGACCCAATGTACTCAATAAGTAACAGGACTAACATTGGGCTGAAAATAGTGACGAGCTCAGAAAGGTACAATCCAAATCTAGATAATAACAGTACATATATAACAGAGAAATCCCATAATCAATTCGTACACAGTACAAATATGTAGACATACTTCCAAGTTCAACAATTTAAGCTCAATACTGATAAAGTATGCCAAGTATAGCTAGTATGAGGAATGTTATATCTCTATGTCTACATGTCACATGTAATGCATCACAGTGATAAACTCATGTACTCACACTCTGAGAGTACTCAGTCTCACTGTCTCATACTCCCACTCATCACTCTTAATCACTCATCACACTCAATCACTCAGCACTGTACGGTACATGCGCTCACTGCTAGTATGTTTGACTCCAGAGGGGCAGATCCTGCCCAAGCGCTAATATAAAGCCAGCATGGCCTGCTGCGATATGCAGCCCGATCCTATAATAATAGATAAAGCCTATAAGTCATGCTGCGGTGTGCAACCCGATCCAAAAATATACTCACAACACGGCTCTCAGGCCCCAACTCAGTGATCAATCTCTCCAGTCTCACGGGCTCACATATCTCATACTACTCAGCCCGAACGATGATAACATGATGTAACAGTAAATGATAACAGAGACAGAGATATGATGTGCAAATGAATGAATATGACTGAGTACATAGTTGCAATTTAAGCAATTAACTCAATAGCAAAAATGACCTCAGTGGGTCCTAACGGAATAAGCATATAGCCTCAACATGATTTCTAACATGGATCATAGCTCAATTACTCTAACACATGAAAATTTCATGGATAGAAACAAGATTAGATGACTACATGGTACCATAATCAACCGAGTCATAATTACCATGGTGCACGCCCTCACACCCGTCACCTAGCATGTGTGTCACCTCAACACCAACCATATAACACGTAATCCAGGGATTAATACTCTCAGTACCAAGTTTAGAAGTACTATTTACCTCAAACCGTGCAAATCACAACTCCAACAAGCCCCTGCCTCGCGAATCGGCCTCCGAACGAGTCGAATCTAGCCATAAACAACTTAATACAATAAATACAAGCTATAGGAATAGATTCCATACGATAAATCTAAGTTCTTTAACCGAAGTTAAAAAGTCAACCTCGGGCCCACGTCTCAGAACCCAATAAAATTCACAAAATCCGAACACACATTCAATAACGAGTCCAACCATACCAAAAACATCCAATTCCGACTTCAAATCTCCTTTCAAATCCTCAAAATATAGCTTATGAAGTTTCCACAATTCTTCCCAATTTTTCTAACCCAAAACACTAATTAAATGGTAAAAACAATGATGGATTCATGTATATTAATAAAATCAAAGTTAAAATCACTTACCCCAATCAAATCCTTGAAAATCCCTTCAAGAATCGCCCAAAACCGAGGTCTCTAGCTCAAAAGATGAAAAATAGAACAAAACCATCGATTTGGAAATAATATACTATTGCCTAGTTGCCTTCTTCGCGAACGCGGAAATTGCCTCGCGTTCGCAAAGTACTAAATCCTCAGCTGCCAAATTCCTCTTACGTAAATGAGAGAACTCCCTCGCGAACGCGATGACTACTGAACCAATGCCTACGCGAACGCAACCCATCTCCCGCGAACGCGATGATCACTAAACCAATGCCTACGCGAACGCAACACATCTCCCATGAACGCGAAGGCTTACATGCTTGGTGCCCCGCCGACCTCATCCTTCTACGCGAACGCGAGTCCCTTCTCGCGATAGCGAAGCACAGTCCCTCAAGACCTCTATGAACGCATTCTTCTTCTCGTGAATGCGAAGAATAGACTTCACCATTCACCCAGATACACATCGCGAATGTGAGACATATCTCGCGAATGCATATGAAGAAACCAGACACCAGCAATTCAACAACTCTACAAGGCCACAAACTCAATCCGCAATCAATCTGAAACTCACCCAAGGCCCCCGGGACCCCATCCAAACATACCAACATATCCTAAAACATTATACGAACTTAGTTGAAGCCTCAAATCACATCAAACAACATCAAAAACATGAAGCGCACCCCAATTAAAGCCTAATAAACTATTAAACTTCCAACTTCTAAAACCAATGCCGAAACACACCAAATCAACTACGATTGACTTCAAAGTTTGCACACAAGTTATAAATGAAACAACAGACCTATTCCAACTTCTTTAACCAAAATCCGAGCCTGGTAACAACAAAGTGAACTCTCGGTGAAACTTCTCAACTTTTCAAACCTTCAACTTTCCAACTTTTGCCAATTCAAGCCAAAACAAACTAGGGACCCCTAATCAATATCCGGACATACTCCTAAATCAAAAATTACCATACGGAGCTATCAGAACCATCAAAACTCTATTCCGGAGTCATTTACACATAATTTAACATCCGGTCAACTCTTTCAACTTAGGCTTCCAACCTTTGGACTAAGTGTCCCAATTCATTCTGAAACATCCCTGGAACCAAACCAACAACCCCGGCAAGTCACATAACAACAAAAGAATATAAAATAAGCAATAAACGGGAAAATGGGACTACAATACTTAAAATGACCGAGTCGTTATATTCTCCCCCTCTTAAATGAATGTTCGTCCTCGAATGAGTCTAAAATCATACTTGGAGCCTCAAATAGGTGTGGATAGTTGCTCCGCATATCCAGCTCGATCTCCCAAGTAGCCTCCTCGACTGGCTGACCTCTCCACTGTACTTTCACTGAAGCTATATTCTTTGATCTCAACTTTCGAACATGTCGATCCAAAATGGCCACCGACTTCACATCATAAGTCAAAGTCCCATCTAACTGAACCGTGCTGAAGTCCAAAATATAAGACGGATCACTAAAATACTTCCAGAGTATGGAAACATGAAACACTGGGTGAACACAGTTGACGGCCAATTTTGACCCTCCCTTTTAAAATTAATTTACTTATACTTAATAATTTACAATAAATATTTTGAAAGTATCTTCTATCAATAAACACTTATTTTTGCAAATTAATTAAGTATTAGTTTTGAAATTAATCATTTAGTATCAATATTATGTAATTTCAAATATACTTATTATTTTTGGATTATTTAAATAAAATACACCACATGGGTTTTACAATTAAATTAATCATTTCTCAATTTTGGTTAAAAAGGTCACTATGTTCATAATTCGAAATCAGTGTCATAATTTAGAAGATAAAGTATTTTACAAATAATCATAATAATTAGTAGTATATTTGATAATTATAATTTTACTACATTTTATTGGAAATTAATCAAGTCAATTTTAAAAGGGGTTAGAAAACCAAAAGGCTACAATTGCAAATCTCTAATTAAACACAAATTTGCTGCTTTTGAAATAAATTTAGCCCAACACATAGGCCCAATCGTCAACTGACCCCGTCCAAAAGATCCCTCCATTCCAAGTTGGCAATCCTTGCCACTCTATGAGAACCAATCAAAGCACGCCCTGTCACTCGTCTACATCACTCACAAAAGAAACACAATCAATCTGGGTCATCAAGCACGCCACGTCACTCGTCTCCATCACTCACAAAAGAAACACAATCCATCTGGGTCATCCATCCTACAGATCAACGACCCTCATTTTATCTCCGTTTCTCCTTTAATTTTAAACATTCTATCCAATTCGATCTCAGCCGTTGAAAATAGAAGATCTAACGGTTCTCATATTTTTATTTTTAAATCTGTTAAAAACCCTTAAGTGCCCAAATTATCAGGGTCGTTGATCATCAGATCCAACATCCCAGATTTTGTCTCTCACTCTTAAATCAGAGTCAGTCGAACCCCCACTCCCTAACCCTAGCTCATTTTCCACAAACGACCGCCCTGTTTCCCCTTTCGTCTTCTCCTCTCTCATGTGAATCCATGAAAATAAATCAAAGAACCTTGCACAAATCATATGCATGAATGTTGATGGGGCATTGGTCAGCCCAAAAGACATCACAAGGAACTCGTAGTGACCATAGAGGGTCCTGAATGCCGTCTTCAAAATATCAGAGTCCCGAATCTTTAACTGGTGATACCTAAACCTCAAATCAATCTTAGCGAAAACTCTAGCTCCCTAAAGCTGGTAAAATAAGTCATCAATGCACAACAAAGGATACTTGTTCTTAATTGTAAATTTGTTCAACTGCATATAGTCAATACACATCCGCATAGTACCATCCTTCTTTTTCACAAATAGAACCGGTGTACCCCAAGGTGACACAAGAAGCTCCTGAAGCTGCTCTTTCAATTCCTTCAACTCTGTTGGTGCCATGCAATACAGAGGAATATAAAAGGGCTAAGTGCCCGGCACCAAGTCAATACCAAAATCAATGTCCCTGTCGGGTGGCATGCCCGGCAGGTCTGCAGGAAACACATCCAAAAAGTCTCGCACTACCGGAACAGAATCAATCGTAGGAGTATCAGCATCAATATTCCTCACAAAAGCCAAATATGACAAACACCCATTCCCAGCCATCTGTTGGGCCTTCAGGTATGAAATCACCCTAATGGGAACATAGTCCAGAGAACCTCTCCACTCGATCCTAGGTAACTCCGGCATCGCCAACGTCACAGTCTTAGCATGACAATCCAGAATAGCATGACATGGGGACAACCAATCCACACCCAGAATCACATTAAAATCAACCATACTAAGTAATAAGAGATCAACTCTCGTCTCCAATGCCCCAATGGTCACCACACACGACCGATACACACAGTCCATAATAATAGAATCGTCCACCAGCGTAGATAAATGAACAAGCGAAACTAAGGACTCACGGGGCATATACAAATAACGAGCAAAATACGATGATACATATTAAATAAGTGGAACTAGGGTAAAATAACATGGAACCATCCTTGTGGCAAACTGAAACAATACTTGTGATCACTGTGTTTGAAGCAACGACCTCTAGTCTCACGGGAAAAGCATAGCATCGAGCCTGACTACCACCTGATCGGCCTCCCCTCTAGGGCAACCTCTAGCTGCCTGAGCCCCACACTGAGCTGGCTGAGTGGGTGGTGAAGTAACTGGTGCGAAAGTCATAACCTGAACCCTCTGCTGAATTAGACCTCCCAAGATATTGGGACAATACCTCTTCACATGCCCAAACCCCCCACATTCGAAGCAACTCCAATCCGTCAATGGCGGTGGAGATTGAATCAGACCCCGAAAACTAGAATAACTGCTAGAAGGACCTGATACTGATGAACTCTGAGCTGGGAGGGCATTGAGAGATAACTGACCCGTATGAGCACTATATGAACCATGGCTAACTGATGCACCACAATGAACCGGATGAGCCATCTGAGCGGGCCTATAAGGGCGACCCCTGTTATGGTGGGACTGCCCTCTAGATGAGGCACTACTGAAACTACCCGAACCACGAGGCATCTTGGCCTCCCTTTCCTCATGCTCCTGACTACGAACCTGCTCTAGCCACCTAGAAATATCAACCACCTCGTTGAACCTAACATCTGATGCAATCTCCCGAGTTATGATGAAGCGCAATCTATAGTTGAGTCCATCAATGAACCTCCTAATCCTCTCCCTATCTATGGGAACCAACCAGATCGCGTGATGAGCCAACTCTGAAAATCTCATCTCATACTGAGTCACTGACATACCCTCCTAGCGTAGCTGCTCAAACTGCCTACACAACTCCTCCCTGCAGGTCTGTGGAAAAACTTCTCTAAGAAGAGAACTGAGAACTCATTCCACGTAAGTGGTGCAGTGGCGGTTGGCCTGCTCAACTCATAGGCCTCCCACCATCTGAAGGTTGCCCTCGATAACTGAAAAGTAGTAAATAAGACTCCACTAGTCTCCAGAATACCTACCGTGTGAAAGATTTGCTGGCACCTGTCTAAGAAATTCTGAGCATCCTCTGACTCAGCCCCACTGAACTCTGGAGGCCTAAGCCTCCCAAACCGCTCTAGTCTCTTCTGCTCCTCTTCACTCATAGGTGGACCAACCTGGGCCTGAGCAGCTGCAACAGGTTGGGCTGGTACTGCCCCCGGTATCTGGAGTCCCTGAACTACCTCCTCTGGAGTACGTGCGGTTGGAGTCTGAGTACCTCCCCCGGCCTGAGAAGTAGCTAGTGCGGCCGGAACTTAAACCGCTTGAGCAAGGCTAGTGCATGCTATCAATATCTGGGCCAAAGCCTCCTGTAGGCCTGGAGTCACAATGGGAATAGCTAGTGCCTGAGATGGTCTTACCAGCTCAACCACATTTTGTATCTGCTCCTGAGCTGGAGCAATTGGTGGTTCCACAGGTGAGCTCTAGGTGTTGTACGAGCTGCACCTCGACCTCTATCGCGGCACCGACCTCTCGTGGTCCTAGCTGGTGGTACAAGTGGTCGTCCGCCTGATCCAATCATGTGTGTCCTCACCATCTGTGAGAGAATAAAATAATAGAAGTTTAGTTTTCCGGAATCAACAAATTCGCACGACAAGAATACAAGAAAGAGAAGTTTCCTAACAATTCGGTATTCTCTCGAAAATAAGTACAGACGTCTCTGTACCAATCCACAAGACTATACTAAACCTGCTCATGACTCGTAAGACCTATGTAACCTAGGCTCTAATACCAACTTGTCACGACCCAAATCTTAACAAGTCGTGATGGCGCCTATCACTGTACTAGGCAAACCGACAATCACAAAATAACTACGCATTTTAAATTAAAAGCATGATATAATAAGTTTAACAGTGAAAAATCTAATAAATAACCGATAAGAACAACTGCGACTCAACTATAAAATCCCCAAAATCCGGGTGTCACTGAGTACATGAGCTACTAAGTGTAAATATAATCTGAGTCTCTAATACAACTATTTGAAAGATAGAACAATACTAAATAAACTAAAAGGAAGGAGAATCGAGGTCTACGGGCGTCATAACAGCTACCTCAATAATCTCTAAGAATATATTGCACCAAGTCTAGCAATCGTCGTGTCTAGATGTACCTGGATCTGCACACGAAGTGCAGAGTGTAGTATGAGTACAACCGACCTAATATACTCAATAAGTAACAGGGCTAACCTTGGGCTGAAAGCAGTGACGAGCTCAGAAAGGTACAGTCCAAATCTAGATAATAACATTACAGATATAATAGGCAGTAACAACCCAGAGAAATCCCATAATCAATTCTTACACAGTACATAAATGTAGACATGCTTCCAAGTTCAATAATTTAAGCTCAATACTGATAAAGTATGCCAAGTATAGTTATTATGAGGAATGTTATATCTTTATGTCTGCATGTCAAATGTGCATGTCACATGTAATGCATCACAGTGATAAACTCATGTACTCATACTCTTAGAGTACTCAATATCAGAGTACTCAATCTAACTGTCTGAATTCTCGCTCATCACACTAAGTCACTCAGCACTGTACGGTACCTGCGCTCACTACTGGTATGTCAAACTCTGGAAGGGAGAATCCTGCCCAAGCGCCGATATAAAGCCAATATGACCTGCTGCAACGTGCAACCCGGTCCCATAATAATAGATAAAGCCTATAAGGCCTGCTTCGGCGTGCAACCTGATCCACAACATCATTCACAACACAACTCTCAGGCCCCAACTCAGTCATCAATCTTTCCAGTCTAACATGCTCACATATCTCATACCACTCAGCCCGAATGATGATAACATGATGTAGCAGTAAATGATAACAAATACTGAGATAAGATATGCAAATGAATGAATATGACTGAGTACATAATTGGAATTTAAGAAAATAACTCAACAACAAAAATGACCTCAGTGGGTCCCAATAGGATAAACATATAGCCTAAACATGATTTCTAACATGGATCACAACTCAATTACTCTAACACGTAGAGATTTCATGGATAGAAACAAGATTAGATGACTACACGGTACCACATAATCAACCGAGTCATAATTATCGTGGTGCACGCCTACACGCATGTCACCTAGCATGTGCATCACCTCAACACCAACTATATAACACGTAATCCAGGGATTCACACACTCAGTACTAAGTTTAGAAGTGTTGCTTATCTCAAACTGCGCAAATCACAACTCCAATAAGCCATTGTCTCCCAAATCGGCCTCCGAACGACTCGAATCTAGCCACAAACAACTTAATACAATCAATACAAGCTATAGGAATCGATTCCATGTGATAAAGCTAAGTTCTTTAACCAAAGTCAAAAACTCAACTCTAAAAGTCAACCTAGGCCCACATCTCAAAACACGACAAAATTCACAAAATTTGAACATCTATTTAATAACGAGTCCAACCATACCAAAATCATCCAATTCCGACCTCAAATCACCTTTCAAATCCTCAAAATATAGCTTATAAAGTTTCCCCAAATTTTTCCAATTTTTCCAACCTAAAACACTAATTAAATGGCAAAAAAATTAATGGATTAATGTATATTAATCAAATCTGAGTTAAAATCACTTACCCTAATCAACTCCTTGAATATATCTTCAAGAATCTCCCAAAACCGATGTCTCTAGCTCAAAAGATGAAAAATGGAGCAAAACCCTCGATTTGGAAATAATATACTGGTGCCCAGTTGCCTTTCTTCGCGAATGCGGAAAGTGCCTCGCGTTCGCGAAGCACAAAATCCTTAGCTACAAAATTTCTCTTACACGAATGCGAGACCTCCCTCGTGAACACGATGACCACTGAACCAATGCCTACACGCACTATCTCCCGCGAACGCAGACACGGACGCGAAGGCTTACATGTCTGGTGCCCCACCAGCCTCATCCTTCTACTCGAACGTGAGTCTCCTCTCACGATCGCGAAGCACAGTCCCTCAAGACCTTCGTGAACACGTCCTTCTTTTCGCGAACGCAAAGAACAGACTTCACCAGTCACCTAGATACACATCGCGAATGCGAGACCTCTCTCGTGAATGCATATAACTAAACTAGACACCAGTAATTCAACAACTCTACAAGGCCAAACTCAATCCGCAATCAATCTAAATCTCACCCGAGGCCCCCAGGACCCATCCAAACATACCAACACATCCTAAAACATCATACAAACTTAGTCGAAGCCTCAAATCATATCAAACAACATTGAAAATACGAATCATACCCCAATTCAAGCCTAATGAACTATTAAACTTCCAACTTCTAAAACTAATGCTGAAACACACCAAATCAATTTTGATTGACTTCAAATTTTGCCACAAGTCATAAATGATACAACAGACATATTCCAACTTCCGAAACCAAAATCTGAGTCTGGTAACAACAAAGTCAACTCTTGGTTAAACTTCTTAACTTTCCAAGCCAAAACGACCTACGGACCTCCAAATCAATATCTGGACATACTCCTAAGCTATCAGAACCATCAAAACGCTATTTCGGAGTCATTTACACATAAGTCAATATCCGGTCAACTCTTTCAACTTAGGCTTTCAACCTTGGGACTAAGTGTCCCAATTCATTTAGAAATATCCCCTGAACCAAACAACCACCCCGGAAAGTCACATAACAAAACATTAACATAAAATAAGCAATAATCGGGGAGACGAGGCTACAATACTCAAAATAATCGGTCGGGTCGTTACAACAGTTCTAATAAAATAATGGTGATCAACAAATGATGTAATTAAATTCCATATAATATCCCAAGGACTAGTAGTACATGTCATGAGCCACTAAGACTGGATTTTTATAAAAACGGGTATGAATTAAAGACAATGTCTGTTTAAAATGTACATAAATAGAATTCAAGTCTAAAACTACTCAGGGACAAGTGGCAGCTAACTCCGAAAGGCAGGTACATCCTCGGTGCCGGCTCCCATCATCCACCGCATCTCAGCTCCAAGATCTGCACGAAAGGTGCATAAGTGTAGTATGAGTACAACCGAGCCTATGTACCCAGTAAGTATCTTAACTAATATCGGTGAAGTAGTGACAAGGCTTTTTAGTTAAAAGATACTCATTGATATAACATGTGCAGTAGATTTGCAATAGAAACAATACTAGAAATAACATAGAAGAGTACAAGATCAAATATACGAAGCAGTAAATGATTACTAGAAGAAATCATGGTAAGTTTTCTCGATATCAAAACAAATTCTTTTCTTAAAGAGATAACTATCAAACAAAATGGTAAATCCAAGAACTTTCATAATGTGAGGAATGTACTCAAGAAATCAAATCAAATGGCACGGCAACACCTTTCGTGCATTTATCTCATCCTCACAAGATATATGAATGCATGTCAAATCAAATGGCACAGCAACATCCTTCGTGCATTTATCTCATCCTTACTAAGCATATGTATAACGATACCAACCAGGATAAAGAAACGCCAATAATAGTAACTATGAAGTAGAGAGTACACAAAAATAGAAGCAATAAACAAGTCGGAAGCATATGGAAAATAGTAACAGACTAGATATGAGGCACAAAAGTAGTGACAATAAGTAAGGTAGAAGAACATAGATTCCAACAACTAATGAGGTAGAAGGTTTAGGTGAAATCGCAACAAACGAGGAAAAGTCATAGATGTACATATGACAAACAAGAAGATAGACATGAACGTGACAATAAGTAACAAATAGAAGGCACAGATAGAACAATAGTAAATAAGGAAAAAGGTAAGGATGTGTCAACAACAGACATAACAGAAAACATAGGTGCAACAGTAACAACTCAAGATGAAGACATAAACGTATACACAAGGAAAATATATCACAACATAATGCATGTCTCTCGTCCTCGCCTGAACAGAAATACACTTCATATCATGAATGCATGATAATATAAAAATAATGGCACGACATTATCCTTCATGCTTTACTCTAGTCCTCACATGATAATGTAGATGAAATGGCATGCCATCACCCTTCGTGCTTTTACTCTCGTCCTCACATGATAATGTAAATGAAATGGCACAACATTATCCTTCGTGCATAATAATGCATATGAACTGGCACGACATCACCCTTCGTGTTTTACACTCTTCCTCACATGATAATGTAAATGAAATGGCACGGCATCACCCTTCATAATTTACACTCTTCCTCACCAAGAACATCTATATCAATGACAAGCACAGTTGAGTGGATAAGCAAATACACCACATGAACATTAGTCACTGCTCTCAATCCAATAAACAATTCAATAAACCTCAAGAATCCTATTATTCAAGTATTTCGACAGAAGCTCAGACATGCTTTTCAACACAAGTATGGAACCCAAGTACCTCAGAGTTACGATCATAGACATGTATTCGTGATTAGTTATAGTGATGACCAAATTTAGTACATTAATAGTTTCACAAAGATTCTGTCAACTTTAATCAAGTTATAATAAGCTAAATCATGGTTTCTAGCATTGAATTTCATATCCATATTATTATAGAAGTCAAGTAAAACATGAAGCAAGAAAATCACATAGTCCAATAAGGCACAAAGAATTGTATAATCTACCCCCAAGCATGATTAACCCTGACACATGCATATACGCTCGTCAACTCATATATGCATCATCCCCGCATATGGCAAACAATATCATTTTATTAGGAAATTCTCCCAACAAATCTAGACAAGACACTTACCTCGAACAAGCCAAATCGATACACTAGAAGCACCCTCCCGCACAAATCATCTCCGAACGACTCGAAACTAGCCAAAAGCAACTCAAAAATATCAAATAATGCCATATGAAGCAAACCCAAACAATAACGGTCGAATCTTTAATCAAATATCAACCAAAAAGTCAACATGAGCCCGCATATCAGAACCCGACAAAACTCACAAATTCTGACAACACATTCGAATAGAGTCCAACCATACTAATTTTACTCAAACCGACTCTGAATCAATGTTCAAAACTCATTTATTCACTTTAGGAAAATTTAGACAAAAACCTCCCAATTTTTCTTTTAGATTCATCAATTAAATGTCAAAATCGAAGATGAAATCATATAATATAATCAAATTCGAGTAAACAATACTTCTTAAGCAGTGCTCGTAAAAAAGGACTCTAGCCTAGAGTGAGTCAGTTTTGTTGCAAAGTCCTTCAAGTAATCCTACATGGATGACTTTATTTTTGCATTAAGATTTCTGAATACCTAGACCTCTTTATCCTTAGGTCTAGTGATTGTACTTCAAACAATGAGATACAATTTTCTTTTCTTAGTGGTAGTACTCCAAATGAATTTCCTCTAGATCTTATTGATTTGATTGGTAATATAACTAGGTAATATAGGATATTACGTCATATGGTTAGGAATACTTTCTAGGGAGGCTTTAGCAAGACTAGTTTTGTCAGCCATGCTTAGAGACTTAGTTTTTCAACCAGCAAGCCAAGTATGCATGTTATCATTAAGTCACTATTGATAGGCCTCTTGTGAAAGATGAAAAGTATTTGCCAAAGCTGGAGATAGACTTAATAGAAAGTGTATTAAAGTAATATGTGGTATGCTTAGGTTTGCAGTGAGAAAAAAAAGATGATCTTAGACTTAACATAGTTTACCCTCTGACCGGACTTGTTGTTAAAGTCATTTAGAGTGGCAATGACAGTATCATAGTTCTCACCATTGGCCTAGAAAATAGTGTAAGGTCACAAGCAAAGAACAAATGTGATATTCTAAGGCCAAGGGTGCTCATCTTGATTGGAAACTAATATTTGGTCCCCTTGTTTGATGCCTCTAAAGGGGTGGAAGAAATGAGTCCTGCCTCTAATCACAATAATAAAAGTGGAATTGGAGAAAATGTATAACATAATAACATTGATAGAACTCTTAGAAACGTTTAAGTTGTGAAGAGTTTTCCTAATGAATGATCACTCTAACATATGAAAAGCCTTCTCAAGGTCAATTTTTAAAATCATGTTAGTATTCTTTTTTCTTATTTTCTTGAAATAAGTGATATACTGTTATAAAATGATGGTATTATCAACAACTCTTCTATTGGAAAAGAAGCTGACTTGGCTATGTTCAATAATGGAAGAAAGAAAAAGTTTGATTTTATTTATAATGATTTTAGTGACAACCTTGTATATGGTGTTACTAAGTCTAATGAGTCTGTAATTCTTGAGGATGGAGGCATTGGCACATTTGGGAATAAGATACACGAAAGTAATATTCATTTTAAGATGGATCCTGTAGGACTCAACAACAGAGTTGTAGAAATATGTGATATTATTACCCACTTATGATAGTATTTTTGAAAGAAAAGTGAATGCATACCATCACGACTGGGGGCCTTGAAAGGTTTAAAAGAGTTAAGAACTCATTGGCGCCTAAAGGAGCATCTAGTATTGAACTTATTGAGTCTCAATTACTCCATCAATCTTTGATTGAAAAAGAAAAGTTATTCCTACGAAAACTAACCCCGTAAGGTTAGCTAAAGAGTAGAGACTTGATGTGAGTTATGTGATGAGGAGGGAAATTAACTATATTAGATTAGTAGATTTTGAAACTGAAAATAAAGAAGAAGAAAATAATCGAGCTTTTTTAATTTTTTTTCCCTCGATCAGATAACAATGCCTAAGAGAATAAACAATCATGCACTTACTAATTTGATGTGCATATTAGGTGCAGTTGTAGGCAAGTTTTAAATGTGGAAGACCGTACCAAATAGAAATCTGCTAATTGCTACAAGTACAATTTGCTGGTGGGCCAAAATTATCTTTCAAAAAGGTTTGGGGGGTCAAACTTGAAGATGAACAAAGAAAGAGAAAAGAAGGAAAGTGAAGAAAAAGAAAGTACTGTTTTGCGTCGTCGTTAGATGTACTTAACAAGTCTTGCAGTGTATTGCCATTCTAATTCCACCGTTACATTCGCCGGCGCCGTCACTCCTCCAGCCGTTCTCAGCTCGTAGCAACTCCACCGCCCTCCACACCGACGGTTACCGTATTTAAAAGGTACAACTCTCCTATTCCTCATCATTCACAGGTGTACGCCAATTTGTGCGAGTGCGAACTGAACTGAATAGCTTAGGCGATTTACCTTATTTAGAACTCATGATCATCCTTCAAGTGCGAAAAGTCGTCCATCGGAAGCTAAATTTACAATATTTTCTCTTTTATTCTTCTACAAAATATGTACAGCTAAATGTGTCTCTGTTCACCGGATACTGTTTTTTGACTATAAGCGGTTACCAATATACTTGTAACATGCAGCTGCTTAGCGCGCGCGCGTGTGTGTTTGTTTCTTTTTAAGGATATGATGCTTAACATGTGTGTTTCCGTTATAATACTCATAACTAATGCACTTCTGGTTATGGGGATCGAAGCGTTGTTGATTGGTTGATTGAATGCACTTCTGGTGCTCTACGACCTAAATTGGGACGAAGTAGCAAATTATGTACAGAGTATGGATTTCAGGAATATTGTGAATTGCTTGCTTTTGAATTGTCATGCATCTGCAACCTTGTGTACTAAATGTGATAAGTTTCTGAAAATTAATGCTATTATTGCCTATTAGCTCAAGGAATTAGCAAGTTAGTTGTGATGTTTGCGAGAAATTGTAATTCTGTTTTCTTATCAGATGGAAGGTGTAGATGCATCCAATTTGGATTTGGAAAAGGTGGGACCACAAGGTAATGCTGCGGAAGTGGATGGTTTTAGATGCAGTGTTGATGAGCTAGTCATGAAAGTCGATCAGGTACATATCATTTCTTGAACAAAAGTGAGAACTTCTATCTTATGCGATTCTCATATCTCTCTATTTCTTCCTGTTTTCTAAGTACGATAAGTAATCATGATATACAGTGTCTTATACTCTTTTGTTTTTTTGTTTGTGGTACCTGAGACATTGTTGCTTACTTTCATTTCTCCTTATCTGTCCACTATTATGCCTCCTGCTGAGATATTATTTGGGCGTGGTAGCAGGGAATGTATTGACTCTTGAGTAAAATTCTCAGCTCATCAACCGTGTAAAGAAAATGGACCTTGGGTCCTAACTCAACCCCAAAAGATAGCTTATGAGGTGAGGATTGCCTAAGACCATATAAAGAGACCGATGTGGGACAACTTACAGCTCACGAATTTGCTAGAATTTCAGGGTCATCCATACTCTATTATGTATTGACGGAGTGTCATATTTATGATGTATAAAGTTATGTAAGCTTGAAGAGCCTTTGAAGGTGTTTATTTTTATCAAAGGGAGTCTGAAATGACTAGGCATTTAAAAATAAGTTTATTGAATATGGTTTGACATCAAGACCTCTTCCAAGGCTTGTTATGCGGGTTCTATAAGTTACTAACACAATAGAATCAATTCAAAGCTTTATTTTATGGAAAGGACACAAAGTAGAAAAATAGTAAGTGAGAACAATAAGCTGCTTTTTACAACAACAATTCTTGTTGTTGGTGCACATAAATGGTACTTATCTAGGAGTCATAGCCCATGGTCCCTCTGTCATGTTCTTAGAAAAAAACATGTCTTTACAAACTTCTAATTACCTCCAATATTTGCAAAACTTTGACTTTCATGAATTCTCTAGTTTCTTCTTTTGACAACCGTGTCTACTGAAAATCATTAGCAGATAATAATTCTGCCACTGCTACCATTTAAGTTTTGCTTAGAATCCCTGCAACTTTAGATCATCCAATGGTGCATCAATAACTTTAGCTTCTTGTATAAAAACTTTTTCCATAATATTTTGTGTGAGTTAACTGCTAGTTGCTGCAACTTTCAGCTTGAACAAAGAGTGAATGAAGTTGAGAAGTTCTACTTGAACACAAGTATAAAGCAACCAAACACTTCAAAGAATACTTCTTCAGGGAAGCACAAAGATAAGGAGAAACATGTTCCTGGCTTTAAGAAGCTACAACTAGAAGCATCACGTGGAGAGGCCGCTGCGGCTAAGAGGATGCAGGAGCTTATGCGCCAGTTTGGCACAATTTTGCGCCAGGCAATACTTAATATTTGCAGTTCCCATTCTATCGATAATTTTTGAGGTCTTGATTGATACCTTATAGTAATAGTATGTTTCTGTTCTTTATTGTGCCAGATCACTCAGCACAAATGGGCTTGGCCTTTTATGCAGCCGGTTGATGTTGAAGGACTTGGGTTGCATGACTATTATGAGGTAAAACTTTCTGGTTCTGTTCTTTTTGTAAACTTAAAAGCCTTTTGATTCTTTTCTACAATATGGATTTCAGTTATGTGCTTACCCACATAAGTTAAAAGCCTTTTTGATTCTTTCTACAATATGGGTCTATCGGAAACAACATCTCTACCCTACAAAGATAGGGGGTAAAGTCTGCGTATACCCCACCCTCCCAGACCCCACTTGTGGGATCATACTGAGTATGTTGTTACTGTTGTTGTTGTTGTGCTTACTTTTGTATGTCTGTTATCTGCTAGGCAAAGTATTAAATTTTAATGCTGGGGATGGGGGAATTTCTCTTGGAAGTCTCGGACATGGTTCTAACTTATCTTACCTGCTTTTTGTACATGTCTCTATAATTTCTGGATCCATTTATGGCAATAATTACATTTCTTTTTAAGGTTTACAATGCAGTTGAATTGATTTTCTGCCTTTCAGATTATTGATAGGCCCATGGACTTCAGTACAATAAAGAACCAAATGGAGGCCAGGGATGGTGCCGGGTATAAGCACGTCAGAGAGATTTTTGCTGATGTTAGACTGGTGTTCAAGAATGCAATGAAGTACAATGATGAAAAGAGTGATGTTCATCGAATGGCGAAAACATTATTGGAAAAATTTGAGGAGAAATGGTTGCAACTTTTGCCAAAAGTTACTGAGGAGGTAACTATTACTTTGGACGTTAGTTCTTTGGTATGGCTCCCTTTAATTTCGTTATATCATGATCCTTGTATTGCAATATTCCAAATTCTTATCTGTAAATGTTGCATGATCATCTCTTAACTCTAACCATTTATTTTCAGGAAAAAAGACGAGAAGAGGAGGAAGCAGAAGTTCAACTGAATATGCAGCTTGCTCAGGAGGCCGCTCATGCCAAATTGGCGAGGGATCTGTGCAACGAGGTAAAAGAAAACTTACTCTTGAAGCTTAACTTTGGCTCAAAACTAGTGATGGTTCAGTAATTCCCTCAAAGCTTGCTTTAAGCTTTGAAAATTCATAACAATGTCCTCTATCTCTCTTTTGGAGCTTGATCTGGCCTATGAATTTTCGAGTCTGAATTACCCAACTTTGTCACAGCTTTATGAAGCTGATACACACTTGGAGGAACTCAGAGAGATGGTGGTCACAAGATGCAGGTTTGGATGACTCAGATTCAAATCTATAAGTGCTACCTTTTATCTGCTCTATTTGTTTTCTCTTTTTAAGGATTGCTGCCTCCTGACTTCTCCCAGGATTTGAGGTTTTGTCTGGAATGATAGCTTCAAAGATTAATCTTGTTACATCTGGCAGGCCCGAAAAAGAAAACCTGGTAGAATGTTTCTTGCATATAATTTTAAATTATCATTTCATGATTAGGTGTCTGTTCTATTTAATAAAAAAACTGATTAAGTGGCTCTTATTTTTGAAATTTTCGACATAAGCCAACTCATGTTCTTCCCATACATTCCAAGTAGGCCAAATACCTAGATAGCCCCTTGTAGTTAGCACGATTTGTCAAGTAGACACTTTAACTTTGTGAGTGTCCAATTAAACACCTCTTCCCGACAGAAATATATGTAGTAAAAACCTCATGCTGACATGGAAAAATATGTGCTTTTCACTTGCATCTGAGCGTGTGAATAACTTAGAATTATTTGTTCTTTTTTTGGGGGTCATTTCTGTTGTAAAAAAAGTCATTATGGGGAATAAAAGTTAGATTGAGGGGACTGTCCTTAAAGATATTTCACCCACATAGTGATGAATAAAATTAAGCGTATCCCTAAGGATTGAACAAGCTCTTCTAGTATAAACTAGGAGCAGAAATAACAAAGATTAAACAAAAGAAAACCCAGCACAATAAAAGAAAATGAGAAGAAAAGTTAACTTTTTCCACACTTTAAAATGAACATATATACATATATTCCAAAGAAGGTGGACATCTGATAATAAATTGTTGAATCCATTAAGGCTTTTCAAAATATTAAGAAATATCAACATAATAAAAGCCATGGATGTGACGTTTTAAAACATTACTGAAACGTCAATACCGTTAGGACTATTAATTAGTCAGTTGATTTTGTGAAGAAAAAAATGTTTAAATCTCATAATTATTGGCATTCAACAATCAGATTCATTTTGACAAAATTGAATTCAAAGTCATACAAATTATTTGCTACAAATATTAAATATATTCAAAATAATTAGTATAATAAAAACCCATTAACATGATATTAAGAGAATGAACCTAGACATGATTTTGAATATGACATCAAAATTATTTTTAGTTTCATTCTCTTAATATCATGTTAATGTGTCTTTATTATACTAATTATTTTGAATATATTTTTAATATTTGTAACAGATAATTTGTATGACTTTGAATTTAATTTTGTCAAAATGAATTTGATTGTTGCATGCCAATAATTATGAGATTTAAAAATTATTTCTTGACAAAATCAACTGACTAATTAAGAGTCTTAACGGTATTGACATTTCAAAATGTCACATCCATGGCTTTTATTATATTTCTTATTATTTTGAAAAGTCTTAATGGCTTCAACAATTTCTTATTAGATGTCCACCTTCTTTGGACTCTCTCTCTATATATATATAATGTCTTTGTGTTCATTTTAAAGTGTGTGGAAAAAGCGAAAAACTTTTCTTCTCATTTTCTTTCATTAAGCTGGGTCTTCTTTTGTTTAATCTTTGTTGTTTCTGCTCCTAGTATATATTAAAAGAACTTGTTCAATCCTTGGGGATACGCCTAATTTTATTCATCACTGTGTGGGCGAAATATCCTTAAGGACAATGTACTTGACACCCCTTAAGCTAACTTTTATTCTCCATAACTAATTTTCCTATAACAATCTTAAGGAAAATTAAGTTTTACCACTGCTCAAAACATATTACATCTTTAAAATTTAAGAGAGGAAATTTAAAACACTCAAGATAAAGAGAACTACAAAAGCATCACTTATAAGACTAAAGAGATAACGCGCAGTTTCTTTCACAATACAAAATGCACATACATAATAACACGCTACAAATCCGCATCAGTAAATAACGCACAACCCGAAACACTAATAAAATTAGAAGGAGATTAGATTATATGTATCATCTTAAGGCCAAAGTTTATGTGTCTATTATATTCTCACGAGAATAAGCATGAAAGAATAAATGTTGAGGAGGTATTAGTTCAATTACGCATACCTAACACTTAGATATAATGTTACGCAAAAACATATCAAGTGGAAAATGTTACCGTACGTCTTTAAAGTCCATCAGAATTCCATAAGTAGTATTCTCCATAAGAAAAAAATGAAATATCCCTAAGATTGTGTCCCTGAACCCTATTCTCCATAACTAATTTTTATTACAACAATCTTAACGGAAATTAAGTTTTATCACTGCTCAAAACAAATAACATATTCCTGGTGGAATACTTGCCAATTATCCTATCCTTCTATTCCTTTTGAGATATCATATCCACTATTTTTTCTAAACAATCTCCCACATATCTCAAAAAGAGTATTAAGGAATAGAGTGAAATAAAAAGTTTTGCTGGATTTTCTATATATGATT
Source organism: Nicotiana tabacum (assembly GCF_000715075.1). NCBI lineage: Eukaryota > Viridiplantae > Streptophyta > Magnoliopsida > Solanales > Solanaceae > Nicotiana > Nicotiana tabacum. Next base: position 89,944,613 of record NC_134092.1, on the reverse strand, counting down.
ACAATGTGAATCTGGTGTCTCGTGGACTATGAACTAGACCTAGAAAGAATAAGATTAAGCTTATAGAACAATTGGTGAAGTTTAGAACTTATATGAACCAAAAATTCTTTTGTAAGTCCGGGGTCTTATCTATCACATTATACCCGCACAATCTTTGTCGTTATCACGGTTTTGCGCTAAGAGGCCATGCCGCTCCTGGTATTCATGAGCTAAGTTGCTCGAACTCGGGTGCGGGTGTCCGATACGTGTGCAGATCTAGAGGTCGGATCCTTCATGATATAAATCTTAAGATTCAGAGGTACGGATCTAGGTGCGGATACGGGTGCGGGGATTCAACTAAAATAATTCAAATATCTAAAATTAAAATTGTAAAAATATGTCTAGATTATGAGACATTATGTGTAAAACTTATAAGGTATTTCGAGAAAGAGAAAATAATGATCAAGAGGAGAATCAGAGAAGGAGATAAAAGGAAAATGACCGAGATAGAAGTTTCTATATACAAGGTATTCCATTTTCTTCAATTTCATCCTACCTTTTGTTTTGATTTCAAAAATCATTATATTTATCTCTAATTCCTCCGTTGATTTTGGTCAAAGTATCCAAAATCGATTGACCAACTCCGGTACGGATCCCACATCCGTGTCGAGTGAAGAGTCCGAACAACTTAGTTCATGAGTACTCTAGAAATTTTTGTTAGAAATTTCATAGGAGCGGCACCACTCCACACTATCATCTAGTGTATTCTGCAGAGCAATACACCACCTATAAAGGATATGAATTGGATTAAGAGTTTATCACAAAGCCTCACTTTCCTTGCAGATTTGCACTATATTCACACACCAAAGGAGAGACATAAACTAATAGTGCACATTTGATCAACTAATGACTTGTTATTACCCATATGAACCTAATTCATGGGATCTCCAATCATATAGATTGGGTTACCATCATTATTGATCTTCTCAAATTGACAAAAAAAATCCCATTCCCCTTGATGTTTCTTATTGTCGGTGAATTGGCCAAATTCATCCCAGACTTCCCACAATTATAAAAATTATCACATATTACAGCAGCTACTCTATCATAATGTGTCTCAAACAAATATTTTCTATTAAACTTCATTATGGCTTGGCAAGCACTATGCATCAGTTTAATTCCTAGCGGAATACTCATAATGAGGTTTTGTAACCACTCAACATTATTGCCAGCTAATTCAATGCTACAAACTCAGATTCCATGATGAATTCAGCTATTATTAGTTATTTAGCTGATTTTCATACAACACCTCCATCAAAGGTGAACACATAACCACTAACGGATTTTGTCCCATTTGAATCAGAGATTCAATTTGCATAATCGTGGTATCTCTCAAATATTATTTTTTATCATCAACACTGGCTTCTTTCCGAAAGAATGCATTAGGAGAAGAAATAACATAAAAAAATATTTTTGACTCATTTTCAACAAGACCAGTATAAAAACTCATCATCTATTTTTTTTTCTCTCTTGTTCTTTTGCTTCTCCTCGAATATTTATTTTAAAAGCACACGTGAAATATTATCACTTTTAAAACGTCTCGACATAACTTTAGTAAAATACCGTGACCCCCACATTTTCATAAATTTTATTGTCGGGGGATAATATTTTTCATAACTTATAAGAAGTATTATCAATTCCTCATAAGACATTTCATCTTATAAATAACAAGCTAATAATATAGTTTCACCCAAACAATTATGTATTGTTACCGACACTATGTCGTCATAAACACATATCTTAAGTAAGTACAAGTACTAGCATTTTCAATATTTATTTTAAAATTAGTAAGCAACACAAATAAATCATGATTACAATACTCATTGCCCATAAAAACTTGTTTTTGTTTGATGCAACCTCATCATTCTCAAAGAAAATTTGCACTCCAACCTTTTCTAGCAATTCCACAGGAACCAAATTGGCCCGAATATTAGAGTTATGGATCACCCAGCTAATGCCATATTTTTCAGAAGTGAGTTTAAGAAGAATTTTTCCTTTTCAAGAACTTGAGTAGTTCTTGAATCACCAAAATAAATAAATTCTTCTTCTTGTTCTTCGACTTGGGTGTAGGACAAAAAATAACTTTGTTAGCACAAATATGTTTAGTAACACAAGAGTCTAACACCCAATATCTTAAATTAGCCATAAGATTCACTTGAGAAATGACCGCAACAATTACATCATCCGCTAGTCAAATTTATTTTTGACTTTGCAGGATTATCATTTCTCTCGAATCCTCTTCTACATTGAGAAATATATGATGGCTTAGTATGCCCCCACAAAACAATTATTTTCCGCAAAAGTTTGATCTCAAATAAATAACTCATAGTTATATGAAGAAAAATCAGTCATTATTCAACATTCACCCAAATGACCAAGAGATAAGCAAAGATTATTTTTAGATCAAACTTTCAAAAGGAAGCGTCCAGATTCATATTTTCTGAAAGTGTCTAGATTGATTTTATTGGGCATTTTGTGCCTTTATTACTTCATACAATAATGGATCATTATTCCATATTTGTAACCGTTAGACCATTACTCACCCATTATAACCTCTTGATTCCGTTCACCTATATATATGCACATTCTTTCCTTTTGTGAGGCTAAGTATACAGAAAATACTCTCCTTCCTTCTGCTAGATTTTCTACCAAGAATGAATTTTTGTTAGTTTCTGCTCCTAGTTTTATACTAGAAGAGCTTGTTGAATCCTGGAGGATACCACCCAAACCGGGTGAAATATCCTTAAGGACAGTGTCTTCGACATGCCTCAAGCTTTGAGAATTCCCTACAAGTTTCGTGATCAAGTATTTTCCGTAAGATTTACAACAATTTCAACCACCTCCTTCCTCTTTCACTGAGAACCTTCTTCTTCCTCACTTTTATGAGAAGAAGTTGCCAGAAAAACTGAAAAGAAGCTGGCAGTGGGGTGAGGGCAGGGGATGTGAAATGAGAAAGAAGTGGTCTGGAAACCCGTACAACCATACATCTTTGAAGGATTCACTAATTTCATATTCAAAACCTGCATTTTAGACTAGCAGCCTGCAGACATTTATCCCCTGGTAGATGTTTGTATTTGTCTTCTTCTTTATGCATTAAAAATTGCATTTACGAAAAAAATTAACCCTCAATTCAGCATCCTAATTGGGGAGTGTAGATTTGAATGGGGTGGGGGAAGGGGGGAACTGTTTTCTGTTTTCTTTTCAATATGGTATTCCTTTTTCCTTAAAAAGTTACATGTAGCAGTCAATGATTGGTTCATTAGACACGTCACCACAAGGGTGTTTCACGTGCTTGGTCTTATGGACACAGGTGTTCGCGAAACACACTTTTGTTGCGTAAAAATGTTCAGATGGTCAGTAATTAAGTCGAAGTTTCTAACTGACAAGTCGTGCCAACTTTAAGGGGCTATCTAGGTATTTAGCCTTTCAACAATGAAGATAAACATCGAGTTACCTCATCATTGAAAGTAGATGAGTTGCATGAGTACAAGGCTACATCTAAATTTTACTGCTAAAGTTAGTGTGAGCAAGGTTACTATCAGGTGCAAACTGAATCGATGATTCCTGAAACAGATAACAGTTATGTTCTGGATAAGAGTCCCTTGAGCCAGCCATATTTCTCAACACCTCACCCTGTGGTGATAGCATCACGCACAGGAAAATTATTGGTAAAAGTCTTTAAGCTGAAGATCCAGTATAGTTTGTTATAGAACTCCATTGGGAGTAGCTACGTAACAAGTACTCAGTTAGAACATGAGATTCCCAAACTTGGAAACCAATAAGAGGATATACCTGTCTCATTTTAGAAATATTGTTAATTTTTCCCAGATATATCCAGTATGAGTGAGACACGGTCACCTAGAACTGTTTGCTATCCAGTGGGCCAAGTTGCTTATATTCTGGACTAACTAAATTGGAATTTCATTTGAAATCTTGAACGTTTCTGGGATATGCAACTATAGAAGCTCCTGAAAGTGACAAATGGAAATAGATGCAGTAGTTTTTTGATCAGTGCATTCCTCATTAATTTCGAAACCATACAAGCCTGGCCAGCCTATTATGTGTGGCCAAGACCAAGGCAAGCATGGAAATCGTCTCCCTTGCAGTATTATAAATAATCTTTCCTTCTTTAGCCATCTAAACTGATCCTTTGACGCCAGGGGCTTCTCTAGTGCAGGTTCCTTTTCGCCTTTGTTGCTCCACTAGTACATGCGTGGAAACTTCCTGGGAGATGTGAAGTAAAACAATTGTTTGAATCTCGATTTAAGCTGAAACTGATTAATTGGTATTAGTTTGTCAATTGGGTTTGGGTTACTCTTCTTGTGCCAAGTGATTGTTTCTGTCTGCACATGGTATAGTTCTCCTCGGTCAACTTGAATATGTTTCTCTTGGTGCTGAACTTACAATAGATAGTTTTGGGCTGGCAACAGAATTTGCAGATCAACAGCTTGATGACTACGTTGAGACGGATTCTGATTATTTCTTTTTATCTTGTTTGTGTGCTGTTTTGTCTGTGAGGCCAATTGCTAACTTAATTTCCTGGTAAAGAGAGAGCTCCTCTTCCAATTTGAATGTTGGTTTAACTTCACCTTTTCATTGTCTTTTTCTTGTTCAGTAGAAAGGTTCCAGCATCTCCTTTTTATTAGCATTGGGTTGATCTTACCGACTTATCTGTCTCTCTATCCTGAATTCATGAGATCTGTTGTGCTGGATGTCTGTTCTACGTAACCTCCAGAATGGAAAAAAGAAAATTGTCTTTAGGCACTATTCATCTGGAGTGCTCTATTCATGCTCAAATCTTTTTCTGTATACCCGCTGGTGTAAACTTCATCTGATTCTGGTTTCTTTGTGTGGCCAAGTTTAACATTTTGTTCTTTTTCCTCTCGTGTATGGCAACTCCAGAAAAATATCAATAGAGGAGAAGAGAAATCTAGGAATAGCTCTCACGAAGTTATCTCCCGAAGATCTTAGTAAGGCTCTGGAGATAGTAGCGCAAAATAATCCACTATTTCCAGCCTCGGCAGAAGAGGTGGAACTTGACATTGATGCTCAGGTTTTCATGAGACTTTAAACATATCCCCTTTTCAAGAATTTTATATATGGCTCTTGCATATTTTAAAAAGTTCTCTTTGTGGTTTCTGTAGAGTGAATTGACATTGTGGAGGCTAAAATTTTTCGTCAAGGATGCATTAGAAGTTCAGGGCAAGAGTACAAGCAAAGGTGATAACAGTAACTCGGTCAATCCTAATATTAGTGCTGCCTCCAAAAGAAAAAAGGAGATTTGTGATGCTCTTGTGAAGAATGCCAAGAAACGAAATAAAAAGCCATCTAAATGAACTTGTTTATGAAATGGCTATGCAGTTCTTGTGTATCATCAGGAATGCTTCATTTGACTAATCTTCGTTGAATCTAAAAGTTTTTGACAATTTTCCAGACTCTGGAGGAGAAAAGGGAAATGATATTGGTGTTTGATTGGTCAAATTAACCACGTCTCTGAGTGTTCAACTTAAATGCGCTCCACTTTTTAGGAAAATAACACCAAGTAAAAATTTTTAGAAAAAAGAAAACAGCAGATGTATTTTTCTCGTACTCCTAGTTGCAAAATAGTCCGCAGTAAATCAAAACAGATTTAACAACCGAAGTTCAACTGGGACAATCCCTTTTGAAAAAGTGGAGGATATGCTTAGTTAAAGTTAAACGAACAAATGTAACTACTGAATCTCACAAATTCTGGACGCCATTCTAATTTTTTTTTTTTTTTTTTTATAAAAATAATTCTCCCTCTACCCCATTTTGAGTGGATTAATTTGATAAATTCTAAAATGATACTCGGCCTCAATTGTTCAGAAGTTCGTAAAACAATCATATGCAACAAATAAATTAGGAAATTATATGTTCTAAAATATAAGATACACATGATAATTTAGGACGTGAAGCACGCACCATGTCCTTGAAACTACAATAAAGTAAATATAAGTTCATTTATCTAGTTAGCAAATTTATTGACGCCTCCACCACCGGTAAATATTTACTTGCAAGTGATGTTTATACCAAATCAATATATTACTTAATTATTGTTAAGTAAGAGAAATATATCTTCGGAATAGGGCTATTTAAGGGGAGAAGATATTATCCGTACCGGTATCGGTCCGGATTGGGGATAGGGGTAGGGGATTTGGGTAATTTGAAAGGGGAATGGGAGGGTACCGAAAAAAGTACATGTAGAACCGGTCTGGTTGGTACCCTTAAGGTACCGAAACTCACCCGAGCCACCTGGGACCTCGTCCAATTATACCAACAAGTTCATAAATATAATTCGATTCTACTCGAGGTCTCAGAACACATAAAATAACATCACAACCAAGAATCGACCCCAAACCAAACTAATCAACTTCTAAACTTCAAATTTCTTCCAACTAACTCCGAACGCGGCGAATCATACTTAGACAACTCGGAATGAAACCAAATTTTACACACAAGTCCAATATGACAAAACGAGCCTACTCCCAGGCTCAGAATACCAAACGGGGTCCGATAATACCAAGGTCCACCCCAAGTCAAACTTAGAAAAGTCTAAAACCTTCAAAATGCCAACTTCCAACAATAAACGCAGAAATGCTCCTTGTCTACCCGAAACTCGATCCGAACATACACTCAAGTCCAAAATCACCATGCGAATCTATTGGAACCTTCAAATTCCGATTCTGAGGTCATTTACTCAAAGTGTTAACCTAAGTCAAATTTGACCACTTTAGGCCACTGTTACGGAACTAAGTGTTCCGATTTCAACCTCAACTCTTTCAAATCCAAACCAACTGCCCCTGCAAGTCATAAAATGAGAAAAGAACATATGAAAAGTCTTAAATAGGGGAATATGGTTCTAGAAAGCAAAACGATCGATCAGATCGTTATATTCTCTAGCTCTTAAACAAACACTCGTCCTCGAACGAGTTTAGAATCATACGTGTAATGCCGAATAAGTATGAATATATGTGCTACATGTCCTACTCGGTCTCCCAAGTCGTCTCCTCGACTAGCTGACCCCTCCACTGAACTTTCACAACTGAAATCTCTTTCGACCTCAACTTGCTAACCAGCCTGTCAACAATGGCAACCGGCTCCTCCTCGAAACTCAAACTATCATCCATTTGAACTGTGCTATGATCCAATACATGGGATATGTCGGCATGGTACCTCCGGAGCATATACACGTGAAATACAACATGAACTACCAATAGTCTAGAAGGCAAAGAAAGCCTGTATGTGACCTCACCAACTCGCTCCAAAACCTCAAACGAACCGATGAACCTCGGATTCAACTTGCATCTCATCCCGAATCTCATGATACCCTTCATCGGTGAGACTTTCAAAAGTACCTTCTCACCCACCATAAACGACAAATCACGTGCTTTCTGATCTGCGTAACTCTTCTACCTGGACTAAGCTATGCAAAGTCGCTCTTTAATCAACTTTATCTTATCCAAAGCATCCTTTACCAAATCAGTACAATACAACCTAGCCTCGCCAGGCTCAAACCAACCGATACGGGAACGACATCGTCGATCAAGGCCTCAAATGGATCCATCTCGATATTGGACTGATATCTGTTGTTATAAGTAAACTTGTCCAATAATAAGAATCGGTCCCACTGCCCTCCGAAGTCAATCACACATGCTCTGAACATATCCTCCAAAATCTCAATTGTCTGCTCCGACTGCCCGTCGGTCTGCGGATGAAAGGATGTGCTGATCTCTACCTGGGTACCCAACTCACTCTGTACTGCTCTCTAGAAATAAAAAGTGAACTTATTGCCTCGATATGAAATAATGAAAATAGGCACGCCATGCAACTGGACGATCTCTTGGATATAAATCTGGGCCAACCTCTCTGAAGTATATATAGCAATCACTGGAATAAAATGCGCAGACTTGGTAAGTCTATCGACAATAACCCAAAAAACATCAAATTTTCTCAACGTCCGTGGCAAACCAACCACGAAATCCATAGTGATGCGCTCCCATTTTCACTCCAGTACCATCTGCTGAAGTAAGCCACCTGGCCTTTTTTGCTCGTACTTAACCTGCTGGTAATTCAAACATCTTGACACATACTAAACTATGTCCTTCTTCATCCGCCGCCACCAGTAATGCTGCCTTAGGTCACGATACATCTTCATGGCACCTGGATGAATGGAATAAAACGAACTATAAGCCTCCTATAGAAGCGACTCCCTCAGGTCATCAACATTTGGAACACATAAGCGACCCTGGATCCCAGAACATCATCATCTCCGATAGTCACCTCCTTGGCATCACCTCGTAGTACCGTTTAGTCACCTCCTTGGCATCACCTAGTAGTACCGTCTCTCTAAAAACCAACAAGAGCATATTATTATATTGATGAGAATTCGCTCGAATAAAGAAGACTGAGCCACAACACATGCAAGATCTCGATTGGGCTCTGAAATATCCAAACTCACAAGTCAGTTAGCTAAGGACTGAATGTCCAAAGCCAATGGCGTCTCCTCCACTGGAATGAAAGTCAAACTACTCATACTCTCGGCCTTTCTGCTCAAGGCATACACAACAATATTTGTCTTGCTCTGATGATAAAAAATGGTGACATCATAGTCCTTCAGTAACTCAAGCCACCTGCACTGCCTCATATTAAGATTCTCTTGCTAAAACAGATGCTGCAAGATGCGGTGATCGGTGTAAACCTTACACGACACTCCATAAAGATTATGCCTCTAGATCCAGAGAGCATGAACTATCGCAACCAACTCCAAATTGTGCACAGGGTAATTCTTCTCATGGGGCTTCAACTGACGAGAAGTATATGCAAAAACTCGCCTCTTCTGCATCATTACACAACCTTCCCAATGCGTGAAGCGTCAAAATACACAGTGCACATCCCTGAACCGGAAGGCAAAACCAACACAAGTATTGTAGTTAATGTGGTATTGAGCTTTTGAAAGCTCATATCACAATCATCGGACCACCTGAACCGAACACCATTCTAGGTCAATATAGTCAAATGAGCTACAATAGACGATAAGTCCTCCACAAACCGATGATAGTAACTTGCTAGACCCAAGAAACTGTTGATCTTGGTCACTGTGGTAGGACGAGGCCAACTCTGAACTGCCTCGATCTTCCTGGGATCTACCATAATACCCTTACCTGATACAACATTCCCCATGAAAGCCACAAAATCTAACCAGAACTCGCACTTGGAGAACTTAGCATATAACTTTTGTTCCCTCAAAGTCTGAAGCACTATCCTCAAATGTTGCTCGTGCTCCTCCATGTTATGCGAGTAGATTAATATGTCATTATTGAGTCAAGATAAAGCATGAACACTCGATTCATTAAATCCATAAAGGTTGCAGGAGCATTAATCAAGCCAAAGGACATCACTAGTAACTCGTAGTTCCCATATCTAGTGGGAAAAGCCATCTTCGGAACATCCGAATCAGGAATCCTCAGCCGATGATACCCAGATCACAACTCAATCTTCGATAACACCCTTGCACTCTGAAGCTGATCAAATAAATCATTAATGCGTGACAATAGATTCTTATTCTTGATGGTGACTTGATTCAGCTAGCGGTAATTAATGCACATCAGCATACTACTATCCTTCTTCTTCACAAATAACACCAGTGCGCCTTAAGGCGACATACTCGACCTGATGAATCCCTTCTCGAGCAACTCATGAACCTTCTAGTTCAGCTCTCTCAACTCCGCGAGAGCCATACGATAAGGCAGAATAGAGATAGGCTAGGTTCATGGTGCCAAATCAATACCAAAATTGATATCGCGGTCCGGTAGCATGCCTGGTAAGTCAGCAGGAAATATATCGTAAAAATCCCACACCACAAGAACCGAATCTAACGCGGGAGTCTCCACAACGGTATCTCGAACAAAGGCCAGATAGGCCAAACAACCCTTCTCAACCATATGTCAAGCCTTCAAGAAAGAAATAACCTGACTGGATGCACTACTAGATGAACCTCTCCACTACAACCTAGGAAACTATGGCATCAATAAGGTAATAGTCTTGGCATGGTAATCTAGAATGGCATGGTATGGATACAACCAATCCATGCCTAGGATAATATCAAAGTTAATAATATCAAGCAATAGAAGATCCGCTCTGATCTCATACCCATAGTAAACCCGATCCACAATAATAGAATCACCCATCGATGTGGACACATATACAGGAATACCTAAGGACTCATGTGATAGATCAATATAAGGAGAAAAAAGAGAAGATACATAGGAATAGGTAGACCCTGGATCAAATAGTACTGAAGCATGTCGACGGTAGACAAAAATAATACATGTGATCATGGCATCAGAGGCTACTGCCTCTGGTCTAGCTAGAAAGGCATAGAATCTAGCTGGAGCACCACCTGACTGGCCTCTACCTCTAGGGCAACCCCTACTCACCTGCACTCTACCTCTGGTCGGTCGGATGGGTGGTGCGACAGCTGGTGCAATAGTCATGTGCAAATGGCCCTGCGGCACTCCCTTGCCCCAAAGTTTGGTACAAAACCTCTTCACGTGACCAAACTCTATGCACTCGAAGCAACCTCTGAGTGTGGGAAACTGCTAACTCTAGATTTGGCCCTGATAGCCTGAGTACCCACTAGAGGAACCCTGAATAGCTGGTGCATGGTAGATACTCTTTTAAATGTCACTGAAGTAAGGTCGTGCTGGAGCACCCCCGAATAGGCTGTGGTGCTGAATACATAGGCCTGCTAGGATGGCCCCTAATGAACTGATCTCTTCCCCCAACCGGGGCGCCACTGAACCCTCCAGAATGCCGAGGCCATTTATCTCGCAACATGAACTCTCTAACATGGCTGTAGATACGCTCGATCCTTCGAGCTACCTCCACTACCTAGAGGAAAGAAGTCCCCAACTCTGCCTCTCGGGCCATAGAAACCTGAATCCTATAGTGAAAGCCCGTAATAAAACTCCGCACTCTCTACCTATGTAGGAAGTATGATAGTTGCATGACAAGACAACTTAGTGAACCTCACCTCATAGTCGGCCATAGTCCCTAGACGTCTGACCCTGCTGGAGTCACTCTAACTGACCCCGTAACTCCTCCCTCTGTGAAGCAGGAATACACTTCTCCAGGAAGATGTGCATGAATTGATCCTAAGTCAAGGAAGGTGAACCTGTTAGCCTAGTCGTAAGATAAGACTGCCACCATCTATGGGCCTTCCACTCTAGATGAAAAGTGGTGAAGTCTACCCCATTGGACTCTACTAGTCCCAAATTATGCAGCCTCTCCCTAAAACGGTCAATGAAATCTTGTGGATCCTCTGACTGCTCACTTCTAAAGTGGGGAGGATGAAGCCTAGTAAATATTTCCAGCCATTTCTGCTCCTAAATGGTCGCGGTTGGTCTGGTATCTACCCTACCCATTACAATCGGCTAAACTCCGCCCGCAGGTAGTACCCCTAGGGTTTGATAAATGAAAGCAACATGTCCTGGCGCATAAGTGGTAGGGGTCTGTGCTCCCCCTCCTGCTTGAGATGTGGATGGGTCTGATGGAAATAATCCGGCCTGAGTCATAGAGTCCATGAATTGCAGCATATGACCCATGACCTTCTGGAATCTTAGCGCGGTCATGAACTCTGTCAGAGCCTGCTCGACTACAGGTATCTCATCCCGCTCCTCAATAATAGGATCCTCCATCGGTTCCACTAGTGGTGCCACTAGGGTAACTCTGGGATGCCTTTGTCCCCCAGTAGGAGCTTTGGCCCTCCCTCGGCCTCTGCCTTTACCTTTGACGACCGGGGGAGCAGACCCTCTACCACCAGATGATGCCATCGCACGTGTTCTCACTATTTGTGAGAGAATAAGAGAAAGATTTAGACTTAGAACAACATCGATATCACAATAGGAAATGATGAAAGAGAAGTTTCCTAGCACCCTATAGCCTCTTGAAGATAAGTACAGACATCTCTGCACCGATCTTCAAGACTCTACTAGGTCTGCTCATGACTTGTGAGACCTATGTGAACCTAGTGCTCTGATACCAAGCTGCCACGATCCAATTCCCACCATAGGCCATGATGTCTTCCAACTCTATCGTTAGGAAAGCCAACGATGAACCATCAACACAAACAACTATTCATAAAACATTTTGAAACTAAGAATTACAATAATAAAGCAGAGATAGGTTTAGAAACCATGATAAACTACTTTCATTCTTAATAAGTCATGATATATGAAAAAAACATAAAGCAAAATGATATAAATATCAAGTACAACTATGAACATCTACTAAAAATTCTCAAACTCAGTGTCACAAGTGTATGAGCAACTAATAGAATATACAAAACTACTACAACTACTGTTTGGAATGAAAGTAGACAGGATATAGTAAACATAGGGGGAAGGAGACTCTGGGTGCTGCAGGTCGAAGCATGGGAAGCAGCTCATCACTAAGTCTTCAGCCGATATGACTACGCGCCCGAGGGACCACTGGATGTACTTGTCTCAATACCTGCACAATTAGTGCAGAAGTATAGTATGTGTATGTAAATCAACGTGTACCTAGTAAGTATCTAATCTAACCTCGAAGAAGTAGTGGCGAGCGTCGACGTCGACACTTACTAGTGGTCCAATAACAAGTATATGAAAGTAGACAGGTATGAAGCATAACAAGTAACAACGAAACAGGTAAATATGCATAACATGATTCTCAACATAATAGTAATTATGAAATCATCAAACACCATAAATTGCCTCGAAGGAAACAAAGATAACCAACTACAACGTCAAATCTCAAGTCAGGAAAACTCATATGTACTCTGACTCCATATCGAATATTACGCAAAATTCTGCCGAGGCGAATGGTCCGATCCCATAAGAGTAGTGTTATATAATACTGTCGAGGTCGTATGGCCCGATCCATAGATGCATCTTATAATACTGTCGAGGCAAGCAACCCACTCCTATAATAATATTTCATAACACTACCGAGGCGAACAACCCCACTCGCGAAGATACGTGTGAGTCAAGAAAACACGGAACTACCGATCACATAAACACAACACGAGGATATGAATGCTAGAGAAAATATAATTTTTACTGGCAATCAAATATCCCGCCAAAACTTAAAGTAAGGAGGCTCGGTCAAATATGTAAATTCTAGTCTCAAGCTCAGTTATGAATTCAAGTAATCAAACATGCTAGATTAATTCAAGTAGTACATTTAAGGCATGATATAGGTCTAAGTCTACCCGGACATAACCAAGAATCTAGCTTACGTACGGATGCTCGTCATCTCATACGTACATAGCACCAATAGCACGTAGCACATAACAATTAGAATACCTACGAGATAATTTTCCTCTTACAAGATTAGGCAAGAGACTTACCTTACTTCCAAGTCCACTACTCGGCTCTAACACTTCACTAACACCTCAAATCAATGCCGAACAACTCAAAACTAGCCAAAGGAACGTGCAAACCAATCAAAATATACTCAAGAACTCATAATTTAACTATTAGAATCGATTTCCAACCCTATACGAAATGTCAATAAACGTTAACCCCGGGCTCACGTGCTCGGATTTCGGAACTTTTCAAAGATAAATACTACCCACAGTATCACGAACTCAAATATATAAGTTATTTCCAATTCCATAACTAACTTCATAGTTAAATCTCATTTTTACCAATTCTATGTTTTCCACCTAAACCCCCAAAATTCTACTAATTTCTATATTAAAATCCCTATATATTTCATGTATTTAACTCACAATGAGTAGGAATCAATTACCTAGTGACACTTGACACTTGAGTCGAAGTCCCGAAATAAAACTTATATTTTGCCCATGCTCTACCTCTTTGCAATCGCAAGAGCACCCACACGATCGCGAAGGTCAATGTTGTCATTGCCTAGAAATCCTTTTACGCATTCGCGAATGCCCTGTCACTTTCGCGAAGAACACTCCCGCCAAGCCTTCGTGTTCGCAGACCCACTGTCGCGTTCACGAAGGCCAAAGCTTGCCAGCCCTTCCCTTCCTTTTCCTTCTTCGCGTTCGTATAGGCTCCTCCATGTTCATGAAGAGGAGTCAAGCCCTCAACCACGATCGCGTGGCCAGCTTCGCGTTCGCGAAGATCAATATCTGCCCCTCCAAATTCCTTCTTTGCAATCGCGGGACCTCCTTCGCGATTGCGAAGCATGCCAGCACCATCAAAAATTTGCCAACTTCAACATTGCTCCGGGTGGTCCAAAACTCACCCGAGCCACCTAGGACCATGTCCAATTATACCAACATGTCCATAAATATAATCCGGACCTACTCGAGGTCCCGAAACACATAAAATAATATTGCAACCAAGAATTGCACCCCAAACCAAAATTATCAACTTCAAAACGTCAAACTTCTTCAACCTAACTACGAACGCGGCGAATCATACTTTGATAACTCGAAATGAAACCAAATTTCACACACAAGTCCAATATAACAAAACAAGCCCACCCCAAGACTCGGAGTTCCGAACAGGGTCCGATAACACCAAGGTCCACCCCAAGTCAAACTATAAAACTCTAAAACTTTTAAAATACCAACTTCTAACAATAAGCGTTGAAACGCTCCTGATCTACCCGAAACTCTATCTGGACATACACCCAAGTCCAAAATTACCATACAAACTTGTTGGAACCTTCAAATCCTGATTCCGAGGTAGTTTACTCAAAGTGTTGACCTAAATCAAACTTAGCCACCTTAGGCCACTATTACGAAACTAAGTGTTTTGGATCATTCCAAACTCTTCTAAAACCAAACCAACCACCCCCGAAAGTCATAAAATAGGAAAGGCACATATAGGAAAACTTTAATAGGGGAACGTGGTTTTAGAAACAAAAAAACCGGCAGGGTTATTACATAACTGTATAGTCTTGGCGGTGTACTAAATATGGGATGGTTTAGAATTGAATCGTGTTGGCCTGGCAAAAGGCACGCACGTGCATAGATAAGTATAAGTGATTGTTTATGATAATACCTGAACCTATAGATTGCATATTTGATAAGGAGCATGACTCTTTATTTGAAGAGAACTCAATCCAAGATAAGGAAAGAGTTAGAGGCTAAAGTTAACTAGAACTCTTCCACTAAGGAAGAGTAAATCATTAAACTTATAGTTACTCTTTATTTACTAACTTTATAAATATCAATATTGTTCTCTTTTATAGGTAACGCAACCATACAGAAGTAAAAGCAAAAATTGAGAGCAAAATAGCAAGGCATTTTATGAACAATTCATCTAAGACTTAAGAATGTGAACCTAAAGCTACACGAACCAGATTAAAGAACCAGTTCCATAAAGAGTTTTATAAGCCTATCTTTATTTCTAGTTCAAAGTGTGGTATGTATTTTGAGTTGTACCTTTTAGCTTTTTTTAGAAGCATTCGCACTAGGTACTTAAGTTGTATCCTTCAAGTTAGAGTTAACTTGAAGCAATCACAATAGCCTCATGTGTGCTGCTACAAGGGTTAGAGTTTAATCCTTAGGTTTTCAAGAGTTTTGTAAACTCTATTTTGGCTCATAGTTTAGTGAAGTGTTTGGGAAAATCCAACTGGACAGTAGGTCGTGATTTTTTCACCTTTTGCGTCGGGTCTTTTTTACATAAAAATATCGTGTTCTTTACTTTTTGCATTTTTTTATTTCACAACAGTAGTATAAGGAACACATAGTAGAACCAGGTCCTTCAATATATCCGTGCACGCAAAAATTGGGTACCACACAAAAGACCTCCCTCTTGTGTGGTACTAAAGTATAAAACATCAATTGGTATTAGAGTAGGTTATCCTTGAAGAGGCTAACACCTTAGGAAAAAGATCAAATAAGTGCACCACCTAGTAACTGTGAAGGGAAATCCATCACTAGGCCACCATTATTTAATATGTAAGGCCCTGTAAAATCTTTCTTAAAAACCCGGATTCCGTGATGCCGAAGTAGGCGTAGAGGTTAATAGTAGTAGACTTTTTGGATTGAACAGTGCGATGGGGAGTTGAAGGAAAATATTGGGCAGCAGTAGGCATTTATACGGTCCGTTCTACGATCGCAGAACCACTATGCGGACCGCAAAATAGCCGCAGAGTGAAGCAACCTTTTTGGCCAATTTTGAGGTGAATTCTGCGGCCAATTATGCGACCGCATAACCGTTTGGCGGGCCGCACTTTGGCCGCATAATCGTCCTTGGACTTTTGTGGTGGGAGGTTCTGCGTCGTATTATGCGACCACAGAACATGTCTGTGGGCCGCAAAACGGCCGCAGAGTGAAGCAGGCTAGCCCAGTTCCCAGGGCCACTTTTTGCGGTCATTTCGCGGACCACATAACCATTATGCGGTCGCATATGCAATTGCAGAACCTGTTCCAGAGCTTCATTTTTGGGGTTTCTAAACCCGACCCTATTCCGTTAAAACACCTACCTTGGACCATTTTAAACTTATTTTTTGATATTTTTAGAGTGGGAGAGAGGGTCCTAGAGGGAGAATGTGATCGTCATCAAATTTCTCTTCAATTCTCACTTAAAATCTTGAAGATTATCAAGAGAGGCACCTAGGTCTTCTTCCTAAGAGGTAATATTCTATCACCCCAAGCTCTTAATTTTAAAATGTAACTAAAATGGGCCATTAGCAAGGTAATTCATGGGGATGGGAGTGCTTACCTTGCATTCATGTGTTCCTAAGGTATGTGAGGAGGTTGTGAGTTAAAGATAGAAAAGAATGGGGTGTGGGTTGGTGGAGTCTTTCATAAAAAAGGCCATGAAACCTTAATACACACATAGTGTTTGATAGAATGCTCAAGTGAGCAAGAATTATGATCGTTTTCCTAATTTTGGGTTCAATTTTGCTATATTACTAAAATAGATTGAAGTTGCTAATATTACGGAACATCTTAGAGTTTTAAGAGGCTCAATTGAGGTATATTTGCTAAACCCGCTCTTCTTAGAAAGAAACCCACGGTATTCATGCAATCGACGTAAGTCCCAAATTGAACGTCCTAGAAATTGCTATCCCGAATGTGCTTGCTTTGCAAATATATGTGTAATATGTATTCCCATGCTTTCATCATGTTATCTCGTCATCTGAGGAAATGTTCAAGACTTAGAATATGTGCTACTATGCCTAGACTTCAAGTCAAATTCTATTAAAGACTGTTATGCCAAATTGTGTGAAAAGCCTCTATGTGCCTTGAATTCTAAATTGCTCACATGTGAAATCAAGAGTCTTGAATGAAAATCGTATTGTTATTGATGATAATAATAATGTTGGATTGTGGAAAAGAACTCGAATTATGAAATAAGGCCAAGTGCCAAGAACGACTTTATAATTAAAGCCACTTGTGCCAATGTGCTGAAAAGATGGGAAAGAAATATGAAGTAAGATGATCGATTGAAATGGTTGATGTCTCAAATGAGACGGCTTAGCCGATCGGGCCGAGATCGGACTCCATGTAATAACACGGTGGTATTGTGAGTAAAATTGTGAACATGGTTGATGTCTCAAATGAGATGGCTTAGCCGATCGGGACGAGATCGGACTCCGTGTATTAACACGGTGGTATTGTAAATGAATTAGTGAATATGGTTGATGTCTCAAGTGAGATGGATTAGCCGATTGCGACGAGCTCGGACTTCATGTAAGAATACGGTGGTATTGTGGATTGTGGTATATTGGTGGCAATTGACTTAAAATCTATGTGATCCTTAACTTGATGTTTTAGTGTTATTTAAAGCTCATATTACATTCTTGACTGTTTCCCCCTGTATTATTGTTCATTCTATTGAGATAGTGTTTTAGTTTTACATACTTGTACTATTCGACAGTACTAAAGTCCCTTTTGCCGGGAGCACTGCATTTTTAAATGGATCCAGGTGGTTCTATAGCAGACAATGTTGATCATAGATAGTGTTGCATCCTCTTCTCAGTGGACTCGGTGAGCCCCATTTCATTCCGGGGGTCATGTATAATACCTTTTATTTATATTGTGGTAACTTTTTGAGGTATAGCTGGGGCTTTGTTGCCGGCACCATCTTTACTCTCTTTTGTATCTTTAGAGGCTCCATAGACACTATGTGGGTTGTATATGGGTGTTAGAAAGGTCAACGGATCATATTGTGTTTTGGGATCTTGTTCCACTCAGTCATAAGGATGTATGTATTTTGAAACTTAACAATGATGTAACAAAATGAAACGACTTAGTAATGTATATATGTATGAACTTTCTACTGCCTAACTAATGAGAGCATGCCTTCTCTAGATCATAGGTGAGTCGGGTAGATAGTGTCTAACAGGTTTACTCGACCGGGACCACTCGGTTGAGTGTCGGTCGCGCTCCCCGAGTTTGGGGCGTGACATAATAGACACTACTACTCTTAGTGGAAAGAGAGAATGAGAGATCACTCGCAGGCCGAGGATTATGAGCTTTGGGACATAGTCATTGATGGTCCCTTACCAACAGCCAAGATGAATGATAAAGGTGGGGATGTCCCAAAAACAAGAGTTGATCGCAAAGTTGAAGATTTGAAAAAGTGGGAGAAAAATGCTAAAGCCAAGAAGCGTCTTATATGTGGACTTGGTCCTGATAAGTATAGTAGAATCCAAGGTTGTACCACTGCTAAACAAATATGGGACACATTGAAAGCAACCCATGAAGGAACAAGTCAAGTGAAAAGATCAAGAGGTATTTTGTTGTCTTCATAACATGAAAACTTCTCTATGAAGAAGGGTGAATCTATTCAGGAAATGTATACTAGATTCACTACCTTGACAAATGAGTTAAGGTCACTTGGAAGGATCCTCACTAAAGAAGAAAGAGTTGAAAAGATCTTGACTATCTATGGTCCTACCAGTCACTTGGGAAAGCAAGATTACTGTTATTTAGGAATCAAAGGATATTGCCACTCTTTTTTTGGATGAGTTGTGTAATGACCCGATCGATCATTTTGAGCTTTAGCATTCCATTCGGTAGTTTGTAACTTTGAGTAGCTTCATATTATGTATTATGACTTGCGTGTATGGTTGATTTCGGTTTTCGAGCGGTTCGGGATTGATTTGGAAGAATGATTCTCGTTTTAGAAGCTTTAAATTGGAAGAGTTAACCAATGTTTGACTTTTGGATAAACGGACTTGAAATCAGGTTTTAATTATTCCAATACGTTTGTATGATTATTTTGGACATGTCCACAAAGTTTGGATAAATTCCGATAAGTTTTGGATAAGTTTGGGTTATATGGTGATTGTTTTCGGTTTCGACGTCGATTTGAGCATAAAGGTTACCATATTGAGCAAACGGCCTTTGATTCATGTTTTGACTAAACTATTATATCCGTATCATAATTTTGGAACCATAGCAACTGAAATCACCAAGTTTTGACATCATGTGAGGAATTTATGGTTATTTTACTAAGAATTGGGTTGCCAGATTTTTCAGATTAATTACGAAATTGTTACTGAATTCGTATTTAAAAATCTACACTATTTCCAAATATTGAAACCAACATATCTCCTTCATTATAAGGTCAAATGGAGTGATTCAAAAGCCTAACTTAACTGGAATTTTATGAGAAATCCATTAGAGGCATCAAAAGTGAGTTTCAGGATTATTGGCACAAAAAATGAGGCAGAATAGCTGGGCATTTTTGGCTATAAATGTTGTTGGAGTTTTTCTCATCTTGAAAGTTTGGGATTGGGAGAATTCAAGGATGTTATTCAAGTTTCTTACATGGGGTAAGGTCTAAACCATAACGTAAGTATTTCCCTTTGATTCATTCCCTTGGTTTAAGCTTTAATCCATGATTTTAATTTAAAACTCATTTAATTCTTTAAATCAAGACCTAGGGTTATCTCCTAAATTTTAAAAATTGAAAATGAGTTAGAGGCGTTTGTTTCCTGATTCCATTTTGGGGTCTTGTTCTCATGTATTAGAAGAATAATATACTCGAATTTGGCGAGTTTTGGAGGAGTATTTCGGGAGATATGGGACCTAATTAGTGTGAGTTGGACTCTTGGGTATGAACACCTAAGAGCGATATTTTGGCGAATTGGTTGAGCTATCGGATTCCGATTGAGTCTATTTTTGTTTGTGTGAGTTTGTATTGGTTCGGGCTTCGCTCGGGTAAGCTTGGATTCAGAATCCAAGGCGGGCCCGACGTTGACTTTTGTTGACTTTTTGGAAAAAATATAAAGATTATAGTTTTATTTATTGTAATTGGTTTCTCTTACATTTTTTTATGTTATTAAGTTATTTTTTTGTTAGATTTGAGAAATGGGCTGAGTGCCCAGAACCAAGTCAATACCGAAATCAATATCCATGTCGGGTGGCATACCCGATAGGTCTGTAGGAAATACATCCGAAAAATCTCGCACTACCAGTATAGAATCAATAGTATGAGTGTCTGAATAAACATCTCTCACAAAGGCCAAATATGACAAACACCCCTTCCCAATCATCCGCTGGGCTTTCAAACAAGAAATCACCTTGCTGGGAACATAATTTAGAGAACCTTTCCACTCGACCTTCGGCAATCCCGGTATCGCCAACGTCACTATATTTGCGTGACAATCCAGAATAGCATGGCATGGAGACAACCAATCCATACCCAAGATTACATTGAAATCAACCATACTAAGCAATAAGAGATCAAATCTAGTCTACAGTCCCCCAATAGTTATCACACACGACCGATACACACGGTCCACAATAATAGTATCGCCCACGAGCGTGGATACATGAACATGTGAAACTAAGGACTCACAGGGCATATCCAGATAATGAGCAAAGTATGATGATACATATGAATAAGTAGAACCAGGGTCAAATAATATAGAAGCTTCCATGTGGCACACTGAAACAATACATGTGATCACTACATTTGAAGCAACGACATTTGGCTTGGCAGGAAAAGCATAGAATCGGGTCTGACCGCCACCTGATCAGCCTCCCTCTCTTGGGTGACCCCTAGCTGACTGAGCCCCACCCCGAGCTGGATGGGCGGGTGGTGGAGCAACTGGTATAAGAGTTGTAGCCTGAATCCTCTACTGAACTGGACCTCGTGAAAAGCGGGGACAATATTTCCTCACATGACCCAGCTCTCTACACTCATAGCAATCCCTCTTGAAAAATGGTGGCGAGTTCTGAGGCGGACCTCGAGAACCAGAATAACTACCAAAAAAACCTGGTACAGATAAACCCTGAACCGATGGTGCACGAGATGAACTCTGAGATAGAAGTTCACCAAGATAAGACTGATTCTGTTGAGCACTATATGAACCATGGCTAGCTGATGCACTACGATGAGCTGAACGAGTCATCTGAGCGGGCCTATAAGGACGACCCCTACTGTGATAGGGCTGTCCCCTAGAAGGAACACCACTAGAATTACCCGGACCACGAGACCTCTTAGCCTCCCTCTCTTCACGCTCCTGAGTACAGACCATCTCTAGTCGTCGAGCACTATCAACCACCTCGTCGAAGTTAACACCTGCTACATTCCCCAGAGTCCTAACAAAATGGAACTGCTGGTTGAGGCCATTAATGAACCTCTTGATCTGCTCCCTCTCAGTGGGAACCAGCCAAACTGTATGACGAGCAAACTCTGAAAACCGCATCTCATACTAAGTCACGGACAAGTCCTTCTGACATAAATACTCAAACTGTCTGCGCAGTTCCTCTCTGCGGGTCTGTGGCACAAACCTCTCCAGAATTAATACAGAGAACTCATGTCATGAAAGTGGTGTTGCACCAACTGTCCTACCCCTCTCATAAGTCTCCCACCATCTGAAGGCTGCCCCGGTCAGCTGAAAAGTAGTAAATGAGACCCCACTTGTCTTCAGAATACCCGTTGTATGAAGCATCCGCTGGAATCTGTCCAAGAAATCCTGAGCATCCTCGGACTCAGTTCCACTGAAAGTTGGAGAATGGAGTCTCCCAAACCTCTCTAATCTCTTCTGCTCATTGTAATTCATAATAGGACCCACCTGGGCCTTAGCAGCTGCAACCGGCTGGACTAGTAGTGCCCCCGGTATCTGAAGTCCCTGCACTACCTGCTCTAGAGTACGGGCGACAGGGGTTTGAGTACCTCTCCCGGCCTGAGAAGTGGCTGGTACGGCCTGAGCCGAAACCACCTGAGCAAGGCTAGTGCAAACAGTCAAAATCTGTGCTAAAGCCTCCTGAAGACCGGGAATCACAATAGGCACAGCTGGTGCCTGAGCTAGCCCTGCCATCTCAACTATGTCTGAAAACTGCTCCTGAGCTGGAACAACTGGTGGTACTACACCTCGACCTCTACCTCGGCCCCGGTCTCTAGTGGCCCTAACTGGTGGCACTAGTGGCTAACCGTCCGATCTGGTAGTACGTGTCCTCCCCATACGTGAGAGAATAGAATAACCGAAATTTTAGTTTCCGGAATCAACAAATTCGCATGACAAAATATAAGAAAGTGAAATTTTTCTAAGGGTTCGGCAGCCTCTCGAAGATAAGTACAGACGTCTCCATACCGATCCGCAAGACTATACTAAACTTGATCATGATTCGTGAGACCTATGTAACCTAGGCTCTGATACAAACTTGTCACGATCCAAAATCCGCATGTCGTGATGGCGCCTATCTCAATACTAGGCAAGCCAACAACCTCAATAAAACACAATATCTTTTTAATTTTGAAAAAAAAATTATTTTAATTCAATAGAAAACCTCACAATTTCATATACAAAACACTCCCAAAACCCGGTGTCACTGAGTACATGAGCATCTAAATGATAAAAAATTCTGACTGATAAAAACACTGGGTAAATTTATCCCCAAATATAGATGACTGGGACAATATCCATGTCCAGGGAAAAATTCATCATAATTATAAATCAATAAGGCAAGTCCATACCCTGGGAAGTCCATCCCAAACATATATAAATAAGTCAAGTTCATGCCCTGAGAAGTCCATCCAAATATAAGTCATCTACGCTCACGGGGAGTGTGTACAGACTCCGGAGGGGCTCCTTCAGCCCAAGCGTGATATAAAGCTGATATGGCCTACTGCAGGCGGGCAGTCCCGATCCGTATAATAATAAAGCCTATAAGGCCTGCTGCAGGCGGGAAACCCCATTCCATATAGTAATAATATATATAAAGCCAATATGGCCTGCTGTAGGCGGGCAGCCCCGATTCCCTGCTGCAGGCGGGCAGCCCCGATCCCATAAATATCCTCATAATGGATGAACATGTCTGAATATGAAATATATATTTTAAAATAATTAAATTCAACAGCGACACGACCCTATCGGTCCCAAAACATCGACACGTAGCATAAACATGATCTTTAATACGAGTCTCAGCTCAATTTCTCTAACATGTGGAGAATACGCGGATAATAACATGATTCTTTAATTTTACAACTCCACAGAATTTGTTTAAGTCACAATTTCTATGGTGCATGCTCACACGCCCCTCACCTAGCATGTGTGTCACCTTCATTCAATTCATACAACACGTAATTCAAGGATTTATACCATCAGAACCAAGCTTAGAAATGTTACTTACCTCAAACCATGTAATTCTTTACTCCGCTATACCTTTACCTCGCGAATTGTCCTCCGAAAGTCTTGTATCTAGTCACAATTAATTCGATTCAGTCAATACAAATTATTGAAATTAATTCCATATGAAAATACTAATTTTCCAACAAAATTCAAAATTTAACTCAAAAGTTGCACGTGGGGACCACGTCTCGGAACCCGACAAACGTTACAAAATATGAACTCCCATTTAACCACGAGTCCAACCATACAAATATTACCAAATTTTGACATCAACTCGATCCTCAAATCTTCAAATTAAACCAAGAGGGTTTTCACAATTTTCCAACTTAAATCACCAATTAAATGTTAAAAACAACTATGGATTCGGGTAATTTGATCAATATTGAGTTAAGAACACTTACCCCGTTGTTTTGCTTAAAAATCTCCCGAAAATCGCCTCTTTCCGAGCTCCAATTCGTCAAAAATAAAAAATGGGACAAAGTCCCACTTTCAGAATTTAAACTTTTTGTCCACGTCTTTCCTCTTCGCGAACGCGGAAGCTTCCTCGCGTTCGCGAAGCACAAAACATCACTGCAAAAAATTCCTCCTTTGCGAACGCGAAGGCTCCCACGCGAACGCGATGCCTTACAAGGCTTGGCCTTCACGAACGCGTCCCCCTGACCGAGAACGCGAAGCCTTATGGCATGGTGCCCCGCCTGCCTCGCCCTTCTACGCGAACGCGAGCCCCCATCCGCGATCGCGATGAACACTGACCCGATACCCTTCACGAACGTGACTCCCTCTTCGCGAACGCGAAGAAAAATTCCTCACCAGCCTCTAAATACCCTTCGCTAATGCGGGACTCCCACCGCGAACGCAAAGAAGGAAACCAGGTACAGATATAAAAAAAAAAATCAGCAAAGTTCCAAGTCCAAAAATTGATCTGTTAACCATCTGAAACTCACCCGAGGCCCCCGATACCTCAACCAAATATACCAACAAGTCCTAAAATATCATACGGACTTAGTCGAAGTCTCAAATCTCATCAAACAACGCTAAAATCACAAATCATAACCCAATTCAAGCTTAATGAAACTAAGGAATTTCAACTTCTACATTCGATGCCGAAACCTATCAAATCAAGTCCGGTTGACCTCAAATTTTGCACACAAGTCATAAATGACATAACGAGCCTATAAAAATTTTCAGAACTAGATTCCGATCCCGATATCAAAAAGTCAACTCCCCGGTCCAACTTCCAAACTTAAATTTCTAATTTCGTCATTTCAAGCCTAACTTAGCTACGGGCTTCCAAATAATTTTTCGGACACGCTCCTAAATCCAAAATTACCATACAGAGATATTGGAATCATCAAAATTCTATTTCGGAGTCATTTACAAATAAGTCGACATCCGAACAACTATTTCAACTTAAACCTTACATCTTGGAACTAAGTGTTTCAATTTTATTCTGAAGCCTCTCCGACAAGTCACATATTTATAATTGAACACAGGATAAGCAGTAAATGGGGGAACGGGATTATAATATCAATTGAAATTTGAAGATTAGCAGCTTAATATAATATATTAATATTATTAGCCTAATTTTAGTGTCGTAATATAATATTAGTAGCTTAGCCTAATTTGATTCAAAATTTTAAATCATAAGTCAATAACACGATAAACTAGTAATAGGCATAA
Source organism: Nicotiana tabacum (assembly GCF_000715075.1). Taxonomy (NCBI): domain Eukaryota; kingdom Viridiplantae; phylum Streptophyta; class Magnoliopsida; order Solanales; family Solanaceae; genus Nicotiana; species Nicotiana tabacum. Next base: position 89,919,314 of record NC_134092.1, on the reverse strand, counting down.
AAGTAGTTGTAAATGGTTGAAACTTTAAACGTTCATAACTTGTGTTCGTTATTCGATTTAAAAAAAAATTAATTTCATGTACTTTTTCGAGATCTAGGTGAAAAAACTCCCTATAGGCAGTTTGGCTCACTCAGTTTCAAGAAAAACAATTATTTTTCTATTCCATTTATATTTTTTCCAAATTAGTATAATAGTTTTAATCTTTCGATACACAAATTTGTATGCTAAAAATATAATTCAACATCAAAATGTTAGCTTATAGCTTATGTGGATGTTAATTTTAATGATAAAAAATATTTAAAAAATAAAAAATAATAAAACCCAGCTCAACTCATCTTGGCCCACCAAAATCCACTAGGTATAGGGGCTAGGTCGAATAGTCTTTTCCCTTTAAAAACTCGGTCCCCAACCCAGCCCCCTAAGGGGAGCCCAAACAGACCCGAATCGGTAACCCGGGGGGCTCACTCTTAGGGGGGTAGAGTTTACCCAAAATAGCCCGGATGACACCCCTAGTATAAGTAGGAGTAAGACTGAATACATACACTGCAAGTTTAGTCAATATGAGAAGAACGAAGTTGAGTTGAGACTAGATGAGATTGCAGTTCCAAAATTCAAATAATTTAGATATCTAAGCTCGTTGTTTCAAAAGAATAGAATGATAGATAAAGACGTTATCCATATGATTAAAACTAGATGGTTAAAATGAATAAGTGCTATCGGTATATTATATGATAGGAAGACTCCTACCAAAGTGAAAGGTACATTCTATAGAACAATTACAAGACCGACAATATTATATGCTAATGAATGTTGTGCTGCTAAACTCCAATACATCTACAAGATGAGTGTGCAGAGATATGAATGCTAAGATGGATGTGCGATCATACAAAATTAGATAAGATAAAAAAATGATCACATTTGCCAAAATCTGCAAGTAGAACGTGCTGGGGATAAAATGAGAGAAGGTCATTTGAGATGATTTAGTCATGTGTTGCGTCACTCTGCAGATGTACCGGTCCAAAGGTGTGAAACTATGGTGAATGAAGGTGTTAAAAGGAGACGAGGTAAACCTAAAATCACATGAAAAGAAGTTGTCTTGAAAAACCAACAAACTTTTGGAATCAATGCAGACTTAGCTAAAACTAAGGCACAATGGAAGAAAAAGATTGATTTACTAGTTAGGAATAAGCTTTAAATATTATTATTTTTTCTTATTTTATATATATATATATATATATATATATATATATATATATATAAACTTATTTTCACTATTGCTCTTATTTTATTTTGGTATAATAATATGGGTTGAGCTTAAAAAAGAAGTGAGATTCATATTGTCGACCCAACTTTGTTTGAAATTGAGACGTAGTAATTGTTGTTATATATTATTTGCGATAATTAAAAGATTAAATTCTTTCTGTTGGTGATCATTATGAGTCGCTCTATTGAAATGTAAGAACTAATTCGAATTTTATATTATTTTATTTTTATGGGCTTAATCATTGTTTCTACTCACTCCTTTTTAAAGTTTTAAAAAACTTATACTAACAAGGCAAATTAGTTAGTCATCACAACATTGAATTCATTATAAAATCGAAAGTAAATAATAGTGCACCTTAACTTGTTAAAATCACAGAAGAAAGAAAATAAAAAGAAAATAAAAAGAAAAACAAAGACCGGAGGTGCCCGGAAGCGTAAAGAATATAGTTTTTTAAAAAACGTGTGTTTGGCCAATTCCCATTGTTCAATTTAGGATCTTCATTTTGATTATAAACAAAACACCAATCTTTTAGGGCCATTCAAGAGTGCGGTAGACCTCAGTAAAACAATATGAAGCTTGTATCGGTCAAAATCTGTCTCAATGGGATTTAGCATGGAGCGATATTGTGAAAAGCGATATGGTCAAGGTCGACTAGTAGATAACGGGGCTCGTAGCCGAGCAGTCAATAACGGCCGAGGTCGAGTATCAAGGACAGTGCTAACGGCTAGTTTTTGTAATAGGATATTCAAGAGAATATTCCATTGAATATTCTTGGTGTGTGTAATTTTAGAGTTGACTAGGGAATGTCTCATATAAATAGAAAAAGAGAGAGGGGAAAAGGGGGCATGTAAGATTCTCTAATAAAAATACTATTTGAGAAGAATACTTTCTCTCTAAAAAAGATACAAACACTACCTTTCTGAGAAGATTCGATTATATATTATCCTACATTTTTTTATCAGATCCGAGAATAGTTTAAATATTATAGTATAATGCCTATCACTCGTAACTGTCAGAAGGAGGAATCATCCACCCCATTTAATATTGGGTGAATCATTCTCCTTATTTATGTTAATGCCATTTATTATTATTTCTTCTATTTGAAATTCTTCTATCATCAATGAACTGGAAACATTGAATGTACGCTGCATTTAATCCTTCGCCAACACGGTCCGATTTTGTTTGAGTTGACTAGTTATAAATTTGGAGATATTATTATTAACTAGGCTTAATCCTTTTTTTTATATAAAATCAATTAGTTTAATCAAAAGTCTACATTTTTTTGTTAAACAATTTAGCGTCGTCTGTGGGGATACCTAGTTAAGTTTTTAGTTTCTTCTAGATCTATAACTCGCACAGCTCACAAAGAAAAACAAAGGCCCTACTTCCTTGTACACACGGATCTGACATGGCAGGTAATGGAGAAGAAAGAATGAAGGCAGTGGACGATCTTACTACCAACCTCTTAAACACCATCAATGAGGTCTCCGAAATAGAAGGCGAAGACATAACGCCTACAGCCTTTCCCTGGCAAAGTGGGTCGCCCCTCCCTCACGGCAGTATCACAACTTTCCGTGGTAAAGGACTTTCACGTCCACAGCAAAAGATGCGCCACCAGCGGTGAAGAAACTGCTCGAGGCTTGGCTGACAAATACGCTGACCGGCATCCTCGACAAGCCAGCTCAGGAGGCAGTTAGGGAAAATGCAAGGACTTGCATTGCACCAGCAATGGCCGAGCAGCACGGCCCTCCCCCTCCAGTAATAGGTATCACTCATAATATTAATAATGCAGGTAACGAAACCCTCACAACCATTCTAAGTAAAATGGAAGAAATGCAAAATGAAAACAAAATGCTTCGGAATTAAATGAGAGAACACAAAGAAAGAGTCGACAAAATACCGGGTTTCCCAAACCTCTTGCCAAAAAGATACACTGGTCGGTTCGTTGAGCAACCCTACAGTGATGAAGTCGCCCTACATGCCATGCCCAAGACCTTCAAGATGCCGCCATATCTGAAAATTTATGACAGTACGACTGACCCCGAAGATCATGTGACTCACTATGTCACTACGGTAAAGGGCAATGATCTCGCCAAAGAACAAGCCTCCTCCATCTTGTTGAAAAAGTTCGGCGAGACCCTTACCGGAGGAGCATTAATTTGGTATTCACAGCTTCCCGCGTGCTCCATTGAAACATTCGAAGAGATGGCCGACAAGTTCGTAATGGCCCATGCTGGGCCTAAAAAGGCGGAGGCAAGAGTGAACGATATATTTGCCATCAAACAATCACCCGGAGAGGAATTGAGGGACTTCCTCGCTCGATTGAGCAGAGTTAGGATGACCTTACCAAATGTATCAGAAGGAATGGTTGTAGCAGCTTTCCATAATGGGCTAAACAGGAATGGCTCAAGGGCGACTAGAAAACTATTAACTCGGCTTATGAAATATCACCCAACCACTTGGGATGAAATACATAACGCCTACTGTGCCGAGGTCTGTGCCAACGAAGACGACCTGAATGGGCCAACCAATCGATTGACCTCGGTACAAGCCGAAACCAAGAAGGATCGAAGATGTGATGCTAGGAGAGATCTTGCAGTACCATGATCCAACTGAGAAAGGCATCAGCCATATGTCAGAAGCATCATAATGCCCCACTCCTGCCACGAAGAGGGCCTATCTAGGCCAAGGACAGGGACTCACCGGAATGAAAGAGGCATGCCCCCTTTACTATCCGCTCACAATTTTTGTGTGTCACCCTCAGAAATAGTCTACGCATTGGAGAAGCTCGGACCAAAATTAAAGTGGCCACAAAAGATGAGGTCAGATCTAAGCACTAGAAAGTCAAACGCCCTCTGCGAGTTCCACCAAGAGCGAGGTCACAAAACTGAGGACTGCATCGCCCTAAGGTAGGAGGTCGTGAACATGCTTCATCAAGGACACCTCAAAGAATTGTTGAGCGATCGAGGGAGGACCAACTTTTCCCGAGGACGTGAACAACACCAGGGACAACCAAAACCACCCTCACCGACTCACACCATTAAAATGATCATCAAGGGCGGCGACGACATTTCGATCAACAGCGTAAAGTTCACCACAACCCACAAGCTCAAACGGTCAATCACTCATGAACGGTATGACAAACTCGAAGAAAGTATTATCTTCAATAAGTCAGATACCCACGGTTTGGTTTTCCCTCACTATGATGCCCTTGTTATCACTTTACGAATAATAGATACAGATGTAAAATGCATTATGGTGGACGATGGGAGTGGCGCGTACATTGTTCACCCACGAGTACTTGCACAAATGAAACTCGAGAATAAGATAGTGTCGCGCTGCATCACGCTAACAGGTTTAACAATGCAGATGAACGAACGTCCGGGGAAATCACACTCCCCGTCTTGGCCGGCGGCGTCACTCTGGAAACCACATTCCATATCATGGACCAAGATACGACGTACAATGCCATAATAGGTCAACCTTGGATACACGCCATGAGGGCTATCCCATCCAGCTTGTACCAAATTATCAAATTTACAGCCCCATGGGGAGTATTCAACATACGAGGAGAACAACGCACATCTCGAGAACGTTATCGCATCGCCCAGGATTGTACATATACCTAGGAAATGAAGGGCAAAGCAGAGGATGTGTAGCAGTTAACATAGTCGAGGTCGAGCTGTGATGAAAAAGCGGATGTCATCAGAGATCCCGAAATAATAGACGCCAAGGGATCAACCGTATAAGACCTCAACCCCGTCCAACTTGATGATAACAACCACAGCAAGAAAGCCTACGTCGGCTGCAAGATTCAAGAACCAGGTACATTCCGTCAATTCTTAACTGTTAACGCAGACTTGTTTTCTTTTTCCCATGCTAGGTATCCTGAAGGAGGTCGCCACACACAAGTTGAACGTTGACCCATTCCACCCCCGGTAAGGCAGGTTAGGTGGAAGTTCAATTCTGCAATAGACGATGCAGTCCGCGAGGAGGTCGAGAAATTGTTAGAAACGACTCCATCAGGGAATCAAAATACCCCCAATGGGTCGCCAATGTGATCATGGTGAAAAAGAAGAACGAAAAGTGGCGTATGTGCGCAGACTTTACAGATTTAAATAAAGCATGCCCCAAAGATTCATTCTCGCTACCTCATATTGACCAGCTCATTGGCGCAACGGCCGGGCATGAACTGCTGAGCTTCTTAGATGCCTACTCGGGCTACAATCAGATCATCATGGAAGAGGAGGACCAAGAGAATACCACCTTCATCACCCACCAAGGAACGTACTGCTACAGGGTGATGCCCTTCAGACTGAAAAATGCGGGGGCGACATACCAAAGGTTGGTAACTAAAATGTTCAAAGACCAACTCGGCAAGACCATGGAAGTCTACATAGACTATAATCCAAGAGGAAAGAAGATCACATCAACCACCTAAAAGAAGCCTTCGATATACTCAAGCGGTACGGAATGAAGCAAAATCTTGAAAAGTGTGCATTCGGCATGACCTCAGGAAAATTCTTGGGCTTCATGGTATCGCAAAGAGGTATTGAGGTCAACCCCGACAAATCAAAGCCATAGAAGGAATACCAAAGCACTTAACCAGCCAAAAACAGGTTCAGAGACTGACTGGCTGTATCGCCGCCCTGTTGAGATTTATCTCGCTATCATCTGACAAATGCCATAAGTTTTTTGGCATACTCAAGAAAGACAACGACCTCCAGTGGATTTCCGAGTGCGTTCAAGCCTTGAAGGAATTAAAGGCTTATCTGTCGTCATCGTCGTTGCTTTCCAAAGCGGAACCGGGGGAACGTTTTCTTGTCTACCTCGCTGTATCTGAAGTAGCGGTGAGTGCAGTCCTGGTCCGAGAAGATAAAGGTACGCAATCCCCCATCTATTACATTAGCAAAACCTTAATCAACGCCAAGACGAGGTATCCGCAACTCGAAAAATTGGCCCTGGCCTTGGTCGTGGCTTCACGAAAGCTTAGACCCTACTTTCAGTGCCACCCCATCTCGGTAGTCACGACTTTCCCCTTGCAAAGTATTTTGCATAAGCCCGAGTTATCGGGAAGGTTAGACAAGTGGGCCATAAAATTAAGTGAGCATGATATCACAATTCAACCGCGGACGGCGATAAAATCACAAATCCTTGCCGACTTCAGCGCAAAAATAACTCCCGAAGTCGAAAAAGAAACCGCCCACGCTTCTCCGCGAACACAAGATCTATGGAATTTGTACACCGACGGTGCTTCCAATGCGTCGGCGGCTGGACTGGGACTTATGCTCGAAGTCCCGACAGGCGAAGTGGTTTGCCAGTCCATAAGGTGCTCGGACATGACTAACAACGAGGGCGAGTATGAGGCCGTGATTGCAGAGTTAAGGCTAGCATTCAAGGCGGGTCATCCTATGCTGCGACTCTCAACTCGTCTTCAACCAAGTCACATGAACTTTCCAGATCAAAGAGCAAAGGTTAAAAAAATACCAGGCCTAGATCTGCAAACTACTGCCCGAGTTCGACGAGTGCCGGCTCGACCAAATCCCTCGAGCACAAACCATCGAAGCTGACAACCTCACCAAATTAGCGGCAACAGCTAAAAGCATAACCGGAGAAGGAAACGTGGTCACCCTCCTCCACTCATCGATAGATCAAATCGAGGTAAGGACTATAAATCTAACTTGGGACTGGCGCAACCGTATCGTTACATACTTGCAGGACGGCATACTCCCAGATGATAAAAAGGAAGACAAGAAGCTCCGTATGCAAGCGGCCAGGTACAACATCATTCACAACGACCTATACAAAAGGCCGTATGGCGGTCCCCTAGAGAAATTCTTAGGCCCGAATCAGACGCGGCGTGTCCTAGAAGAAGTCCACGAAGGCCACTGCGGAGCTCACTCAGGCAATTGAGCTCTAGTCAGATGTCTCATACGGTCAGGTTACTACTGGCCTACCATGAAAAAAGAGGTCGCAGACTTCGTAAAAGAATGCGAACAATGCCAAAAATATGCCCCAATGATCCATCAAGCGGGCGAGCATCTCTACTCGGTCACCTCCCCTTGGCCTTTCATCAAATGGGGAATGGGCATCGCCGTCCCCCTCCCTGCGGGGCGAGGTAACGTACGATTTCTTTTGATTTTAACTGACTATTTTTCTAAATGGGTAGAAGTAGGAGGATTCGCCCAAATACGCAAACAGGAAGTGATCGCCTTTATATGGAAAAACATTGTGTGCTGCTTCGGCCTCCCCAAAGAGATCAGCTGCGACAACATACACCAATTTACTGGAAAAAAAGGTCGCCGAATTTTTTGAGAAGTGGAATATCAAAATAATACTCTGCACACCATACCACCCCGTAAGCAACGGGCAAGCTGAATCCTCCAAAAAAATCAATACTGAACATCATGAAGAAAAAGCTTGAGAACGCCAAGGGATTATGACTGGAGCTATTACCAGAAGTTCTTTGGGCCTATCGCACAATGCCAAAGACGAACACAAGAGAGACACCCTACTCTTTATTCTATGGGACTGATGCGGTAATACCAGTCGAAGTCAGAGAGCCCAATTTGCGATACTCCCGTGAGAGCAGGCCAAGGAACGATGAAAGCAGAAGGCAAGAGCTCGAAGAAGCCTAAGAACGGAGATATATGGCCTACATAAGGATGGTCGCCCAAAAACAGCAGGCAGAACGCTATTATAACAAAAAGGCCAAGATCATACCACTCAAATTCGGGGACTACATGCTCAAGGCCTAAATACAAGCAAGTAAAGACCCGCGGGAAGGCAAACTAGGGACGAATTGGGACGGCCCATACAAAATCATGGCAGCAGCAAATAAAGGGTCATTTCAACTAGAAACAATGGAAGGAAAACTACTACCAAACAACTGGAACGTCGCCCACCTCAAGTACTTCAACTTTTAGGAAAAAACGTCCTCCAAGTCGTACTCTTTTTTCCTCACTTGAGTTTTGTCCCAATTGGGTTTTCTCAAGGAAGTTTTTAACGAGGCGACACTTCAAGTCGAAATACAAACGGAAAGAGACACCGGATGGTTAGTTCATTGCCCAACCTCTCAACACGTCTCCAGGTCACCCAATGAAGGGAATAGATAGACTGGGACTGGGATGCCATCCCGAAAAACATGTAAATTTCTCCAAGTATATGAGCAAAACACAAATGTATGAAGTTCACCCATGTTTTCGCCAGAACAACATTTCCTCAATATCTACCCGGTCCCCGGCCATAATTAAGTAACTTACATTCGACCTCGTTCGAATCAACTCACATTCAACCTCGCTCGAATTAACTCACATTCAACCTCGCTCGAATCAACTCACATTCGACCTCGCTCGAATCAACTCACATTCAACCTCGCTCGAATCAACTTACATTCGACGTTGCTCGAATCAACTCACATTCGACCTCGCTCGAATCAACTCAAATTCGGCCTCGCTCTAATCAATTCACATTCGACCTCGCTCAAACAAACTCAATACATGTTACATTCGACCTCGTTCGAATTAACACCTACTAATCCCCGGCAATGACCAAAACCAAATTTTTATGATTAAAACGACAAAACAAAAGAAAGAAGCGTGCAAACCCGAACAGAAAGAAAAAAAATAGATATGAAACAGCAAAAACGACATTTCTTACTTCAAATATATTCCTTACAAAAGTATGGACAAGAATTACAAGCAGAAGAAAGAAAAGCAACTACGCGCTACCTAACTCAGCAGTACCATCTCCACCCGTCTCTCCACTATCGCCATCGCCATCGATGTTGGGATACTCATCTTTGTACCAGGCATCCTGCTCAATCCCTTCCACATCTTCTTCATCATCACCAACTTGTGGTGTAGTGGGGTCATAGCCACAAGCAAACCGAGCTTCACGTGCCTTAGCACGTGCATTCTCTAAGTCGGCTTCCGAAATAGCCCCTGTCCCCATCAGATCCCTAAATATATCCAGCTGGGTTTCGGCGTGAATCCATTCCACATACAGATCCCGAGGAACATCAAGAAAAGCAGGAGTGCGGGATGAGGATGGTTGCGCCAGTAACTGTGCCTTTTTGGCCTCGAGCGCAATAACTCGATAACTAAGGTCTGCAGCCTCTTTTTCTAACTCCCCAATCCGCTCATCAATCTGCTCCTCTCTGAGCCTAGCCGTCTCCATGGCGCAATCCCGTTCAGAACGGATAACACGGATCGTGTCCTCTAAAGCTGCTGCTTTACCCGCAGCTGATAACTGGGCCGACTCCGCCTTCTCCAAGCCCGCTACCTTCTCGGTGACCTCGCCACTTAAAACGGTCGCTCGAAGTTGACACTCCTCCAGAACGGCACGTAGCGAGACCACTTGAGCTTGAAGGTCGGTGCATTGGGCCTCGACCCCCTACTCACCTCGAGCTCCTCCTCTTTGTCCTTCAACTCCCCCTTGAGCTCACTACATTTTCCGATGACCTTCATCAATTCGTCATCCTTCTCCTTTAGCTCATTTCGGAGGGCCTGGAAGTTACTACTTCCACCAAGTCGCCGGCAAATCTCACGATGCTTATCACGATAATCGCGATATTTTCGCTCCATCTTTTGGAAGATGGACTTACGCCTCTCCTCTCGGTAGGAACCTTCAATCTCCAAGATCACGGTCTAAAAAGAAAGCCAAAACGGGTAAGAACAAAGTCAGAATCGACATGAAAAACGAATATGGAAACGAAATACTGAACATACCCTAAGGGTAAGGCCGGCTATGCTCCTCGACAAAGTGGAATCCTTCAGCTTCTCGAGGGTCTTACCCTCCACATCGGAACAGAGTGGACCAAGAAAAGGGACCACATCCTCTGTGTCAACTAATAGATCTCGGTCCAGAGGGATCGCAATAGTCCGTGTCCTCCCCTCCAACCTCACCTCAAGCCGGGTGAGTCCTTCCCCCATCATCCTAACCTCTTCGGCGTCCATATCGGAGCCCGTCTCATAATCCTCTCCGGCAACACTTTTATCCTTGGTATCAACCCGAGAGGAAGGGTCCTCGACTAGTAACGAGGTCGATGTCTCACCCCCTTGTAAGGTGTCAGGGACTCGTGCCGATGACTCTTCAAAACCCGTTTTGACCTCAGGGAGCAACGTACATCCCTCGACCCCCGATGACGGCGGAATCATGGACAGCAGCTCGGCATCAACTCTGATATCTATGGTCGCCGTTTCTCTGATGACAAAGCCCTCCATCACCGAACTCCCCACGCGGACACCTCCCTCGCCGATACCGATGGATCGCCTCTTGTGGGGAAGCAAATTATCATCATTCAGCGACGATCCTTCCTCATCGTCCTCGTCAACTAGATGAAGCAGAGGGGACCGCAGTAGTCGACGATCGAGCATGTCTCACCGTAGCAGCAGGAATAGAAACGACATTCCTCTTACAAAATGTCGGAGCAGAAGCTTTCTGCCTCTTCGAAGACCCTCAGCCTGCAAAAGGTGATTAGAACGGTAACTCTCAAAGTCATGACGAACACGCGACCACAAGGTCAGGACGACATATGTAAAAGGTCACTCTATATAAATACGGACGGACAAACTCATTGGTCGCTGAAAGTTTGGGCCCGAACTTCTGGGAAAAGGTCGGCCACCCAAGAATCCCACTGTGTGAGGCAAGACCTGGCTAACCCAATCGTGAATATCCGAGACCAAAGGAGGGGGCTCGGTCTCAGCTGAACGCGAAAAAGACAGAATGGTTAGACTACGATCAGAACGAGCAAAATGAGTACTTAGTGAAAATACTTATAGGCGTAATTCCATGCCTCAGGGAATTCATTTGCGTTCGCCACCACGTCCTCAGTTTTGACGTATAAGTAATTAAACTAGAATCGATGATTTGCTTTATTGTCCATCTTTACTACCAAGCTTTTACCTCTACGGTGACGGAAGTGCAACATCGTCCCTCTATGGAAACTCGGCGCGAAGAGGTGCATCATGTGGCAAAGAGAGACCCCGCAGTCAGCCAATTCCGTGTACTTCGTCAACATGAGGATGAACTTGTAGATATAAGGAGAAAGTTGAGCCAGGCAGATGCCGTAGTAGCGGCAGAATTCCTCTGCCAATGGAAGAATGGGAAAAGAGTAGCCCACGTAGAATGGATATGCGTAGAACGCGCAATATCCAGGGCGATGGATCTGCACCATATCGCGTCTAGCCGGGACCAGATCGATGTGGACTGGAATTTTGAACTTCACCCCGAAATTAGCAAGGGCAGTCGTGTCTATCTCAGACTCTACGGCCTCAGGGTCATCCTCGGATAGCTTTGAGAAGTCAGCTCTAGCCTTCTCGCTACGGGGAATTATTTTCTCCACCGTAGACAAGCTTTCATCTTCTGCAACAATGGCAGCCCCACCGTCAAGGGGATGCATGCGCACTGCCAAAGGAACAGGGTCAGGTACCCCCCCCCCCCAGAATCGGAAGACACATTAACCATTTTGGTTTATGAATAGAGGGGGTGTAAACGCAGAAGAGTCAAGATTAGCAGGAGCCACCAAAACCAGTGAAGGCAAAGAGTATGAAGTAAGGTCAAGAAAGCAGAGATTCTAATTGAGGAAGAAGAAGATATGAAAATCCGATTTTAAAATGCAAAGAGTGAATCGAAGGATTGAGTATCCCCATTTATAAGAGTTAGGGCATCAATATCGAGGAAGCAAACCGCAGTCGCCCAGATCAAGAATCGAAACGGCAAAGACGCGAGAAACGATCTAGGGTATCGGGAAAACGCATAATAATGACGCATGATGACATGACGTCACTCTGAAACGATGTGACCCTAGGTTGCGGCTCACGAAAGGCCACGTTTTCATCCCGTTCGAAGCACTACTACTCGACCTGCTCGCATAAAACTTCTCAACCCTAACTAACAGAGTCCGCTCATCAAGGTCGCCCAGGGTCGACATCAATAAGCGGAGGGACTAACTGTATAGGTAAAAATCTGCCTCAATGGGATTTAGCATGGAGCGATATTGTGGAAAGCGATATGGTCGAAGTCGACTAGTAGATAACGGGGCTCGTAGTCGAGCAGTTAATAACGGTCGAGGTCGAGTATCAAGGGCAGTGCTAACGGCTAGTTTTTGTAATAGGATATTCAAGATAATATTCCATTGAATATTCTTGGTGTGTGTACTTTTAGAGTTGACTAGGGAATGTCTTATATAAATAGAAAAAGAGATAGGGAGAAAAAGAGGCATGTAAGATTCTCTAATAAAAATACTATTTGAGAAGAATACTTTCTCTCTAAAAAAGATACAAACACTACCTTTCTGAGAAGATTCGATTATATATTATCTCACACTTTTAAATTAGATCCGAGAATAGTTTTAATATTATAGTATATGCCTATCACTCGTCACTGTCAGAAGGAGGAATCATCCACCCCATTCAATATTAGGTGAATCATTCTCCTTGTTTACGTTAATTCCATTTATTGTTATTTCTTCTATTTGAAATTCTTTTATCATCAATGAACTGGAAACATTGAATGTACGTTGCATTTAATCCTTCGCCAACATGGTCCGGTTTTATTTGAGTTGAATAGTTATAAATCTGAAGATATTATTATTAACTAGGCTTAATCTTTTTCTATATTAAATCAATTAGTTTAATCAAAAGTCTACATTTTTTGGTTAAACAAAGCCAAAAAAATATTGGGCATCTAAGGTTTACAAACAAAAAGAGGTTTCAACCTAATTGTTACAAGTGCAAGAAAATTTAGTAAGAAAAAATTACACTTGAATAGTCACCACTCACCTATTAACATAAACTTGTCTTTTCTTTGTTATAAAACTTGTGTCTCTCCATTGTCTAGAGACAACCCAAGGAATATTACTTCCCGAATGACTTTGTATTATGCTAGGGTACATTGAACCAACTATTGTGTTTTTGCTTTTTATATATACTAGTATTAGGATACGCGCGATGTACGTGTACTTTGTATCAATAAGAATAAAAATTTTAAAAGTAACATAAAATATATTCAAAAGATATATTTGCATTATAAATATAAAAAGTATTTAAAAATTATGAGCTTCTGAAAATGATAAATGTTAATCATGTTTGAGTTTGGTTCGCTTTAATATGTAAAATTTTATATTTTTAGTTGATTTTAAAGTGGTAAATTGAATTGTAACATGAAAAAATTAACAACTATGTCACGTTGCTAAAATAAACAACTAATTCATATAAGGGAATTTAAATCTAGATTAGTTTTAAAGTTTAAAAAATCAATTAGCCCAAATGGTTTGCATGATGTTCCCCTATATTTCTTACCACCATTGAACGTGCATGTGTTGGGTGAGTTTATTAAAGCGTCTAATTAATAGAATTTTACATGTTAAGAACTTAATATGGATTGATTACTCTTACATAAATAATTTAAATAAGGTAAAATCTTAATTGATTTTGAACTCTTAAATATTGAACTCTTAAATATTATGACTTCATATATAATTCAAATAAGGAACTAATTCCTAAATATTAGGAAAATAAGTTGAATTACTACTTTGTCTAATGTGAACTTTATTTTTAATGGGTAAAAAAGGCGAATGATATTTCGCTAAGTGCCTTCGTACTTTTAATATAGTACTAGCTTTAGGGTACGCGCTTTACACGTGTATATATATATCAGTGAGTGTTAAATTTTTTTAAAAAAATTATGTAAATATTATATCTCTCTCTCTCTCTCTCTCTCTCTCTCTCTCTCTCTCTCTCTCTCTCTCTCTCTCTCTCTCTCTCTCTCTCTCTCTCTCTCTCTCTCTCTCTCTCTCTCTATATATATATATATATATATATATATATATATATATATATATATATATATATATATATATATATATATATAGTATATAAAGAGTTTTAATTTTGTGAGTTAAAATTTTTTTTTTCTATTTTTTTAGGACAAATACCAATCAAATTTGTTGCCTTCAACTTTTAGAAAATACAATTCCACCAACCAAAATCTAATTAATTTTTCTAGTAAACTTTGTGACTTTATTGATTACTGTAACTTTTCTACTAATAATCCGTAATTGTAACATTTACCAATTGATGAGATTTCTGACATTGACCAATTAGTTGTTTGGTTGGAGTTATGTTTTTGTTGTTAAACTAAATGTTTCACAACACTAATAATTCATCATCTTTCTACCTATTTAAAGGCTCTTGAGTCTTGATTACTAATAAATATTTTCTCCGTCTTAAATTATTTGTCGTATTTTTCTTTTACACGTCTTTAAAGAAAATATTAATTAGAATAAATATTTGATTATTTACCCTTATTTATGTCGTTAATATAATCTCTCTTCATTGAACATTTACTTTATTTATGTGTCATCTCCATCTTCAAGAATAATTACTACTAAGGATAAGATGGAAAAAATAATTAATTTTATCTTAAACTTCTAAAATGATAAATAATTGAAACATCTATTTTTAGACATTATGATAAATAATTTGAGACAGAGTGAGTAGAAATTAATTCTTCATATTAATTATATATTGACTTATTTTAACTCTAATTCCCCGTCTAACTTTTTTTTAGAATAATCAATAGTACTGGATCAAAAAAAAATGGAAGAACCAATATAGTATTTCTTTTTTTCAAATTAAAAAGTAATAGCAGTTCTTCATTTTTTGACTATAATGTCTTGAATACAAATATAATGTTTAGTGGTTAGATATTAAAACATTGAAAATTTGAATTCCTAAAACGTAGTTTAACGTCAAAATTAGTTGTTATATTTGGTCCTAAATATTAGGATTTTGAATTATAAAAGAAATTTTTTTGTTGATTTAAATGTCCTAAATATTGAGATTTTCTATTATAATAAATAAAGTGTAGTTGATTTCAAAATACTAAATATTAGGAAATTAATAAAATGATTATTCTATCCATTGTGAATTGTAATTTTTAAGGGTAAAAAAGACGAACGACATTTCGCTAAGGGCTTTCGTGCTTTTAATATAATACTAGTCTCTATGTACGTGCATTGCACGTATCTCGCTAATCATTAAAAGAAAGATGAAAATCATTTTCTTCCTTATAATAAAAATCAAAGTTTTATCTAACTCTAAATATTAGATATTTTTTCATGTTATTTCTCAAAATATATCATTTAACCGACGATTTGAGAAAGATATTGTCAATGTCAATCAAGTTACAATTTTAGAAATTAAGATAATATCATTGTACCCTTTTGATTGTCAAGTTATTCTTCCATGACTTTTTTTATTCCATTGATATAAGTTTGTAATTTGTATATCGCGTAGTTATATGTCTTAGTTCCTTATTATCTTTGTATGTATATGTTTAGAGTGAATAAATATTTGAGTGTTAAGCTTAATCTAGAAAGGTTTTAGTCTTCGAAGTAAACCCGACAACTCTCTCTAGTTTATTCATAGTAGAATTCAAATACTAACGGTGATTATAATTTTATCCTATATGAATAGTTAAATCCTAAAAATAATTTGCTAATTTAGCGCTTTATTCTTATATATTCTTTTCCATCATTTTATTTTCCCTTGGTCCTTAAAGTATGATTTCTTTATTTTTCCTCAACTTTGCGACCAAATTTCTTAATACAACAATGTAAAACTTTTCCTACGAATTTCAGCTTCATCTAGAGGTTTAGTTGTCCACTATCGTCTAATCTTCTTAGAACGCATTGCACATCATATTCATATGGTTTATTTGTGAGAATTACATTAATGAAAATAAAATACTTCACATCCAAATCTAGATTATGGACATTTCTTATATCTTGTCTCAATATATGTCGATTAAACAGTGTTTTAGAAAGATAATTATAATTTACCCTTTCGATTATCAAATTATTACTTTATGTAAAAAAAAATTGTTTCGTGATATTTTCGTTGTCTTTCTTAAAGAAAAAAACGTATGTCCATAAATCTTGTACATTACACGTTGTGCGTTTCTATTCTCTGTTTGATGTAGTCATAAGAAAAAAATAACTTAATGACCTACATATAAAAATTTAATGAAATATGTGATATTTCAAATTTTTAATTCTAGATCGGCTTAGTTGTAACATACCGGAGGAGAATGATTCGCTGTCTTTTTTTATTTTTTGGTTATATGCTAATATTAGTTTGTATGGAATAAATCAAAATCTCATAAATTTACAAAAAAAAAAATCTAAATCTCATACAAACTGGAGAACGAAATATATGAACCATGCATATTGTTGACGGAAAAAAAAAAGAGCTACTATCCTCTATCCAAGTATAGTGGCGGAGAGCAGCAGTCCATTAAGTCCGAATAGAATTGTACCCAATATCAACTTTGTAGCGACGTCGTATTTGTAGTTTAAATTGGAAAGGATTTTCATTCTTTGGCAATTTATAATTATATCCTTAAATTATATAAATATTTAAGGGTATAAAAGTAAATCAATATTTCGGGGATAATTTAGTCGTTCAACATTTAGCATAAAATATTCGTACTTTTATAATAATATAGATATAAATAGATAGATAGATAGATAAATAGATAGATAGATATCGATAGATAGATATAGATAACTTATTATAGTATTAATGTAATTAATCAATTATAGTAAGTTATTAATTTTTATTGGTATGTCATCGTATCAGATTTATTATTAATTTTTATTGGTATGTCATCGTATCAGATTTATTACAAATACTGTTACACAAGTATTATCGAACATAAGTTAAATATTTGTCTAACCCATATAAGTTTAAAATTAAAATTGATCACACTAAAAAGAGCGAGAAAAAAAATCTAATCTCTTTCCAAATGAAGGTAGACAAATCAGCAAAATTAATATTTTTGCTCAAATATTATGCAAAATTACTTAGCAGATGCAAAAAAATTAGAATCAATGAATTCGTTTACTAAAGTTACTCTCTCTTCTTTTTTTTCAAGTAAATTTCCTATGTATTTCTCTAAACACTTTCCATACCAGTTGCCAGTTGGTAACAAGCAATTCAAGGACCTAGCCAACACGTTCCCGAAGTGGGCCCTACACCCTAATGGTGGTTTCACTCCCTCTTCCTCGCTCACAGCTGTCCTTCGGCCATCTCCCGCCGCCGTCTCCTCTTCGCCGGCAACTTCAACTGCCGGAAACATGGTCGTCGGAGCACGGCGGCTCTGCCTCTGCTTAATCTCATTCATCTCCATAACCGGCCTGAACTTCACCGGCCCAAACATGAACATTCTCCTCCGTGACTTCGCCGACATGGAAGTCAGTGAAGTGATGTTCACTTTCCGGTCATGAGAGTCGGAGAATCGATGCGATTTTGACCGGTTATTACCTGAGACGATTTTCTCTCTCTCGTCGTCGATGGTGAGGTTTCCACGGAATGTGGCCAAGTTATTTCTATTCTCATCATCTGAATTATCTTCGCGAATGATCTTTCCGCAAAAAACGACGACGTCTTTGTGAGCGTAGCTATTGGGATTTAAGGCGGTGAAGAACTCGAAAATGTCTTGTGCTGATGTAGGAGTTCTCGGAGTAATAGCAGAGCTGTCGTCACCGTCGACTGTTTGGAGGTGACATAGAGACAAAACGTCGTCGCTTTCTTCTGCTGCTTCATTTTCTTCTTCTTGTGGTTGTGTTTCTGTTTCGTCGTCGATTTTGGTGTCATCCATGAGAGACGGAAGAAGCAGTGAAGTTAAAAAGAAGAAGAAGAGAAGAATAGAGGGGGCTAAGGAGAAATAGAAAATGAACCATCTATATATAGCCAGCAAAAGGAATTCCAAATTTCAAAAAATTTCTTAAGAGGGAGTTGAGCAAAATGCGCCTCCATTTTTAAAAATAGTACTCCACTTAAGTCCCAACGTTTCTTTTCTTTAATTTGTTATTCAAAATGAGCCTTGTTGTTTATTACTGTTACAGAAGTGAAGGTTTAATTTTCATCTTGATCAATGCTCCTATAATAGGAGTCCTATTGTTTGATCCAAAAGAGTGATCCTTAGTTCAAATAATTAAATCTATGTATAAAGTGGTTAAACCTAATTAACACTAATATTTCTAGACGCGAGTTATGAAAGCGTGATTAATATTAGAACAAATCTGGTAGAAGAATAATAATAGTGTGTGACAATCATCTCAAATAGCGTGAATAATAAATGAGCAATAAATAGCTATGAACAATAATAAATGACATTTGTGTAAATAAAGAAAAAATTCACCCAATAAATGAGAAGATGGATATTATTCTTCCTGACAATGATGAATGACAGACAAATTCTTGAATGTTTGAATTATTCTCGAATCTGATGGGAAGTATGGAATAATGTGGACTAGAATCTTGATAAAGAGGTGTTGTTTGTCTCTCGGTAAGAGAGATAATCTTTTTTATCAAAGTGTGTTCTTCCAATTGAATATTACATGCCCTACATCAGTGTCTCTATTAGTACAAGTGCAGAGAATATTCACCTTAATATCCCATTTTGAAAACTAGTTGTTACAACTCTACTAATGGTGCTCGATCTCGATTATTGTTGACATCTCGATCACGAACCTCGCTGCTTCCTGGTCGACCTCGACTAACCTTTTCCTTAATGCTATATCGCCCTAAATATTCTAGGGCAGATTTTGACCTATACACTTATCCATACGAATTATGTAAAATTCAAAAACAAAAATATTGTTTTATAGAATATCTTTAAGAAAGTTTGAAAAATAGACAAGAAACAAAAAATGGGCCGTTCGATCTGTATATGATACGATTGCAAGATCCGCTTTGTGGTTACATGTACATGTGGTTGCGATCTCAATGTAGTTATTTTATTATTATTATTGTGATTATTATTATTATTATTAGCAGTAATTTCTTTATCATTATATTATAAATTATTGTGTTATTCACTACTTTATATTATATTATATTTTAATTACTAATATTGTGACATTTCATGATGTATATATAATGACAGAGGTGATGAGCACATAGGAGAGGTAGCAATGATTGATGTATGATGACACTCTGTTCATATTTTTTTTACTGGCTTAGACTTGACTTGGACTACGTTCTTTTTCTCTTCTTTGTACAATTGTACTATGCATATTATCTCTCCTTTTCTATCCTTTTTCTAAATCTATTTCGTCATTGATTGATGCGGTATTACTCTAAATTCTCCAAATAATCGTATTCAATTTAACAATTACATAATTTGTTTATATGCTGCAACCCAAATATACTTTTTTCCTTCCTTGTCCTTTTCATGAATTAGTTACTTAAGACATCGTTATCTAAGTATACATAATATATTTTATTTGTACATCATTTTGTTTCTTTATTTTAGAACATCATACTACCGATATATATATATATATATATATATATATATTATCGGCTATTATTTTTTAAAGCGACTAAAAATATATATTTTTCAAACCAAACATATATATATTATCGGCTATTATTTTTTAAAGCGACTAAAAATATATATTTTTCAAACCAAACAAATTAAACACTTTTTACAACAATTTGAAAATTGAATTAGGAAACTAGAGTTATGACCGGAAAGGACGGCTTCTAGATAGGAAACTAGAGTTAGAAAACATAAGAAACTGCTGGAATATTAGGGAACGGGAAAATTGTAAAGGAAGGAGTTTAAAATAGAATACAAGAAATATAATTAAAGATAGTAAACCACTCAAGAAAGAGCTGGAGGATATAATTCAATTTACAAAATACACATGCAATAGACAAATAAATTATAGAGAATTAGAGATCAAGAATCGGCAATGCCAGCAAACCAAAGGAATAATAAATGGCCATGGAATGAAAATTGTCTTTAATCACTTGGAAAGTCGCTATTGACATTATTTCTTTTACCAAAACTTGAAATTAATATTTGGATGTACGTGTATAAACAGATAAAACAAGTTATTGCAGTCTTCTAACATATTATAGCATTTATAATGGTGACAGCAACAACACTCAAATGGAATGCTTAATACATTAAGGATAGTTAGAAGTTAATTTCTTAAATAATCATTTAACTTATAATTTTTTTCTGGTAAAGTTTTTAATTTAACTTCTGTCACTTAAGATTCTTAACATTGCTCAGAAAATAATTATGGTTGAAAAACTCATCAGAAGTTAAGGAAAATCAAAATGGTTGAAAACCTCATCAGAAAATTGACGAAATACCTAATAAGCATGTTGATTAATTAACAAAAATGCCAACGCGTATATAGCAAGCTAGTGTTAGCTTTATAATACCCACTCCAAATTCTATACGTTGTCTGTTAGGTTTATATGGGGGTATGCATGTGTATATTGACTATGAATCCAATAATAATGCTCAAATAATATTTATGTTAGGGATGTCATTACTCATTCATTATGACAAACTTCAACCAAAACAGAGAACTTTTGAAACGAAACCCATAAGGTTTGAGAGAAAGAGCAGTATGATAGAAAGATTTACCATTTTACTTCTTGAGGTTGAGATTAGAGGATAGCTCTGAGAATAATAAAATCAGAAAGAAAGAATTAGGAAAGAGAACATGGAGAATACCAATTCTGCCCATAGTTAAATTCATATTTACTATCATACCCTTTGTCGTACCAAAGCCTTCATTATATCTATACTATATTAAAAATACGAAGGCCCGTAGCGAAATGTCGTTCGCCTTTTTTACCCTTAAAAAATACAATTCACACTAGATAGAATAGTCATTTTATTAATTTCTTAATATTTAGTATTTTGAAATCAACTACACTTTATTTATTATAGTAGAAAATCTCAATATTTAGGATATTTAAATCAACAAAAAATTTCCTTTTATAATTCAAAATCCTAATATTTAGGACCAAATATAACAACTAATTTTGACGTTAAACTGTGTTTTAGGAATTCAAATTTTCAATGTTTTATTATCTAACCATTAAACATTATATTTGTATTCAAGACATTAAAGTTAAAAAAATGAAGAACTGCTATTACTTTTTAATTTGAAGAAAAGAAATACTGTATTGGTTCTTCCATTCTTTTTTTAATCCAGTACTATTGATTATTCTAAAAATAAAGTTAGACAGGGAATTAGAGTTAAAATAAGCCAATATATAATTAATATGAAGAATTAATTTCTACTCACTCTGTCTCAAATTATTTAATATAATGTCTAAAAATAGATGTTTCAATTATTTATCATTTTAGAAGTTTAAGATAAAATTAATTATTTTTTCCATTTTATCCTTAGTAGTAATTATTCTTGAAGATGGAGATGACACGTAAATAAAGTAAATGTTCAATGAAGAGAGATTATATTAAAGATATAAATAAGGGTAAGTAGTCAAAAATTTATTCTAATTAATATTTTCTTTAAAGATATGTTAAAGAGAAATACGACAAATAATTTAAGACAGAGAAAATATTTATTAGTAATCAAGACTCAAGAGCCTTTAAATAGGTAGAAAGATGATGAATTATTAGTGTTATGAAATATTTAGATTAACAATAAAAACATAACTCCAACCAAACAAATAATTGGTCAATGTGAGAAATCTCATCAATTGGTAAATGCTACAATTACGGATTATTAGTAAAAAAAATTGCAGTAATCAATAAAGTCACAAAGTTTACTAGAGAAATTAATTAAGTTTTAGTTGGTGGAATTGTATTTTCTAAAAGTTGAAGGCATCAATTTTTATTGGTATTTGTCATAAAAAATAGAAAAGAGAAATTTTAACTCACAAAATTAAAACTCTGTATTAAAATTATTCAAAGTTGCAAGCCGGTCTATATTTTTCTAAATACAAGAGGACTAAAAACAAATAACATTGGATCTTTGATTAATATTAATTACTATGTATATATTATTTTCGTCAACAACTAAAAAATATACATAAATCTATATACATATATATATAGATATCGATCTTTTATAATAAGAAAAATATATTATGTAAATTGAAATAGAGGAAATAATATTTATATAAATTTTTAAAAATTTAACACTCACTGATATATATATATATATATATACACGTGCAAAGCGCGTACCCTAAAGCTAGTAGTTAATTAATAATGACTGTAGACACAAGAAGGAAGTTCTATGAATGCAATGGCAAGAATTGCTTGATACGCATGAGTGAGGCCCATTTGAATCGGATGTGCTGGCTATAGGTGAAATAGCCGATTAATTGAATCTGTCACCTCGGGTATTCGGTCGTAGACATTCAAATTTTATTGAATTTAAATTCATAAAATAATTTAAACTATGGCCTAAATTTAATTTATATTAATCTATATTATGGGCTAATATAATTAGATTGATTGTTAAATCCAACATATTTGGATTTGATTAGAAAAGTTTAGGGAAAACTACTCAAAATGTCAATCCATAAACAATTTCAATCAAAACTAGCCCAAACCAAAATATCTACCCAAAAAGGCCCAAATATCATTTTAATCTAAAAACAATTCAATTAATGTCAGTTTCTCTTCATTCTAGATGCTCTTTACAGGTAGATTACAACTTGTAGGTTATTTCAATATGCTCGTGCATGAAGAGAGCCTTAATCTGAGTATGGCTAATAACATTTCAATCTGCAAGCTAATGAGAGAAATTCAAGTACAAAAAAAAATTAGAAAAGAGACAAATAAAAATCATAAACGCAAGTATACTGATACAGTAACTTAGTAAAATAATTTGAAAAGCGAAGAAGATGAGCTAAAACTCTATTGAAATCCATTAAAGCTTGCTTAAGCTTGAGTTTAAAATTTCAAATTTTTGAAATTGAAAGTTGTTACGAGTTGGTGTTATTGGAATAGATTGGGAACATCTTAAGGAGTTTGAAACTCAATTTTGACACGAATTAATAGACATTTGAGGTGATTTGAAGTCAAATTTGAGCCAAATTCGAAGTAAAAGACGAATATAGAAGAAGATGAGATGTGTATCATACTGTGTATCACTTATGTATCATATGTAATGCCCTAAGTATCTCTTGTTTATCCATGTATACATGTGTCCGATATACATGCATTTTCACGACCCAAACCCATGGTACGTATTGTCCGCTTTGGGCCTAAGCCCGCATAGATTAATCTTCTTGGGCGACACCACCTCAAGCCCCAAAAGTACGTATACCGTGTGAACTTAACTCATGCCTTATATAGCTATTCACTTTCCTATCACATTCCGATGTTGGATTCGCCTAAGGTGACATGTGCACCCCTTCTTCAGAAGCTTTTCAGCCTAGAAGCGCGCAAATCCTGCTTGATCCGCCATCATCAGCCTGCCCTCCATCATGGGCATCACATTCACCCCCTCTTGGGACTCATCGTCCTCGCTAATCTGATACCACATTTATCACGACTCAAGCTCATGACATGTATTGTCTGCTTTGGTAGGCCCGCATAAATTTGTCTTTCTCGGCTATGCTACCTCGTGCCCCAAAAGCGCGCGTACCATGTGGACTTAACTCATGCTTTATATAGCTCTTCACTTTCCTCTCCCATTCCGATATAGGATTCGCCTACGGTGACATGTGCACCCGTTCTTCAGAAGCTTGCCAGCCTAGAAGCCTGCTAGTCCTGCTTGAGCCGCCCTCATCAACCCGCCGGTCATGAGCGTCACATGCGTGATACATGTTTGGTACATGTGTCACATGAAAACTTTTTAAACACGAATTTAACTACAAATTCTGATACCAAACTAGTCTAAATTATCTCCAATCTTTCTCAAATTTTATGCATTGCTCATCTATTTATTTTTAAAGAATTCCAACCATTCCTATTGGAAAAAAAATCCTTTTCTGCCTATTTTTTTTTTTTTATATTGTATATCATTGGTAACGAATTTTGACTCCAAACTAGTCCAATTCACTTTCAATCTTCCTCAACTTTTATATATTGCCTCATCTATGTGTTTTCAACGAATTCTAATAATACACATTGAGAAAAATCTTTTTTGGCCTAGTTTTTTTTTAATATTGTATATAATTAGTAACTCTTTTGGCTATTTTTGGTAACATAACTAAAATGTCTAATTGTTGGTAAGTAATGTCTTTTTGTGGCATATCTACGTAGTTTTTCCAAAAGTTTAATTTCATTAGGCACAATCTAGCTGAGCTTCAAATTTTAAATCCACTTCATTAGCTCAAGCTCAAGCTCCATGCTACGTGTTAAATGACATTGCGCCCCAAGTCAAAACAAGAGCCAATAAAATCATGCCACGTGAGCGAGTCATGCCAAGTCAATATAAAGACCAATCAAACGCCACCAAGTATCTGAATGATATGGTTCAACCAATCAAATGCAGTCTTATCACATAATATGATAGGTTTGATTACTAAGGTAAACCAATAAAAGTAAAGAAAAAAGAGTATGTATTCATCATTAACTTTCTTCCTTTATAACTATAAACACGGGTCTCCATAAGATCAAAAAAGTGTTAGAAGAAGATAAAAAAAAAAATACATACATCAAGAAGTCTTCTTATCCATTTATGATCCATAAGTTATTGTATATTAAGAAGCCTTCCTCTCCAGTAGTGATCGATAGGTTTTACGTATATCAAAAAATATTCCTTTCTAGTGGTTGTGAGCATCTAATTTTTGATTATATTTGAATTTTTATCACCTTCTACTATGTAAATATTTTTAGAAATTTAATATATATTTTTTAGCTTTGTTACACTTTTTTTATATAGGGTAAGAATTAATAATAATTTAAAAGTTAAATTATTATTATTAGTATTATTTTTATTTTTATTTAAAAATAAAATGAATAAAAAACCGGAAAAAAAGAAAGAAAAAACAAGTTAAATATTTTTCTTCTTTTAAATTCGGATGGGAATTAAAAAATAGGAAAAGTAGAAATATAGAATTAAAATATAAAAGTAAAAGTAGGTGGAAATTGTTTAATAAAAAAGTAAAAGAAAGTGGAAAATTAAAAAAATAAAAGTAAAAGAATGTGGAAATTTAAAAAAATAAAAAGTAAAAGAAATCTGGAATTAAAAAATAAAAGTAAAGGTTGCTGATTTTTTTTAATTTAAAAAGTAAAAGAAAGTGAAAATTTTAAAAAGTAAAGTAAAATAAGTGGAAAATAAAAAATAAAACAAAAAGTAAAAAAAAGTGGGAATTTAAATATAATAAAAGTAAAAAGTGAGAAATTAAAAAATAAAAGCAAAGGAAAGTGGGGAATTATTTTTTTTAAAAGATAAGAAAAATGGGAAGTGAGAATTCTTTTTAATTATAAAATAATAAATAATAAATAAAATCTGAAAAAATTCCGAAACGTTTTCTATAAATAGAAGAGAAACGTGAGGAGAAAAAAAGAGGGAGAAGGAGAAAAAAAAAGAGGGAGGAGAGAATTGAGAGAATTTTGTTTTCTTCTTCTAGCATAAGAGAATTTCTATTCGTGTCATTCTTTCTAAAAAAAAACCAGCAGCTTCACCGCCCAAAAATAACCCTTAAACCTCCAAAGAACATCCCTTTTAATACCAAAAACTACCATCTAAATCCAGTCGAAACAGTGAGGTTTTTAGTTGAGGTCGTCGGCGAGTTTCAATGCTCCGTTTGAGGTCTTGCGTGCGGTCTGAATGTGTTTAAGATTCAAAGCTGTAAAACCGTAAAGTTTCAGATTCAACTTTTGAGTTCCACTCCTTATCTTGTTTTGATTAATGATACGAGTTGTTTCTTTTTTTATTTGGTGTTCTTTGGTGTTCATTTATATCTTGAATGAATGAAATTATTTTATGTTAAGCATGCTGCCAAATTTTGAGCTTCATCTTTGTATATTTATCTTAGTACATTAGCATGTTCTCTTACAAAAGGGGTTCATCCATGAATGATTTAACGAAATTTGCTAATTGATAAGTGAGTTGTGATTGTTCATAAAAAAAAATTCTTATTGAAATGGAAGCTCGTGCAAGGTTATGTCTCTGTTTGATTATTTAGTCCTTCATGTGTTAATAAATGTACTTTAGTAGTTCCATCTTTGTTTTAAATTAAGTTATCAATTGTCTAAAGTATAGAGTTAAGTTGTTAAACAAGTTTAACTAGAACTATGTCACTGGTAAAGATCCAATTTTTGGGCCTAGACACATGGGTCGTTGAAGGAACTGGAGTTGTGAGGTTACTATAAGCTAATGAAGAAAGTTATTTTATCTTTGATGCTAAAACTTAAAATCTGCTAGGCCCGTTAATCTCACGCAGTGGCCCCCTTTTGTAGTCCTTGAATAATTAATTTAATCTATTTCATGCTTTTCTACAGTGACATACTCATATGGCTTTACAAATCTCAAATTAGTTTAAGAAAATTATTCATAAATATCGTAGCTTGTTTTAGGCGCGATTAATAAATTATCGCGACTATGAGTACGGTTCCCATTGCATGGTCACGATACGTAAATTCCAATTCGAGTGTGTGTTTCACGTGACTCGACTAGAATTTCAAATAATAATAAAAATTAACTTGTTGTAAATCGCGGGTACGTTTCACGTGGCGCAATTCGCAATGTGTACAAAACAAACGAGTGCACGACATCGCGACTTGTTCAAACAAATTTCATAAATACTAAAAGCGGTTAAATATTTAACTAAAAGTGATTAAAAGTAAAAAATTCACAATAGGTTTCAAATATGTATTAAATCAAATAATTAAGCCAATTATTAATAGTTGAGCGACCGTGCTAAAACCGCAGAACTCGAGAGTGTCTCACACCTTCTCCCGGGTTAACAGAATTCCTTACCTGGTCTTATGTGTTCGCGGACCAAAAATAGAGTTAATTTCCTCGATTTGGGATTTTAAAATAAACTGGTGACTTGGAACACCATAAATATTTCAAGTGGCGACTCTGAATTAAATAAATAATCACATTTCCAATAATATCACTTTAATTGGAAAAACATCCCCAATCCCCCGGGAAAAAGGAGGTGTGACAGCTCTGGCGACTCTGCTGGGGAACAAGAACCCAAAATCTCTGGTTCAAGGTTCAGAATTCGAGCTTAGTTGACTTTTATACTTGGCTTTTATTTATTATCTGATTTTTACGTGTTTGAGCCTAATGTGCTAAATGTTGCTTTTTACCGCTTTGATATTTTGTGAATTGTATATAAACTGTTACGAAAACCCTTCTTCTCTCTGAGTCTTCTAAGTCTTCTGGGAAGCATGCGCTTCGCGTGGCTTCTTTTCTGTTAGAGTCATACCCTAATTTTAGAACGAGGATCAGACAAGTTGCAAAGCCGGTGAAGCTTCTGTATTCCCGGTACGCTGCCCCCTCCCCCTCGGCTCGAGTTGTCCGCTCGGGTAAGCCAAGTCTAGAATAATACACCTAGGATTTAAACTTAGAATGACACAACCTCATGTCGAATCCCTAGTAGGTACGTTTGTTTGCATCACGTGCATTTGAATTTGAGGACTCAACACAGGGGTTGGGTCCGCCTAGGACATGTGTACCCAAATCTAAAAACTATCCTGATGTATTTTTACGTGCTACTTGTGCATTTATTTGCTTCGGCTTGTATGTTGACCGATTCTTAGAATAGGGAAAGAAAATCAAGAAAAACCAAGAGTAAGGTAGGAAAGAAAAATGCCTGGTTCTGAAAATTCCGGTATTCAAAATATCCCGAAACTTTGCCGAAATTTTGAAAAAGAAGAAGAAGAAGCCATTTCAAAATAAGTCATATTTTCATGTGCGTCAAAACTGACAGAACTACGCGACTCTGATTCTCACTGGATGTGAGATACGTAGGCAAACCTCATCGGTTCCGGACCCAAATTTTTAAAAAATCTAAAAATATTTTCCTTTACTTCCTTCTTTAGAAAAGGTTTTCTTGGAGACCTCAATTTTTAAAAATCCAAAAAGAATTTCTTTAATTTCTTCTTTAGAAGTCTTTCCTTAGAAAATCCCAAATAAGGAAAAAATTTAAAACTAAAAATATTTTCTTTTTTTTAGAAGTCTTTCTTTCGAAAAAGAAATCAAATTAAAATCCAAAAATATGTTATTTTTTTCCTTCTTTAGAAGTCTTTCTCTGGAAAAAAAAATCGAAATTCAAAAAATAAATATTTTCTTTCTTCTTTAGAAGTCTTTCTTTTCAAAAAAAAAAAAAAAATCAAAATAAAAAAAAAAAAAAAATTCTTTCTGTTTAGAAATCTTTCTTTCGAAAATTTCCAATAAAAAAAAAGAATTTAAAATTCAAAAATATTTTTCTTGCTAGGAGTTTTTACAATTAGATTTCTTAAAGAGTAAAAAAAAGGAGTTAATTTATTTACTTTATTCCTGATCTGACCGAACTACGCAGGTATGATTCTCACCGGATGTGAGATATGTAGGCAAACCTCATCGGTTCCGGCAATAATTTTTAAAAAACAAAATTCAAAAATATTTTTCCCTTTCCTTAATTCCATCTTCAGAATTCTTTCCTTAGAAAATTCAAAAAAAAACTAAATCCAAAAATATTTTTCTTCTTTTTCGAAGTCTTTCATTCGAAAAAAAAAATCAAATCAAAATCCAAAATATTTTCTTCCTTATTTAGAATTCCTTCTTTTAAAAAAAAATTCAAAATTTCATAAAAAGAAAAAACTCAAAAAAAAATATTATTTAAAAGTCTTTATTAAAATAAATGGGTCAGTCTATTCCCGATCTTCTCGAACTAAGCAAGATCTGATTCATGCGGCGTTATGATACGTAGGCAATCTCCATCGGATTTGATCATAGCTATTAAATAAACTGAGTGAGAAAAAAGAAAAGAAAACTGAGTGAGAAAAAAGAAAAGAATAGAGTGAACAAAAAATAACAAAGAGAAAAAAAAGAAAGCAAGAGTGAAAAATCCAAAAAGAGAACTTTATGTCGAGAAAATCGCGGAATATTTTTGTGAATATGCTGTCAAATGGCGCGAGCAAGCCGCCAGGGTAAAGCCTCAAATGGACGAAGCATAAATGGCTACGGTTTTCCTACAGGCCCAAGAGGCGGACTACTTCCAGAACATGATGTACGCTAGGGGTAATCCGTTCGCCGGGCTATCAAAATTGGGGAGATGGTCGAAAATGGTTTAAAAATGAGCCGAATCTTGAGTTATGCTGCCTTTAAGGCCACATCATATGCCGTTCAAAGTGGTTCGGGGGTTCGGTAAACAGAAACTGGAGAGAAGAGGGAGCCATGATGGCTTCGAGCTCGAAGGGGGCCCGTAGGGCATTTAACCAATCATATATACTTCCTATGGTCCCACAATACTATTATCCACATCAAGATACTGCTTATGTCGTGGCACCTCCTCCATATGCGGTGATGAACGTGCAACCTTACACGCGGCCACAACATTATCCACAAAATCGAGCTCCACCTCCCAGAAATACTCGTCCGTACCAAGCTCCATATAATCCCTAACAAAATGTTCTCCAATACAACCCTCGTCCAAGATAGCCTCTCAGAAGAAATCAGTTCACCCCTATTGGTGAATCATATTCAAGTTTGCTCCAAAAGCTAACCAGGCTAGGTCTGCTGCAGCCAGTGGCTACGAACCGGCCAAACCTCAAGTCTCCCGCGCATCGAGCTTATGCTAGATGTTAATACCACTCTGGAGCAGTGAAACACGGTAAAGAGGACTGTTGGACCCTTAAGAGGGCAGTTGAAGACCTGATAGAAGCAAAAAGAATAGTTCTTAAGGATGAAAAGGCTCCCAATGTGACGAACAATCCTTTGCCTACTCACAATAACGGGGCGGTCGTTGGAATAATCTGTGATGATGTGGAATTTGATCCGGCACTAAAATACATAGTACACATCACCGCAACAGAGGAGAAACCTGGAAACGGGTGCCAAACCTGAAAAGTTCCTTGTCAGATGGGAATCTCGGTGGTCGGTCTTGTCGTTCTTTCTGCGTCTGGATTATTTCAGGGTGTAATCTGGATGTTTTACTTTATTGTCTTACTTTCTAATGTAAACCCTTCTATCTTTAAAAAAAATTTAAAAAAAATCAAAAAATCAAATAAAATTAATATTTCATCGTCCATGCCTCTTTTCTTGACTTTGTCACTCCTCTTATTCTTTTTTCAGTTATGTTAAATTCAGATTTTAATGACATGACATGCTTGCGGACTTCATGCCCAGATCCTAAAACGCTGTCAGGCTTCGAAATAATGAATCAAGAATCAGAATGCAATGAAGTTAGTTTAAGGAAATAAAATAAAGAATCGGAACAACTAAAGAAAAATTGGCTCAAAATTGGAAAGGTCCATACATTGTAGCGAGAGTACTGCCAAAAAGAAGCGTTGTACCTGGGAAACATCGAAGGAAATGTCCTTGAAACAACCGTCAACGCAGGGGCAGTCAAAAGGTACTATGTTTGATCCTCCATAAAATATTAATGTTCTCCGGTTGGGATGACGAAGGCTTTCATTCTCGCTACCCAAATACCATTAACCCTTTTGTAAACCCTTTGAGCCGGTTACTCTTCTTTGATTACCTTCTTTGGAACCTGAAAGTGTTATTGAAAAAAAATAGAAACAAAAGAAAATGAAATGAAAAATGAAAGAAAAAAAAGAGGAAAAGGAAAGTAAAAAGAAAGAGAAAAGAAAATAAAACAGAAGTAAAACAAAATCAAAACAGTTCATGTTCCTTGAACTACGTCCGACATGATTTCGAAAGGATACGTAGGCAGCCTCTCTATCTGGGGTTCAGTCACACCAAAATAAAAATCCATATTCCCCAAAAGTTGAAATTGGGACAGAATTTATAATGGTTCGGCGATGGTTTCACTCGAAGGCTTCCAAAGTTGTAAGTCAGTCCAAATCATTTTCACCCAAACCTTTTTCAAAGTCCTTCCGATCAATTAATGAGAATGTTCAAGAATTGGAGGATACATTCACATGATCTGATGCAACCAAAATGAGAGAAATAAAATGAGAGTCTTTTCGGTGAAAACCCTCACGGGAACCATAAGGCGATGGTAAGCAGAGAAATTGAAAATGAGAGAGTCTTATAAGTGAAAACTCACAAGAGCACTATAAGGCGATGGTGAGAAGAGAAATGAGATAGGCTAGCTGGTGAAAACCCGCAAAGGGCGCCACTGATCGAAAAGAGGATCCTCAAAACCATAGGCATCGACAAAGTCCTAGCAAGGTTTCTCGATTTTGAGGCATAAGTCGTGATGAATTTCTGAGAGTTGGACGGTCTACACAGATCAGACATCTAGTCCAAGAGGCATGTCATGTTCATTGAAGTCCGCATGCACTCCAGATAAGTCCTTCTTTCGTTTCCCTGAAAGGGATGCCTCTCATCTAAGTTCATTTGTCCATTCCATTGTGTGCTTTTCTTTGAATCCTTTTCGGTCTAATTTTGTTGTGAAACTAAGACAGAGAAAGGATGGAAAGAGTTATTTACAGGGTTTTTTGTCTGATACGAGCCAATATTCAAAAGGCACCCAGCCTCGGCAAGGGCATCAAGTCGACTCCGACTTGCCATGATGGCCGATGTTTCAAAATCAAAACTCCTAAAAAGAAAGGAAATCAAAGTCAAATGCCCAAAAAGGCAAAATAAAGTTGAAAGGTTAAGTCCCACGTGACTAACCGTCATGGCAAAGTCTGGAAAAGCCAGAGGTTCTCCAGGGTCAGAAATGCAATCGGTATTCAAGAAATAACCAGTTGCAGTTGAAAGGGCCGATATCAAGTGACCAAAACATTCAAGGCCACAAAACCAACCACCATTTCAAACTAACAAATTGTTCTTTGTTCGAAAAAAACCTAGGAAACAGGTGCAATCCAAAAGCAACCTTGCAAGAAGCAGGTGCAACCAAAAAGAAATTGCGCAAGGGCTAGAAACAGCTTTGCAGCAACAACTCCAAAAAGGGAAGTTTCCTCCAAAATTCTTTCTCGCATTTACTCATTCTCTGAAATAAAAAAAAATAAAAAAAATAAAAAGAGAAGAAAAAAAAATGATGGTGAAAATGATATTAAAAAAAAGGAAGAAAAAGTTCAAAATCATGGTAGTATAGGATCTCCAATCCCTAGTTGCGTTTTCCAACATAGGGTCTCTACTCCCTAGTTGAAATTATTTTAGACATAGAGTCTCCGCTCCCTAGTATTTTCTTTTTCCAACATAGGGTCTCCACTCCCTAGTTGATTTTATTTTAGACATAGGGTCTCCACTCCCTAGTCGCTTTTCCAACATAGGGTCTCCACTCCATAGTTGATTTTATTTTAGATATATAGTCTCCACTCCCTAGTCTCTTTTCCAACAAAGGTCTCCACTCCCTAGTTGATTTTATTTTAGACGTAGGGTCTCCACTCCCTAGTCTCTTTTCCAACAAAGGTCTCCACTCCCTAGTTGATTTTATTTTAGACGTAGGGTCTCCACTCCCTAGTCTTTTTTCCAACATAGGGGCTTCACTCCCTAGTTGATGTTATTTTAGACATAGGGTCTCCATTCCCTAGTCTCTTTTCCAACATAGGGTCTCCACTCTCTAGTTGATGTTATTTTAGACATATGGTCTCCACTCCCTAGTCTCTTTTCCAACATAGGGTCTCCACTCCCTAGTTGACGTTATTTTAGACATAGGGTCTCCACTCCCTAGTCTCTTTTCCAACATAGGGTCTCCACTCCCTAGTTGATTTTATTTTAGGCATAGGGTCTCTACTCCCTAGTCTCTTTTCCAATATAGGGTCTCCACTCCCCATTTGATATTATTTTAGACATAGGGTCTCCACTCCCTAGTCTCCTTTCCAACATAGGGTATTCACTCCCTAGTTGATTTGATCTTAAATGCAGGGTACACCACTCCCTGATATCTTTGCCAATATAGGGTACTCTATTCCTTGGCCACATTTTCCCAACATAAGGTACACCAATCCTTAGTTGAGATATCTTTTTGACAATAAAGTAACACCATCAAAAAAAAAACAGCATGACTTTTTCGGGGTATACCACTCCCGACCTTTTATTGCTTTTAATAAAGAAGTAGTTTAGAATTTTGTTACAATAACTCACGAAATTTTTCTAGTGCAAACTGGGCAGAAAAATTTTGTTTGTTTGTTTGTTTGTTTTGGTGTCTGAGTAGGTTTTACCTCGAGGAATAGGGTTCGAGATGACCAAAAGAAGAAGTCTCAATTCAAAATAAAAGAAAAGAAAAAATAAGTGAATCCAAAATGAAGTAGTTGAAAAGCTGTAGAATGCTTAGGACATGACTGAAGCCACGAGCATTGGAGTCCAGTTTTGATTAGAAGAAGCTATAGAACAATGAACTAGAACCTACAGCTAGCGAGCATCAAGGTTTAGATCAGAGTCTGCATGAAGAACCAGTCAAGACTCAAGATCAAGTTTCAGAAGAATCAAAGATATGGATTTTGTAACTCATAACTGATAGGCTTGTTTAGTTTCTTTTTTATTTTGATATAATAGCAGGACCGTGGACCAGAACCTCGACAGAACCTCACTCGACTCCTCAACTCATCATTCCACCATCTCCTTGAATTACATGCGACCTGATTCTCCTATAACCCGGGATATGTAGGCTGTCCAAAACCAGGATTCGGTTGCACCCTATCTTTTATTTCTTTTCCTTTTGAATAATGGTTTGGTCAAAAATTCACATGGATCACCTAGTCTTTGCCTGAAAACTCTTTATGTTTCCAAGCAAAGAGGGGCAGGTATGAGCACCTAATTTTTGACTATATTTGAATTTTTATTACCTTTTACTATCTAAATATTTTCAGAAATTTAATATATATATTTTTTAGCTTTGTTACACTTTATTTTATATAGGGTAAAAATTAATAATAATTTAAAAGGTCAATTATTATTATTAGTATTATTTTTATTTTTATTTTAAAATAAAATGAATTAAAAAACCAAAAAAAGAAAAGAAAAAACAAGTTAAATATTTTTTTAAAAAACAAATTCGGATGGGAACTAAAAAATAGGAAAAGTAGAAATATAGAATTAAAAAATAAAAGTAAAAGTAGGTGGAAATTGTTTAATAAAAAAGTAAAAGAAAGTAAAAAATTAAAAAAATAAAAGTAAAAGAATGTGGAAGTTTTAAAAAATAAAAAATAAAAGAAAGTTGGAATTAAAAAATAAATGTAAAGATAGCTGAACTTTTTTTTAAATTTTTTTAAGAAAGTGGAAATTAAAAAAAAGAAAAGTAAAATAAGTGAAAATAAAAAAAGAAAAGTAAAAAAAGTGGGAATTTAAATATAATAAAAGTAAAAATGTGAGAAATTAAAAAATAAAAGTAAAGGAAAGTGGTGAATTATTTTTTCTAAAATAAGAAAAATGGAAAGTGTGAATTCTTTTTAATTAAAAAATAATAAAATAATAAAATAATAATAAAAACAAAATCTGAAAATATTTCGAATTTTTTTCTATAAATAGAAGAGAAACGCGAGGAGAAAAAAAGAGGGTGAAGGAGAAAAAAAAGAGGGAGGAGGGAATTGAGAGAATTTTATTTTCTTCTTTTAGGATAAGAGAATTTCTATTCGTGTCATTCTTTCTTCGTCTTTCTTTCGAAAAACCAGCAGTTTCACCGCTCAAAAATAACCCTTAAACCTCCATAGAGCAGCCCTTTTAATACCAGAAACTACCATCCAAACCTAGTCGAAACAGTGAGGTTTTTAGTTGAGGATGACGTCGAGTTTCGATGCTCCGTTTGAGGTCTTGCGTATGGTCTGAATGTGTTTAAGATTTAAAGCTGTAAAACCGTAAAGTTTCAGATTCAACTTTTGAGGTCCACTCCTTATCTTGTTTTGATTAATGATATGAGTTATTTCTCTTTTTCTTTTGGTGTTCTTTGGTGTTAATTTATATCTTGAATGAATGAAATTATTTTATGTTAAGCATGCTGACAAATTTTGAGCTTCCTCTTTGTATATTTATCTTAGTTCATTAGCATGTTCTCTTAAAAAGGGGTTCATCCATGAATGATTTAACGAAATTTGCTAATTGATAAGTGAGTTGTGATTGTTAATAAAAAAATTTCTTATTGAAATGGAAGCTCGGGCAAAGTTATGTCTCTGTTTGGTTATTTAGTCCTTCATGTGTTAATAAATATACTTTAGTAGTTCCATCTTTGTTTTAAATTAAGTTATCAATTATCTAAAGTATAGAGTTAAGTTGTTAAACAAGTTTAACTAGAACTAATTCACTGGTGAAAATCCAATTTTTGGGCCTAGACACATGGGTCGTCGAAGGAACTGGGGTTGTGAGGTTACTATAAGCTAATGAAGAAAGTTATTTTATCTTTGATGCCAAAACTTGAAATCTGCTAGGCCCGTTAATCTCACACAGTGGCCCCCTTTTGTAGTCTTTGAATAATTAATTTAATCTATTTCATGCTTTTCTACAGTGACATACTCCTATGGCTTTACAAATCTCAAATTAGTTTAAGACAAATAATTCATAAACATCGTAGCTTGCTTTAGGCGCGATTAATAAATTATCGCGACTATGAGTACGGTTCCCATTGCATGGTCACGATACGTAAATCCCAATTCGAGTGTGCGTTTCACATGACTCGACCAGAACTTCAAATAATAATAAAATTTAACATGTTGTAAATCGCGGGTACGTTTCACATGGCGCAATTCGTAATGTGTACAAAAACAAATGAGTGCGCGATATCGCGACTTGTTCAAACAAATTCCATAAATACTAACAACAACAACAACAACAACAACAACAACAACAACAACAACAACAAGAGCAATAACAACAATAACAACCACCTAGTAAAATCTCACTAATGGGGGTTGGGGAGGGTAATGTGTACGCAGATCTTGCCCCTACCCTGAAGGAGTAGAGAGGCTGTTTCCGAAAGGCCCCCGGCTCAAGAAAACAAAAAGACAAAAGGACAAAAGGAGATAATATTAGTATCACCACAACAATCATAGGAAAAATAGGAATACCATGAAATCCAGAAGAAAGATGCAAAGCAAAGGGAGACAATATTAGTATCACCACAACAATCATAAGAAAATAGGAACACCATGAAATCTAGAAGAAAGATGCAAAGCAAAAGCGATAGCTAGTAAATAGGACCTGCACTGAAAAGTGAAATAGTGAGACACAACATTGCCACTAGCTATCTTAGATAAAAATCCTACATGGCTAGTCCCACAATGGTATGAAGTAAGGCACGACACAACTACTTTCTAACCTACAACCCTAATACTCGACCTCCACATCTTCCTATCAAGTGTCATGTCGGAAATCTGGAGCCTCGCCATATCCTGCCTGATCACCTCTCTCCAATGCTTCTTAGGCCACCATCTACCTCTTCTCGTGCCCTCCACAACTAGCCGCTCACACCTCCGTACCGGAGCATCTGGGCTTCTCCTCTGAACATGTCCGAACCATCTAAGCCTCACTTCCCGCATCTTGTCATCAATGGGAGCCACGTGCACCTTCTCCCGAATATCATCATTCCTAATCTTATCTATCCTAGTGTGCCCGCACATCCACCGTAATATCCTCATTTCTGCTACTTTTATCTTCTAGATATGTGAGTTCTTAATGGGCCAACACTCAGCCCCATACATCATGGCCGGTCTAACCACTGCTTTATAGAACTTACCTTTGAGTATTGATGGCACTCTCTTGTCACACAGAACTCCAGATGCTAACCTCCACTTCATCTATCCTACCCCAATACGGTGTGTGACATCATCGTCGATCTCCCCTCTCCCTGGATAGCCGAACCAAGGTACTTGAAGCTGCCTCTACTCGGGATGACCTGCGAATCAAGCCTCACATCCACGCTCACTTCCCCAAGCTCAGTGCTTAACTTATACTCTAGGTATTCTGTCTTCGTCCTGCTCAGCTTGAAACCCTTAGACTCAAGAGCCTATCTCCAAACCTCCAGCCTCTCTAAATATTTAACTAAAAGCGGTTAAAAGTAAAAAATACACAATATGTTTCAAATATGTATTAAATCAGATAATTAAGCCAATTATTAAAAGTTGAGCGATAGTACTAAAACCACAGAACTCGGGAGTACCTCACACCTTCTCTCGGGTTAACAAAATTCCTTACATGGTCTTCTGTGTTCGCGGACCAAAAATAGAGTTAATTTCCTCGATTTGGGATTTTAAAATAAACCGGTGACTTGAGACACCATAAATATTTCAAGTGACGACTCTGAATTAAATAAATAATCTCATTTCGAATAATATCACTTTAATTAGAAAAACATCCTCGTCCCGGAAAAAAAAGAGGTGTGGCAGTGGTGATCCGTAATTCTTTCTTATATCAAGAAGCATTTCCCTCTTGTGGTGATCAGAGCTACCTCCACGTTCGTAATCAAAGTTAGGCTTCACGTTCGTGATAAAATTCAAGTAACAAGCTTAATCCAACAAATAAAGAGCAAACTGTTAAGCCCTTTAGCTGATAGTCATGAGGAGAAGAATAGAAGAAATATAGTTTTAGTGAATTTTTAATTTCTTTCAACATTTAGTTTAGACTTCAATTAGCCAAAAAAGGAAAAAAAGAAAAAGAGAGAGAAAAACAGAAAACTCCGAAAGAAGCGACAAACCTAAACAAAGTTGTGAAACTCTACTATAAAGTAACTAAACAAGGAGTATATGATAAATAATACATTTTTTATTTTCAGAAATTAAAATTTTTAAAAATAAAATTTTAAATGTTTTGTTTTTCAACTTCTAAACTTGAGAAGAAGTTTGGGAAATCACGACATCTATAAAAAATAAGTGCTTGGAAAACAAAACTGTGAAACTTTACCATAAAGTAACTAAACGAGTATATGACAAAAATAATACAATTTTTATTTTCAGAAACTGAAATTTGGAAGAATAAAAACTTTAATTTTTTTCTTCCAATCTATCCAAAACAAGATTAAAAAACACAATGCAGAAAGGGGCATTCCGAGAACTGAACTCGGGACCTCTCGCACCCTAAGCGAGAATCATACCACTAGACCAAATGCCCATTTGTAGATGTTCCAGTTTAAATACTTTTATTCCATTAGTTAAGTTAAACCCCTAGAAGACCTAGCAACCAAAGCTCAAAACCCTCATAAGAAGGGGTTGAGATCCCCAGTAGTCGTGAATCAAAAACCAAAGCTGTAAAAGACAATGGCGAGAGGAGCACTTCTTCATTTGGTTCGGTCTCAGGCTCCCCATCTCAAGTCCAGGCACCTGCACTCAGGTTATTTTCGTCCTTCTCTTTCATTTCTGTATTATTTTTCCCTTTCATTAATTTTTCTGTCTGATGACCTAGTTGGTCGCTTAGATATGAAATAGATTCAAGTAGCACTTCTCCGTTCACTCAATTTTGTGATCTATGAATGTAAACTCATTTAGTTGGTTTATCCAGTTTGTTCCAGAGCTTTTAACTACATTCGATGCCGGTACTCCTACATATAATTTTTTGAGGTGAAATGATTTTGTGAAAGAAGAAAAAATAGTTAATTGAGGTGAAATTTGAAGTACTTATCAAATCTGTTAGAAGAACTACAAACCCTAAAACTATCTTTTGTGCCTTTACAGTATCAAAGCATACTGTAATTAAACTAATCACGAGGATCGTCATAAATGAGCAATGCAAGCACAAATTGACGCTTTCTTATACACAAAATTTTCATTAAGAGACAAGCATACATCATACCCATGGGCCGTGACTTCATATAGATTTCCTGGATAACTTGTTATAAGACGTATTTGAAGAGGAAAGATATAGAAAGCCATGAGAGGATATAATAAGGAATGATGAGCGTGTTATTCGGTTTTCGCCTTCCCCAATACATAGAGCTTCCTTTTATGGGTAAATGGATGACTATCTTACGACATATATTAACATCTGCTTTCATTGTACTAAGCAGAAGAGAAATTCTTCACATGCCTGTAGGAACCACTACTTTAAAGATACTGTACTCTTTGGACCATATGATTTGCACTAGTAGTCCTCAACAAGCTCCTCTGGACAAATCCATAGAAATGGTCTATAACATTAATTAAGGACTAGTAGTCAAAGTTCTGGGATTCACTTGTAGAGTTCTGATGTAGAGAATAGCTAAAACTTTCTTAGTGAGATGTGTCTGGATCAATCCATCCAATAGCATATTCCCGAGGGTGTGGCTTTTCATCTTTTTTCTGTTTATCTGGCTTTTGTTCTTTTTTTTTCTTCATCTTGGTTTTCTTCTATTCTTGACCAATTAGCTTTTGGTTCTGCTGGGTCAGGAGCACCTTTCTCCAGTTTGACTTGCAATGGATCTTGTGACTCTTGGACTAGTTCAGCATTATGTTTCGTGGCTTT
Source organism: Nicotiana tabacum (assembly GCF_000715075.1). NCBI lineage: Eukaryota > Viridiplantae > Streptophyta > Magnoliopsida > Solanales > Solanaceae > Nicotiana > Nicotiana tabacum. The sequence continues at coordinate 89,879,808 of NC_134092.1, read as the reverse complement.
TTATTTAGCGAATCTCCTGCTGTCCGATCACTATTTAGAAGTTTGTTAAGTAAGAGTAAATATTCTCTTACTCTGTTAAATCTTATTAAAGCCTCGGAGCAAGTCTTGCAATGCCCACTCAGAACTGCAAGACAGCAAAGGTTCCATAGTTCTTCTTCTGGGATTTTTTGGTCAGGTCATAGATAGATAGATGATATTCTAGTAAGAGTTATAAACAGAGAAAGAATTTTTCTGGGATTGACTTTTGTTTTCCTTAGAAATGTGGATTGGTAAACAAAAAAGATGATCTTTGGCCTACTTTTGATGTCCTCTGGAGTCTTAAAGGATTTAGATATGGTGGTTGGTTAAGAAGAATGGAGAAGATGACGTAAGGTAATAGGTATAGACAATGTTGTTAAAAGCCTGCTTAAGACCTGAAACTCGGTGCTGCAGGTTAAGGGCCTCACATTAAGGCTTCACATCACGTAGTCGACGTTTCAATATAAGCATTAAGGTATTAAGGTGTGCGCCTCAATGCCTATGAGTTCTGTCATAGGAACTCAGTAGGCTTTCGTGGAGATTAATTATCTCCATGGTATAAGTTCGTATACTTCACTGTGTCAAGATGTTCAAAGCTCTGACCCAGGGCCTCCCCAGGTAACATAAAGTACTCTGTTTCCTGTTGGAAGCAAGTTTTAATAGATTCAAAAGGCTTTGCACTCACGAGTAAGCTAGACCTAGGAAGCCTAGATTCCATACAAAAATGGGCATCATTTATTAGCCCCCCCCCCAAAAAAAAAGAAAAAGAAAAGAAAAGAAGCATTTTCTGAATAAAGGGCAGCGAAACATCTGGGTTCAAAGTCTTGGGTGTAGCATAGACCCCAGTTTTACTCCATATAACATGCGATTCTAATGTAACTGTTTTCATTCTGAGTTTGCAAAATAACTTAAGTATTTTGTTCTATGGAAACTTGATATGCAGCCTTTTTCTTTGTTCATTTATCACTTGATGTTTTTAAATGTGATTAAATTTTCCTCCAAAAAAATTGACAAGCTGTTTCCCTGTTATTAAAAGCCATTGTTTCTTTGTGTAAAGCAACACATTTATGTGAAGTGAGGGTTCTCCCTTCATAGGCGAAGTGATGCGATCCCGACGAGAAGCGGTGGTTCTTTCGATGCCACTTTAAAAGATGAAAAGAAAAAGGAGAAAAAGGAAGGAAAAAAGGGTCTGTATACTGTTCGAGTACTAGGGCTGTTCTTCATATACGCTTCAACTTCCTCTTTGTTGTCCATGTCGTTTCTTCTTTTCGATCTTGTAGTGCTTCTTTTCTACTAATTTTTTTCTCTTGTCTACTTTCTGATTTACTTATTTCTTCTTTTTCTTCAGATTCGGTCTCTTTCTTCTTCTTTCAGTGTGTGAGTCTCTTCTCTTCCATTTCTGAATTTGAGTTTCTCTTTTATTCACTTCTACTCTCTTGGTATAGTAGTTAAAACAATTAAATATGAAACTAAACGCTGCAAATGAATTCTTTTTCACAGTTGATAACTTGAAAATGTATAAATTAATTTAACGGTTGAAGTTATCTTTCAATGGCTTGTTGAAATCAAGATTATTGGGCCTCAGACAAAAGCTCACCTCAAACAAAAACCTGGTGTTTAAGTGGAAAAGGGTAGAGCGGCGGACCTATAATCCACCGGGTTTCGAAGTGTGTCCCATTGACACTTGCCCGGTTACCCAAAATTTTTAAAAAGAAATCAGATCTAATGATGTTTAATTCGAGTTGTTGGATCAATATTGTTATTGACGTATACCGTGTGCTTAAATTAGTAATGTTAAATGCAATTTGATGTTTTAAGTACTAGGTTCATATATTTCAGGTAATTTTCCTTTCACCTTTTGCTTTTCACTTTAATTCCGTCAAAAGCGTGTTGCTTTTTTGTGCTTTCGCTTTAAAAAGTAAAACTGCACATATCTTTTTCAAATTCATGGAGAAAGCTGTAATTGCTTCATAAACCACTCTGGTTTAATACACAGAACTTAATATACTCAGAAGTTGCAAAAGAATCCTGTTGCCTTAGAAGGTTCCTCTTACCAATTACCATAGCACTGGGAGCACGCACACAATTGATAGGTAGAGCAGTAGAAGTTTTTGAATTTTTGGGGGTGGGGGTGGGAGGTGTATTACCAGTGACCTTATGCACGATAGAGCGCCTCCACAGAGTGAAATTTCATCTTACATATACCGCCTCATACATGCCGTAGTTGTCAATCAAGAGATTTTCCTTGTTATTTCTGTTATTGAAATCCCCTGTGCGTCTCCACTCTCCATACATCAAGAACCAGAGTTACCAACAAAGGAAATACCAAGCTTCTTTGAAGAGGCCTCCAAAGCTTTAGTCTGAGACTTGGGCATCCCAGGCAACTCCTCACATAAGATGAGGGGTTGATTTTGAACTTGCACTTGGCAACAGGATTCTATTCTTGTCGGTGTTCATTCTCTGATGTTTTTTCTTTCTGCTATCCATAAGATTGGACTTATTCAGGGCTGTTATGAATATCAGTATCAAAACCAACATTGTTTAGTCTTTCATGAGTCACCACTTGCTCAGTAAACTTTCTATCATATCGCAGCATAATACCTCCCCCCCCCCCCCCCAAAAAAAAATAAAAATCAAAGTGCAATCAAAGTGGCAGTCACCTGGTGCAATCTCAGAATAGAAATGTGTTTTTTCTTTTTCTTGCTTCTTTTTATAGTAAATGATGACAGAAGTGGTAAATATTGGTCTTCATTATCAGCTATATTGAACATAAACCCCCCCTCCCCCACAAAAAAAATAAATATAGGAGACGGAAAAGAAAAACGATATTCTCAGGTGTCAGGGTTTTGACAGCTTGAACTTAGTTTCTGACTTTTCCTTATGACGAAATCACGTAAATAATGCCTGGCAGCGTCTTTAATGCCTTATTTGCTATTTTCAACCTTCTATATCGTGGAATTATCCATTTTTAACCAAGATCAGATCAACCACACTAGAAGTAACATCTGAACATTTTATGTAGGCTAAAACTGTTTCTATGGAAAGAATGGTGCAAACCAGCCATACCATATTGATGAACTCATACTTAGATTTTATTCTCTCCCATATATTCTATGGCATATGTGTTTTAGACGGCGGAATTTTTCTGTGTGTTCTAGGCATTACTTTAAAATACTAAGAGAAGTGTATGGTGTTAATTTGCTGCAAATGAACTCGTATGTGAAGCATCCTTTTAGAACAAAAGGAACCATTTTTTTGGGGCAGAATAGCCTAAATGACACTTATACTTGTGTCACTTTGTCATGCCGGTCCCCAAACTTATCATTTTGCCAATTGAACACTTACACTCGTTCAAATCGTGTATAATAAACGCTTATGACAGGAGGTTACCAAAAAATAATTCTAAATCTGAATATACCCAGAAGCTTCAAGCGAGCTTTAATGGCGTCTCTGCTTGTCCCTCGGGTTTTGATCCTCAACACAAATGTTTATCGCATTTTCAAGTCTAAATTTCAATACCCAGTTGAGTTTTAGTAGTACTAGGTAAGCAACAACTTGAGGTTTCAAACCACTAGATTCGTTCTTCGCAAGACCAGCAATGGAATTTCGAAAATTCTTAACAAACAAGCCTTTGAATCGCCTCTCCAAAATCCGAATAAAAATCCAAATAGCGAAACACAACAACAATAACCAAAACAGATCCGTTCGTCAACCTAAAGAGTCGTCGGAATCAGTGACGCTACTACCACAACTAGGACACTGGAGCAGCGTCGTAAGAGGAACGAAACTCACCGGAACTATAATCAGTTGGGTTTTGATTAAACAAAAAAAGAAATAAGAAATGTAAAAGATGCTTTTGTTAAAGAAATAGAGAAAAATAGTATATTTCTGCCTGATTTTGTGATTTTGAAGGCTATCCATTCTGAACATTTTATGTAGGCTAAAACTGTTTCTATGGAAAGAATGGTGCAAACCAGCCATACCATATTGATGAACTCATACTTAGATTTTATTCCCTCCCATATATTCTATGGAATATGTGTTTTAGACGACGGAATTTTTCTGTGTGTTCTATGCATTACTTTAAAATAATAAGAGAAGTGTATGGTGTTAATCTGCTGCAAATGAGCTCGTATGTGAAGCATCCTTTTAGAACAAAAGGAACCATTTTTTTGGGGCAGAATAGCCTAAATGACACTTATACTTGTGTCACTTTGTCATGCCGGTCCCCAAACTTATCATTTTGCCAATTGAACACTTACACTCGTTTAAATCGTGTATAATAAACGCTTATGACAGAAGGTTACCAAAAAATAATTCTAAATCTGAATATACCCAGAAGCTTCAAGCGAGCTTTAATGGCGTCTCTGCTTGCCCCTCGGGTTTTGATCCCCAACACAAATGTTTATCGCATTTTCAAGTCTAAATTTCAATACCCTGTTGAGTTTTAGTAGTACTAGGTAAGCAACAACTTAAGGTTTCAAACCACTAGATTCGTTCTTCGCAAGACCAGCAATGGAATTTCGAAAATTCTCAACAAACAAGCCTTTGAATCGCCTCTCCAAAATCCGAATAAAGATCCAAATAGCGAAACACAACAACAATAACCAAAACAGATCCGTTCGTCAACCTAAAGAGTCGTCGGAATCAGTGACGCTACTACCACAACTAGGACACTGGAGCAGCGTCGTAAGAGGAACGAAACTCACCGGAACCCCAATCAGTTGGGTTTTGATTAAACAAAAAAAGAAATAAGAAATGTAAAAGATTCTTTTGTTAAAGAAATAGAGAAAAATAGTATATTTCTGCCTGATTTTGTGATTTTGAAGGCTATTCATTGTTTACAGTAGTGTGGAGGGGAAAAGAGGGATTGGGGGCGAGAAGAAAGGTGGGAGAAACTTAGAAAGAGAAGAAAATTGGGAGGGGGAGGGTGGTAATTTCGATTAACTTATTAACTTTACTTTTTTTTTTAGTTTAATTCATTTTTAATCAAAATCACTAGTATCACTCTCTTTACACGCGTGTGTTACACATAATTTGTCCACCTCAGCTATGTCAATGCCACATAAGCTCGGTCAATGGTCAGAGGGATTTAGAAAATTAGTTTTGAACGAGTGTAAGTGTTCAATTGGCAAAATGATAAGTTTGGGGACCGGCATGACAAAGTGGCACAAGTATAAGTGCCATTTAGGCTATTTTGCCTTTTTTTGGAGATTGACAACATTTTGGAACATGTTTAGAAGGAACCCCCTTTTCACCTTCAATTTTAATTACTCTTTTTTCCTGTTGCTAAGTCTTTCTTAACTAGCCTAATTGCATCTTTTAAGTGGCTAATTCCTGATGATTATACTAAATCTGCTGCTTCCTGGCACACATGACCTTTTCAGCTAGTCGTTTGGGCAGACCTGGAATCTGGTCACAGGTCTATGGTGCTAGAACTGAAACTAGTTATGTGACACAGCTAGCTGCGGTCCATAAAAGATGGCTAGCTCAATCCTCTGCATCACAAGGAGACAGCAAGATCAGTATTGGTCCTCGTAAAGGGGTAGAAGACGGGAATGATGAAAAGGACTCTGGTATTGTCTACTATGGTCCCATCTCAAGCACTATCAAGAAAGTGAAGCTTCTTTCCCTTTCAACCTGTTGCCTCTCTGTATCTTTAGGTCCTGTCATTACTTTCATGACATCTCCTGACATGAACGTGATACTGAAGGGTGCTGTTGCATCTTCTGTTATATTTATAAGTGCAACTACTACTGCTGCCCTTCACTGGTTTGTAAGCCCTTACATTCACAAACTCAAGTGGAAGCCAGGTTCAGATACCTTTGAAGTGGAGATGATGTCTTGGTTGGCAACTTTTATTCCCAAGACCATTAAGTTTGCAGATATCAAGCCACCTCAGACAAACAGACCCTTCGTGACATTCAAAGCCGATGGAAACTTCTATTTCGTTGATACTGAGCATTGCCACAATAAAGCACTGTTGGCAAAGTTGACACCACAGAAACCGACTTATGAATCAGCTTTCAAGAACTTGTGATGGAAACTTCCTTGCGGGAATAATTGGAAGTTTAGCTTGTTAAAGGTATTGTATAACATTTTGGATGAGCAGTGTCAATGCTTGGATATGTAACCAGTATCCTGCTTTTCTTTCGTATTTCTTTTTTGTTAGTGCTAGAAAAGAGAGGGTGGGTGAAGCGCGGTGGACACAGTCTGTTTGAAACATCAAATAATTTATTCAAATATATATGCCTTGCCAGAATGCAGAATGTATTTAGATAGTTAACCGTGAAGGATTTCTGCCAGTAGCTGCTGGCTGATTCACGAACTCTGTCAAAACGCTCTCAGGGAAGAAGAAACATTAAAGTCATTTCAATTCTGCTGCTTTTCACCAACTTGTGCAGAAAGCGCATTTTGTGAATAACAATCACTGTACTTGTCCTTTCGGTAAAGTTGTGGAGTTCATTATCCATTTTGGTTGATTTATTCCACTGTTCTTGTAAGTAAAGTGATCGTCCCCTATCATAGTGGTGAATTTGCAGAAGGCATCCAAATACAAATCTATTACAAATTCACCAAATTTCCCCCTCAAAAGAGGGTCATGATTCAGTAGAATCCTCAGATGTCATCGCTAAAATTTACTCTCAAATAAGAGTGAAACCTCTTAACAAATAGCGAATAGGTGCTTTAATTTTTGTGCGACATCCCCTCTCAAGTTTGATATTTATACACCAAAATTACTCCAACGTGCTTAAGACAAGAAAAAGATTTTTTTTGCCAACATGACTAAAATGCTAATTCTTGAAGGTCGATTAACTGCACCTACTCTCTTTGACAACTCATAGCCATCCCAAATGTACAGGCTCCATTTCTCAAATGCCCCAAGAGATTGCAAATCACTAAGAGAATAATGATGCAGTGAAATTAGATAGCCAAGAGATTCAGGCAAATTACCAGAAAAATTCACGAGAGATGCACTGCTATTCCATTTGGTCTTTGGAAAATAACCTGTAAGTTGATAATTGCCTGATAAAGTTCTCTCAAATTTGACTAGTGAAATATGCTCTCATAGAAAATGTTGTTATTCTCAATCAATAAGAATCTCAAAATTCTTTCCCTCGGTATAGAAGTCCCTGATCTTCAAAGTTCTTTGATGTTAAATAGTTTGGAGCTATTGTCTTCCCTTTAAGATTATGTAGAGAGACATTCAAAATTGAAAATATGTAAAAGATAATAAAGCAAGTAATATTACAAGCTTTGCCCAAGCTGGCAAAGAGAAGAACACAAATGGAAACGCAGATGAGATGCATGTTTTTTACAAAATAAAGAATAGAAGTGAACGCAGGAATAGCCAAATCCATTACTTCAACCTCTTCTTATCCTTGACATCTGAAAGTTGGATAAAATAAAAGACTGAGTCAAACACTTGTAAATTACTTATAAGCCCCTCTACTGTGACAACTAAATGTGGTATAGATTTCAAATTTTGTTTACATGATCCCCCCTCCGTCGTATGTTATAGTTAAGTTTTTACTAGCTTAAAGCATCAATTAAAGCTAATCCTTTTCAAAATCTTCGACTGATTAAAATTATTGGAAAGAAAGAGTTTGCTTAATTAGTAGAGGATTGATAAGTTGTTATAACAAAAAGTATGAAAACTAAGATATTATAATAGTTAAAATGAGCTAAAAACTCGGCGTAAAGCTTAACTTGAATACCTGAAGTTCTGAAATCAAATCTTCCTCGGTGCTTGTTTCCCCTTTCGCATAATAATTTTGTGTTCCAGCTCTTCAATGATTCTTACAAGCCATTTCATATTTCCAGTTGAAATCATGAAATATACTATGGATAATCCGATACATAGTCCACTTCCATAATCCATAAGAGCAGCTTTAAAAAATTCAATGAGAAATTCATAATTGCTTTCTTGATCATCTAACACAGATAAAGTATAATTTATCTCTGACACCCGATCTTTGCCACAACCTTACGAAAGTGGGAATCCATGTAACCCATTATTACCTTCATATGAGTTTTTCTCAAAGGTATCAAGTTGATTTCCTTGAGGAATGCATCCTATGAGATGATTGTGGGAGAGATTTAAGAATGCAAGAGACGTAAGAGAAGCAAGTTGTTGTGATATCTCTCCTAAAAGCTTGTTAAATGAGAGGTCCAATGATTCGACCACAGATAAATTTTCAAGTGATGGTGGTATATGATCTTGCATTCCATTATGAGATAAATTTAACACGCGAAGTGCAACGAGATCTACCATAATACTTGGAATATGTCCTTCAAATCTGTTGCTTGAAAGATCAATAGCAGTGTAAACTGTCAAAATTCTAACAAGTTCAAGCTTTCGTCCCTTGGTTACAATTGTTACAGAATCTTGGTAATACCTATCTCCAAGATATCTTGGTTCCTTCAATGTTTGATCAATTGTCCTCATTGCTTTCAATTGCTGAAACAGACTCGTTGGTAAGTTTTCCGTGAAGGCATTGTGAGAGAGATCTATGATTCGAAGCTCAGAAAAGTTTTCAATCCTTGAAGTTCTAATTGCCCCATGCAATTTATTTGATCTCAAGCTTAAAACTTTCAGGTTTGGAAGAGTTCCCAACCACATCGGGAATGTGTCAGTGAGGTAATTATCTCCTAAATCAAGAACTTGCAACTGTTTGCAATTAGCCAAAGATCGGGGAATTCTCCCCTCTAGTTCATTGCCACGCAAGTTGAAGCTTTTGAGTAAACTTCCAATGCTAAAAGTTGTTGGAAGAGTCCCGAAAAGATTGTTGTGGTGCATATCCAAAATGTGGAGGCCGCTGATATTACCCAAACATTGCGGAATTGCTCCCCTCAAATTGTTTCTTGCTAAAACTAGAGTTTGCAGTGATGTCAAATTGCAAATAGACAAAGGGATGACACTGGTAATTTTGTTTCCATCCATTCTTAGTACTGTGAGATTTTCACATTTCCACCAGTCAGGTGAAAGTTCACCTGAAAAGTGGTTGTCACTAAGAGAAAGGATAAGAAGATTCGGGTGCACTCCAAATGCCTCTGCAAGATTACCCTATAATTTGTTCCCGTCAAGCCTAATTCTTTTTAACTCTCTGCAATTCTTCAGGCAATCTGGTAATTTCCCACTGAATTTGTTCTCATTTATTGTCAACTCCTCAAGAGCAAAATGGCTACATAATCCAGGAGGTAGTTCACCAGTGAAGCTGTTATTTGAAAAGCTGACAGTGGACAATTGAGGACTGTTCTTTCCAAAGTCCTTTGGGACACTGCCTGAGATATTATTGTTATATACAAAAAAAAGCATCAGACTACTGAGGTCAGAAATGCTGTCCGGCAGCTCTCCACTAAGGCTGTTGTTGTTGATGTCGAGGGTTTGAAGAGATGTCAAGTTGCCAATCTCAGGAGGAATGATTCCACTGAGATTGTTCTGGAAAAGATGCAACATTGTTAGATTGGTCAGGTTTCCAATGGTTGGAGGTATTGTGCCTGAAAGCTGGTTGTCAAAGACATCTAGCTGCAACAAGTTTTGCAAGTTTCCAATCAGATAGGGAATGGAACCAGTGAAATTGTTATGAAAGAGGTAAAGAAATTTGAGGCTTTTCAACTGACTAATTTCAGATGGAATCTTTCCTTGAAATGAATTGTTGAAAAGTACAAAAACTTCAAGACTGGTGATCGAACCAATTTCATCAGGAATTAATCCAGAAAACATGTTGGTGCCAAGCTGAAGTTCTTTTAACTTGGACAACTTGGAAAAATTTGGTGACAATGAACCTTGAAAAGAATTATATGAGAGATTGAGGTACTCAAGCATATTCTGCATTTTAGACCAATCAGGATTTTCTAAGTAATTTTATCCAAGATCCAAGTGCCATACCTTCTGAAGATTGCTAATTTGATAGGGAATAACACCAACGATATTGTTGTTATAAAAACTGAGATGTTCAAGTTGTGTTAACTTTCCAATCTCTTTTGGTATGACACCAACCAAGAAATTGTTGCTCAGGTCCAAGAAAGTGAGCATAGAGGCATTGCCAATATTCGATGGTATCGATCCACTGAAGTTGTTGCTATTGAGATTAAAACTCATGAGACTCGGAAACAAAGTGAAGTCAAGCTGATCAAGAGAGCCTGAGAGGCCTGCACCAGAAAGATTAATCTCGGAAATTGCTCCGCCAGGATTGCAGACAATAGATGTCCAATTGCAGAAGTTCCGAGATTGGAAATGGACCATGAATCCAAGAAAGAAGTAGTAGAAGATAAGTTAATCTTCCATTTGACAAGACCTTCAGCTTCAGTTCTTGTTGATGATGTGATTCTTAATGAAACTGAAAAAAGAAGTATCAAATGTAGAAGGAAGGTACTATGAGAAGTTGTCATGTCTAATACTTAGTTTCAAGAATAATACAAACATTTTTGAGCATACACGCTTTTCTTTGAATTTTCAAGTCCTTACACAGAGTCTTGCCGTTGAAATTTTGATTGAAAGCTAATTAACGCACAAATCCCTTTCACTATAGAGGGAAAAGTCAAGCAACTACAACTGCGTTCTTACCAAATTAGTAATCAATTCAAAAGTTTAGACTATGTTGTTATTCTCAAGTCAATGCACACGTCTTGGGAGGGAATGTCAAATTTGGTTCTATTTGTCTAAGAAGGTATATCTTTTTGTTTTTGCTCTTTTATTGTCCAAACACATCTAAACTATTATTTTTTTTTAACAAAACAAAACAATAAACACAAAATAGATTCCTCAAACCACTGTATCCAAAACCAAATCCAAGCCATTATTTCAGTTGAAATAAATACTCCTCAGTCCTCAAACTAGCTTGTTTTCAAACTTCAAATTGTCCATATAAAATAAATACTTATTTGACAGTCTTTATCAGAGTGAAATGAGTTTAAATGAAGCAATATAATTTATGAAGATTTATATAACTGATTCCAACTTATTCAGGATTAAGACATAATAATAATAATAATTATTATTATATGCTCTCTAATAAAGCAAGTATATTACAAACTTTGCTAACACAAATGTAAACGCAGATGAGATGTGCGTTATAAAATAAAGATTAAAAGGGATCATAGGAATATCCAAATCCATTACGCCAACGTCTTCTTATCCTTGACATCTGAAATTTGGATAACATAAGATAGTGAGTCAAACACTTATAACTTACTTTTCAAGTACTAGCCAAATCAATAAGTTGTTATAACATAAAGTATGAAAACTAAGATATTAATAGATACAATAAAACTAAGATATTTTTCCTTCCAAGAAATCACACATCCTTTCCTTCCACTGTCCATAGTATTTCTTTTTGAACAGTGGTGACCTAACGGCTGATTGTTCTTCTTAAGCATCTGGTGGTGCAGCCAATGTAGATCCTTTCAAGGTGTTAGCCTCTTATGAAAGAATCTGCTATGATACCAATTGTTACTTTAGACTACACTTAGATACAAGAAGGGGGGTTGAATTGTGTCTTGCCCGATTTTCGCGTTTTCAAAGAACCTGGTTCTTTGAACTAGTTCAACACACTCAAACAAGAATAATTGTAGAAAAGTAATCAACACAGAGATTTTTACGGGGAAAACTTCCTTGCTCAAGGGAGTAAAAAACCACGACCGACCCAATAGGATTTTCTTCAAATCTCCACTGACTTCAAAGAGCAGTTTTTAGGTTACAACTCAATAACCAAGGGGACTAATGTTGCGACCAAACACACTCACGCAAGTATACGCGGTCGTCAAGTAATAAAGTGACTAAAAGTCGGATATCGAACCCACGAGGACTTATAATTAACTATTAACTAAATTAGACTATCCTTATTATCTAAACAAGAATTAAATCTAAAAATATTTTATTCCAACTAATTAAATAAGAAAAATATAAATAATAAACTTTGAACAGAGAAAGAGCCGATTTTTTTGATATCAATGTAATGAAAACGATCTAGGGTTATGGGCTATCTAACAATCCTATTGTATTCTTCAATTGAATTGACCGACTAATTTATCTAGCTTATTGGTTGACAGGGTTAATGCTCATAAGAATCTGTCGAGTTCTTACTCGCCTATTCAAGCTAACCTAACGCCTATATGTCTATGGAGTTAGAATCAACAAGAACGCATTTATAATTCCTGTAAATCAACCAAGCAAGGCAATTAGGTATATATCTATCCTAACTACGAATCCGTTCCCCGATGCCCGAGTTCAAGAACTTGCCCTACTCAATCCTATATGCAATATAGAATTCCCACTTTCGAGTTCAATTCTAGATTCGTAGATAATATTCAATTGGTGACCAAGCAATTAAATAATTAAGTGCAAGATTGAATAAATAAACTAATATGATCAAGAAGTCAAAATCAATATCCGAATAACAATAGTCATGAAAGAACCACAACCCTAGAACGTGAAGTTTAGCTCCACATAGACATGGTAGCCAAACAAATCATACAAAGAAACATAAAAATTACTCAGTTTGGTAGGAGAAAGATGAAACTTGATGAATTCCGGCCTCCACAGCTTTTTCGTGGCTTTTTCCCTCTTCCCAATATGTTCGATCCCCTAAAGGAGGCGTTTTTGGCTTATATATTGCGTACAAAAGTCGTGGGCCAAAGCTCTCCTATTCCTAGTCCAAATCGGATTCAGGGATTGATGCTAAGGTGGATGCGACGCATCCACCTTGTCCTCCATTTCAATTTTTCTTCTGCGAAGGTGGATGCGACGCATCCACCTTGTCCTCTATTTCTCAGCTTGCATGCGATGGTGGACGCGACGCATCCAGCTTCACTTCTACTTCCCAGTTTCGCACGCGATGGCGGACGCTATGGCCCAACTTCACTGCTAAGGTTGCATGCAGGATGATGTTTTCCTAGGTTGGATGCGACGCATCCAACCCTTCTTCCTCTGGCTAAACCACCTTTTCTTCATATTTTGCACTCCGAACACCTTAAATCGTCACACATAACTTAATTAGTCATCAAACCAATAATTACACCATGTTGGGTGTTTTAAAGATTGAATAACATCAAAAAGTGGTTAAAACATGGGCAAAGTAATATCAACACATATCGAAATATGCCAAACATCACTACCCCACACTTAAACCTTTGTTCGTCCTCGAACAAACCATCCTATAGTAGACGAAACAAAATTGAGCTCTTATCATTCAAAGCACACTGCACCTCTGACCGTGGTTATTTGCAACCATTAGGCTCTAGGCTATGCATCACATACCCTTCGCTTTACTTAAGCCATTCTTTTAAAAATATTCGAACAAAGATAACATGCTCACAACAATCCTAACCTCAAAAACCGACTCAATGTCACATTGCACTCATGGCTTGAACACCCAACATCATAGAGAAGTCTAATAACGTTACCTATCCCTTGTGAAACCATGTGCCCTCACAACAAGAACAAAAGAGCGAGTAGAATCAATCCACACATTCGAATCTCATGCTCACAAAGAAAATCGCTCACTCTCACAAAAGAAGTCACATGCATGTAGTTGGTACCATATGCTTGCCCTTAATGTAAATCTCTACTAATGTAAGCTCGCTCGATCTAAAATCAATTAGGACTTTTTCATGGTTGTAATGTGGGCTAAGGGAAAGGTAGGATATATTTTAGGAATAGTGACTCACCCTTCTAAGCACTTTAATACATCACAAAATTACTTTAAGCGCAAATTCTTCAACACCACTTCAATTTCACAAACAATATCACCCCCAAAACAGTCCCTTTTTCTTTAAGCACTACTTTAATTCATACCCACTAGCAAGAACAAGATAACAATTTATTCATTTATATTTTTCTTTCTTTTTTTTTTCCAGATTTTTCTCTTCTTTTTTTTTTTTTTTTTTTTAAATAAATAAATTACTAGATAAACTGATAATTACTCCATATAGATGAATTTACTGCTATTTTATGCCATTAATCCAGTGAATATATTAGTACATTCATCCATACATCAAACATAAATCACCCCCACCCCACACTTAGGACTGTGCGTTGTCCCCAACGCACACAAACAAGGTAAAGTAGGGTGAGAAGAACTCCCTCAAGTCAAGGTGGAGGGCTCATCCGCAGTCTGTGGAGGAGCATCTGCATCCATAGCATTCCTATCATCAACAACTGGTGCGGATTCTGTATCAGGTGTTACAGCGACCTCAATAGGCCTGTTGAGTGGAGCCTCGGTGACTATGGGAGGAACAGGAGTGGATGGTCCGGCAGTGGATGATGCAATCAGCTGGGATATGTCTGTACCTGCACATTGAACCAGAGCTCTGAGGAGTAATGAGATCTCCTTCATCATCGTGGCCTGCTCGGTCTGAACTCGGCTTAGATCTGCACGAGTCTGTCTCAACTCATCCCTGGTGGCACTCAACTCGACACGAGTTGCTATCAGCTCAGCCCTGTTCTCTTGCATATCTGCTTGCATATGTTCAAATAATTGTTGGATGGTGAGCTTAGAAGACCTTCCCTTGTTCGGCTCTAGAACATGAGTGACATCATATGGTCCTGGAGCTTTAGCCTCAATGTCGTCATTCTCCTTGTCCCATAGTACTCCCCTCTCTGTTAAAAAAGCCGTTAGGGTATTAGCAAAGAACAGCCTCCACTTGTAATTCATCCTGGTTCGCTGCATTTGATCATGCATGATGGCTCCGAAGTTGAGTGGTATCCCCTCTAATAAAGCATATAATACGAGTGCGCGGTAACGAGGGACATCAGTTTTATGTTGGCATGGCAGCAGTCGGTTACAAATGAAATTTAGAGCCACACGTGCTAACGCACTCATGAATTCCTTTGCTATAGAGTGGTACTCCATACTCCCATGCTTCCATTCTGCATCCTTCCTGGTAGGGCATAGGACAGACTTAATGTGTGTATAATCTGGTGTTTTGCATATGGCGTCAAACCTGTCTGTGAGTGTGTGTGGCACCCTTAAGAAGTTATTCAGAGCTTCAGCTGACACATTAATATCTACCCCTCTTACTCGCACAATGTTTTCCCTTGCGTGACGCCAATTGGCGTAGAGCTCTCTAACAATGGTGAGGTTGGCTTTGCCATGGCCTTTCAGAATGGGTCCCCATTTTTGCACCTCTCGAATTGACTGGAGAAACTCTGAGTACTTTGTCTTAAGTGGTCCGATGTTTATCGGCTTTTCCGGAATGTACTTCTTTGAAACCAATATCTTCTTATAGGCTCGGAATGCTTTCTCATTAACAAAGTATTTCTCCCAATCAACTCGGTCTATGGGTTCACCCTCGTCTTCATCACTCATGTTGATCTGTAGGTGGTCATTGTCCGAATCGGAATCGGATTCAGATTCTGTAGTAATCTTCTCCTTCCCTTTATCAGTTGGAGCACTCATTCTCGAAGCTTTTCTTTGGTATGTCACAGGCTCTCGTATCTCTATTCCTTTGCTTGGTGTAATACCCTTCTTCACTGTCCTCCTGACCAATGTTTCCTCCTCCTCTTGCTCTGAATCATCACTTAACTGCCTAGGCAGCAGTTCCATTTCCTTCTCCGTCCGCTTCCTTTTTTTCTGTGGATTTGGACCGCCCGCTGCCCTTCCGGTAGGCTTTTTGGGCGGTTGCTTGTTACCATCTTCGTCTTGTTGCTTGGATGGTTTACTCGCTGCTGTCATTTTACGAATCTAAGTACCTGCAATGCAAAGAATTCAACAATTAGCAGATGAAACAGCGAAGTTCAGCTTGAAAGCAATTGCAACAGCTTGCAGACTTCAATTTATTCGTAAAGTCATGCCATTCACTCTTCATGGAATTGTAGCTCATGACTTTCAGCAAGTATGTGATAACTCTCTTCAAAAATTCAATTTCACATAGCCCCTCACTCGACCCCACACTTATTCTCAAGCATACACCAATGTTGCTCGGTTACTCAGACTTCACCGACGCCTAAATTTTCCTCAGGGACAATTCGTCGAACATGTGGTATGCAACAAGTGTGCCTAGTTCATTCTATCAGTTGAGCAATGCAACTACCCTCCCAAAATTGGACGAGATGAAGGGAATTATAGTTTATCATCTCGCAACCATTACAACTACCAAGAACGACAGCCCTAAAAACCTTGAAATTGCAAAACCTACTTGTTGCTACCATTGAAGGAGGGAGGAGAGATGAATTAGGAGAGAAGCCAACGGAAGAACGAAAAGGATGATGCGTACCTGTCGCGTTTGAGCTTATCGCGTTACAATTTTGATGAGAGAATTCTGTTCTGCGTTCGTAGGCTTCGCAAAAAAAAAAACGAGTGGATGCGTCGCAAGAAACGTTTTTTTTCGAATAGGTTATCTTAAGATGTGTTAAAGTATATATTACTTACCTGTGCGTGCGAGCTTTGACGCGACGCATCCCCTTGTCTTCCTTCAAAAATTTTCGGACGCGATACGGGCGCGATAGGCAGACTTCACTGCCGTGCGAGCTTTTACTTTTTTTTTTTTTTTTTTTGCTGAGGGGGACGCGACGCATCCGCCTCGTTTTCTTGAATAAAATCTATGTCCTACGAAAAGAAAGAAAAAACAACAAAAAAAAAAAAAAAAACTAACTAACTTGGGTGGCCTCCCAAGAAGCGCCTGATTTAACGTCGCGGCACGACGCAACATGTTCTTCATGCCTCCACTAAATCCATTGTGGTCTTGTGACGTGCAATGTCACCACCCCAATAGTGTTTTACTCTTTGGCCATTTACCAGGAATGTCGTATTGGACCCCTTATCACACAATTCTATCGCACCATGAGGTTTCACACTAACCACTTCAAACGGACCCGACCATCGAGATTTAAGCTTTCCTGGAAAAAGCTTTAGCCTTGAATTAAACAGTAGAATTTCTTGACCTGGTTCAAACTCACGATGTTGGATATGCTTATCATGCCATCTTTTGGTCTTCTCTTTATACAATTTGGCATTTTCATACGCATGCAATCGAAACTCATCAAGCTCGTTGAGTTGTAGCAATCTCTTCTCACCGGCCAAGTCCATCTCCATATTTAGCTTTTTAATCGCCCAATATGCTTTGTGTTCAAGCTCGACGGGCAGATGGCAGGCCTTCCCATAAACCAACCTGTACGGAGAAGTGCCTATTGGGGTCTTGTACGCAGTGCGATATGCCCATAATGCGTCATCCAGCTTCCCGGCCCAGTCCTTTCTATTCATACTTACTGTCTTTTCCAAAATCTGCTTGACCTCTCTGTTGGAAACTTCTACTTGACCACTCGTTTGGGGATGATAGGCAGTGGAAACTTTGTGTTTGACTCCGTATTTTGCAAGAATATTATTCAGCAGTTTGTTACAAAAGTGAGTTCCCCTGTCGCTTATCAACACTCTTGGGGTCCCAAAACGTGTGAAGATGTGCTTCTTTACAAAGCCTACCACAACCTTTGCGTCGTTAGTAGGAAGAGCTATGGCCTCTACCCACTTAGAAACATAGTCGACCGCCACCAAGATGTATCTGTGTCCGTTAGAATATGGGAATGGTCCCATAAAATCAATCCCCCAAACATCAAAAAGTTCTACCACCAGTATATTTTGCAAGGGCATCTCGTGCTTCCTCGTGATAGTTCCAGTTCTTTGGCATCTATCACAATTTTTAACGAAGGCATGTGCATCCTTAAACAATTTTGGCCAATAAAAACCTGATTGTAGCACTTTTTGGGCGGTTCTATCCCCGCCGTGATGACCTCCATATGGTGACGCATGGCAGTCATGTAGTATAGCCTTCATCTCTTCCTCAGGAACACACCTTCTCACCAACTGATCTGCACACTGCCTATATAGGAATGGCTCATCCCACACGTAGAACCTTACATCATGTAAGAATCTTCTTCTATTGTCAGCTGTCCATTCTAGTGGCGTTACCCCACTTGCGATAAAATTCACATAATCTGCATACCATGGGGCTTCACCTGAGGTGATTGCTAATATTTGCTCATCCGGAAATGTTTCTTTAATTGACCCTCCTTCAGCTACATGGTTCCGGCTCTCTAATCTGGACAAATGATCGGCCACTTGATTTTCTGTCCCTTTTCGATCTCGGATCTCTAAGTCAAATTCTTGCAAGAGGAGGACCCAACGAATCAGCCTCGGCTTGGCGTCTTTCTTTTCAAATAGGTATCTGATAGCTGAATGATCCGTGTAGACGATGACTTTGGTTCCCACTAGATAGGATCTGAACTTGTCAAACGCCCACACCACTGCAAGCAACTCCTTTTCAGTCACTGTATAATTTATCTGAGCTGGATTCATGGTTTTGCTTGCATAATAAATGGAGTGAAAGATTTTATCCCTCCTTTGCCCCAACACTGCTCCAATTGCTATGTCACTTGCATCGCACATCAACTCAAATGGTTGTGCCCAATCGGGGCCAATGATAATTGGTGCAGTCACCAATCTTCCCTTCAGCTCCTCAAATGCTTTCAGACATGCATTATCAAACTTGAAGGTAACGTCTTTCTCTAGAAGCCTGCACAAAGGGGAAGAAATTTTCGAAAAATCTTTAATGAAACGACGATAAAAACCTGCATGACCCAAGAAACTGCGAATGCCTTTGATGGATGTCGGCGGGGGAAATTTTTCGATCGTCTCCACCTTTGCCTTATCCACCTGTAGACCATCTTTTGAAACCTTGTGGCCCAAAACTATACCTTCACGTACCATGAAATGGCACTTTTCCCAGTTTAGCACCAAGTTCGTCTCTTCACACCTAGCTAGCACTTTATCAAGGTTCATTAAACAACTATCAAAAGAACATCCAAACACAGAAAAATCGTCCATGAATACTTCTACATATCTTTCAACCATGTCAGTGAAAATAGCCATCATACACCTTTGAAAAGTCGCAGGTGCATTACAAAGACCGAAGGGCATTCTCTTGAACGCATACGTGCCATAAGGACATGTAAATGTAGTTTTCTCTTGGTCTTCTGGGGCTATAGCAATCTGATTATACCCTGAATAACCGTCCAGGAAACAGTAGTATTCCTGGCCAGCTAATCTATCAAGCATTTGGTCAATAAAAGGAAGGGGAAAATGGTCTTTCCGGGTGGCATTGTTCAGTTTTCTGTAATCTATGCAAATTCTCCATCCAGTTACAGTTCTTGTAGGAATTAAGTCATTATTTTCATTAACTACTACGGTTATCCCCCCTTTCTTCGGCACACATTGAACGGGGCTTACCCATTTACTATCAGAGATTGGAAATACAATACCTGCATCAAGCCACTTAATCACTTCTTTCCTTACCACTTCTTTCATGATTGGATTTAGTCGGCGTTGGTGTTCTACACTTGGCTTGTGTCCGTCCTCCATGAGGATTTTGTGCATGCAGAAAGCTGGACTAATGCCTTTAATGTCAGACATTGTCCACCCAATTGCTCGCTTGTGCTCACGTAGCACCCTTAATAGCTTTTCTTCCTGTAATTTAGACAAGTGAGCAGAAATAATAACAGGTAAAGTGTCAGAACTTCCCAAATAAGCATATTGAAGGTGAGGGGGTAGGGGTTTAAGTTCCAAATTTGGAGCTTTTTCAATTGACGGCTTTGGTGGAGGGCCACTTGGCCTATTCAGGGGCTCAAACGGGATTATTCCTTGCATGTAACCACATGATGTATCTAGGATTCCCTTCATCTCCTCAACCTCATCATCCATCTCCAAGCTATCAAACATCATGATTGCTTTTTCTAAACAGTCGCCTAGATATACACTCGTGTTAAGAAGTTTCTCATCCACCTCCACTACAGATATCATAGAGAGCTCCTCATAGTGGCGGGGGAGTTGGATTGCTTTGTAGACATTGAAGACTGCCTCCTCGTTGTCTACTCTCATAATCATTTTCCCTTCTCTCACTTTAATTATTGCATCGCCAGTAGCCAAGAGAGGTCGTCCCAATATGATTGGAACTTGTTCATCAGCCTCGAAGTCTAGAATAATGAAGTCAGCTGGGAAGATGAATTTTCCAATTTGCAGCAGCACATCTTCAATCACTCCTTCGGGGTAGGCTATGGACCTGTCAGCTAATTGCAACATCACAGTGGTTGGTCTCGGAGCTCCCAGACCTAATTGCTTAAACAAGGATAACGACATCAGATTTATGCTTGCACCCAAATCACACAGAGCACGTCCCACGTTAACATTACCGATTTGTACTGGAATGGTGAAGCTGCCAGGGTCCTTAAGCTTTTGGGGAAGCTTGTTTTGGACCCTTGATGTGCACTCCTCAGTAAGTGCAACCGTCTCGAACTCAGTCAATTTTCTCTTATGAGCCACTATGTCTTTTATGTACTTAGCGTACTTTGGAATTTCACGAAGTACATCCACTAATGGAATATTTAATTGAACCTGACTCAACATGGCGAGAAATTTGTTGAACATGTGATCGTCATTCCTTTTCTGCAATCTTTGGGGGAAAGGTGGTGGTGGCCTTGTAACCTCCATTCGCTCTGAACTTGCATCATCTTCCTTTGACTCTTGTGTTGCCTTAGGTGTCAACTCCCCCCAGGTATAGGTTTTTCTTTTATCTTCCTTGGCACTTCCTCTAGTTCCCTCCCGTTTCTAAGTGTAACTGCATTAATTTGAGGGTTCTTCTCTGTATCACTGGGAAGTGAGCCTGTAGGTCTAGTATTTTGGTTTGCTGCTAACTGCCCCATTTGCCTCTCAAGATTTCTGAAATCGGTCCTGAGCTGTTGATTGTCTAGTAACAACTTTTTCAGCAAGTCATTCGTACTTTCTTCCATTTGTTGGGGTGGCTTCTGAGGTTGAGTAAAATTCCCTTGAGGCCTATACTGATTCTGTTGACTTCCGCCCCATGAGAAGTTAGGATGATTCCTCCAGTTTGGGTTGTAAGTGTTCCCATATTGCGCATGTTGATTCATAGGACCTCTGTTTTGTTGCCCCACATAATATATAGATTCAGGATTCGTGGGGCACATGTCAATCATATGACTATCTCCGCATAGTTCGCAACAAATAGACATCTTCTGTACATGTTGCATTTGTTGTGTTGTCATTCTATTCATCTGATTTGCCAATTTTGCTATATCGGCTCTCATGGCGGAAAAGTCATCAAGCTCAATCAAACCGGCGGCCTTCTGTTTAATTCCCCTTCGTGAATCCCCCTCTCCTTGCCAATTATGGTCATTAGCAGTGAAATTATTTAGCAAGAGTTGTATTTCACTATACGGTCTTGCCATGCAACTACCCCCACAAGCTGAGTCAAGATTCATCTTTGATGCTTCATCTAACCCATCAACAAAAGTGTGACCCAATACCTCATCAGTTTGACAATGATGCGGGCAGTCTCTGAGTAGTTTCTTGTATCTTTCCCAAGCTTGACGAAGTGTCTCGCCATCCCGTTGTTGGAACCCAAGAATTTGGCTCCTCAACGACTTTGTCTTCTTAGTTGGGAAAAACTTGATTAGGAATTTCCTTGCTAGATCATCCCAAGTGTGGATAGAGTTCGCGGGCTCCTTTTGCAACCATTCTTTAGCTTCCCCCAACAGTGAAAAAGGGAATAGTGTCAGCCTGACATAGTCCTTAGAGACGTTCGGATAATTGTAAGTGTCCGTGATTTCCAAGAAGTTCTGAATATGCCTCTGCGGGTCCTCATGAGATAGACCCACATATTGTCCTGTGGACTGAATCAGCTGTACCATGTACTGTTTGAGTTCAAAATGCCCAGTGATATCAGGCTTCACAATAGCCTGAGTCATATTCGCAAGATTGGGCCTTGCGGCTTCAATTACCGGACGCTCTTCATTGCCTGCCATATCTATTGGCTGTGGTTGGACTGCGATGTCCAAATCTCTTTCTATTCTCGTTCTAGCTTCGTGTTCCCTTCTCACTCTATGTAGTGTTCGTTCGATTTCTGGATCAAGAGGAATGAGGTTGTTTGCACTTCTACTCCTCTGCATTCGAGAGAAAACCTTGCATTGACACAAACCAGGCAAACTGAAAATTAAAACTTGAAAACAAATATCTAATAAAAGCTTAACTTAGTCACGTAGCTAATTTCTAAGTCCCCGGCAACGGCGCCAAAAACTTGTTGCGACCAAACACACTCACGCAAGTATACGCGGTCGTCAAGTAATAAAGTGACTAAAAGTCGGATATCGAACCCACGAGGACTTATAATTAACTATTAACTAAATTAGACTATCCTTATTATCTAAACAAGAATTAAATCTAAAAATATTTTATTCCAACTAATTAAATAAGAAAAATATAAATAATAAACTTTGAACAGAGAAAGAGCCGATTTTTTTGATATCAATGTAATGAAAACGATCTAGGGTTATGGGCTATCTAACAATCCTATTGTATTCTTCAATTGAATTGACCGACTAATTTATCTAGCTTATTGGTTGACAGGGTTAATGCTCATAAGAATCTGTCGAGTTCTTACTCGCCTATTCAAGCTAACCTAACGCCTATATGTCTATGGAGTTAGAATCAACAAGAACGCATTTATAATTCCTGTAAATCAACCAAGCAAGGCAATTAGGTATATATCTATCCTAACTACGAATCCGTTCCCCGATGCCCGAGTTCAAGAACTTGCCCTACTCAATCCTATATGCAATATAGAATTCCTACTTTCGAGTTCAATTCTAGATTCGTAGATAATATTCAATTGGTGACCAAGCAATTAAATAATTAAGTGCAAGATTGAATAAATAAACTAATATGATAAATCAAGAAGTCAAAATCAATATCCGAATAACAATAGTCATGAAAGAACCACAACCCTAGAACGTGAAGTTTAGCTCCACATAGATATGGTAGCCAAACAAATCATACAAAGAAACATAAAAATTACTCAGTTTGGTAGGAGAAAGATGAAACTTGATGAATTCCGGCCTCCACAGCTTTTTCGTGGCTTTTTCCCTCTTCCCAATATGTTCGATCCCCTAAAGGAGGCGTTTTTGGCTTATATATTGCGTACAAAAGTCGTGGGCCAAAGCTCTCCTATTCCTAGTCCAAATCGGATTCAGGGATTGATGCTAAGGTGGATGCGACGCATCCACCTTGTCCTCTATTTCTCAGCTTGCATGCGATGGTGGACGCGACGCATCCAGCTTCACTTCTACTTCCCAGTTTCGCACGCGATGGCGGACGCTATGGCCCAACTTCACTGCTAAGGTTGCATGCAGGATGATGTTTTCCTAGGTTGGATGCGACGCATCCAACCCTTCTTCCTCTGGCTAAACCACCTTTTCTTCATATTTTGCACTCCGAACACCTTAAATCGTCACACATAACTTAATTACTCATCAAACCAATAATTACACCATGTTAGGTGTTTTAAAGATTGAATAACATCAAAAAGTGGTTAAAACATGGGCAAAGTAACATCAACACATATCGAAATATGCCAAACATCAACTAACTCTAGTATCCTAACCCCTACAATCAACCCAATTGTAGCAACCCCTTTCCAGACTAACTCTAGCCTAGAAAGCTAACTAAAAACAAAATCTCATTAATAACCTACTACAACACTTCTATGAAAGCAGATAGGTTACAAATTAGAACAAAAGACTCAACCTAACAACTGAAGAACTCGAGCAGCTTCATCCTCAAGAACCTGTTCTACAACTGATTGAGTTGGATCTTCAGAAGTACCTTATTGCTTTGCTTGTTATTTTCAGAAGTATTCTCACGATTTCTCTCAATAGTAGTAGTTTTGAATTGTGAAAAATAATCTTCTTTATAGGTGCAAGGTTGGCCAAAATTCTCCTTCAATTAATGCTCCAAAACCTAAAATATTTCGGTTAAGAAAATCATCTCCCGTTTAGGCTTAGTTTCCCTGTTTGACTCCAACTTGCATCCGTCTTGCTCCCCACGAGTATTTTCCAAATATGCATACTCCTTTTATTGCACAACGTCCTCCCAAACGCATATTACTTTTTGGACATGGACATGTTCTCCTAGAAATCCCTACTCGCATGGGAATGCTAGTCTTCCGTGTCTGACTTGCTGCCTTCAGCTAGCCTGCTGTAAACCTGGTTCATTTGATGTTCAATATACTCATCTTGTCACATCTTCACAACAGTAGTGCAACATGCTAGACTAGACCCTGAAAAGCTAGTTCTTATCGCAGTTTGTTAATCATGAAAATACAATATGTTCTTATCTCAACAAATTTTCCTTTTTTGATGATGACAAACCCATATGCGAATCAGTCAAGCAACTTGCTCCACTTTCATTAGCCTTCAACACAAGAACCAGTTTTATTTGCAACATGCTTCTTTAGTTTGTCCATGTTTGCACAAGTGTAAGGGACTCGCCTTCCATTCATCGCAACCCCGTAGATGGCTAGGCATAATTCATTTTAAACTTGGAAACAAATAACTCAAGAATATCTTCTATTATCAGCACAAAGACCTGGTTTATAAGCATACACACACCTCACTTCCCCCCTTTTGGAATCATTGAAAAAATAATATACCAGTAAGGTCAATGAGAGAATGCAGTAATGTAAAACTTATGTCCGTTGGGGCTACACTAACATGTACATATCATCAAGAGCGTACATGAGCAATCAAAAACATTCCATCCAGACACTTAGAATTAGCCAAAAGCAGGAAATTTTATAGATTGTCATTTGTTTAAACTATGTACCACATTTAGCCCAAACCAAAAGACGGTTGAACAAACCCATCAATCTGCGAACAACATCAAACCAAAAAAATAATAATTCAGACACTAGTCATAGAGGGGGTGTAGGACAAAGGATGTGCAACAAGTAAACTGGGAACCTAAGAGGACTGAGGACCATGTTCTTTGGTAGAAGAAAGTTCTCCTTGGATTAACCCTAGAAGCCTGTCAATTCTTACATAAGAGGCTTCTTGTTCTTTCTACTTCTCCTCTCTCAACCTCCTATTTTCCTCCTTCAGTTAGGCAATCTCTTCCTTTAGCTTCTTCTTTTCCTCATTGGCAACAACCAATTACTCAAGTAGGTTAGTAACTATGCTTTTGTTTTTGGTTCCAGGTTGTCGGGTAACACAATCACATTCCCTCATAGTCTTCTCATCAAACATGTCTTTCTTTGTACCCTTTTTAGGACCTCTGAGGGGCACCTTAAAATGTTCAAACACCCTGGTCAACAAAAACTCATATGGCAAAGCATGGGTACCCCATTCCTGATCAACAACCCTTGCCATGTTCTTCAACATTAGAGATGGGAGGTTGATTGGCCTATTTTGATCAAGAACCTCCATAACAGCCAAATCCAAATAGGTTGCCTCGTGTCTCCTTTCAGAACGAGGAAGTAAACACTTGTTCACAAACTCAAAGAGTAGTTTGTGATGGCTCCATCTCCCCCTTTTCTACTTTCCTAGCAGTCAACTTCTCCCTCTTCTAAGTGTACTTGTTGGTCAAGTACATGGCATCCTCCTTTTCCCCCAACTCAGGCCACTCACGCTTCACATAAGTGTCAAAACCCTTAACTAGCACATTAAGAATCTCACACAGTATCTTTGCATCAAGAAATAGGTTCACTCCCATAACTTCAGTACTCACTTGGTCATTCTACAACACTTTAAAATTCATGTAAAAATAAAATATTGCTTCACCATACATGATAGGTATTGGGCATAGGAACAAATAAGTGCAACCCTAGACCTCTAATTTCTCCAGCAGTTCCTTCATTCCAAACATAGTCACAACAAGGGGGGACCAATCACTCTTCTCTTCAACATAATCAACCCAACAAAGCACTCCTCTCTCCCTACAATGGCAATTCTTCTCTGAGTTTTTTTCCTTCATTTGAAACTGGTTCCTTTCACTTCAGCGTCAAAGACTGCAACTTTTATTTTCTTGGCAGATTTTTCTTTGGGAGTGGCTGTAGATAATTCAGCCTTCTTCATCCCCTTTCTTTGAAGAGAGACTTACTCCTCTTCTTCTTCTTCTTCTTCTTCTTCTTCTTCTTCTTCCACTGGTTACAAGTATTCTTCTCCCTAAATTACAGACCCAGAAGGCCAGACTGGTTTCTTTGCAACAACCTTCACTCTCTTAGGAACATATTTTTTTTCACAGCTTTCCTCTTCTCCTTCAGCTTGGAAAATGGCAATGAGATTCACCAAGGCCTCATCATCATTATATTATTTTCCAACTTTTGCTTCTCCTTCCTTTTCCTCTTCTTTGTCAGTATCAGTCCAATCAAGAGACTCAGATTTCTCAGGGTCATCGTTCAAAGAACCCTTTCTTGAACTTGACTTGTCTCTTGCTTAGTAACAACTTCTCTTACTACTACAAGTTCTTCCTCACCAGTAGAAGAACCTGGTTGTTATCCAGGGACTTCTGGTACTTCTACTCTAGCACCTACACTCTCCCCATATTCTCCTACAACTTCCTCTGGTATCTTCTTGCTTATGTCATCAATAATATTTTTATTCTCTTTTTCTATGCTCAACCCACTATCCACCACTATTTCATACTGTATTCTAACAGTAGATACTTCTGCATGTTCATCACAAACCTCTTCCACAAGATCAATTTTTTGCTTTTCCCTCAACTTGTGGCTCCTCTACAACTCATTTCTCACTATTAGACCCTTCACTTTATTCTCTGTCAGAGTAGTCAACTAACCCGATGAAGGATTTTGGGGCTTTTGGTAGAGAAGGCGGTTCTTGACTAGATTGGGCTTGGGTGTCTGTGGAAATAGGTGTAGCGGGGTTAGGGTTTGAACTTTCTATGGTAATTTTAGAAAGAATCTTGCTTGGTGAGTTTGCCATGTTAATGAAGTTTTATGATTTTGCAGGAAGACAAGGCTAGGGTTTTTAGATTTGTTTAGAAATAGGAGTTAGCTTTTACGAATTTGATCAGAATGAGGGGAATGAAAAGAGGAGAGGGATTTATAGGGAGCAATTTGATAGTTTGTTGGCTCTAATTTTTTTATCTTAATTGATACTAATCCGGCTCTTATTGGGAGAGAATGGGTAACCATCATATTTTTAAATTTTGAATGTGGTAGAAAGTGAATTAATTGGGCGGCAGAGACGTGTGCAGGTAGTTTAGGAAACTGGTCCTGATTGCACGCGGACTAGATCTAATCACGATTACCCTATGACTTGACGGTTTTGGAACCTGATCCACTATTGATTTTCTGGAATTACAGAGACTGATTTACAGAGTTAACAAAATGGGAGGGAAACTGGTTTAATGATGTGACAGTTTAACGATTAAGTACAACAATCAATTGGAAAGGGGGTACATACCTGGATGTCAAACAACCAGGTTTTTTGACTTATTTCCTCATTGTTGGTTGTGAAAACCTTTCTAGTCCAGACCTTTGTCATAAGATTACTCATCCATGCCCTAGAGTTCATGTCATGCGTGCATACCTGTTACAGTATAAGACCGAGTTAAACATTATTCAACACATTTACTCACTGAACATATTATTCAAACATAGCCAATCACTAAGGGAAGTCAAGGGTGTATTAATCAATTTTGATTAAACCAAGCTCCAAGCGGTTCCTTTCAAAGTGATATTTGCTCAAAGCTTTGGTGAGTATGTCAGCAATTGGATCTTCTATCTTGCAAAACTCTATAGTTATATGCCCCTTTTCAATATTGTCTCTCAAGAAGCGGTGCCTCACATCAATATATTTGGTTTTCTTGTAGTGGACCCAGTTCTTGGCTATATTCATTGCACTTGTATTATCACAAAATATGGGGACCTTTTCAATAATCACTCCATAATCTTTCAGTTATTGCTTGATCAATAACAATTGAGCACAACATGATGCAACAACTACATACTCAGCCTCAGCAGTTGATAAAGTCACAAATTTGCTTCTTCTTAGATGCCCATGAGATTAGTCATGATCCAAGAAAATGTGTCATTCTTGATGTGCTCTTCCTGTCCACCAAGTATCCATCATAGTCAGCATCTGTATGTCCAATCAATTCAAAGGAGTCTTCTATTGGATACCAAAGAACCAGGTCTTGAGTACCCTTGAGGTACCTCAACATTATTTTAAAGGCCTTCAAATGTGATTCTTTTGCACTAGACTGGAATCTTGCACATAACCATACACTATACACAATGTCAGGTCTACTTGTAGTCAAGTAGAGCAAGGAACCAATCATACCTCTGTACTTCGTTTCATCAACAGGTGTACCAGATTCATCCATATCCAGGCTGCTTGCGGTGGCAATACGAGTATCAATCGTTTTAGCATTGTCCATATCGAATCTTTTGAGTAGCTCCTTGATGTACTTTTGTTGGTGTATCATAGTTTCTTTTTTTGCCTGCTTGACTTGGAGTCCAAGAAAAAATTTAATTCTCCCATCATGCTCATTTCAAATTCACGTCTCATGAGTTCAATAAATCTATTGCAAAGAGATTCACTTGTGGCTTCAAAGATGATGTCATCAACATATATTTTCACTATCAACAGGTTCTTGCAACTATTTAACAGGAATAATATGTTATCAATTTTGCCTCGTGAGAACTCATTCTCTAGGAGAAATTTTGACAGTCTTTCATACCATGTCGTTGGAGTATGCTTTAACCCATATAGTGCCTTATCCAACTTGTAAACATAATCTGGAAACTCATGAATTTCAAATCCCGGGGGTTGTCAGACAAATACTTCTTCCTTCAAGTAACCATTTAGAAATGTACTCTTTACATCCATTTGATATAGCTCGAAACCCTTGTACGAAGCAAAAACAATGAGCATTCAAATTACCTCCATCCCGGCCATAGGAGCAAACATTTCATCGTAGTCGATTCCTTCTTATTGATTATAACCTTGTACAACCAGTCTAGCTTTATTTCTGGTAATATTTCTTTGATCATCCAACTTGTACTTGAACACCCACCCGATTCCAATAACTATTCTGGCTGGGAACCAGGTGCCAGACTTTATTTCTTTCAAACATGTTTAATTCTTCCTGCATGGCCACTATCCAGTTTGCATCTCCAAGAGCTTCTTTGATGTTCTTAGTCTCCACCATGGATATGTAAGCTGAGAAGCCAATCATGTTCCTGAATATTGATCTTGTCACCATTCCGGTGTCAACTGAAGTAAGCACATTTGTCAAAGGATGGGAGCTTTGATGAATCTATCCCTTGGCATGAAATCTTTGAATCTCAGTTTCCTTTATGTTCAGTAGGGGGTGAAAGTGCTGTATTTTCATCTTAATTTTCTTGGGTTGTTCCCCCTGTCTGTGATACCCCCTGAGCCGTTTTTGAAGTAGCTGGTTCTTGTTCTTATTCTGCAACAGCTTTTGGAACTTCATGGTTTATTTTCTCCTCATGATTCTCAGCTGGTCCAAACTCACCATCATCAACAACCTATGTATCTTTCTCAGCCAAAATGTTAGATTTATCAATGATTACCTGAATACTTTCTTCAACACATTTTGTTCTTTTATTATACTCTTTATAGGCTTTACTTTGTGATGAGTAACCCAGAAAGACACCCTAATCACTTTTAGCATCAAACTTTTCTAGAGCCTCTTATCCATTGTTGTATACAAAACACTTACTTCCAAAAGCTCTTAGGTGGGTTACATTTGGTTTTCTGCCTTTAAGTAACTCATAGGGGGTCTTCTCAATTATTGGCATGATCATGCATCTATTTATAATGTAGCATGTAACACCAACGATATTGTTGTTATAAAAACTGAGATGTTCAAGTTGTGTTAACTTTCCAATTTCTTTTGGTATGACATCCACCAAGAAATTATTGCCAATATTCGATGGCATCGATCCACTGAAGTTGTTGCTATTGAGATTAAAACTTATGAGAGTCGGAAACAAAGTGAAGTCAAGCTGATCAAGAGAGCCTGATAGGCCTGCACCAGAAAGATTAATCTCGGAAATTATTCTGACAAGATTGCAGACAGTAGATGTCCAATTGCAGAAGTTTCCGAGATTAGAAATGGACCATGAATCCAAGAAAGAAGTAGTAGAAGATAAGTTAATCTTCCATTTGACAAGAGCTTCAACTTAAGTTCTTGCTGATGATGTGATTCTTAATGAAACTGAAAAAAGAAGTATCAAATGTAGAAGGAAGGTACTATGAGAAGTTGTCATGTCTAATACTTGGTTTCAAGAATAATACAAATATTTTTGAGCATACACGCTTTTCTTTGAATTTTCAAGTTCTTACACAAAGTCTTGCCGTTGAAATTTTGATTGAAAGTTACTTAACACACAAATCCCTTTCACTTGGAATTTTCATCTTTCTTTGTAGTTTATTCACAAAAGTTATAAACATATTAAAGGTTTCATCTTTGGTCGCAATAAATATAGTCCATGTAAATCTAGAATAATCATCAACAATTATAAGCATATACCTCTGTCTTCCTCTACTCTGAACTCTTATTATTTTACATAAGTCCATGTTAAGTAGTTCCAAAGGTCGAGAGGTACTTACCACCCTTTTTTGATTTGAATGTGGATCTGACCTGCTTACCTTTAACACATGCATCACATACGTTATCTTCCTTTGAATTTTGACTTGGGCAACCCAAGGACTAGGTCTTTGGAAATTAGCTTGTTCAGCATAGAGAAGCTAACATACCCTAGTCTTTTGTGCCACAGAAAGGAACCAGTATCTAGTGCACTAAAACATGACAGTTCATCTCCAGGCGCATACATGATGTCAGATTTGTAAATATTTTTATGTCTTTTTTTAGAAGCAGGTTTCCAGTGTTTTTATTTGTCACCATATATCTTTTAGAAGTAAGTTAAACCGGGTTCTCTTTGTCATAAATCTGAGACACACTTAGAAAACTCTGCTTCAATCCTTTGATATAATACACATTATCTATAGAGAGTGGAGATTACCAACCTTATCTATGCCGATTATGTCCCTTTTTTCCATTTCCAAATTCCACACTCCCTCCTGGATAGGCACTTAGCGAGAGTAAATTGTTTCTATTTCCGGTCATGTGACAGGAGCAAGCACTGTCAACATACCACCAATTTTTACTTCCTCTCATCTTAGCCTGCAAAAATATTTCTTGGTTAGATTTAGGAACCCAGACTATCTTGGGTCCTTTCTTTGAGTAAATGAAAAAAATTCTTTTCTGTCCACCGTGGCAATTTATTAACTTTTTGTGAAGGACCAGGTTTCACTATTTTTTCTCTCTCAACATATGCAACATGTTTTAGGCATGCTTGGATTTTGGATGGGCATGTTTCCTTGAAGTCCATTATTTCCACAGTGAGTGCAGAGACGATTGTCAGAATGTCTACATACTTCCTATGTGAGTTGAAAGGAGTTTTAGCTTTAGTATATCCTAGACCATTTTTATTGTTATTGTGGTTTTCATGCATCTTGAATGATCTGGGAAGACCTGGTCTATTTCAAATTTTTTTCTAATTCAAAGCCAGCCTTATCAAGATTTTCTTGAAGTATCCTAACCTTTTCAGATTCAACTAGAAGTTTGTTATTGACCTATTTTAGTTCACTTTCCAGTTTCTCCTGAATGTCAGTGCCTGGCTCCTTACCTTTATTTGGTACATTCAACAATCTATTATTTTCAGCTTTTAAGGCAGGCTTTTCATCTTCTAACACAAGAATCTAGTCCTTGAGATGTACTACAATGACCTCAAGATTTTCTCTACTTATTTCTAGATCTTTGTGTTCAAGTTTAAGTGATGCATAGTCAATCATTAATTTCTCCTTTTCATCAGAATTATTTTGATATGCATCAATTAAGACAACTGGCAGAGAAATCAATTTATTTGTAGAGTCGGTGAGAATTTTGTCTTTAATCTCTTGAAAGCTTACCTCAGGTTCTTCTTCCTCATCAGCGTCAGAGTCTGAATTTGCCATTAATGCCAAGAGATCTTCTGATTCTAAGTCATTATGTTCTTTAGCCATTAATGACAGATCCTCATCTTCACTTCCATCATCTTCATCATCATCATCAGTTGAGGATGACTGCATGGCAGCCATGACTATTTTCACAATTTTGTCCATTGTCTTGTTTGTCATTCTTTGTCCTTGGAACCCGGTTTTTATTCTGTTGCTTTCACTTATTAGAATTGTTCTTTTGCCACTCAAGTTCTCACAGGGGATATTATTTGATGAAGTGGTCTTTCTTTCCGCACGTGTAGCAGCCATTATTATTATTATTATTATTATTATTATTATTATTATTATTATTATTATTATTATTATTATTATTATTATTGTTGTTGTTGTTGTTGTTGTTGTTGTTGTTGTTGTTGTTGTTGTTGTTCTTCTTCTTCTTCTTCTTCTCCACAGTCTTGGATTTTGATGAGATACCCTTCGTCAAGAAACTACCTTTCCTTATTGCTCTCTGGAAACGTCGAGTCAGCAATGCCATATTATCTTCTTCAGCATCCTGTTTATGGGTTGTCTTGAGAACCAGGTTCTTGGTTTTGCGAGGTTCAACAACTTGTTGATCCAGGCGATCCTGATTGAGCTTTAGCTCTTAGATCTCCAGATTTCCAGTCAGATCATCAGAAGTCATTGTATTCAGATTCCTTGCTTCAAAGACTGCATTTACTTTCATGTCCCATGATAAAGGCAATATGCTCAGAAATTTCCTTACAATCTTGTTTCGGGGAATAACTTCTCCCAGAGATATTAATTCATCGATAATGGTAGTTATCCTAGTATGAATCTCCAGGATAGTTTCCTCATTTTTTCATCTTGAACAATTTATATTACCTAGTTAGCATGTCAATCTTTGACTACTTCAGTTGATAGGTACTTTTAATGATACGATCACTCGTTTTGAGCTTTAGTGTCCTATTCAGTAGTTTGAGGTCTCGAGCGGCTTCATATTGTGTATTAAGACTTGCGTGTATGGTCAAATTTTTTTTGTATGGTTCAGGATTGATTTGGATGAGTGATTCTCATTTTAGAAGCTTAAGTAAGAAATATTAACCTAGGTTTGACTTTTGTGAAAGCGATCTCAGAATGGTATTTTTATGGCTTCGATAGGTCCGTATTGTGATTTTGAACTTGGGCATATGCCCGCAATTGAATTCGGATGTCACTAGGCTGATTTGGTTTGTTTGACCGAAAGTTGGCAATTTAAAGGTGTAGAATTTTGCTAAGTCAAACTGTTTGACCATAAGTTTACTTCATAGCTATCGTGATTGGATTTCTATTTTCGGACATAGAATATGTCCTTTTTGTTATTTGTAACTTTTCTGCAAAGTCTGACGATATTCCGAGTTGATTTGATAGGAATCAGACGTGCGATTGTGTTTTAGAAGTTCTTGAGTTTCATGTAAATTTCATGTGTTTTGGAGGTACGATTCATGGTTTCGGATGTTATTTTGATGGTGTGATCACACGAGCGAGTTCGTATTATATTTTTAGATTAGTGTTGATGTTTGGTGTGGAGCCTCGAGGGCTCGGGTGAGTTTTGGACGCGCTTCAGAGTATTTGGAAGAGTTCTAACTTGCTTGTTTTTTTGCACAAATGCTTCAGGTCTCACAAATTTGAGACTATGTTCACATTTGCTATACTGCATTTACGAGGTAGGACATCACATTTGTGATATATGGTAGGGGACTATTGGTTGCGCATTTGCGAACACATGGTTCGCTTTTGCGATGGGGGTTTGGGCTAGGTAGTGATCGCAATAGGCCGCGCTTGCGAAATGTTCAATCTTCACATTTGCAATGATACTGTCGCATTTGCGACGTTAGCAGGGTTGTTATGGATGTCGCTTTTGCGATCATTCTTCACATTTACCCTAGGTCGCATTTGCGACACTTGCGCTTGAACATAAGGGTTGAAAGTCGGGATTTAGGCCTCATTTTTCATATCTAAGAAACCTAGACTCAGTAAGAGGCGATTTAGAGAGGGTATTTTCATCTACAATCATTGAGTAAGTGATTTTGATTAATTTCTAACTATATCACATGATTATATAAGAGATTTAACATCAAAATTTTGAGAATCAAAGTGAAATTTTGGGAAATTTTCTTTACGTTTGGAAAAATGAAAATTTGGGATTTGAGAGTCGAAATGGACTCGAATTTTGAAACAAACACATATATGGGTTATGGGTAGCAAGAATCTACCTTTAGACTCGGGTTTGCCGGGCGGTCCCGGAGTTAACTTTTGGGAAATTGTACAAAGATCATAGCTTTAATTATTGGAATTAATTTATCTTGCATTACTTGATGTTATTAAGTCGATTTTGATTATATTCGAACCCAGAAGAGGTGAATTGTAAAGAAAATGCTACTTGAGAGTGTTGATTTGGCCTAGTTGAGGTAAGTATCTTGCCTAACTTTGTGTGAGGGAACTACCCCGTAGGGATTAGTTTGATTGTATTGTTTGAATTATGTGAAAGATGCGTACACAAGGCAACGAGTGTGTACACGGCCTTATATGTGAAAATTTGACCGGTTTAGACTCTTAGGTTTCTTATGTATATTAAATTGAAGTTACCCTATCATGTTATATCCTCCATTGTTAAATTTACTCTTATATTCTTTATTTGAAATTGTTGGTTCATGCTCTATCATTTATTGCCAAATATACCCATATATGCTTTAATTGGAGTTGTTGCCTTTTTTTATTGTCATGTTATCTCTTTCATAGTTGATTTATTTTTATTTGAAGTCATTGTTACATATTATCTCATCCGTAGTTGATTATTCTTATTTGAAGTCATTGTTAGATATTATCCCTTCCATAGTTGATTATTCTTATTTGAAGTCATTGTTATATGTTATCTCGTCCATTATTGATTTATTCTTATTTGAAGTCGTTGTTACATGTTATCTCGTCTAGTGTTGATTTATTCATATTTGAAGTCGATGTTACATGTTATCTCTCTTATTGTTGAACTACTCATACTTGAAGTCATTATTACTTGTTGTGTCTTTCATTGTTGAGCTTATTATTTTGTTTCATTGTATTGTTTGTAATTGTTATGTTGATTTACTTGTCGTACCCTTGTGTTATTGTTGTTTTTGTTGTACTCAGTGTTGTTGAGCCGTGGGCTATGTATGGTTGTGGTATTAAAATTGTTATTATGAAAACGTTATGGTATATGGGCACATGTAGTGGGGTTGTTATATTGTGTTGTTATATTTTTGACACATGTGTGATTGTTGAGAAGATTGTCGGGGTGTTTGCACGTGAGTTGTCCGTGCTATTATTATTATTATTTATATTTGCACGTGCGGCGTGATAAGGCGGGCTATATATGTTGGTCTTGCGCATGTGGCGAGACAAGGGTGGGATAACTATTATGCGCATGTGGCGAGGCAAGGCGGTCATTTACTTTATTGTTGCGCACGTGGAGAGACAAGGTGGGCTATGTTGGGGATGATTTGTGATGGCCTGGGGGCATTGCTATTGATGATATTTGTGTGGTGGTGTGACCTTCTTGCATGTGTCATGCATAATACGAGTTTTGTTGTGTTGTTTCCAATGTGCTACTCGGTGCCGCAAATTTTACCTGTTGACTTGAGTTGTGATAGTACACTTGCACAAGCATACACCATAACATGTCACCTATACCAGTCCAAGAATATAAATCTTGATGTTTATTGATCATGTTACATGTATTCTCGTATACATGCTTTTTGTGTGTAGATTGGGCTATTGGCACGTGAGTTGTCCGTGCAAATATGAGGTGTTGTTACTATTTGCACGTGAGTTGTCTATGTAGATATGAGGTAATAATGGTATTAGCACGTGCGTTGTCCGTGGAACACGTGAGTTATCCATGCGATTGTGATTGGTAATGTAGGTACGAGATGCCAAGTGATTATGATTCATGATTTGGGTCCCATGATTGTGATGATGAGGTGTGGCACCTCAGGGTGATTATTGTGTAAACCTTGTGTAAGAACGATTGAATATTCGGTTGTTACCTACTTTCCTTACTTAGGTTCACTGGTACTTTAACTGTATTCTGATTGCTTTACGACGTTAGTACCTGTTTACTCCTAGTTGCTTCTACTTTTCATTTGCTAGTGTTATATCGTTATTCTCTCCATGTTTAGATTTATATTGATATTCGTTCCTCCTTTGATTTATATTAATACTTGTGTAGGTTATTATGTCTAGTTTATGTCTCGACTGTACCTCATCATTACTCCACCGAGGTTAGTCTTGGTACTTATTGGGTACCTCTACTGTGTACTTATTCTACACTTCTACACTTCTTTTGTGTAGATCCAGGTATCTCGGAGCGTACCGGTCATTAGTTAGCTAATTGTGAGTTGCGGTGGAGACTTCAAGGTATACCTACCATTGCGTTCGCAGGCCTCAGAGTCACTTTCTGGAGTTTTACTTTGTTACCGTTTATTTCTACTCTAAACAATGATATATTTGATTTTCTTCATTACTCTTATAAAGGCTTATGACTTCATTCTACCGGTTCATGTTTAATGATTAATTGGTTTAAATTTGTTAATAACTCACTATGTGTTAGGCTTACCTAGTCCTATGGACTAGGCGCCATCATGACTCCTAATGAGGGATTTGGGTCGTGACAAGATGGTATCAAAGCTCTAGGTTCATAGGTACTACAAGTCATAAGCAAGTTTAGTAGAGTCTTGCGGATTGGTACGGAGACGTCTGTACTTATCTTCGAGAGGCTATGGCACTATTAGGAAACTTCATTTTTTTTCATTCCTATTATACAAGCTTATTGATTTTGTAGTTTGAGCCTTGTCATTCTATTCTCTCACAAATGGTGAGGATGTGAGCTGCAATTACTGATGATGCTGCCGTTAGAGCCGGTGTTGCTAGGGCTCGGGGCAGAGGCCGAGAAGGAGCACGTGATACTGCTAGAGCACTTGCTAGAGCAGCCGCTGAGGATCCACCAATAGCTCTAGTTGGGGGACAGGAACCGGAGGCGCCTGTTGCTACCCTTGGACTTCAGGAGATTTTAGCGCAGTTCCTGAGCATGTTTGGTGCATTGGCTCAGGCAAGATTGATTCCGATTTCACCAGCTACTTCACAGACCAGGGGTGGAGCTCAAAATTCCCCCACCCGTGCTCCAGAGCAGTGGTCTCACATTGGTAAGGTTCCGAGTGCTATGCCGGTACATCGTGTTATTCTTGTTCTGCCTAAGGTCAGGCCAAAGGCATATGAGGAGGAGCAGCTGAGACTGGAGAGGTTCAAGAAGTATTAGCCTCTTACTTACAGTGGCACATTTACTGAGGATGCGTAGGGTTTTCTGGACAAGTGTCACCGTATTCTCCGCACCATGGGCATTGTGGAGGTGAGAATAATTGCTTTTACTACATTTCAGTTTTTTGGAGCAACATATCGGTGGTGGCAGGCTTATCAGAAGGTAGGCCTGCAGATGCAACTCCACTCACCTTGACTCAGGTTTTAAAGATATTTTTGACGGAGTTTGTTCCTAGACCCTCCGGGATACATGGTATACAAAGTTCGAGAACTTGCGTTAGGGCACTATGATAGTGTTAGAGTACACTATCAGATTCAGTGAGTTGTCCCGTCACACACCTTCTTTGGTTTCTACAGTTAGAGAGAGACTCCGCAAATTTATCGAGGGGCTCAGTTATGGTCTTAGGTTCAGCATGGCTCGAGAGTTGGAGAAAAATACTCCATTTCAGCAGGTTGTAGAGATCACACGGAGGCTGGAGGGTATGCGGGGGCCAAGTGAGGGAGGACATGGAGTCTAAGAGGCCTAGTGGACCAAAATGATCTACTGATCCCTATTTTGGAGGTAGGTGCGTCATGGTAGAGGTTTTATGGGTCAACCAGTTCAGTTTGCACTTCAGGCTTCACGGGATGCTTCATATATCCATGGGTCCTAGAGTACACATTCCGGATAGCTTCCACAGCCACGTCAGCGGAGAGCCTGCTTTGAGTGTGGGTATACCAGCCACATGGTGAGAGATTGTCCTAGACTCCAGAAGGATGTGTCACAATAGGGTATTCAGGCTATGAATTCTGCTCCACTTGATGGTATACCTGCACCACCAGCTAGGGGTGGAGGTCAGACATGTAGAGGTCATCCTAGAAGGGGAGACTAGACCCATTATTATGCTTTTCCTGGTTGGACTAAGGCTGCTGCACCAGATGATGTCATTACAGGTATGATTTTAGTTGGTTATAGAGATGCATTAGTGTTATTTCGATCTGGTCCCCTTTATTGTTAAGATTTATCCTACCTTGCTTCATATTTGGTTATGTTTTGTGATTATCGTACTTTGTTCATGTGTTCACGCCAGTTGGGGGATTTTATTGTGATAGCCCGTGTCTATCATTCTGATTTGGTCTCTATTGTGGGTCATGAGGCTTGGGTGGACTTTATGTTAGTTAAATACGGTAGGTTTTGATGTGACTTCTAGATGGTTTGGTCTAACTTGAGGTTTGGGTGCTCTACATGTGTGGGAAGTCTGTTACGCGTTGTGATTTTGGTTCTACAGGATCTAGTTAGTAGATTTTTTTAGTTGTTGGGATGTTTATCTTACTTGTGATTCCGAGTGGGGGATATGAACCTAGTGTTCTGTGTGGGTAGGTGTATTTGTACCGGGCTTTGTGCCGCGATGAGGTTATGTTAGGGTAAGATTCATTGTGGTTGGAGTGTGTGTCTTGCTTTTTCCGTATGGATTGGATCCCTAGTATAATACCGATGGGGAGTTCTACCAGTTGGACTTGTTTGATAGTTCTCTCACATGTTTTTCTTTCCATGTTCAGTCATATTTGAGTTGTGGTTGTTGGGTTTGAATTGCGATGTATGTGCCCAGGTGGCGTATTAGTGTGGCTTATTGTCAGGTAGTTATGAGTTTCATATGTTTCTTGCATCATTGTTGGTGTTGTGAAGGTCTGGAACAAGGTTCCAGTCGATATAAGGTTATTTGCAGGTACTAGACTTGGTAACGAGTATATGTTGCGGTCAGAGTTGTTGCTACGGGCATATGAGGTAGTGTGTTATGTCGTGTGGTTGTATCTTGTGGATGTATGCATGAGCTGTTACAACTATTTGAGGATTATACAGAGTGTTTATGTGAGAATCGGGTCCTTGATAGGTGTTTAAATTTGGTTCTAAGGCTTATCGACATGAGTGGAAGGAATAATCTTCGGTTGAGATGATGTTGGCGGGATTATGTGGTTTGGGGTGAAGTGGGATCATCCGTGTGTATGTGTCTGATGAGTTTATAGAGTGATTGATGGCTGGGGAAAGACTCTCGGCACATTCGAGGACGAACGATTGTTTAAGAGGGGAAGAATGTAACGACCCGACTAGTCGTTTTGAGTTTTAGTGTCCTGTTTAGTGGTTCAAGGTCTGGAGTGGATTTATATTGTGTATTACGACTTGCGTGTATGGTCAGATTCGATTTTCGGATGTTTTGAGATTGATTTTAGGAGCTTAAGCTGGAAATATTGACCGAGGTTTGACTTTTGTGAAAACGACCCTGAAATGGTAATTTTATTGCTCCGATAGATCTGTATCGTGATTTTGGACTTGGGCGTATGCCCGGAATTGAATTCGGAGGTCCCTAGATTGATTTGGTTTGTTTGGCCGAAAGTTGGCAATTTAAAGGTTTAGAATTTTGCTTAGTTTGACCATAAGTTGACTTCATAGCTATCGTGATTGGATTTCTGTTTCGGGACTTGGAATATGTTCGTTTTATTATTTGGAACTTGTTTGCAAAGTTTGGCGTCATTCCGAGTTGATTTAATAGGAATCGGACGCACGGTTGTGTTTTAGAAGTTCTTGAGTTTCATGTAAATTTCATGTGTTTTGGAGGTTTGATGCATAGTTTCTAATGTTATTTTGATTGTTTGATGACTCAAGCGATCGTGTTATATTTTTAGACTTGTGTTGATATTTGGTGTGGAGCGCCGAGGTCTCGGGTGAGTTTCAGGCGCACTTCGGAGTGTTTGGAAGAGTTCTAGCTTGCTGATTGTTTTTGCACATATGCTTCAGGTCTCGCAAATGCGAGATTATATTCGCATTTTGCGAGGTGGGACATCGCATTTGCGATATATGTTGGGGACTGTTGGGTTCACATTTTCGAACACATGGTTCGCTTTTGAGATGGGGATCTGGGCTAGGTAGTGATCGCAATTGCGATTAATGAATTGCTTTTGCGAAATGTTCAGTCTTTAGGCCTCAATTTTTTAATCTAAGAACTCTAGACTCGGTAGGAGGCGATTTGGGGAGGGGATTTTTATCTATAATCATTGGGTAAGTGATTTTGATCAATTTCTAACTATATTACATGATTATATGTGACATTTAACATCAAAAGTTTGAGAATCAAGTGAAATTTTGGGAAATTTTATCTATGTTTTAAAAAATAAAAATTT
Source organism: Nicotiana tabacum (assembly GCF_000715075.1). Classification (NCBI taxonomy): domain Eukaryota; kingdom Viridiplantae; phylum Streptophyta; class Magnoliopsida; order Solanales; family Solanaceae; genus Nicotiana; species Nicotiana tabacum. Next base: position 89,839,478 of record NC_134092.1, on the reverse strand, counting down.
GGGATTTGAGGGTCGAAATGGACTCGAATTTTGAAATAAAATACAGATATGGATTCGTGGAGTTATGGGTAGTGGGAATCTATCCTTGGACCCGGGTTTGACCGGGCGGGCCCGGGGTTGAGTATTGTTAAATTTTGTGGAATTGTACAAAGACCATAGCTTTACTTATTGAAATTGATTTCTCTTGCATTATTTGATGTTATTAAGTCGATTTTGGTTAGAATTGAAGTGAGCGGAGGTGAATTGTAAAGGAAAAGCTACTTGTGAGTGTTGATTTGTCCTAGTTGAGGTAAGTATCTTGCCTAACTTTGTGTGAGAGAACTATCCTGTAAGGATTGGTTTGATTCAATTATTTGAATTACGTGAAATACGCGTACACGAGGTGACAAGTGTGTACACGGCCTTATATATGGAATTTTAACCGGTTTAGATTCTTAGGGTTCTTATGTACATTAAATTGAAGTTGCCCTATCAATATCCTCCATTGTTAAATTTACTCATATATGCTTTATTTGAAGTTGTTGGTTCAAGTTCTATCTTTTATTGCCAAATATACCCATATATGCTTAAATTGGAGTTGTTGCCTCTTTTATTGTCATGTTATCTCTTTTATAGTTGATTTATTCTTATTTGAAGTTATTGTTACATGTTATCTCATCCATAGTTGATTATTCTTATTTGAAGTCATTGTTACATGTTATCTCTTCCATAGTTGATTATTCTTATTTGAGGTCATTGTTACATGTTATCTCGTCCATTATTAATTTATTCTTATTTGAAGTCATTGTTACATGTTATCTCGTCCATTATTGATTTATTCGTATTTGAAGTCGATGTTACATGTTATCTCTTTTATTTACTTGAAGTCATTATTACTTGTTCTGTCTTTCATTGTTGAGCTTATTCTTCCACTTCATTGTATTGTTGTAATTCTTGTGTTGATTTACTTGTTGTACCCTTGTGTTATTGTTGTTCTTGTTGTACTCAGTGTGGTTGAGCCTTGGGATATGTGTGGTTTTGGTATTGAAATTGTTGTTATGAAAATTTTATGGTATATGGGCATATGTGGTGCGGGTTGTTATATTGTGTTGTTATGTTTTTGGCACATGTGGAATTGTCGGGGGTGTTTGCACGTGAGTTGTCTGTGCAATTGTTATTATTGATATTTGCACATGCGGCGTGATAAGACGGGGTATATATGTTAGGCTTACGCATGTAGAGAGACAAGGTGGGATAACTATTATGCGCGTGTGGCGAGACAAAGCGGGCATTTACTTTATTGTTGCACACGTGGCAAGACAAGGTGGGCTATGTTGGAGAAAAATTGTGATGAGATGGGGGCATTATTATTGATGATATTTGTGTGGTGATGTGACCTTCTTGTATGTGTGTCACACATAATATGGGTTTTGTTATGTTATTTCTAATGTGCTACTCTGTGTCTCTGATTTTACCTGTTGACTTGAGTTGTGATAGTACACTTGCACAAGCATACACCATAACATGTCACCTATACCAGTCCAAGAATATGAATCTTGATGTTTATTGATTATGTTATATGTATTCTCATATACCTGCTTTCTCTGTGTGGATTGGGTTATTGGCACGTGAGTTGTCCGTGCGGATATGAAGTAATAAAAGTATTGGAACATGAGTTGTCCGTGCGATTATAATTGATAATGTGGGTACGAGATGCCAAGTGATTATGATTCGTGATTTGGGTCCCGTGATTGTGATTATGAGGTGTGGTACCTCGGGGTGATTATTGTGAAAACCTTGTGTAAGAACGGTTGATTATTCGGTTGTTACCTGCTTTACTTACATGGTTTCACTTGTACTTTAACTATGCTCTAATTACTTTACGACGTTAGTACCTGTTTACTCCTTGTTGCTATTTGTTGCTAGTGTTATATCATTATTCTTTCCATGATTAGCTTTATATTGATATTCGTTCCTCCGTTAGTTTTATATCAGTACTTGTATAGGTTATTATGTTTAGTAGGTGTCTCAACTGTACCTCATTAGTACTCCACCGAGGTTAGTCTTGATACTTATCGGGTACCGCTGTGGTGTACTCATACTACGCTTCTGGACATCTATAGTGCAGATCTAGGTACCTCAGAGTGTGCTGATCATTAGTTATTTAATTGTGAGTTGCGGCAGAGACTTCAAGGTATACCTGCGATTGCGTTCGCAGGCCTCAGAGTCACCTTCTGGAGGTTTACTTTGTTATTGTTTATTTCTATTCCAAACAGTGATGTATTTGATATTCTTTGATACTCTTATAAAGGCTTATGACTTCGTACTATCGGTTTTGGGATGTTGCATATCTATTTTTGGTTGATGGTTATGTATGGGAATTACCGGTTCATATTTAATGTAAATATGTTAATAACTCATTATGTGTTAGGCTTACCTAGTCTTAGGGACTAGGTACCATCACAATTTATAAGGAGGGATTTTGGATTGTTACACTTACCTAGTCCTAGGGACTAGGTGCCATCACGAATACTAAGGAGGGATTTTGGGTCGTGACAATACCTTCATGAGCACACTGCAGGGCATCCCATATAGATTTTGCATCTCTGCAGGTAGATACTCTATTATATTCATCAAGACCAATTTCACAGATCAAGATCTTCTTGTCTTTGACATTCTTTTGTACTCCTTTAACATCTTTCCCAAAGTATTTTTCTCTTGGCTTTGGTCTGGTGTGGAAACTTTGTCATCAAACAAAATTGGGATATTTGGTCCCTTCTCAACAATGTCACATAGTTCCAGGTCTTCTCCTTCCAAGAAATCACACATCCTTTCCTTCCACTATCCGTAGTATTTTTCATTGAACAGTGATTGCCTAACAGTTGATTATACTTCTTGAGCATCTGATGATGCAACCATTGTAGATTCTTTCAAGGTGTTAGCCTTTTACTTTAGACTACACTTAGACACAAGAAGGGGGGTGATTTGTGTTTTGCCTGATTTTTGCATTTTCAAAGAACCTGGTTCTTTGAACTAGTTCAGCAAACTTAAACAAGAATAATTGAGGAAAAGTAATCAACAAAAATATTTTTACGTGAAAAACCACCTTACTCAAGGAAGTAAAAAACCACGACCTACCCACTAGGATTTTCTTCAAATTTTTACTAACTTCAAAGAGTAGTTTTTAGGTTACAACTCAATAATCAAGGGGACTAACTCTAGTACCCTAACCCCTACAATCACCCCAAATGTAGCTAACCCTTTCCAGATTAACTCTAGCCTAGAAAGCTAACTAAAAACAAAGTCTCAATAATAAGCTACTATAACACTTACTATGAAAGCAAATAGGTTACAAATCAGAAAAAAATACTCAACCTAGCAACTAAAAAACTCGAGCAGCTTCATCTTCAAGAACCTGTTCTTTAGTTGATTGAGTTGGCTCTTCAGATGTATCTTATTGCTTTGCTTGCTATTATCAGAAGTATTATCACTATTTCTCACAATAACAGTAGTCTTGAATTGTGGAAAAGGATCTTCTTTTATAGATGCAAGGTCGGCCGAAATTCTCCTTTAGTTAATGCTCCGAAACCTAGAATATTTTGATTAAGGAAATCCTCTCCCGTTTAGGCTTGGTTTCCTTATTTGACACCAATTTTTATCCTTCTTGCTTCCCACGAGTATTTTTCATATATGCATATTTCTTTTATTGCACAACGTCCTCTCAAACGTGCATTCCTTTTTGGACACAAACATTATCTCCTAGAAATCCCTACTCGCATCGAATGCTGGTCTTCCACTGACTTCAGCTAGCCTGCTGTAAACCTGGTTCTTTTGACGTTCAATATACTTATCTTGTCATATCTTCACAGTGAAAGTACAGGGGGGGGGGAGGGCGAATTACCGATTTTTCTTTTTGTATCCTAAATAGTTGACTAGTTTACCAATTACTCGACTGAAAATAAAACAGAATCTGAATAAAAGTAGAATTAAAGATGCCGGAATTAAAGACACCAGGAGTTTTATACTGGTTCGGATTCAATGTGAATCCTAGTCCAATCCCCTTGGGTTGCAAGGGTGTTTTCTTTCAAGTATTTAAAGTTTCTTGATATAGGAGGGTTGGTGTTGTTATACACCAATATCTACATCACTATATTACTTCTTTTCTCGCTTCTCGATGCAATGCTTCACCAATAATTTTCTCTCTTTCTTCTCTCCCTAGTTACATAGTAGATCTAGAGTAGACTACAATGATTGTTTGGAGAATATGTTGAGAGATTACATTCTTAAGTTTGGAGGTAGTTGGGACACTTATCTACCTTTAGCTGAATTTGCTTACAACAATAGCTTCCAATCCAGTATTCAGATGGCACCGTACGAAGCATTATATAGTAGAAGATGTCGTTCTCCGATCAGATTGTTTGAAGCTAGTGAGACTACTTATTGGGACCCGACTTAGTACAAGAAGCTATGGACAAGGTCCAATTGATCAGACAGAGATTACTCACAGCTCAAAACAGACAAAAATCTTATGCGGATAAGAGAAGAAGAGACTTAGTGTTCACAATTGGAGATAGAGTGTTCCTACGGGTATCTCCTATGAAGGACGTGATGCGATTCGGAAAAAGAGGTAAGTTGAGCCCGAGGTTTATAGGTCCGTATGAAATACTAGACTGATTGCAAGCTGTGACTTATCGTTTGGCACTTCCTCCTGAGTTGTCTTTTATTCATCCAATGTTTCATGTCTCAATGCTAAGAAAATGTATATCAGACTCATCTCATGTGCTTGAAGCATCTACTATACCGCTTGATGGGAAGTTGTCTTACGAGGGAGAGCCGATGACTATTGTTGATAGACAAGTAAGAAAGCTACGGTAAAAAATATTGTGTTGATAAAGTCTTATGGAGAAATCATACCGTTAAATAAGCTACTTGGAAAGTAAAAAATGATATGCAAGCGAAGCATCCCCATTTATTTCAGTCTACAAGTACGTACTTGAGTTAAATTCTGGGACATAATTTTTATAAGGTAGGGAGGATGCAATAGCCGATAATCTTTAAAACAAGGATATATTGGTCATTTAGCAAACTAATTAAGTCAAAAAAATGTGAGATGCACAAAAGGTTCGAAGCCCACCAGATAAAAATCTGGCAAAAAAAAAGAACAAAAAGAAAACGGGTCTTAAGGACGGGAAACGCAACAATTGCTGCTAACAAGTTAGAAAAAGAAAAAAAAGAGACCAAAACATACGGAGCAGGAAAGCAACGAGAGCTTCTGGCTCCAAAGGGGAAAAATCAAGCAGAGTTCCATAGCTACTAGCAACCTAGTGCTTCAATATAATTATTCCCAATCATTGTTATTTCTAAATTCAAGGTATATCTTATTATTCCGTTGATATGAGTATCTTTGTTTTATCATGATTTCAGTTAAATAGTGATATTGGTAACTTAGTGAGTTCCAATTGAATTGGATGCAAGAATGCTCATGAAAAAGAAAAAAAATCAGATTTTATATTTGATGGATTAATTGAAAAAGAATCAGATTTTCAATTAGTGTTTTTCTGAAAATTTAACAATTTATATTGATTGTGAATAGATTATTGAATATCACAGAGAAATAGAGGTACTTGAGTATGTTTTGAGTAATTCACTGTAGAAATCTACCTTGATAAAGACATGGGCAATTAATGTGTAAACAAGGATGAGAATTTTTTTTTTAAAAAAAACAAATAATAATTTCAAATCATATATCTGCTACAACAACTTTCCTTAGTCTAAAAAATTTATAAAGACTTAAAGAATACAATTAAGCTTTGTATACAATTAAGCTTTGTATCTTTCTTCTGGATTTTATGGTGTTCCTATTTTTCTTATGATTGCCTTTGTGATGCTAATATTGTCTCCTTTTTATCCTTTTGTCTTTTTGTTTTTTTGAGCCGAGGGTATTTCGGAAATAGCCTCTCTACTCCTTCGGGGTAGGGGTAAGGTCTGTGTACACACTACCCTCCCCAGACCCCATTAATGAGATTTTACTGGGTTGTTGTTGTTGTTGTACTTAAAGAATACAATTAAGGCAGACGACTATTTTCAGAGTCATGGACAAAATTCAACTTGACAAATTGAGAATCAAACATTGAAACCTTAAGAGTGGGATATTTTGAATTAGTTACGAATTAGCTTATACAAGTAAGTTAACACTGGATCAATATGATGTGATTATAGATTGATTGAAGGAAGCCCTACAGATTGCTTGAGGTGACGCATCTGGTATTTCATCACGAGTATTGTGAGCAGTAACCTTCCGCAATTTGTATTTTCATAACTTGCATGATTTATATATGATTTTAAAAATAAATGTGTTAACGATACTTTGAAATTGTATGTGAGACAAGTCCTTTACTCGATATGATACCGAAATGGTTATTTGAGATGATTATTGTTGTTTTAAATATTCTCGTTGTTACTAGATATTTTTACCGTTATCGAAATAAAATTACATGATTTGATAAAAAATGATATGCCCTTTATTATTTTGAAAATGCTTTCATACGAGTATTAACTGTTTACAAGAAAGTATTAATGGGAGGAGGCTTTAAAGGATCCCGTAGCTAACGACGGGTTTGTTAGACCTGGTGCACCTTGTATTTACAGATTACCGATTATGGTCATAGCCCTTGCTAGTGAGAAGGTAGAACTAGCAAACAATTACAGTTTTACCTCGAGTAGGGACCTACAATTATTTTTGACTCCTTTTACGAAGGGTCCACATAGTGATACAAATTACATGTCCCTTTCTTGGAAACCTCCCAAACATAAAAATTTGTTATGACACAGTATTTACCGAGTTTATTACCGATTTGTTAAATTGATTTTTATTACATGAAACACATGATGAGATTGATTATTATTACCGTTTTGAAAGGCCATTTTATTTGTATGATAATTTTTAATTATTAGTATTGTACAAGCATGTGTTTTGACTTGCTCCCAATTAAAAACTGTTGTGATTAGGTGTTATTACTTACCGAGCTAGCGATTGACTCCCTGCTTTTTTTTATAGAGACTGCAGTTGACTCAGGCGAGAATTTTGTTAGTTAGAGTGCACAGGTTGATAGTTCTTGGTGAGCCCCGTATTTATTCACGTGGGCAAGAAGTTTGATTAATTGTTATGGTCTTTTCTTTAAAATCTTAGAGTTGTTCCATAGTCATTATTTTAGTGTCATAAGTATTCTTTCGTTATTATAGACTTATGTTAAGTATTGCACTTTCTTATCTGATTTGGAGATAAATTAGTATTTCTGATTGTTAGTGGGTGGTGTTTTGAATGGTAGAGACTTATTTTGGTTAATTGATAAAGTTATTGTTATTGGGATTGATATTAGGATATTTGGTTGTCGATTTTGAGACAAGAAAGTTTTCGGATAGTCCAAAAATAGGGGAAATTCTGTCCGATTTTATGTAAAATACTGATGAGGCTTACTTGGGGGCACTTGCTCCCAAGTGCCGGTAATGATCCTAAATTAGGTCGTGACACGATATCTAATCTATCCGAGCATGAAATTCTGTAGCATTTTGGTCCATTCGTTTATTTATCTCCTTCGTGAATCTCATGAGCTCGATTTTGAAATGATCATTGGCGTTGTTGTCGTTTTCGGATCCACTACATGTACCACCTGCCTCGTTAAAATTGAACTCCCCCATTAGAGTGTCGTTATCTGTTCTTTGAACTGTTTGATTTGTAGGGACGCTGGGAGGAATCCGAACTCCTCCATTAGAGTTATTGGAAGCTGCCGAAAGCGCTTGCTTCAATTCTGTCATTATCCGGTCTTGTCTTGAGAGGTGATTCATAATTTTTCTTTATTGCTTTTGAACAACGTGTTCGTCTTCCGCATCATCAGGAGTTGGACTTCTCACATGATGAGGATTTTGACCTTCGCGAACTGGAGTTGTTTTATCTCCTTCATTGTGAGTTTTGCTAGTGGAATCATCACGTTGGAACACATCTTCACGTTCGTTGTGTGCTCCAACATTATAAGAATTGTTCACATCGGTAGCTGCTAGATGTGATTTTTCTTTTACTAATAGAAAAGAATCAAACTTTGTTAGTAACAGATAAATGGATCAAAGCAATTATACAATTGTCTATGCCCCACGATGAGCGCCAAACTGTTTACCCGAAAAACGATACAGTTGAATTTGTAACGTGGTTTATAGACACGTGAATTAACTTGATCCAATAATATGAAATAAGTAAGAGTGGAATCAAGATTACAGAAATAACTTAAGGAAATACAAGCCTGGTTGTATGATGAGCCTCTCCGGAAGCAATAATATGAATAATGTTAAGCACAAAAGATAGCAATAATTTTATAATATAAGAGCAAATTATAGCCTTTGTGTACAACTGATTTTTCATGTCCTACAATGAATTCTAATTCTCCTATTTATAATTCTATTTAGGGAGACAAGATCCCCAAATCAAATTTCTCTTGAATGAGAATAAAATCGCCATTGATGGCTGCATAACGATTGGCTATTAATACAAAGATTCTTTGTAACAGTTGCTCATTGAATTGTGTCTTTCCCAACCAATATCTTCCTTTTAAATCTTTGTTATCGGTTCCCATGCCTTCGAAATTTATACAGTACCGAGCTCATGTTTGATTCCGATATCAACTATTTGCTGACTCATATATTACATGTCTCCAGTTACACGTGTCACCTCATAATTCATCCACATGTCACTAACCAATTTTATCCTATACATGGTTATGTATAGATCAAAAGTTGGATTGTCTTTGATATTGCCAATGACAATAATCTTGAACGATCTTTTTTCATCTTAGACCAAAGAAATGCAACCAATGGAGGCCTTGACAACTGATTGTGCCTGGTAGGTGGCGCCCCCGCTGCAACTCAATGCCTTAATCAGCCCCCACATCCCCTTCTTGTCTTTGCCCCTAGTTTTTTTATCATCGCCATTTTTCAATGGACCCAAGGCAGAAGAAGGAGATGAAGAAGCAATAACCTTACGGCTCTGCCTGTTTTTAAGGTCCTTCAATTCCATCTCATGAGTTGGAAATCCAAACAAGAATATGTACCATCTCGAACTACTCTTTCCCCTTGGGAGAATACTATGACGTTTCTCACGCTTAGTTTTCGCCTCGTTTGCATCCTTATTTTTGGTATTTTCCAAAATGGGATTTATTCTGTAAGGAATGAGCTTCCCACAGAAGAGGATATTTTCAGGAGGATTTTGACAAAATGCATTCTTGTTCCATTCTTCACTGTTGAACTCAAACAAGTTTTCATCAACAGAGAATGATGAGCTGCTGGTAGAGCTTGAAGTGCTCTTTGAGTCATAATACTTTTCCCATTCTTCAGAATCAATTTCATTATAAATAGAAAGATCAGATAAAGAAAGAGTATCTTCTTCTTCCTCAACTTCTTCAGTTCTTATACCCTTCTTTCTTGATTCAGGGGATTCTTTCATTGGTTCTAATTGGTAGCACTGCCTCATATATGGAGTAATAGCTAGAAAGTATAAAATTCGTTTATTTTATCTCTAGACAATAGTCTGCAAAAGGGAGGAGATATAGGAGAGGGTTTTAACCTTGAAATTGGAAGAGATAGCCAAATGCTTATATATAAGAATAGACTTGTAACCAAGGTTAAATATTGTTCAAACTTGTGAGGAGATATTTGGTTTATGGGATTTGGCTTCTAGAGGGCCATAAAAGAACAAGAGAGTCTTGACTTAGAAAATAGTGATAATTAGTAGTTACTAATTCAAGAATCATCTTCTAGAATAGCAGGCTAAAAAAAGTGACTAATGGGGCTAGAGAGACAATTTTAGTCCTCTTCTAGATAACAGTAGCATAAGGTATGACCCAAGGTTTAGGTGGGGAGACTAATGTGTTTTAAAAGGCGTGGGCGTAAGGCGAGACATTTTACTTATGTCTCATCGAGGCCTAAGCCTCGAGGCATGGGGCGTATGCCCCATATGTATTTAATTTTTAATATTTTATAAAATAATATAATGACAGTAAATATTTATAAACAGGTAAAATTGCATAAAAATTGAAAAAAAACTATAAGGATGTGTGTGTGCTCTCCACCCCCACAAAAAAACTAGTCAAAACAATCTATTATACGCTACTTACAAGTACAAGTAACTTGAGTCTAAAAGAATAAAGTTTTCTACGGATGATTAACCCGCAATTTGAACTTTGAACCTGCTGCTATGAAGGAGAATGGAGTTCTCTTTGTAAAATTAAATATTCGTTGAATTCGTTACTTTTGAGAGATATTAGCAGACTAGCGGACAAGATAAAAAATTGGAAAAAACCATAAATTAAGGCTTCAATCAATAAAAAATGTCTTGACTTTTAAATTTAATACTTTTGAATTCTTTTTTAAACCTTTTAAGTAATTACTAAACAGACTTTTGAGAATTTGGGTATTATATGAAAGACTTATTCAACAAATTTTGTTTTAATTTGAAAAAGTCTCTCGGGCTTACTTCTCACTAAAAAATCGCACCTCAAACGCCCGGGTGTACGCCCCGAACGCCCGAGCATACGGCCCGAATGCCCGGGCATACGCTCCGAATTACGGGGCGTACGCCTTTTGAGACTTTCGCCCCACACCATCTCCCCGGGGCGAGCCTTGAAAATGCCTTTTAAGACACTGGGAGACTAGGTGTCCAATGTAGTGACTGCAGGTCTTGTTCTAATGGCAAATGGTGAGAGTACGTATCAATTTTAAGAGGTTTCACAATGGACGTATGAAATTGAGTTTGGGACATCTAGAAGATCTTCTTAATTCTTTTTGAGATAGTCAGTTAATATATTAATAAGTAGAAGTTAATTAATGATGTATAAAAGTAAGTTGTAAGCAATATTGTATTAATATGCTAAATCAAAATTTTGAGCAGTAGGGCGTCATAACTTACAACACAAGTAAATTTAGGTCCGACATTTTTCCTTTTAAAGATACAATATATGTCTAAATTCCAATATAATCTGATTATCAAGATATTGTCTCTAAAATCGAACACTAAATGTTTAAAATTGTTTATTCGGTCAACATCTCAATATTCTGTCGACCTGGTGCACTAAGCTCCCGCTATGCGCGAGGTCCGGGGAAGGGCCGGACCACAAGAATCATAAATTAGTGCTTCTTTAAAATTAGTGTATATGAAATATAAATTAATTCATAAATATTATATTAAAAAGGGATTAGAAATTTTTTAATTTACTTGAGGTGACGGTGATCGTAAGATGAAGGTTGGTGATGATGGATGTTATGGTGATTATGCGATAGTAAGACAAAGTAGTGCAACAAGGTCACATTCATAAGAATTTTTTAGTAAATAATATTCTAATGATTTTATTACTATGCGTAACCATTTAAATGAACCGTAGCTATTTAGAGCAAATACGTGATTGTAAATCGAAAAAAAAATTAATGAGCTAAAATCTGAAGAAATCAAAATCAGACCCCTACTAAATAAAAAACAAAGCAAACCGTTAGTAATTATACCATCCTCCACTAAACGAACTACTCATTCCGTCTCAACTAATGTGAAAGCATTTGATTAGGTATGAAATTCAAGAAAAAAAAAATATTTTAAACTTGTAGTCTTAAAAAATCATAGAAAGTTCCCTTATTAAGGATAAAGAAAAAACAAATTTAAAATTAAATTGACACTAAATATGAATATATATTATTCTTTTTTAAATTGACTAAAATAGAAAAAAATATAGAGAGGAAATATAAGACAAGTGTAGGGTGTGAACTGAGGGACAGAATAATTATGTCCAATATTTCTAGAAGACAAAACCCATATATCGACAAAGTGTATATATAGCTCCCAAAAAGTTTACCTAACTACTCAGGAATTGAATAAAATATTGAAGGAAGGTAAGCTATGAAATGAAGAACCAACCATTCTAGTTCTAGAGTGACAAATGACCCACATTCATAACATTGTTGACAAGTCTCGGCCGTCCTCTCAGTTACTGTTGCTTTGCCTAATTTTCCATAAGCAACCAATCTTATGTCCACGTTGGCAGATCATCAAGTAGCAGTCATAAGTTTCCCATAATATTGTTACATGCCATAAGTGCTAAGTTTTCACACCTTACTATTTCTGTTATAACTTATAAGTTTATGTGGTACTTCAGTCGTAAACAATAATCTTCTCCATTCAATTAAGAAATTACGATATTATTTCGCGTATAAATAAAAGGGGTGGATTTATGTACAGGGTAAAATATATTATGACACGTAATCGTTCAAAAAAGGGACACGTGGTATAATTGACAAGTGGTATAATTAAGAGTGATTGCCCGTTACTGAGAATTTGACATTTATGTTCACTATTACATCTTCATCAATTACCTTCATAATTGACATTAAAGAAGGGCACGATCCTAGGACCTCCTTCCCTAGACATAGCTATAAATAGTGAGCTCAGTTATCATTGTAAATGAACACGAATTTTCTGGCAAACTTACGCTACATTTTATACAAATCTTAATACAATCTTATCTTCTTGCTTTTTGGATTTCGTTGTTGTTGTGCCCGAAAACCCCGTTTCCGGAACTGTTGCTTTTGTTGTTTCGTCTACATCCTAAGGCTAAGTATTGCATAATTCTTCGATTATTTTATTATTTCAGGATCAAATTAATTCACTTATCTAGAAACCACGTATAAATTCAACTGTACCATTTTACGGGTAAATAATTTATAGCCTATTTTATAGGGTACGTGAACCCATGATCTCTTTACCAAGCTAGATATTTTATGTACGTATTTGCCAGAATTGATCTAATATTATTTGCTGATACCGATGCTCTAAAGAGGCTAAATGATGCACTTGGTTGAATGCGTAGTTTTTTTTTTTTTTTACCTAAAGGAGCATGAATCAATTTCCACTTAATAGGTTCTTCTTTCTCCTTCATTTAGTGGGCATCCATATTATAAAAATTCTAGATCCATCTATTTTACTAATTCATTTAGAATTCTTATAGATACTTATAAAAAGTTTTGAGGAAGAGTTTGTTAGTAATCTGTAATACTATAATATAATATTACGAAACAGTAAATTTCTGTAACATAAAACATAAACAAGAAAAACAGAAATAAGGCAGAATCTGGAGATTGTCAGAAATCAGAATTAGTAAATATATTTCGGAATAAAATCAAGCCCATTGAATGCACAATGTGTCCGTAAAAAAATTATTCCCCTCAAGTACCAGAGGTGTTGAAATATTATCCTCCTATGATAGAATGATTTAACTCACCAGAGTATCGGTACTAAAAATGCCGGTGAATAACGAACCACTTAATGGATGTAAATCACATTGGAATTTTAATTATGCAGAAAAAGGAGAAGAAGTTCAGATAATTTTGTTAGGAAAAATTATGGGATCAAGGCATATTTATAGCCATTTTCTGGCACTGTTTTTGAAAAGTTTGCAACCTTTCAGAAACAGCCATGGTTGTTGGAACAAGTGAGAACATTCAAAATATTTCGGGAAAAGAATTGTAACGACCCGACCGGTCGTTTTGAGCATTTGCACATCGCTCGGTAGTTTACAGGCGTGAGTAGCTCCTTATGAGGTATTTTGACTTGTGTGAATCGTCGATTTTAATTTTTAGGTTATTCGGGACTGATTTGGAAGAATGATTCTCAACTAGGGAGCTTTAAATTTGGAAGAGTTAACCAAGTTTGACTTTTAGCATTTGAACTCGGATCGGATTTTAATGGTTTTGTTTGCTCCGTTGGGTGATTTTGGACTTAGGAGTGCGTCCGGATTATGATTTGGAGGTCCGTGGTTGAATTCGGTTCGATATGGCAAAAGTTGAGATTTTGAAAAGTTTGACCGGGAGTGAACTTTTTGATATCGGATTCGGATTGTGATTCTGGGAATTGGAATAGCTTCGTTATGTTATTTGAGACTTGTGCGCAAAATTTGAAGTCATTCCGGATTGATTTGCTATGTTTCGGCATGAGTTATTGAATTTGAAAGTTCAAAGTTCATAGATTTCGATTTGAGATACGATTTATCATTTCGATGTTGTTATGCATGATTTGAGGCCTCAAGTAGGTCCGTGTTATGTTATTTGTCTTGTTGGTATATTCGGTCGGGGTCCTGAGTGGCTCAGATGAGTTTTGGACGAGGTTTGAATCATTTTACTTCATGTTGCTATTGCTGGTTCTGGTGTGACCGCACCTGCAGCTGGTTTGCGCAGGTGCGATGGTCACAGAAGCGACGAAGGGGTCGCAAGAGCGGAAATAGTGCTGGGTGAGGAAGACTGCAGAAGCGGAGGTTTGGGCGCATATGCGGATGCGCAAGTGCGAGGTGGTGGAGCGTATGAGCGAGGTATTTCGCATGTGCGGATGGTGGCTCGCACCTGCGATGTCGCAGAAGCGGATATGTTACCCGCAGGTGCGAGGGTCAAGTCCTCAGCTGATTTTGCAGAAGTGGAGGATATGTCACAGAAGCAACTTTGCAGAAGCGGCTAATGTGTCGCAGGTGCGAAAATGCCGGCAGAAGCTATAAATCGAGGTTTTTGTTCTTTCTTCATATTTTGAGATGTGGGACTCGGATTGAGGCGATTGTTGGAGAAAATTTTATCACAAGGATTGGGATAAGTATTCTACACTTGGTTTTGATCTTATCCATGAATCTATCTTCATTTTTGGCAATTGGTTGATGAATTTTAAAGAGAAATTGGGGGTTTAGGCCTAAAGTTTCATAATGTGATTTTTTGAGTTTTGAACATCGAGTTGGAGTCGGATTTGAGTAAAACTAGTATGGTTGGACTCATAATTGAATGGGTTGTTGAATTTTATAAATTTTATCGGGTTCCGAGGTGCGGGCCCGGGTTGGGCTTTTGGTCGATTTTTGGGCTTTCGATTCAAGATTTGATCTTTTTCGATCGGAATTGGTTCCTTTAGCATTGTTTGATGTACTGGAGTCAATTTTTGGTTAGTTTCGAGCCGTTCGGAGGTTGGAACGCGCGGGATGGCATCTTTGGAGCATCCTTTGGGTTGCTCGGCATTGGTATTGGCTTATTCGAGGTAAGTAACTCTTCTAAACTTAGTGCTGAGGGTATGAAACCCCATAATATGTGTTATGTGATTGGTATTGAGGTGACACAAATGCTAGGTGACGGTCGTGTGGGCATGCACCAAGTGATTTGGGACTCTGTTGTTTTCATGGCACTGTATAGTAGTACTATTTTATTGATATTCGTATTTTCACCATGTGATAAAGTAATTGAGGTGTCAATCATGCTAGATATTATGTTTAGGCTTTATGCCGATACTGTTGGGACCCATAGTGGTTGTTTCTTGCTGTCATTTTGCTGATTTCATGGATATTTCGTACTCAGTCATAGTCATGCATTCATATCATATCTCAGTCTTAGTTGTTATTTATTGATACATCATATCATTATTGTCGGGCTAGTTTCATGACATTGTGAGTCCTGTGAGTGAGACTGGAGAGATTGATGACTGAGTGAGGTCGGGGGCCTGTTTGTGAGGATATTAATACTATAACACGTGAGTTGTCCGTGCAGCATGTGAGTTGTCAGTGCAGATCCAGATATTGATATTATGGCACATGAGTTGTCCGTGCAGCACGTGAGTTATCGGTACGGATTATAGCGCTTAGGCTGTAGGAGCCCTCCGGAGTCTGCACACCCCCAGTGAGCGCGATTGATATTATTGAGGAATGGATCTTCCCTAGACATGGATCTTGTTCGAAGCATTATATACCTGAAGATGGATCTTCTTCACGGGTCGGACTGGCCTTCCTCGGTACTGAGTGACTGATGGTCAGTGATGTATATATTCCGGGATGGATCTTTCTTGGGCCGTATGGGCCATATACATTACCGAGTGGTTGAGCATGATGAGCAAACAGTGTGAGACAGTGAGATTGAGTACTTTGATAGTGTGAGTACATGATTCATCTCTGAGATATATGGCATTGGCATGCACACATGACATACAGACATAGAGATGCATTTTTCCTCATGTTGTACGGTATCACATCATTCATGACTTTTTACACACATTGATATGTGGGCATAGAGAGGTATTTCAAACTTGCTATCTGGAAAGAAAATGAAACATCTTATTTATTGTGGAAAGGATATTTGAAAAATTGCAGTTTTCAAACTTACTCGTATTTTTGGCTTTTTCGGTAAAAAATTTGGGTTTTCACTGAGATACATGAAAAGAAATGCCTATTTCTCTGAAACTGTGAATGTACTGAGCATTTTATTTCTGAGATACTCTTTTGTTACTTGTAATATGCTGTTATGAACTGTTGTGGAATATTGGTGTTGGACCCGACCTTGTGTTAGCTCGTCACTACTTTCAACCTAAGGTTAGGTTTGTTACTTATTGAGTAAATGGGGTCGGTTGTATTCATACTATACTTCTGCACCTTGCGTCCAGATGTTGGCTGCTGATGTTGCTGTGTTCGATGGGAGCTGGATTTGAAGATGTACATGCGTCCCGGTTGTAGGTGCTTCTTGTTCGTGGTAGCCTTAGATCTATAAAATTCTGTTTATGTACTTTTCAAACAGACGATGTATTTATTTCATTTCAACTTTGTAAATTCTATTCTTAGAAGCTCATGATTTGTACTACCAGTTCTTGGAAAATATATCAGATTCAGATAATTTCTTTACTTAATTGCTTTATAGATTGTTATTGGAATTAGTTAGTGGTTAATTGGCTTACCTAGAGGGTTGTGTTAGGTTCTATCACGACTAGTCGGATTTTGGGTCGTGACAAGAATTTAAAATAATCCGGGAAAGAAACAGACCGGGTTGCAATGCGCTAAATGGTCCAGGTCGCATCGTACGCGGGTCATGTGTTATTCCAGGTTGACTTTTCGATAATTAATTAAATTAATTGAAAGAAATTTTGCCCAAAAAGATTAATCAATCAATCAATCTTTGACCAAATCCGAATCCGAAGTCGAGCCGAGCGAGCGACAACTATGACGACGCGAGGCTTACCTTCTTTCCAACCCATTTAACACCAAGGAAGTGCTTTCTCAATATAATCACATTCCCTTTTCTTTCCATCACCAATGAGGGACAATTTCTCTTTCCAAAGCATAAGGGAGCTCACTTTCTCTTCTCATTTCTCCCCTCCATTTCCCATTCACCAAACTTCAATCCCAACAATCTCCCACATGAATGGGGAATGGCTATAATACAAAGGAATGCTCGGACGAGTGTGTGATTTACATGCAAGGATTAATTGCATCTGGATATGTTGGTTTCCCTTTGAACTTTACCTAGTGAACTTATATCGGATATACTCGGTCAATCGGTAGATTTGATATCTTTGAACCGTCAAGCTTTGTTGTATACCTAGACAACATAAGTTACATAATCAACCCTTAACCATCTATGGTTCTCACGGTTGTGTTCGTTTCAACCATGAACACCACCTGATTTCATGAGTGCTTAGAGAATAGGCCTTTACTTTCATTCCACTTGAAGCAGCTTACACTTCACACTCACATAGGTGATTTCTAAACGTGTAATACTATAGACACACTATCTAGTCATTTCCTTCCAGACTTAGCAAATCATTAAGAAACTTTAAGCTTTATTGACTCATCAAAAATCCTTAATGCTTTATCTTGATTTCTGAATATTGTCGTCATCACAAGAATGTGTTGAGTTATTTGACAATGTTGAACCGTCATTCGTAACTCTGTTTGATCTCTTTGAACCTAGCTCTTGGGATCTCCAATCTGCTAGGTAGAGTTACCACCATGATGACTTGTCCTAGGCCTTAACCCCATTCCCTTCGATGATCTTTCAAGTGCCTCTCTAGATAGGCCTTTTGTAAGTGGACCCGACACGTTATCTCTTGACTTCACGTAGTCAATTGTGATAATACTACTAGAGAGTAGTTCTCTAATGGTATTGTGTCTCCGTCGTATGTGACAAGATTTTCAATTATACATAACGCTCCCTGCCCTACCTATTGTTGCTTGACTATCATAATGTATACATATAGGTGCCAAAGGTTTAGGCCAAAATGGAATATCTTCCAAGAAATTTCGTAGCCATTCAGCTTCTTCACCGACCTTGTCTAAAGCTATGAATTCAGTCTTGGGAATGTTTTAGATACCCAAAACTCATTTCATTGCCATCCAATGTATTTGATTGTGATTACTTGTAAACCGACTCAGTTTGCTAATAGCACATGCTATATCTAATCGCGTACAATTCATGATATACATCAAACTTTACAATACTCCTGCATAGTCCAGTTGTGAGTCACTTTCACCTTCATTCTCTTGAAGTTCATAACTCACGTCAATTAGAGTCTTGGCAATCTTGAAATCCCATTAATGCTAGACCTTGTGTAGTCTTGTGAATTTTGATTCCTAAGATCACATCAACAACTCCTAAGTCTTTCATGTCGAATTTGCTAGCCAACATACGCTTAGTAGGATTTATATCTGTCATATCTTTGCTCATTATCAACATGTCATCAACATATAAACAAATAAGGACTTCATGACCTGGAGTATTTTTAATGTAAACACATTTGTCCCACTCGTTGATATTAAAATCATTTGCCAACATTATGGTCAAATTTAGCATGCCATTGTTTTGGTGCTTGTTTAAGTCCATAAAGTGACTTGACAAGTTTGGACACTTTTTTTTCTTTACCAGGAACCACAAAACCCTCAGGTTGTTCCATATAAATTTCTTTCTCCAATTCTCCATTTAAGAAAGCTATTTTAACATCCATTTGATGGATTTCAAGACTATACACGGCTGCTAGTGCCACTAACATCCTAATAGACGTTATCCTCATTACTAACGAGTAAATGTCAAAGTAATCAAGGCCTTACTTTTGTCTATAATCTTTGGCAACAAGTCTTGCCTTATATTTGTCAATAGTGCCATCAACTTTCATTTTCCTCTTAAAGATCCATTTCGAACCTAAAGGCTTATTTCTTGGAGGAAGATCAACCAATTCCCATGTATGGTTATCCAAAATTGATTGAATCTCATTATTGACTGCCTCTTTCCAAAATGTTGAATCAAAAGATAACATAGCTGCTTTGAAAGCTTGAGTCTCATTTTCAAGCGAGAATATCATAAAATCTAGTCCAAAAGAAGTAGATGTTTTTTGACGTTTGCTACGCCTTGGATTCTCTTCACTTGGAGTATTTTCCTTTGGTTCTTCCCGTGGTCATTTAGATCTTTCACTTGATGACTCGCATTCAGTTTTATACGGATAAATATTTTCAAAGAATTCAGCATTATCTGATTCAATTACTGTATTAACATGAATTTCGGGCTTATTAGATTTATGAACCAAAAATTAACATGCTTTACTGTTTGCAGCATATCCAATAAAAACACAATCCACAGTTTTTGGTTTGATTTTTACTCTTTGGGTAAAGGTACTTGTACCTTTGCTAAACACCCCCACACTTTGAAATATTTCAAGTTGGTTTTTTTTTTCTTTTCATTTTTCATATGGAATAGATTGCGTTTTGCTGTGGGTTACACTATTGAGTATTCGGTTAGCTGTAAGGATAGTTTCCCCCCTCCCCCCCACCCACAAATTCTGCGGTAAGTTGGAACTTATTAATAAAGCATTCATCATTTTCTTTAATGTCCGGTTTTTTCTTTCCACAATTCCATTGGATTGAGGTGTGTAGGGGGAGTAGTTTGATGGATAATTCCATATTCCGAATATATTTCTACAAAAGGAGATTCGTATTCTCCACCCCTATCACTTCTAATTATTTTAATATTTTTATTCAATTGATTCTCCATTTCAGTCTTGTATTGCCTAAATGCTTCAATTGCTTCATCCTTACTATTAAGCAAATAAACATAACAATATCGAGTACAATCGTCAATAAAAGTTATAAAATACTTTTTCCCACCACAAGATGGTGTTTACTTCATATCACAAATGCCAGCATGAATTATGTCTAAAGGATTTGAATTCCTTTCAACAGACTTATAAGGATGTTTGATAAACTTAGATTCAACACATATTTAATATTTTGATTTATTACACTCGAGTTTAGACAATACTTCTAAATTAATTAACTTCTGCAAGATTTTGTAATTGACATGTCCTAAACGAACATGCCATAAATTATTTGACTCCAATAAATAAGAAGAACCTGAAATTTTATTAATATTATCAAAAACCATTACATTGAGTTTGAAAAGGCCCTCTATAAGATAGCCCTTTCCAACATACATATCATTCTTACTTACAACAACTTTATCAGATACAAATATACATTTGAATCCATTATTAATAAGTAAAGAAGTTGAAACTAAATTTTTCCTAATAGTAGGACTAATGTTGTTGAGCGTTAAAACCTTGCCGGAAGTCATCTTTAGGAATATCTTCCCATAAACCTCAATCTTGGTTGTTGCAGTATTTCCCATGGAAAGCTCTTCTTAGGGACCACCACTCCTTCGGATTTCCAACTAAGTTTCATTCCGAAAGCATTGCACACAGATCATCAATGTCATCATTCTTCTCCACTATGCTGGCATGTCCCTTTTTCTTGTTCTTTTTCGGGAGACGACAGTCAGGGGCTTTGTGACTAGCTTTTCCACAATTATAGCAGTTGCCCTTGAATTTTTTTCTTGTTCTGCTCCTTAGTCTATCTAGAAGACCACTTCCTCTTCTTACTTTTTAGAGCAGCCTCTTCAATGATATTCGCTCCCATAATCGTTAAATTTTCACGCGACTTTTTCTCAGCTGTTTTGTTATCTTCCTCAATCTTGAGGCGAATAACAAGATCTTCCAACTTCATTTCTCTGCGCTTGTGCTTTAGATAATTTTTGAAATTCTCTACGAATGAGGCAACTTTTCAATCATTGCATCCACTTGAAATGCTTCATTCACTACCACGCCTTCAGCAATAAGGTCGTGAAAAATAAGTTGAAGTTCTTGAACTTGGGTTTCAATTGTTTTGCTATCTATCATTTTATAGTCAAGAAACTTGGCAACCATAAACTTTTTCAAGCACACATCTCCGGTCTTGTACTTCATGTCAAGTGCATCCCATAATTCTTTCAAAGTATTTATAGCACTGTAGACATTGTACAAGTCATCCCCCAATGCACTTAGGATGTAGCCCTTGCAAAGAAAATATGCATGTTTCCACGCCTTAACAATCATAAACTTTTCCTTGTCTGGCATGTCGGCGGCAGGCACTGGAGGATCTTCACTGGTGAATTTCTGCATACCAAGCGTGGTAAGACAAAAGAACACTTTGCCGCCATCCATTGAAGTTGGCTCCAGAAAATTTCTCCGATTTTTTGGCCGGTGGCACAACAGTTTGGCTTGACGAGGCTATCATTGTTGCCTCAATAGTCGCAGAAGGATTTCCATTTGCAATTGCCATTTTTCACTGTCAATAACAGAACAGTTCAATTAAAGGCAGAAAAAAATATAATAAACAATACTTTAATTAAAATAAACAGTACGTTTAATAAACAAAATATACTATTTCACAAGAAAATCATGAAGTTTTTATGTTCTTCAAATTGTTTCTAAATTTTAATACTCCGATGAAGTTTTTATATCTTCAAATCAAAATAAAAAAATTCAGAAGGAGTAAAATACCACAAAGATTTTAATCTCCAAAAACAGAATACAGATTACAGTATAAATATAATTTCCTTAAGATTGTTAACAATCTGTATTACTATAATATAATATTACGAAATAGTAAATTTCTGTAACATAAAACAGAAACAAGAAAAACAGAAATAAGGCAGAAACTAGAGATTATTAGAAACCAGAATCAGTAAATATATTTCGGAATAAAATCGAGCCTGCTGAATGGACAGTGTGTCCTTAAGGAAAGTATTTCCCTTAAGTACCGAGGTATTGAAATATTATCCTCCCAGGATAGAACGATTTAACTCACCAGAGTATCGGTACCAAAAATGCCGATAAACATCGAACCACTTAATGGATGTAAATCACACTAGAATTTTAATTGTGCATAAAAAGCAGAAGAAGTTCAAAAGATTTCATCAGGAAAAATTTTGGGATCAAGGCATATTTATAGCCATTTTCTGGCACTGTTTCTAAAATGTTTGCAACCTTTCAGAAACAGTCATGCCCGGCTGGTCATTTTGACAATTTAAGTCCTGTTCGGCGTCATAAGGCCCTGAGCAGCTTCGTATTATGTGTATTGACTTGTGTGCGTGGTTGAATTCAGTTACTGCATGATTCAGAGTGATTTGGGACACTTAGTCCCTAAAACGGAAGCTTAAGTCTTAGGATTTTGACCGTAGTTGGAACTGTGTGAAAACGACTCTAAAATGGAGTTTCGGTAGTTCCGTTAGCTCCGTTGGATAATTTTTGGACTTAGAAGCGTGTCTGGGGCGGTGAATTTGAGGTGTGTAGCTGATTTAGGCTTGAAATGGCGAAAGTCGAATTTTCGGAGATTTTGATCGGAAGTGGACTTTTTGATATCGGGGTCGGATTCCGATTATGAAAGTTGGAGTAGGTCCATAAGATTGAATATAACTTATGTGCAAAATTTGAGGTCAATCGGATGTGGTTTAGTAGGTTTCGACATTAGTTGTAGAAATTAGAAGTTTCAAGTTCATCAAGTTTGAATCGGAGGGTGAATTGTGTTTTTAGCATTGTTTGGTATGATTCGAGGGCTTTTCTAAGTTCGTATGGTGTTTTAGGACTAGTTGGTATGTTTGGTTGAGGTCCCGGGGGTCTCAGGTGTGTTTCGGATGGGCCACAAGTCATTTCCTCCTATTTTGAACTGCTATTTTCTGCCATCTGATCTTCTTCTTCGCGATCGCGAAGTGCTTTTCGCGTTCGCGTAGTGTTCTGCTGACCCGCCTAATATTGCCTCTTTGCGTTCACATTCAAACTCTCGCGTTCGCGAAGGTCTACCTTTTTCCTTCTTCGCGTTCGCATCCTTCCTTCTGCGTTCGTGTAGTAGAAACCAGGCCCTGAGTGCTCGTGATCATTTACCCTTCTCGTTCGCGTGTCCTCTTCGCGTTCGTGTAGGTTCCTGTCCCTTGTGCTTCGCGTTCGCGTCCCTTTGCTTGCGTTCGCGAAGGGTTTTCTGGTAGCCTTCACTTTTCTTCTTCGCGAACGCAACCACCCTTCCGCGTTCGCGATGCTTTAAGACCTGGGTAGAATAAATAGTACTCTATTCCGAGGGCTTGCCATTTTCACCATTTTTGGAGTTCTAGAGCTCGTTTTGAGCGATTCTTTGTAGGTTTTTCAAGCAAATCGATTGGGTAAGTGTTCTTCACCTAGAATTTATTGTATTCCATGATTTTATCTTTATTTTTATCACTTAATTTGTGTTTTGAGTTGAGAAAAATGGGAATTTTTGAAGAAAACTTTCAAAATGAAATATCATGATTTGAGGGATGAAATGGTATCGGAATTTGATAAATTTAGTATGGTTGAACTCGTATTGGAATGAGTGTTCGGATTTTGTCAAATTTGTCGGGTTCCGAGGTGCGGGCTCGGGAGTCGACTTTTGGGTCGATTTTTAGATTTTGATAAAGATTGAAGCTTTATGATCCGGAATAGTTTCTTATGAGTTTTATTTGTGCTTTGAAGTTATTTTGATTAGATTTGAGCCGTTCTGAGGCCATTTCACCGAGAAGTTCATTTTTGAATATCGGTCTGTCTTCTTTGAGGTAAGTATCTTGCCTAACCTTGTATGTGGGAACTACCCCTTAGGATTTGAGTCTTTTGTGTTGATTGTAGTCCGTGTACGCGAGGTGACTAGTACGTGCTCAGATTTATTTGTTGAAATTGGCCTTTTAGGGTTCCTAGGTTCTCGCATTCATTGAATATGCAGTTGTACTTGTTATGATTACGTTCCTTAATTACTAGTTTCACCTTTACCTTCTTAATTAGAATTAATTGCTTCATGATCCACTCTTACTATTTACTTGATTCATATGTGCCTTAATTGAAATTGTTATCTCTTCCATTACCATGTTATCTTTTCCCTAATTGTGTATCTGTAACGACCCAACCAGTAGTTTTGAGCATTTGCACTTCGCTCGGTAGTTTACGGGTGTGAGTATCTCCGTATTATGTATTTTGACTTGTGTGAATCATCGGTTTTGGTTTCAGGTATTTCAGAATCGAATTGGAAGAATGGATTTCACTATTAAAGCTTTAAATTAGGAGAGTTGATCAGGTTTGACTTTTTAGCATTTGACCTCAGATTGGAATTTTGATGGTTCCGTTAGCTCTGTTGGGTGATTTTGGACTTAAGAGCGCGTCTGGATTGTGATTTGGAGATTCGTGGTTGAATTTGGCTCGGAATTGCGAAAGTTGAAATTTTAAAAAAATTTGACCGGGAGTGGACTTTTGATATCGGGGTCGGATTCAGATTCCGGAAGTTGGAGCAGGCCCGTAATGTATAATGCTACTTGTGTGCCAAATTTGAGGTCAATCGGACGTGATTTGATAGGTTTCAGCATCAGTTGTGGAGGTTGAAGTTTCAAATCTCATTGAATCCGAATTGAGGTGTGATTCGTCATTCCGATGTTGTTTTGTGTGTTTTGAGGCCTCGAGTAGGTCTGTGTTATGTTGTGGGACTTGTTGGTATGTTTAGACGGGGTCCCGAGGGGCTCGGCCGTGGTTCAGATTGATTTCATATCAATTTTCTTCATTTTGGTACTGCTGTGTTCTGCTGTTTTCTGGTATCTCAGATCTTCATCGCATTCGCGTGGCAAGTGTCACGAACGCGTATTGCGTTTGGATGGCAGAAGCAAATTATTCTTCGCGATCGCGAAGTATGTCTCGCATTCGCGTAGAGTTGGAGCAAGTCCTCTTCGCGTTCCTGTATGGAGGATCGCGTTCGCGTAGTGTTGAGATTGGCAGCTGGGAATTTGAGCGTTCTTCTATGCGATCGCGTAAGGTTAGTCGCATTCGCGAAGCTTTGGCAGCAGTGATCATCGCATTCGCGTGGGGTGAATCATGAACGCGTAGAGTCTTTTTTAACAGTATGCATTTTGTTCATCGCGAACGCGATGGTTTTCTCGCGTTCGCGAAAGAGGACGTCTGGGCAGTGTATATAGTACTCTATTTCGAAGGTTTTAGACATTTTATCATTTTGGGAGCTATGAAGCTCGGATTGAGGCGATTCTTGAAGCAATTTTCACCTTATGAATTGGGGTAAGTGTTCTCTACTCGGTTTTGGTTATATTTCATGAATCTACCTTTGTTTTTGGTAATTGGATTGTGAATTTTAAAGAAGAAATTGGGGGTTTTGGCCAAAAGTTTCATAATATGAATTTTTAAGTTTTGAACATCGAATTGGAGTCGGATTTGAGTGAAATTAGTATGGTTGAACTCGTAATTGAATGGGTTGTTGGATTTTGTAAATTTTGTCGGGTTCTGAGGTACGGGCCCAGGTTGGGCTTTTGGTCGATTTTGGGCTTTTGATTCAAGATTTTATCTTTTTCGATTGGGATTGGCTCCTTTAGCATTGTTTGATGTATTTGAGTTATTTTTGGTTGGTTTCGAGCCATTCGGAAGTCGGAACGCGCGTGATGGCATTTTTGAGCATTGCTTGGCTTGCTCGGCATTGGTATTGGCTTGTTCGAGGTAAGTAACTCTTCTAATCTTAGTGCCGAGGGTATGAAACCCCGAAATATATGTTATGCGATTGGTATTGAGATGACGCACATGCTAGGTGACGGGCGTGTGGGCGTGCACCATGTGAATTGGGACTCTGTTATTTCCATGGCAATGTATAGTGGTCCTACTTTGTTGATATCCGTGTTTTCACTATGTGATAAAGTAGTTAAGCTGTCAATCATGCTAGATATTATGTTTAGGCATTATGCCGATACTGTTTGGACCCATAATGGTAGTTTCTTACTGTCACCTCACTGATTTCATTGACACTTCATACTCAGTCATATCCATGCATTCATGCCATATCTCAGACTCAGTTATTATTTATTGATACATCATATCATTGTTGCCGGGCTAGTTTCATGACATTGTGAGTCCGCGAGTGAGACTGGAGAGATTGATGACTGAGTGAGGCCGAGGGCCTAAGTGAGAGTGATAATTTGGGATCAGGCTGCACGCCGCAACATGATATGTTAATTATATTTATGGGATCGGGTTGCATGCCGCAACAAGCCTTAGGGCTGTATATGTATATGGATCAGGTTGCACGCCGCAACAAGCCTTATGGCTATTTATATATTATGGGATCGAGCAGCACGCCGCAGCGATATAGCACTTGGGATTAAAGGACCCCTCAGGGAGTCTGCACACCCCTAGTGAGCGCAGTCGACTATAAATAGGGATCGGGTTGTACGCCACATCGGGTATTGTACAATGCTGAATGATTGAGTGTGCTGAGCATAGTGAAGAGAATGCGAGACAATGAGATTAAGTACTCTGAGAGTGTGAGTACATAAGCTCATCATCGAGATGTATTGCATTTGACATGCGTACTTGAGATACATGCATAGAGGTGCATTTCTTTCCCAGTTTTGGGGACATTTATGATTTTACCTAGATCTTGTCATGTAGGCATAAAGAAGTACCTTCTCATGCTATCTAGAAATAAAACATCTTACTGTTTGTCGAAAGGAGTTTTTAGGAAAAATAATAGTTTTCAAACTTACTCGTATTTTGGCTTTTTCAGTAAAAGATTTGAATTTTTACTGAGATACTTGAAAAGAAATGCCTTTTTTCTGGAACTGTGAACGAACTGAGCCTTTTATTTCTGAGATACTCTTTTGTGACGTGTACTATACTGTTATGAACTGTTGTGGAATATTAGTATTGGCCCCGACCTTTCTGTTGCTCTTC
The DNA here is from genome assembly GCF_000715075.1 of Nicotiana tabacum. Taxonomy (NCBI): domain Eukaryota; kingdom Viridiplantae; phylum Streptophyta; class Magnoliopsida; order Solanales; family Solanaceae; genus Nicotiana; species Nicotiana tabacum. The sequence goes on along the minus strand of NC_134092.1, from coordinate 89,812,609 downwards.
ACTACTTTTAACCTGAGGTTAAGTATGTTACTTATTGAGTACATGGGGTCGGTTGTAATCATACTACACTTCTGCACCTTACGTGCAGATGTTGGCGGCTGATGTTGCTGCATTCAATGGGAGTTGGATTAAAAATGTACCTGCGTCCCGGCTGTAGTTGCCTCTTGTTCGTGGTAGCTTTTGATCTGTAAAACTCTGTTTATGTACTATTCAAACAGACTATGTATTTATTTCATTTCCGCTTTGTAAACTCTATTCTTAGAAGCTCATGATTTGTACTATCAGTTCTTGAGGAATGTATTAGATTCAGATATTTCTTTTGAATAATTGTCTTATTAATATTATTGAAAATTAGATAGTTGTTAATTGGCTTACCTAGCGTGTTGGGTTAGGTGCTATCACGACTAGTTGGATTTTGGGTTGTGACAGTATCTTTATTTGAAGTTGTAGTTGTCCCTTTTTATAAATGTTCACCCTTAATTGAGGTTATGGTGATTTTCTCGCTGCCCACTTTTATTTGAATCGGTTGTATCTCTTCTGTAATTGTCCAAACTTAAAATAAGCTTAGATATCCTATGCCTTAGTGAAGTTGCCCTTATTCGGAATTATTTGACTCGTGTTAGTTTCTTGTTGTTGAACCGTACATTGTGGGACCATTATTACATATTGTTTCCTTCCATGTTGAGTTATTCTTATTACGCCTAGTATTCTTTATTATGGTTATTTCTTGTGAACTAGTTCTACCGTTTCTTGTGATCGAAGGTTCTTGAGTTGATTTACTTGTCGTACTTTGTATTATTGTCATTGTTGCTGTGGTACTTGTTGTGGTGATGCACGACATTTCTGCCGTGCGGTTGTTGTTATTGTGATGCATGAGGTTTTTGCCGTACGGTTGTTGATATGGGGTTGCACGAGGTTTCTGCCGTGTTATTATTACTATTGATATTTGCACATGCGGCGTGACAAGGCGGAATATATATATATGTGGGTTGCGCATGTGCGAGACAAGGTGGAAACATTATTATGCACGTGTGGCGAGACAAGGTGGGAATATGATTATGCACGTGTGGCGAGACAAGGCGGGCGTTCACTTTATTATTGCACATGTGGCGAGACAAGGTGGGCTATGTCAGTGATTGATTTGTGATGATTTGTGATGGCCTTGGGGCATTCTTGTTGTTGATGTTTGTGTAGTGGTACACTTACCTGTGTGAGTTTTATCTTATGAAAATTTGTGAGAAAATATTCTACGTGCTGTCCATTTCCTTTCCTATACTTATTAGCTGGCATGAACCATGTTAGGACACTTGCATAAGCATACACGTAGTTGAGAACTCTTATCGGTTAAGAGATTTTCTTGATATTTCTGAGTATAGATGAACACCATTGTTACTTGCCTTCTATGTGAGAATGGCTCTATTTGGCACGTGACGTGAATAGTATGAGGTTCGGTACCTCGTGGAGTTTATTGACTAAAACCTGGTGTGAAAGTGGTTGTTTTCATCTAGATGCTACATGCCCTTCTTTTAATTGTGTTCATCAGATTTAGGCTGTGTTTCCGTTCATTCTTCTATGTCATTACTGTGGTGTTCCGCTGATAGTTGTTGTTTTCCTTTCTTACTGAAATTACCGTATTATTTGCCATTTCGCATAGTCTTTATGTAGAAGTATACTTTGTTATTCCTATAGTTATACTTGTTCAGGTTATTTAGTTCAGCAGGTATTTTGACTGTTCCTTGTCACTACTCCATTGAGGTTAGTCTTGATACTTGTTGGGTACCGCTGTGGTGTACTCATACTATACTTCTACATATTTTTGTGCAGACCCAGGTATTTCGAAGTCCGTTGAGCATTAGCTAGTTATGCAGACTGCTGATGTGGAGACTCAAGGTAAACCTGCCGCTGCGTTCGCAGGCTTCAGAGTCACCTTCCTATTTTGTATTCATACTGTTTTTTTTTACCTATTTCCAAACAGTTGTATTTAGAAGTTGTTGCAAACTCTATAGAGCTTATGACTTGTACTACCGGTTTTGAGAATTGTAAATTTTATAGAGATTTCTATTTCAAAAGTTGTTAGATGTTATTCATTATTGTTGTTATTCAGTAAATGTTAGGCCTACCTAGTCTCTAAGACTAGGTGCCATTACGGTACCCAACGGAGGAGAAATTGGGCCGTGACACTACTGCAACAGGTGGGAATGTTCAAAATATTCCGGGAAAAGAATTTAATTAATTAAATAAATAATTAAAAGAAATTTTTTCCAAAAAGATTAATCAATCAATCTTTGACCGAAGCCGAAGCCAACAAAATTGGTAACCCTTTGATCTAGGTTATTTACGCTTATAGTCGATTTTGAGATTATTCGGAATTATTTACCCTTTGGAAACATTCTACGCTTATTTATGCTTATAGTGGATTAAAAAGATAATATTTATACTTATTAGCTGGCATAAACCATGTTAGGACATATTTACGCTTAACGATTTAGCTTATCGGTTATCGCCTTTTAAATGTATTAATCCGCTAGCCACCCGATAAGATATCAGGCGGCTTGGTATCGATTTAGCTGTTATCGGGCGGTTTATCGACCTATTTGAATATGTATTACAAAGGCTTATTTTGGCAACATACTAATACAAACAATCTGAGGCATATTTAAAAGGTACCATCATTTTGAGTAAATTCTACTCGGTCTAACAACTAGGTGTTGCTGATGTATACTAACTTCAACTCATGTTCATATAGCTAAATAGTTTGTAAAAATACATATGCTTATACTAATTTCAAGAAAGATTTACGCCCAACTTGTAGAAATCTGAAGCTTACTTAAGGTTACAGTGATACGGTGATACCACAACTGCAAAACAGGATATATTAAACTTTTTCAACATACTAATAATATCACAAGATACAACCAATAAAGTAAAGGAGAATAAAGAAACTTACAAGCTGCTGCCATGGCTATGGCCGTAACTGACGGTTGGATTCTTAGATTAGAGGTGACGTATGGAGGAAACGAGGAAAAGATTAGAGAAGAGAATGGGAGGCGAGAGCGGCTGGGTTGTTATTGTTGTGGTGTTGTTGGTGTGTTGACTGTTGCCTCAACCTTCAGAGAGTAGTGAGTTTGAGAGTGAGAGGCGACGCGACGCGAGAGAGAGGCGAGATGGCTAGGTTTTGAGATATGAGGGAAATTAGAAATTAGGAATTTAGATTTTAGGGTTTCTAATAGTGGATAAGTGAAAGGGATTTTTAATATACATATGAATAAAATTATAAAAATATATAAATATAAAAATTCTTAACGGGTTAACGGTTTATCCGATAAGAAAATTGAATAATCTGCCTCCAAACCGATAAGCCGTTAATAATAAAATTTCAATCCGTTCACCACCCGTTAATCCGATAACCCGATACCAATAAGCTATTAAGCCACTTTTACGGTTCGATTTTCGGTTTCAGTTCGATTTTGAACACCCTTACTTTGATCTTCATCATTAAAAAGCAACCTCCTATTAAATGTTAAATAATTCTCCACTAACATGAATATGGTTAATTGAAAATCCTATTAAATGATGACTTATAACAACACATTAATTTATTGTAAAACATAAAGTTTAGAAGTTAATTACCTTGAATTTCGCATTTATTTTTGCTGCTAAATAATGAGCTAATAAGAATTATTTATGTTATTTGTGATTTATTGGTTAACTTTTATTTTTCGAAAATTAATTTCTTCTAACCTTTGTATCACCATTTAAGAGATAGCTTTTATAATTCCATTACCGGTTTACAACAAAAGAATTTTAGCAAACTTAATTACATTAACCAATCTTCACTTCCTTTTTGTAAAATATTTGGAGAATTTGAGGAGTCGGTTTGAATATTTTGTTTGCCTAATTTCATCCATCAACTTATTCCGTTACTATTCTCTTTTTTCTCTTCCTCTTATTTCTATTTTCAAACTTTAAACACTCAAAATATATTTCTCCAATAAATTGCAAAAGATTTGACTATTTGTGAGCAATCCATACTACTCTATGAAAGCTAAAAATTAATTTCATGTTTTGAGATTCAAATATAATTCATGTAGTGCGTTGCAAGTTATCTATTTACATTAATTGGTTCATTAAATCTTTCAAGATATAATACTGAAAGAATCTCAATGAATTGCTAGGATCATTTTGAAGTAAGATAAGTTTAAATGTCCTTATGAATGCTTATTTTACCAGTAAAATATTAAAAATTATTTATTTTTTCATTTTTAATTTATCAAAATCACTGCGCGTCTCCCTAAAAGGAAGCATTATGAATGCGAATTGGGCATATGAGAAAATGCAAAGGCATTTTGGTCCCTCTTCAATGTTCAAAACGACGATGTGGACTTGAGGAATCTAACACAATTCCTCACTCTGGATTGGAACTCGAATACAAAAAATACTTTCTGTCTCTTTAATTTTATAAGATCATATTTTTATTTTTTAAGAATTTAATTACTTTTAATTTTATAACTCAAATACATTTTAGTAATATAGCTTTTTTTTTAATTTTGTCATTCATATGGTTACACGCGCATCGCGCGTGTCAAAAAACTAGTTATATTAAAAGCACGAAAGCCCTTAACGAAATGCCGTTCGCCTTTTTTACCCTTGAAAAATATATTTCACGCTAGACACAATAGTCATTTTATTATTTTTCCTAATATAAGGAATAATTATTTAATTATTTTTCTTATATTTAGGAATTCAAAATCTAACTAAATATTTTGTATTGAATTCTCCATTGTTTAAACTAGGTAAGAAAATATATTTGTAAAATAAAAGTAACACCCAAAATAATTGAAGTAGGAAAGTTTCGTCCTCTTGAACTCTTTTTAGATTTAGGAGTCATTATTCTGTATAGAATTATAATCAATTACTTGTTAGTAATTTTAGTAAAATAAAAGTTAATTAAAAGAGAATACAAAACTACAAATGAAGTCTCGTGCACATGGAACTCCCTTTTAGGTTTAGGAATTCTAATATTATAAAATAGTACTCTTTTAGCGTGAATATTTAAAAGGGTATTCACAATCCACCTTACAACAAGTAACTTTAAAAAATAATTATAGGCTAAAAGTGTCACGACCCAAAATCCAACTAGTCGTGATGGCACCTAACTCAACCCGCTAGGTAAGCCAATTAACAACTATCCAATTCCAATAAAATTTAATAAAACAATTAAGTGAAAGAAAATATCTAAATCTTATACATTCCCCAAGGACTGGTAGTACAAATTATGAGTTTCTAAGATTAGAATATACAAAGGTGGTATGAAATAAATACATAATCTGTTCCAAATATATATAAATAGATTTTTATAAACCTAAAGCTACTATGAACAAGAGACAGCCACAACCGGAACGCAGGTACGTCTTCCAATCCCGCTCACATCGATCACAACAACATCAACATCCAATATCTGCACGCAAGGTGCAGGAGTTTAGTATGAGTATTGTCACGACCCAAAATTCACTATAGGTCGTGATGGCGCGTAATACCGTTGTCAGACAAGCCAACAGTGATTTATCAATTTAATTACTCATCTTAGTATTTTGAAATCATAATTTTCCTTAATTGAACAATATAAAAAAGAATTTATAGAGTAAATGAAAATATTTACACGAACCACAATAATGAATAACCTGAAGGAACCCCCAAAACTCGGTGTCACAAGTGATGCGCATTTTCTAAGAAGTACAACAACAATACATCATCTCTCTAGAATGTAAATAAGATAAGATAAATAGTTAGTACGATAGAGGCTCGGTGGAGTGAGATACGAAGTCTAGGTTGCAGCTCATATAAAATCTCCTCAACAGATGCGCCTACGCGCCAAAATGATCTCCAAATGAACCTGTCGGATCCTACACATTTAGTGCAGAAGTGCATTATGAATACGTAAATCAACGAGTACCCAATAAGTATCTAGCCTAACCCCGGAGAAGTAGTGACAAGGGGTCGACATCGACACTTACTAGAGGTCCAAGGAAATAATATGATAATTCATAACTGATATGAAGTGTACACCTATAGTGAAGTAAATATATACTCCCATAATTTTTCCAATTTATTCCCTTTAAAGTATAATTTTTTTCAATCTTGTATTCTTCTTTAATATCTCAGAACATGCCAAGTGTCAATACCAAATAAATAAAAAATACTATAAGTTGCCGGGCATCAGTGGAAGTTTTATCTCGTGAATATTTGGACTACTAGCGATATAACGCATGATTTCGCCGAGGTCGTTCGGCCCGGTCCAGAATAACGTGTACACTGCCGAGGGACGTGCGGTACGATCCTTAGATGCTTCTACATACTGCTGAGGCGTTCGGCCTACTCCACAAGAAAAGGAAGGAAGTTACCGAATTACGAGGCACGTCTTTACAATACAGCACATGAGCACAAAATGAATTTAATCTTTACCATTTCTCAAATAACTCTCCCACAACTCAAAGTGTTGAGGCTTAGCCTAGTGTACATATACTTACTTCTAAATTAATTTCAATTATAACTTCAATTAATTAAGCCACCAGAATGGGTTCAAATAATTAAAATATTACATGATAAGATCGTAAGTCTACCCGGGCATAACATGTTGTATCTACGTACGGACCCTCATCACCTCGTGTGTATGTAGCACCCACAACTAGTTTCATATAATAATAAATATCACCCAGGGAGGAATTTCCCCCTCACAAGGTTAGACAGGAGACTTACCTCGCTCTAAAGTTCCATAACTGGCTCCAAGGCCTCTCTAACACCTCAAACCAATGTCCGTCGATCCAAAACTATTCAAACAACGTGTAAACCAGTCAAAATATATTCTAATACCCATAATTAATCAATTTAAATAATTTTCAACTCCGCTCGAAAAGTCGATGAAGACAACCCCCGGGCCTACGTGCCCGGATTCCGAAAAGTTTTGAAGATAAATCTTACCCATAACACCATGAACTCAAATATATAATTTATTCCCAATTCCACGTCAAATTTCGTGGTCAAAAGCCAAAAATATCAAATTTTAGGTTTTCTACCAAAACCCTACAATTTCTACTAATTTTCATGTTTAAATCCTTATACAAACCATGTATTTAACTTGTAATAGGTAGGACTCATTTACTGTAATGACCCAACCGGTTATTTTAACTTTTAGAACCCCATTTCCTAAAATAAAACTTTCCGTATGTGCTTTTAATGATTTATGACTTGCGGGGATGGTTGGTTCTGGATTTGGAAGTGTATGGGTTGAAATCGGAACAATTGGTTCCTTAAGTTGGCTTTAAGAGGCCAATTTTGACTTCGGTCAATATTTTGAGAAAATGACCCCTGAATAGAATTTTGATAATTCCAAAAGCTCTGTATGGTGATTTTGGACTTAGGAGCGTGTTCGAAATTTTATTTGGAAGTCCGTAGTTAAATTAGGCTTGAAATGGCTAAAATAGGAATTTAAGTTTGGAAGTTTGACCGGGGAGTTGACTTTTTGAAATCGGGGTCGGAATCCAGTTTTAAAAATTTACATAGCTCTGTTATGTCATTTATGACTTGTGTGCAAAATTTGAGGTCAATCGGACTTGATTTGATAGGTTTCGGTATATAATGTAGAAGTTGGAAATCTTAAGTTTCATTATGTTTGAATTGGGGGATGATTCGTGGTTTTAGCATTGTTTGGCATAATTTGAGGGTTCGACTAAGTTCGTTTGATATTTTGGGACTTGTTGGTATAATTGGTTGAGGTCCCGAGGGGCTCGGGCGAGTTTCAGATGACTAACAGATCACTTTTGGCCTTTGAAACACTGCTGATAACTGCTGGTATTTTCTTCTGATTTCCTTATATGCAATCGCGTAAGATGGTCTGCGATCGCGTAGAGTAATTTGGACAGAGGTGGATTTGTTCTACGCGATCGCGTGAATGGGGTTGCGATCGCGTAGGCTTATTTTGGGCAGATGGAAATTCGTTCTATGCAATCGCGTGGGCACGGCTCGGGTGAGTTTCAGACGACTAACAGATCACTTTTGGCCTTTGGAACACTGCTGATAACTGCTGGTATTTTTTTCTGATTTCCTTATATGCAATCGCATAAGATGGTCTGCGATCGCGTAGAGTAATTTGGACAGAGGTGGATTTGTTCTACGCGATCGCGTGAATGGGGTTGCGATCGCGTAGGCTTATTTTGGGCAGCTGAAAATTTGTTCTATGCGATCGCGTGGGCACGTTTGCGATCGCGTAGGTTAGTCCAGCTTGTGCATCATGATCGCGTGTAGTTGTTTACGATCGCGTAGGAAAAATTGGGGAGGAGCTGGGCCACGCGCTTAATGCTTCGCGATCGCGTGAGGAGGCTCGCGATCGCGTAGGCTTGCGGAGATTGTGCTTCGTGATCGCGTGGGATTTCTGCGATCGCGTACGGTTAATGTTTGGGCAGTAAAATTTGTGCTACGCGATCTCGTAGAAGAAATCACTGGGCAAAGAGTTTAAGCTCTGAAAATGGGATTTCGTCCCATTTTTCATTTTTAACGATTTGGAGCTCTGATTTAGGCGATGTTTGGGAGATTTTCAGAGAAAACAACGGGGTAAGTATTCTTAACTCAATATTGGTTAAATTACCCGAATCCATCACTATTTTTATCATTTAATTGGTGAATTGAGATGAAAAAGTTTGAAAACCCTCTTGGATAGATTTGAGGATTTGAGGACCGAATTGTTATCGAAATTTAGTGATTTTGGTATGGGTAGACTCGTGGTTGAGTGGGCATTCATATTTCATAACTTTTGTCGGATTCCGAGACGTGAGCCCCACAGATAAATTTTTAATTAATTTCGGAATTTTTATTAAAAATGTAGTATTTTATTATAGAACCGATTCCTATAATTTTTAGTGATTGTATCGAATTATTTTGGCTAGATTGGAGCCAGACAGAGTTGGATAATCGTGGAAAAGACCTTCTAGTGGATTAAATTGGAGAAAAACGAGGTAAGTCTCTTGCCTAATCTTGTGTGGGGGAAATTACCTCATAGGTGATTAAAATTAAATAATTATTGCTAATTGTGGGGGCTACTTACGCACGAGGTGACGAGAGTCTGTGCGTAGCTACTATTAATGCTAAAGTCCGGGTAGTTTAGGACTCAAAGCATGAATTACTCGTGTAAATTATATTCTTTGTTTAATTAATATTATATATATATATATATATATATATATATACATATATATGTATGTATATTGTGAAATGTTAGATAAAAATATTTAAGGATGGAAATCTCTTATATACTTGATTTTTCTGTTTAAATTAATTATTTGTTAAGAGAAATTGTTCGTCCTCCTGAATTTATCTTATAATAAATATACTCTCATTCCGGAGGTACATAAGAAAATGTCCTCCTTTCTTGTGGAGCGGGCCGAACGCCTCGGCAGGATAGATGCATCTATGGATCGTGCCGCATGTCCCTCGGCAGTGTACACGAAACTCTGGATCGGGCCGTACGACCTCGGCAGAAATCATGCTTAATAATAAAAATTACACGATACTTTGATAGTTTATTGCAACTTGTGAAGTTAATTGATAAATTGAAAATCTTTAGAATTTAATGAATTATTATTCCTGCTTGTTAAGGAATTATTATTATTCCTGTAAATGAGACTAATTGATAAGTTTTGAAATTTATTGAAATTGAAGGAATTTAATTATTTTTGCTAGTTAAATAAATTATTGTTATATTCTGTGAAGCATGGTGATCTAGATATTCTAGTTTTATTTTAATTATTATTATTGACCCATAGTGAGTGTCAAAGTCGACCATCTCGTCTCTACCACTTCGAGATTAGACTTGATACTTACTGGGTACACGTTGTTTACGCACTCATACTACACTTGCTATACTTTTTGTGCAGGACTTGAGGCAAGTACTAGTGGGGGACCTATCGTCTTACACCCACGTTATTCAGGGGCATAGTGGTGAGCTGCCTTTCTGATCCGTTCTGCAGCTACCAGTGTCTCTCCTTGTATCTTTCATTCTGTTTATTTTTATCTCAGACATTATTAGTGGTTTTGTATAATCTACTAGATGCTCATACACATGTGACACCAGGTCTTGGCACACACATTGGTAGAATTTGGTGTCTTATATTTTCTTGGATTTAAATTTTATCGATATATGTTTAATTTATTAGTTGGCTTGCCTAGCTATAGTATTGGGCGCCATCATGACCTATAGGTGAAATTGGGTTGTGACACTTACCTTGTATTGCTTGATGAAAATCTCCCCTTGAAGCTCTCAAAAATCGCCCCAACCAAGTCAAAATGAAAGAAAATGGGCCAAATCCTGTTCTTAAAAGAACACTCTACCCAGCGACCTCTCGCACCTGGGGCCACACGACCGCTTATGCGGTTCCGTAGGTGAGGCCAACATACCGCTTCTGCGGTTATCCTTCAGCCCCCTGCCTTCGTACCCGAGGACAAGAATCCGCTTCTGCGGAGTCGCACCTGCGACCAAGAAACTGCTTCTGCGGTCCCGCAGGTGCGACACAAGCCTCGCACCTGCGCCTCCAGCCTGCCTCACTCCCTACCGCTTCTGTGACCACTGTGCCTCTTTTGCGGTCAAGCAGATGCGGGAAAATCTTCGCACATGCGGCCACTTTCCATCCCTTCCTATTTCGCTTCTACGAGCTCGACCTCGCTTCTGCGATGTCACTTCTGCGACCAAGACATCGCAGAAGCGATCATACCAGCTGCTGCCCAACTTCAGCATTTCTTAACTCCAAAAATCAATCCGTTAACCATCCAAAATCTACTCAAGGTTCTCGAAACCTTAGAAAAATATACCAACACGTCCCTAAATGCAATACGAACTTAGTCGAAGCCTCAAACTACATCAAACAACATCAAAATCATGAATCGCGCCTCAAATCAAACTTATAAATTTTCAAAATTTCCAAATTCTATATCCTGTGCCGAAACGTATAAAATCAATACAGAATGACTTCAAATTTAGCACACAAGTTATAAATGATATAACAAAAGCTATTCCAAGGCTCGGAACCCCGAACGGACATCGATAACATCAAAATCCACTTCAAACCAAACTTATAAAATTCTTACACTTTTAAAATGCTGACCTTCTATAAATAGCTCCGAAATGCTCCCGGGTGATCCGATACTCAACCCGAACATACGCCCAAGTCCGAAATCATCATACGAACCTATTGGAACCTTCAAATCCCGATTATGAGGTCGTTTACTCAAAAGTCAAATCTTAGCCAATTCTTCCAACTTAAAGCTTCCGAAATTAGAAGTTTCTTCCAAATCAATCCCGAACTTCCCGAAATTAAATTCCGACCACACGTACAAGTCATAATACTTGAGGTGAAGCTACTCAAGGACTCAAACTACCGAACGACGCGCTAGAGCTCAAAACGACCGATCGAGTCGTTACATTCTCCCCCACTTAAACATACGTTCGTCCTCGAACTAAGGATTGCTTCGGCATTATCCAAAATCACTGTTTAACACCTCGTGCACCTACCTGTGCCACCACATTCCAGTTGGACACATTAGCTCGAGCCAGACTAAAAATCCTCCCTATAACCTTAGCTAACAAGCTTTAAAACCAAGTTCCAACTTCCGAATTTCTTTACAAGGCCTGATTCTAATACACAAACTCCGTACCAATCACCACACACTGTACTAAAACATGATCATGCATCTATGATGAAACCACACCATTCACCACATAAGTCGGTTGTCCATAATAATATCCGCCGACCACAATAGCTGAAATTTCACGAATCCGATGCCCACAATATGCTTCACGACACATATAAGTCCTGTTCTAACTCTCGCAATACTGCCACGATGAAAGAGACATGTAGAAACTCATAACCACATGTCGAATCAATAATTCATGGAGCCTCTCCTCCTGGCTAGAATCATTACCTCATTCTGAACAGAATAATGATATTTTCTCTTTAATGCACCTTATATAAATTTGATTGCACAAATTTCAGGTCCAATAATTTTGTCTCACTTAGAACAAACTGCTCGGGCAATACGCCATCTCAGACACTGTCAAAAATCTCATATGACGCCCACAATATGCCAACAAACTACAAACTCGAATGTGATACATAAGGAAAAACAAACACTGAAAAGGACTACCCAGCCCGCGTAACGAATAAAATGGCCAAATAAATGCTATGAACTTACCTCAGGGATGAAAATAAGACATGCAAAATGAGTGTAAGAAACTATACTCAACATCACGATGTTGCAGCATGCAATCTGATCCAACATGACACTGTTACGGCATGCAACCCGATCCAAACATGACAATATTACGATGTGCAATACGATCCACATAACATACCCGTGGTGGCGTGCCACCGGATCCAAACCATATACCTTTGGCGGCGTGCCACCTGATCCGCACATAAGAGGAAAACATATATCGAGCCATAACGCTCATACTTACGAAATGCCCGAATATCGACCATAAGTATGCCAAGTGCACAATACCAATCCCGGGGAGAAGGGTAGCGCCATACGCTACGAAACCCAAGCACAACTAAGATGCAATAAAGGACCTGCATCTCGAGAGCCATCCTACTCACATAACACCACAAGCTACACGGGACCTCAACAAGTGTGCGAATAATCAAGCCATCTCACAACCCACATGGCACAATAGAGATTTACATAGAATGGCTGACGATGGGAATAACATCCAATGCCCGACGAATCCTCCGTAAGTAATGCTATGACGAATGAACACGTCCGACCTGACATAGGGCATAACTTTATATTTGGCCCACCGATAGACCTCAAACCGATTCCGATCATACCACACCGGGCGAATAACCTTCCAAGGATCCACAACGGTCCTATTCATAACACTTTAGAAAAGTTGTACATCCGAAACAAACTAGCACGGTCCAACCACCAAAGAATAGAACGCCTCTCAGGCATAAACTCTCGCATTAACGATAGTACCATAATCTTCATACTTGGTTTCGATATTTAACAATCAAGTGACTAACATGTCACACTTATACATATTTTCACGTGGGATACACTCCCACAACCTTCCGCTCAGGTAGCAAAGTCCGCACATCCACACCACCAACCGTTCTAATTTTGTAAAGCGAATCAAGAATCCGCAAATAAATACATAAAGCCTCTTACACAGAACACCATTCCCAGGTGACACTAAGGAAAATGCCAGCTTACTCTGAACATCTGAATTCACCCTTGCTCAATCGAACTCGTGACATTCTTGTCGACACCGAACCGCAACCTTGATCCTCAACCTTCAAATTCTCATGCCGCTCTCTGTACCTATCATGCTGCTATATGAGGACACAAGAATTCATCATAACCACGGAATTACTAGTCGAATAACACTTCATTGGCTAGAAACCTTTCACTTAGCTCATTTCCGAAGAACCAATGCAACACGCAACTGAAATCCCAAACCGCAGAAAATACAAACCTCAAGTCGTGACCTAAACCATCATGACTCTTCCGGAATCCATTTACACAACAAGGCCATTTGAACCAAATACCTCCTAGATCAATCAAGTTATGGTGACTGTCAAGCCCGCACGTACAACCACAAACCACATGTATGACTTCACACGCCAAAGGAACTGATCATTGCCACAATCATGCCGACTCAACCATTACTAACCGACCCCACTTCTTTCAATTTACCCTTGACCTGACTTAGAAATATAATAGCTCCATTCACAACATAACAGACTCAATCCGCACTCATCTGCAGTGACCCGAAATGTGAGATCACATCGTCTCAATACCCATGAATCATCTCATACCTCCTTACGTGCACAATATCATCTCCCACTAGTGCACCCATTCTGAAAGACCTTTCGCAAGTCCGGAGCTATTTCTTCCTTTCCTCTAATACTGCACTTTAATTTTTGAACCCACTAGGACCGTTGTCGAGAGTCACCCACTCTGACCTAGTCCCGAATATAATCAAACTCCGACGCTCTACTAGAACATGAACACCCTCTCGAAGAAGAAACCAGCTAAATTCTTTTCCTTGTACCTCACATCCACAAAACATAAACTCTGAGTCTTCCCAAAACCTGCACATGAATCGATAAGGCGAAATATAGCACACATTTATCAATTTCTCTGCTCAAATTACCCTTGATATTTCCTTTTTCTTAGTCACAAATAATCCACCAATGCACCGACAACCAGAAGCTGCACAAGCCGACGATCACGCGATCCAATCGTAGACGGTGGGCCTCCCCCACTTTGCTTTAAACTACCATCACATAATGTAGAGACCACAACGATTCCTCCTTCTCATTTACCATGATCCCGTACCATTAACCCGCCAAGTTTCTTGAAGTTTTTTGTTAAGATTTTCATGGACATTCTGAATCATCAGTCACAATCACATATTCGGCCTCTTACCGAATAGTAAGTAGTATTCTTCGTAGAAGCTCCATTAACATCACGCAACCGCTAACCTGCCCACAGGAGATAACCCACCTATGGAATTCCATGCCGGCATCTTCCAACGGCGCTGCACTGGTTACAATTACCACAAAATCAGTAAACTCTCCTGAGCACATGCTCGCCCACCAACTATATAAGTCTGTTCCTTCCCCATTGACATCAACTAAAAGTTCAACAGTACCTTCTGAACGCAAGTCATATTGCATCTGAAACGATAATCAAACCCTCACACCCCTCTTCATTTCAAGAAAATCCCATTCTGCCATATTCAATCTTTCCTCATACAGTAACCATCATTCCAAATAAAATCCGTAGACCAAATCACCTTCCATTACGATTGCTAAACCGTCCTACACTTTCTCAAGGCACGCGACTATCCTACCACAAAATCCATATGCTAATCTTCTACTCTTACTTCGGTTAAACCATCTCCTTTAAGCAACTCCTCAACCTCTACTTTTCATACTTGACCTGCTAGTACTTCAACCACCGTGAAACACTTCCCGCCATGTACTTCCTCATACTTCGCTGCCCAAATGTTTCATCAAATCAAAAATCCATCTCTATAGCACCTGAACCAATAAATTATTACCGACTCTAAGCCTATTCGAATATTATCTTTCTCGAGCCATCAATATTAGAAATACCAATTCGATTCTAAACTGATGCATACCGCTATCTCTGACAACTGCCCCTCGGGCACCATTTCATAACACCCTGCCCCGAAGGCAAAATCAAAGGAGACCATAACACCGACGAACCGTAATGCATTCAAACAATGACGACGACACCACATCACAATGAAAATTCCACCACATGCGAAAATACCAAGTCTCTTCACTTCATCAACCAACCTGGACATCTATAGTCTGATTGCCTTTCGTTTGTTAGAATTAAATATTGAACCTCTAAATAATGCACTGAAAAATCCTCCTTTCAAGTTATTCACTGACTCGACACAAAGACAAGCACCCTACCATTACACCATCATTGTGCGATAACAACGCATAGACCTCGTAGCAATTCATGCACAATCTCGAAATCATAGAAAATACAGATACTGAGCTGGAACCAAAGAACATCCTTCCGCAATGCGTCGACCATAGCCAGCTCGAACACGCAGGGAAAACATCTTGCACCACGTCTGCAGTACCACTACAACTCCTCGACGCCCAATTGATAACAAGCGCTTCGCGTCGCATAAGATGGAGTAGGAAGGAAATAAAGGCACAAGCCTCAATGGAATCAAACCGCACGATGAGGAAATCAAGAAGGGAAGTGTTCCTAACATCCTTGTAGACTCTCGAAGATAAGTACAGACATCTCAGTACCGATCCGCAAGACTCTACTAGACTTGCTCATGACTCGTGAGACCTAAGTGAACCTAAAGTTCTGATACCAAGCTGTCACAACCCAAAATTTACTATAGGTCGTGATGGTTCCTAACGCCGCCGTCAGGTAAGCCAATAATGATTTATCAATTTAATCACTCATCTTAGTATTTTGAAATCATAATTTTCCTTAATTGAACAGTATAAAATAGAATTTACAGAGTAAATAAAAATATTTACACAAATCACAATAATGAATAACCTGAAGGAACCCCCAAAACCCGGTGTCACAAGTGCATGAGCATTTTCTAAGAAGTACAACAACAATACATCATCTGTCCAGAATATAAATAAGACAGGATAAAATAGTTAGTACGATGGAGGCTCGGTGGACTTCGATGCGTAGCCTGGGTCGTAGCTCATATAAAGTCTCCTCAATAGATGCGCCTGCGTGCCAAGATGATCTCCAAATAAACTTGTCAGATCCTGCACATTTTGTGCAGAAGTGCAGTATGAGTACGTAAATCAACGCGTACCCAGTAAGTATCTAGAATAACCCCGGAAAAGTAGTGATGAGGGGTCGACATCGACACTTACTAGAGGTCCAAGGAAATAATATGATAATTCATAACTGATATGAAGTGTACAACTATAGTGAGGTAAATCTGTAATCCCATAATATTTCCAATTTATTCCCTTTAAAGCATAAATTTTCTCAATCTTGTATTCTTCCTTAATATCTCAGAACATGCCAAGTGTCAATAACAAATAAATATGAAATACTATAAGTTGTCGGGCATCAGTGGAAGGTTTATCTCGTGAACATTCGGACTACTAGCGATATAACGCATGATTCTGCCGAGGTCATTCGGCCCAATCCAGAATAACATGTACACTGCCGAGGGATGTGCGGCACAATCCATAGATGCATCTATATACTGCCGAGGCGTTCGGCCCGCTCCACAAGAAAAGGAAGGAAGTTACCCAATTACGAGGCACGTCTTTACAATACATCACATGAGCACAAAATGAATTTAATCTTTACCATTTCTCAAAAAACTCTCCCACAACTCAAAGTGTTGAGGCTTAGCCTAGTGTACATATATTTACTTCTAAATCAATTTCAATTATAACTTCAATTAACTAAGCCAGCAGAATGGGTTCAATAATATACAAATTACATGATAAGATCCTAAATCTACCCGGACATAACATGTTGTATCTACGTATAGACTCTCGTCACCTTGTGCGTACGTAGCACCCACAACTAGTTGCACATAACAATAAATATCACCTAGGGGTAGTTTCCCCCTCACAAGGTTAGACATGAGACTTACCTCGCTCCGAAGTTCTATAACCGGCTCCAAGTCCTCTCTAATACCTCAAACCAATAACTGTCGATCCAAAATAATTCAAACAACGTGCAAACCAGTCAAAATATATTTTAATACCCATAATTAATCAATTTAAACAATTCCCAGCTCCGCTCAAAAAGTCGAGGAAGACAACCCTCGGGCCCACGTACCCGGATTCTGAAATTGTTTGAAGATAAACCTTACCCATAACACCACGAACTCAAATATATAATTTATTCTCAATTCCACGTCCAATTTTGTGGTCAAAATCCGAAAATACTAAATTCTAGATTTTCTACCAAAACCTCACAATTTCTACTAATTTCCATGTTTAAATCCTAATACAAACTATGTATTTAACTTGTAATAGTTGGGAATCACTTATCTTGTATTGCTTGATGAAAATCTCCCCATGAAGCTCTCCAAAATTGCCCCAACCAAGTGAAAATTAAAGAAAATGGGCAAAATCCCGTTCTTAAAAGAACACTCTGCCCAGCGACCTCTCGCACCTGCGGCCACTGGACCACTTATGTGGTTCCGTAGGTGAGGCCAACATACCGCTTCTGCGGTTACCCTTCAGCCCCCTGCCTTCGCACCTACGGACAATACTCCGCTTTTGGGGAGTCGCACCTGCGACCAAGAAACTGCTTCTGCGGTCCCGCAGGTGCGGCACAAACCTCGCACCTGTGCCTCTAGCTTACCGCACTCCCTACCGCTTATGCGACCACTGTGCTGCTTCTACGGTCATGCAGATGCGGGAAAATCTTTGCACCTGTGGCTGCTGCTAGTCCCTTCCCATTTCGCTTCTACGAGTTTGACCTCGCTTCTGCGACCAAGACATTGCAGAAGCAATCCAACTTCAGCATTTCTTAAGTCCAAAAATTAACCCGTTAACCATCCAGAATCCACCCGAGGCCCTCAAGACCTTAACCAAATATACCAACACATCCCAAAATACAATATGAACTTAGTCGAAGCCTTAAACCACGTCAAACAACATCAAAATCATGAATCGTGCCTCGAATCAAACTCATAAAATTTCAAATTTCTAAATTCTATATCCTGTGCCAAAACGTATCAAATCAATACGGAATGACTTCAAATTTTGCACACAAGTCACAAATGATAAAACAAAGCTATTCTAAAGCTCAGAACCCCGAACAGACATTGATAACATCAGAATCCACTTGAAACCAAACTTATGAAATTCTTCAACTTTTAAAATGTCGACCTTCTATAAATAGCACCGAAATGTGCCCGGGTGATTCGATACTCAACCCGAACATATGCCCTAGTCAGAAATCATCATACGAACCTATTGGAATCTTTAAATCTCGATTCTGAGGTCGTTTACACAAAAGTTAATTTTTAGCCAATTCTTCCAACTTAAAGCTTCCAAAATTAGAATTTTCTCTCCAAATCAATCCCGAACTTCCCGAAATTAAATTCCAACCACACGTACAAGAAATAATACTTGAGGTGAAGCTACTCAAGGACTCAAACAGATAAATGATGCGCTAGAGCTCAAAATGATTGGTTGGGTCGTTACAAGTACAACCGACCCCATGTACTCAATAAGTAACAAACCTAGCCTTAGGTTGAAAGTAGTGACGAGCTTGAACACATGTCGGGGTCCAACACCCATAGCCAACAACAATTCATAACAACATAATGGAAGTAATAATAAAAGAAGTAAGTTAGAGATAAAATTCTTAACTCGTTCACAGTTCCAGAAAAATAGGCATGCTTTTCAAATAGATTAGTGAAACCCCCAAATCCTTTACCGAAATCACCAAATATATGAGTAAGTTCGAAAATCGTGATTTTTCCCAAAAAATTTTCAATAACAGATAAAATATTTCATTATCAAATGGCATGATTAAAAATATATCTCTATGCCTACATGTCAATATGCACGTGAAATCATGAATGACACCAAAACCGGAGTGGCAAAAAGAAATGCATCTCTATGCGTGTATCTCAAGTATGCATGTCAAATGCAATGTATCTGAGTGATGAGCTCATGTATTCACACTCTCAGAGTACTCAATCTCACTATCTCACACTTTCCACTCATCATGCTCAATCACTCGACACGCTCAGTCACTCAGTACTGTATATGGCAAATACAGCCCAGGGAAGATCCATCCCAAATATATATATATATATATATATATATATATATATATATATATATATATATATATATATATATATATATAAAGAAAATGACAGTCAGTCACTCAGTACTGTATAGGGCCAAACCAGCCCAGGGGAAGATTCATCCCCAAATATAAATGCTTCGGGCAAGATCCATGCCAGGGAAGATCCAACCCTCAATATAATCAACTGCGCTCACTGGGATTGTGTACAGACTCCGGAGGGGCTCCTTCAGCCCAAGCGCCATAATAAGCCAGATCAAGGCATAAATCAATATAACATGTTGCAGCGTGCAGCCCGATCCCATAATATCACTCACAATCAGGCCCTCGGCCTCACTCAGTCATCAATTTCTCTAGTCTCTCGGGCTCATATTACCATGAAACTAGCCCAAAAATGATGATATGATGTGTCAATATCTAGCAATAGAGACTAGGATATGATATGCAATAAATGAACATGACTGAGTATGAAATTGCAATGTAAGCAAATAACTCAACTGCAAGAATGACCTTGGTGGGTCCCAATAGAATAAATATTAGCCTAGATATGGTTTCTAACATGGATCATAGCTCAACAACTCTAGTGCGTAGAGATTTCATGGTTACAGAAAAGATCAGGTAACTACAGAATACCACAGAAATAACAGAGTCATAATTCACACGGTGCACGCCCACACGTCCGTCACCTAGCATGTGCGTCACCTCAACACCAAACACATAACACATATAATCAGGGTTCATACCCTCAATACCAAGTTTAGAAGTGTTACTTACCTAAAAAAAGCCAATTTCAATACCGAGCAAGCCAAGCGATGCTCCAAAAATACCATCCCGCGCGTACCGACCTCCGAACGGCTCAAAAATAGCGAAAAGAAACTCAATTACATCAATAAATGCCTAAGGAAACAATTCCAAATAATAAGGGTCGAATGTTTAATCAAAAGCCCAAAATCGACCCAAACGTCCAAACCTGGGCCCGAACCTCGGAACCCAATAAAACTTATAAAATCCGATAACCCATTCAATTACGAGTCCAACCATACTAGTTTCACCCAAATCCGACTCCGAATCGATGCTCAAAACTCAAATATTCACTCTATGAAACTTTGGATAAACGCCCCCAAAATTCTCTTTAAAATCCATAATCCATTTACCAAAAACGAAGATAAAATCACGAAATATAATCACAAGTGAGTCAAGAATGCTTACCCCAAGTCACATGGTGAAAATTACTTCAAGAATCGCTTCAATCCGAGGTCTATAACTCCAAATATAAACAAAACGACCAAACCTTCGATTTAAAACTTCTGCCCAGTCATTTCCACTTCTGCAGACACAAGAGCCGCTTCTGCGACACGAGCTCCGCTTCTGCGGACTCTACTAGCCAGCCGACCCCTCGCACCTGAGGATCTCCATCCGGTTCTACACAACTGCAGGTGCGAAGCCAAACACGCTTCTGCGCCCAAGACCATCGCTTCTACGGGACCGCAAATGCGCCCCAATTTCTGCTTCTGCGATCTTCCTCACCACGCTCTCCCTCTCTTTTGCGACCAATTGTCCGCATCTGCATCCATTCTTTCTCAGATGCGGAAGCACCAGAACCAGCATACCTTCAGCAATGCAACATGAAATGAAATGATCCGAATCACGTCCAAAACTCACTGGGGCCACTCGGGACCCCGTCCAAATATGCCAACAAGTCCCATGACGCAGCACGGACCTATTCGAGGCCTCAAATCATACATAACAACATCGAATTGACGAATACACACCTCCAATCGACTTAAATAAACTTCCAACTTCCAAAACTTGCGCTGAAACATATCAAATCAATTCGGAATGAACCTAAATTTTGAACACAAGTCTCAAATGACATAGCGAATCTATCCAAATTTCCAGAACCAAAATCCAAATTCGATATCCTTAAAGTCAACTTCCGGTCAAACTTATGAACTTTTCAAACTTTCAAATTTTTGATTCTAGAAATATCCAACTGCAAATCTGGGCATACGTCCGAGTCCAAAATCACCATCCGGACCTAACGAAACCATCAAAACTCCAATCCGGGATCAAATATATAAAAGTTAAACTTGGTCAACTATTCCAACTTAAAGCTTAAATCATGAAATTCATTCTTCCAAACCGATTCCGAATAACCTGAAAATCAAAACCGACGATTCGTATAAGTCATAATACATCATACAGAGCTACTCATGCCCTCAAACTATCGAGCAAAGTACAAGTGCTCGAAATGACCGGTCGGATCGTTACAAAAAGTTTTTCCTTTTCAATTTATGTAGTATACATTTGAAAAAATATCCATAATTAATTATGAATAAAAATAATATCTACAAAATAAGCTTACAAATGATAGGACTACATTTTGAACTATAATACAATTATAGTGAATAATATAATGTTCATCAATTTCTTTTGCAAGCTTATACATGTTAGAACACAAACCAATTAGATAAATCAAATAAAGATAAGATACTAAAATATATACATCGAAATTATCAGTAAATAGTTGTACGTATTTCTTTAAGGTAATTATAAGTTTATTGACTTTTAGCACAAATAATGTTATTTAGGTCTGTAATTTAGATATTAGAAATCAGTATGTTCTGCTATTTTAGATCAATATCATTACATGAAATATACGGGTTTGGCGGGTGCAGGGTCCAACGGCCGGATCGATTACGAGTCATCTCCTAGCCCGATTTTTCTTTGTCGATACATTTATTATTTTCTTTCAAGTACCTATACTTTTTATTATTATATATTTACCGGTCTTATTATATTATAATTATAAAAGCGGAAAACTCCAATACAAAATATTGATAATCTTTTCACCTTTAAAAACTAATTTCACATTAAATAAAATTATCATTTAATTAGATTTTTAATATTTAAGACTTTAAAAGTAGCTTTTGTATTATGCTTTTATAATAGTAATTTATTCTTTTCTAATTTGTCGGAAGCACTTCATATAGAAAAACTTGCATATTTTGCTTGGGAGAAAGAAAAAACCCGTCTTATGTCAGCTACCTGACCACGTTTGTGTTTTCTAGAATGAACTTGAAAAAAAAAAAGAATTAAACAGAATGAACTTGAAAATAACTTTCCAAAAAAAAAAATCAAAAAAATGTTTACATCTTCAAAGGCTATGTGTTTTTGCTCTTAATATTTATGTAAATTTAAAAAATATTATCATTGAGATAGGTACACGCGTGACACGCGTATGCTAAGACTAGTATTATATATATGTGGGATAACAATCCAGAATTATAATTTTGAGATTATTAATCCCTGAATTTCCCTCTTTGCAACCGAACGACCTTTTAGGTATGGTTGTTTGGTTTCAATATACACAAAAAGAGATAGTTCAACTTATCTTATTATAAATATCTAACAAGAATCTAAAACATTTACATATATATTTTCAAAATAAATATGCAACATATTACTACATGTCATTGTAGAAATTTTATAAATATCTATGATCTTTATATTTTAAAAGAAACAACTTTAGTGTTTTCCGCAAAAAGGCTTCTAATTTTTAGCAAATTTTAGTTCTCAGCTGGTGCACTTCACTTCAAAGGATAATGAATAGGAAAATTTAGAAGATTTAAGGAGGGAGGACAATAAAGAAACCCAATAATTTATTTAGGCCAAATACATAGCTGGGTCCTTCAAGTTAGCTTTAATTTTTATTTTTTGACGCCCCAACTAATATATTTATCTATTGAACACTCTTCCGCTGAATGCTGATGTTAAATAAAGTGTGACTTGCACTAAAAAATGAGCGCGTGAATACATAAATTTACGCTTTTATTCTAATATTTTTTCGTTCCTTTTTCTTTCTCCTTCGTCTCCTCTCTCACTACCGCTTTCTCCCCTTTTTTTCAGTAACACCATCACCGGGTATTTACTATTTCGTATATATTTGGCCATTTATTTATTGAACTTTGTAATTTTAGTTTAATGAGATTTTTTGGTTGCATACACTGATTCTGATTATATAATTAAAAAAATGACTTCTATGTAATCACTTCAAAAATATTATTCCTACTAACTTTCTGAACTCTGAAGTAATATACTATTTTCAATTCCAATCATATGTTCATATAATAACTAAACTGTAGTAAAGTAATAGAAAAAAGAAGAGAAGATATATATACAGAAAATTGAATAGGAGAAGAAAACCTTGTTTTTCAAGAATTGTATTGCGGATTTGGGCAGAAGCGGATCTAGGATTTTAGTTCTATTGGTTCAACACTTAAAGTTATGATTTCATATTTACCATTTATTGCAATTTTGATAATTTTTTACACCTAAATATATGCTCCGCATCGAAAGTACTGGGTAAATTTCACAAATGGTCATATAACTATGATTTTTTTCACCAAAGTCATATAACTATATTTTCTCACACAAAAATCATAAAACTTTTACTAAATCACACAAAATCATAGCAATCGGAAAACACAACTTTTCGGTAGTATTTTATTTTTTTATTTTTTTTATTTTCCGTCTAATAAATAATAACCCAATAAGAGAAATATAAATTTTTAGCCACTCCAAAAAATAATAGCCTATAAAATACATTTTTTGTATATAATTATTATATACATATATTATTAATTTTTTTGTTAGCGAATACAATTAGTTTTGACCCACCGGTCAATTTTATATTTTTTTGTAAAATAAGAAAGACCCAACCAGACACGATCCAATACCTATATATATAAATTAAAATAATACAAAAAATGAATCCCCCTTCCCCTCCCCAAAAAAAAAAAAAACAATTACATAGTTTAGAATGCATGATATTATGGCACAAAAGGAAATATGAATAATTAGAGAGCTCTTGAAATAATAATGTTATTAATTTGAATGAAAATTTTGAAGAGAAATAAAAAATAGAAGTATCGTATTTTGGGATTCACTTTTAGTAATATTTTAATTTTTATATATGGGTATTGGATCATTCTTATTTTAACTAAATTATTATTTATTAGATAGAAAATAAAAAAACAAAATAAGAAACACACTACTGGAAAGTTATGTATAGTTTTTTCTAGCCAATGTGATTTTTGCGTGAGTTAGTGAAAGTTTTGATTTTTATGTGAGAAAACAAAGTTATATGACTTTGATAAAAAAAAATCATAATTATATGACCATTTGTAAAATTTACCCCGAAAATACTGAATTCAGTTGAACCGATGGTTCTACGGTGCATCCACCCCTGGATTTGGGGTAAGTAGGCTCATATATATTGGAGAAGAAAACCTTATTTTTCAAGAAAAGGGGGTTTAACTTTTAGGGAAAGAATTCAAACTACCATATCATTCCTTTCCTTTTACAAAAGTTTTCTTTACTAGAACTAACTATACATAAATTTTTGATCGACAAAAATAAATAATTCAAATATTAAACTTCTATATTAGTAACTCGGAATCAATTGTCCATCTCTATAGTTGAAGTAGAAATCAGAATAATTTAATGGAGGAATTAATTACAGAAGACAAAAGAAGGAAAAGGATAGGCAATTTTTTTTTTTTTTTTCCGTCCTGAATAGGGATTGGATAAAACGCTCCCTAACAAAGGTGACTCCATATCCAGGGTTCGAACTCGAAAACTGCAATTAAGAATAAAAAATCATTTACCACTCCACCACCACCCTGCCATCAGATTTATTTTCTTGTTTTGTTGTTATTATTATTTTTTTTTAAAGAAAGGTATTTGCAGATCTAGGTGGTTAGAGGTATAGTTAATTACTAATCTTGTAAATTATTAAACATTGGAGTAGTAACTGGAGAAGAAATTGCTGGCAACATAAATAATTCGAGTAACTAAATTCTAGAGTAGATGTAATAAATCGATACTACTAATAACTCATGTTTACATCTTGAGAAACCATGAATCATTAAATTCCAATGGTTTATTTCATTCGTTCTAATTGGTAGCACTGACTCATACCAACGTGTATAAAATTGGTGTATTTGATCTCCATAAAATAGTCTAGAAAAGGAGTAGATATAGTTGAGGATTTAAATCTTGAAGTTGGAAGAAGTAGCCAAATGCTTATACTCTATAATAACAGAATTAGAATTGTCTGAAAGGTTAATTCATTAAACATCTGAGGGAATATTTTTGGTTTATGGGTATTTTGGCTTCTAGAGGGCCATAAAAGTAAAAAATAAAAATAAAATATATATATAATTTAGAAATAGAGGATTGACCTAGAAATAGTGACGTAGAATCATCTTCTAGAATAGCGGACGAAAAAAAGTAAATAATGGGGGAGAGAGAGACGAAAGAAAGGTCCAAGGTTTAAGTGGGGATTAGGTGTTTATGAATGTAGCGACTAAGGTCTTAGTCTAATAGAAAATTCTATGTCTAGGTACACCGTAACAACTAAAATTTCGTTCCTTAAAATAATAATCAAAACAAAAAATATAGCGATAAATAAAAATATTTGTATTTCAATAATTTACGCCTCGACGAACTCGTGCGTAATACTTGAGGATTGATTTGGTTTTGCTATCAGTTGATCTTGTGTCTTGGAGGAAGGTTATGGCATTTTAGTAATTTTGTGATAATTCATGTTTGAAAAATTTATTTATAATATTTATGTGTCTCGTTGCTACTTGTTGTATTCCATACCTTTCTATTTCATGTACTTTATTATTTGACCACTACTAAGTGTCAAAGTCGACCCCTCGTTATTACTTATTCATGGTTAGACTAGATACTTACTGAGTACGCATTGATTGAAATATTCATACTACACTTCTGCACTAACTGTATATGTATTGAGGGAGGTACTTCAGGTGGTCATTCGAGCGCGTAGGCGCACTACTCCGGAGAATTAGTGGTGGGCTGCTCTCCTTGCATCGATCTGCAGCACCCATAATCTCCTTCTTATCATATTTATTATTTCTGGCTACTTTATTTCAAACATTAGTTGTAGTGGTTTTGTATATTCCTTTAGATTGCTCATGCATTTATGACACCAGATATTAAAGAATTTCTAATGGATGCTCGCAGATGTACCTAACATTATTAAAAATACATCTTTAGCCTTGGTTTAAAATATTTCGCAAAGGCTAACACTCAGCCATATGTGATGTGATGCATGGTAATACTAGTACTACAGTACTACTCTTAACTTTAGTTAGTCGCTTTAAGGAACTTAACTACTTATGAATTTTATAAAAAGATATTGAATGGAGCTTTAAGGAAAGTAAACTACTCCATCCGTTCCAATTCATGTGAATCTGTTTGATTTGATACGGAATTTAAGAAAAATAAAGACTTTTGGAATTAGTGATCCTAAACAAGTTAAAAATGGGTCAGAGTATTTGTGTGGTTATAAAAGTTTCTCATTAAGGGTAGAATTGTAAGTTTAAACAAAATTGTTTCCAAATTTAGAAATTGGTCATTCTTTTTGAAACGGACCAAAAAGAAAATAGGTTCACATAAACTGGAACAGAGGGAGTATGAACTGACCAACCATTCAAGAGTGACAAATGACCCACACATATATAACCATGGTTGTATGCACAAATTTTTATGAGTAGCGTCAAAATTTATAGAAGTACGTGAATAAATAACTTTATTTATCATACTTCTAGACAAGAAATTTCCTTAATCCATTTAGTTTTGTTAAATCTTAAGTTAGAAAAGGTCACGAGTTTAATCAAATATTTGCCAAAAATACATGCCCAAGAGACAATCGGTATCAAGCGATGTCATTTTTTTACTTATTCGTTTGCTCATAATATTAGTACATATATTTAGTAAAAATTCCGGACACCGTCGCGTGACACCACTTCGTTGAACGTGCGTCCGATCCATATAACATTACATTCTTTCTTGGTTGAACACTTGACAAGTCCCGGCCCGTCCTCCCAAGTCTCTCGGTTAATTTTGCAAATGTCCAAGAAGCTGGTCGGGACCCAACTATTCAATGCAGGATCACCAACCCAAGATATAACTCAATGTTTTGTGTGAATTGGCCGAGTGAACTGATTCAGAAGTGAGAGGTCTAGAAAAATAATCCAGGCATAGAATTTGATATATGACTTCATCCCATGTTTGGTAGTTAATACATGTATTGACTTATACCATAATTTTGGTATAACTTTATACCTAGTTGTTTGGTAGTTAATACATGTATTGACTTATACCATAATTTTGGTATAACTTTGTACCTAGTTGTTTGGTAGTTAATACATGTATTGACTCATACCATATTTTTGGTATAACTTTATACCTAGTTCAAGGTGGAAATGACAACATCATGATTATTTATACATGATATACTTGAAAAAGGACAATAATGCCCATTATTCTTCTTTTTATCCCTTTCAAAATATAATCCATAACATGAGACTAAATGAAGAACAATGCAAATCTTTCCTTATGCGTTGCTACTATGTGAATTGCTATTGGATTATAAATTGTTGCAGAGTACTAATTTATAATATAACAAATCAAACTTTTAACAAGAAATATTCATTGTATTAGTAATCCCTACCTACTAAGTATCTGCAAAACTAATCTCTGCAATATTAATCCGTATCTAATTTGTATTTCAAACCAAACCCCTAAGTTTTCATCACTGTCAGCCCTCTTCCTGCTCCTATTGGTCTTGGGTTGTCTCAAGACATTGTGAATACAGGAAAAGCCCGCGGCTCGATCGAAGTTGTCAATGACAATAATCTTGAACGCACTTTTTCATCAGCTTAGACAAGTGAAATGCAACCAATAGAGGCCTTGACAACTGATTGTGCCTGGTAGGAGGCGCTACCGCTGCAACTCAATGCCTTAATCAGCCCCCACATCCCCTTCTTCTTCCCTTTGCCTCTACCATATTTATCTCTAACATTTTCTTCACCATTTTTCAATGGACACAAGGCAGAGGAAGGAGATGAAGAAGCAATAACCTTACGGCTCTGCCTGTTTTTAAGGTCCTTCAATTCCATCTTATGAGTTGGAACTCCCGCCGTTCCAAACAAGAATATGTACCATCTCGAACTACTCTTTCCCCTTGGGAGAAAACCACTACTGCGTTTCTCATGCCTAGTTTTCGCCTCGTTCGTATCCTTATTGCTATTTTCCGACATGGGATTTCTGTAAGGAATGAGTTTCCCACAGAAGAGGATATTTTCAGGATGATGATGAGAATGCAGTGCATTATTTTTCCATTCTTCACTAACAAACTCAAACAAATCATGATCAGAAGTGGATGATGATGATGAGGCAGAGCTTGAAATGCTCTTTGAGTCATAATACTTTTCCCATTCTTCAGAATTAATATCATAAATTGGAAGATCAGATAAAGAAAGTCTGTCTTCTTCTTCTTCTTCTTCCATTACCTCTCCTTCAATCCTTAAGCCCTTCATTCTTGATTCAATTCCAACGGATTTTTTCATTTGTTCTAATCGGTAGCACTGCAGCTCATACTAACAAGTACAAAATATTGGTGGATTTGATCTCCGAATAATAATCTTCAAAAATAAGTAGATGTAGGAGAGGGTTTTTGAGTCTTGAAGCTGGAAGTAGTATAGCAGAATGCTTATATATAAGCATAGACTTGTCACATAGGTTAGTTGTTCAAACTTCAGGGGATGTTTGGTTTATGGGTACTTTAGCTTCTAGAGGGCCATAAAAGAACAAAGAGAGAGGCTTGACTTAGAAAATAGTGATACTTATTTAAGGATTATCATCTAGAATAGCAGGCGAAAATAAAGTGAAAAATGGGAAAGAGACAACTCAGAATAGTCAGCTTCTAGATAGCAGTAACACAAGCGAGTTTAAGCAATTAAGCGGGGACTAAGTTTCAATATATCCACTAATGAAGGTGTTGTCAAATGGCAAATTTGAGGGTACGCATCAGTTTAAGAAGTTTAACAGAGGCTAAACACTTAGCCATATGTTTGATGGTACAGTACTCTTAACTGTAATTAGTAACAGATCTTGCAATTTTACCTAATTGAGGTGAAAGTAAGTTCCATATTAGTGGTCTAAGGTGGCCAAGTTTGACTTGAGTCAACACTTTGAGTAAACGGTCTCGAAATCGGGATTTGAAAGTTCCAATAGGTCAGTATAATGATTTTGGACTTAGATGTATGCCCGAATTTTGATTTGGAGGTCCCTAGTTTGACTTGGCTCTTTTTGCCGAAAGTTGGCAATTTTGGAGGTTTAGAATTTTCTAAGTTTGACCGAGAGTTGACTTTATGACTATCGGGTTCGAAATTTGATTTCGAGACTTAGAATAGGTCCATTTTTCTAGTTTGAACTTGTCTGCAAAGTTTGGTGTTATTCCGAGTTGGTTTGGTAGTAATCAGATGCTTGGTTGTGATTTTAGTGATTCTTGAGTTTCATTAAAATTTCTATGTGCTTTGGTATCAGATTCATGGTTCTGGGTGTTATTTTGGTATTTTTTTAGTTCGCGAGCAAGTTCGTATGATGATTTTAGACTCGTGTGAATATTTGGTTCGGAGCTCCGGGGGCTCGGTTGGGTTTCGAACGCGTTTCAGATTGGTTTGGACTTGATTCTTAGCCGCTGGTGTGCTGGTGCTGCAGTTATCGCAAATGCGAGCACCAATTCACATTTGTGAGTACCGCATTTGTAAAATAAATATCTCATTTGCGAAGAGGGCTGGGCTGGGAAAGGCAGGCTTCGCATTTGCGAAGCCAGCAATGCAAAAAGGGGTGTGGGGCTAGGCAGGTCGCATTTGCGACCAATTGGCCTCTTTGCGAAGGGGACTGACTTCACAAATGTGGCAGGCATCGCATTTGTGATGCGCTTGTCACATTTGCGGGGTTTGCAAGGTCGCATTTGCGACATTTGTAGCTCATTTTTCACCTATTTATTTCGGGATGTAGGCTCATTTTCTCCACTTTTCACTTGGTTTTTGGGAGTTCTTTGAAGGGAAAGTTTTACCAAGCATCCTAAGGTAAGTGACTTTTATCTATTGTGAGTTAAATATATGAATTATGAGTAGATTTTAACATAGAAATTTGTGAAAATTTGGGGATTTTATGGAAGAACATAATGTTTAGTAAAAAAGGGATTTGACTACGAAATTGAGTATGGAATTGAGAACAAATTATATATTTGAGTTCGTAATATCATGGATAACATTTAACTTCAAAAAATTTTGGACTTCGGGTACGTGGGCATGAGATTGACTTTTGTTGACTTTCCGAGTTGGGTTGGAAAATTACTCTAATAATTAAATTATAAATTTTTGGGCATATATTAATTAGTTTATACCACCTTTGACTAGTTTCGGATTGCTCGAAATCGATTTGAGGTGACTAGTGAGGTTTGAAAGCCGAGTAGTGAGCTTGAAAAGGAGGTAAGTCTCTTGCCTAATTTTATAAGAGGAAATTATCCTCGTAGGTGTTTTAATTGTTGTGCACTACTTGTGGTGGGTGCTATGTATGCACAAGCGAGAGTCCGTACATAGTTAGATTCATGTTTATGGGATAGACTTAGATTCATATCATACTTTAGATGTACTATTTGAATTAATCTTGTTTGTTTAATTATTTAAATTTATGACTGAGATTAACACTAAGATAATTTTATTAACCGAGCCTCTTACTTTGGACATTGTGAAATATTTTATGAATGGTAATTTTGTGTCTTCCCGACTCATATGTATCTTTGCGAGTGAGAGAGTTTATCTACTCTGATGGGATCGGTCCATTCGCCTCGACAGTATTGTAATACTACTCTTATGGGATCAGACCATTCACCTCAGCAGTATTGTAAATTACTCTTATGGGATTTGGGCGTTCACCTCGGTAGGATTGTAACACTATTCTTATGGGATCGGGCCATTCACCTCGACAGTATTGTGTAACACTATTCCTATAGGATCGGGCCGTTCGCCTCGACGAACTCGTGCGTAATACTTGAGGTTTGATTTGGTTTTGCTATCAGTTGATCTTGTGTCTTGGAGGAAGGTTATGGCATTTTAGTAATTTCGTGATAATTCATGTTTGAAAAATTTATTTATAATGCTTATCTGTCTCGTTGCTATTTGTTGTATTCCATACCTTTCTATTTCATGTACTTTATTATTTGATCACTACTAAGTGTCAAAGTCGACCCCTCGTTATTAGTTATTTGAGGTTAGACTAAATACTTACTGGGTACGCATTGATTTAAATATTCATACTACACTTCTGCACTAACTGTATATGTATTGAGGCAGGTACTTTAGGTGGTCATTCGGGCACATAGGCGCACTACTCCGGGGAATTAGTGGTGGGCTGCTCTCCTTGCATCGATCTGCAGCACCCAGAATCTCCTTCTTATCATGTTTATTATTTCTGGCTACTTTATTTCAGACATTAGTTGTAGTGGTTTTGTATATTCCTTTAGATTGCTCATGCATTTATGACACCGGATATTGAAGGATTTCTAGTGGATACTCGCAGATGTACCTAACATTATTATCACTTCGCATTATGTATTATTCATACTCGGTGATTTGGTAAAGAAAAGCATATATTTTCGTGAGTTCTAGATTTATTTCTATTTATCTAATGAAATTCTTGGTTTTAAAAGTTAAAAATAGATAATTAAGTTGGAGGTTCATGTGTTGGATTGCCTAACAACATCATTTGGCACCATCATGACCTATTATAAAATTTGGATCGTGACAGTTTGGTATCAAAGCACTAGGTTCATATAAGTCTTACGAGTCATGAGCAGACCTAGTAGAGTTTTGCGGATCAGTGTAGAGATATCCGTACTTTTTTTGAGAGGCTATAGGGTGTTAGAAAACTTCTCTTTCTTCATCTCCTATCTTGCAATTGATGTTGTGCTAAGTATATTTCTCTTATTCTCTCACAGATGGTGAGAACGCACACGCCAGCAGTACCTGGCGGCAGAGGGGATGCTCCCGCAGTCGTTAGAGGTAGAGGCAGAGGACGAGTTAGTATCACGATCCAAAATCATGTGACCGGCACACTACCCAACCCGGGCGAACCAACCCATACTAGAATTTCCATCTATATTGCTAACAGATGCATGTAGAAGCCTTTTTTGAAAACAGAATCACTTTAAATGTCTAAAACCATATATGAAGTATAATCTTTAAATTCATCATTTTTAATAATTGAAAATACATAAGTATAACAATGTCTCTTTCATTTCATACCATATGAATAACCATCAATTACAACCCCCAAAATAATACTAATAGTCTATGGAACCTCTAAGACATGAGAATAAAATAAATACTTGAGGTAATCCCAACTAACAGAGAGTAAGATCAACATGACAACTACCCCAGAACATAAGTGGTGCCTCACCATACACCTCAGAAAGAGAGTCATCCTAGCCTCATCCGCTCATCACGTACCACACCTCAACTTGAAATATGTAAAGTAAGAGGGACCTTGGAGAGGGGCCCCTGAGGGCTGAGTACACCACGATGGTACTGAATAAGTGTCATAGACTCTCTCTAACTCAAGTTTCTGGGATAAGTCTTTACAAAAATAATGCAACCAACATTTGATATAAAATGATAACAATTATATCAATTCATGCTCTTTATCATTTTAAATAAAAAGACTGGAAAAATATAAATTATGATACAAACTTTTAAAATATTTATATCAACCAATAATTCTAATAAAAATCATGCAAAACTATTTCAACTTCATTAAGTCCTTTAAATCACTTTCGGGTCCTTAGGCCTAAACATAACAAATTATCTTTATGCTGATGGTTTGGTCATGTGAAAAGGAGAGACACTGATGCCCCGTTAGGAGGTGCGAGTGGTTTTCAGTGGCGAGTCAGAGGAAGGGTAGAGGGATGCCTAAGAAGAACTGGCGTGAGGTGATTAGGCAGGACATGGCTGTGCTCCAGCTTACCGATGACATGACCTCGATAGAAAGGTGTGGAGGTCAAAAATTAAGGTAGTGGGTTGATAGACTGTCACGACCCAATTTTCCCTCTGTTAGGTATCGTGATGGCATCTAGTCTTAGGAACTAGGTAAACCTAACATTTACTTAATAACAACAATAATAAATAACATCTAACAACTTTTGAAATAGAAATCTCTATAAAATTTACAACTCCCAAATCCGGTAGTACAAGTGATAAGCTCTACAGAGTGTTTGCTAGAAAACTTCTAAATACAATTGTCCAGAAATAAGAATAAACAGTGCAAAACGAAAACTTAAAGGTGACTCCGAAGCCTGTGAACGCAGCAACAAGTTTATCTTGAGTCTCCACAGCAACGACCCGCACAGCAACTAACGAACAAATACCTGAGTCTGCACAAAAAATGTGTAGAAGTGTAGAATGAACACACTACAGTGGTGTCCAATAAGTATCAAGATTAACCTCGGTGGAGTAGTGAAGAGGAGCCGTCAAGACACCCACTAGTCTAATAAACTGAACAAGTATAAGTATATGAACAGCAGAAATATGACATCTACATTGTAACGATCCAACAAGTCGTTTTGAGAATTTAAGCCCCTTTAAACTATTTGAAGTCTTGAATAACTTCCTACGAGGTATTATGACATGTGAATTATCGGTTTTGGCTTTAAGGTATTTCAGAGTTAGCTTGGAAGAATAAATTTCATGTTGGAAGCTTAAGTTGAAATAGTTGACCGAATATTGGCTTATGTTTAAACGACCCCGGAATAGATTTTTGATAATTCCAATAGCTCCGTATGGTAATTTTGGACTTAGGAGCATGTCCGAAAAATTATTTGGAGGTCCGTAGTAGAATTAGGCTTGAAATGGCGAAAGTTAAATTTTTGGGAAGTTTGACCGGGGGGGTTGACTTTTTGATATCGGGGTCGGAATCCAGTTCTGAAAATTTTCATAGCTCCGTTATATCATTTATGACTTGTGTGAAAAAATTTGAGGTCAATCAGAATTGATTTGATATGTTTCGGCATCGAATGTAGAAATTGGAAATTCTTATACTTGAATTGGGGTATGATTCATGGTTTTAGCGTTGTTTGATATGATCTGAGGTTTTGACTAAGTCCGTATGATGTTATAGGACTTGTTGGTATAATTTGACAGGTCCCGAGGGGCTTGGGTGTATTTCTTTATGGATCTTTGGTTGAGAGACTAGTAAGGTTAAGAAATTTTGAAGTTGACCATGGTTAATAACGGGTCAAGATGTCCTCTTTTCAGTGTTTTTAGTCCACGAGCAGGTCCGTAGCATGTTTTATGATTGAAATTCAATATGGTTTGTGTCCGGGAGGTTTCGGGTGAGTTTCGGATGGTTAACAGACCAAAATTTGGACTTAAACAGCTCCTGGAAATTTCTGCTACTGGAAAGATCGAAGCCATGAAAAAGCGAGGTCATAAAAATCGAGGCTGGAAAAGGCTGAGGACCGAAGACCGAGGACCGGGTACCGAGGACCGAAGACCGAAGACCGAGGGTCGAAGGCCGAAGACCGAAGACCAAAAGCCGAAGCCCGAAGCCCGAGGATCGAAGGCCGAGGACCGAAGCCCGAGGGCCTGAACAGAACTCAATTATGGTTAGCTTACCTGAATCCATCATTTGTTTTCACCATTTAATTAGTGTTTTGAGATTTAAATTTGGGAAAATTTTAGAAATCTCATAGAAATAAATTTTTGAGATTTCGGTGTCGATTCTCAGTCGGATTTGAGTGAAACTGGTATAGTTGGACTCATAATTGAATGGGTCGTCAGATTTTGTGAGTTTTACCGGATTCCGAGACGTGGGCCCCATGGGCGAGTTTTGAGCTAAAATTCAGATTTTTATGGAAAATTAGCATTTTCTTATGGAATTAATTCCAATAAATTTTAATGATTGAATCGAATTATTTGTGGCTAGATTCGAGGCGTTTGGAGGCCAATTCACGAGGCAAAAGCTTCACGGAATAAGAATTTTACTGTTTGAGGTAAGTAACACTTCTAAACATGGTTCTGAGGGTATGAATCCCCGAATTGGTGTTATATAAATTGTTTGGAAGTGACGCACACGATAGTTGACGAGCGTGTTGACGTGCACCATTAAAATTGTGACTTGAATAAATTCTGTGGAGTTGAAAAAATTAAAGAATCATGTTATTATCTGAACATTTCCCCACGTGTTAGAGAAATTGAGATGAGGCTCGTATTAAAGATCATGTTTAGGCTATGTGCCGATATTTTGGGACCTATGGGGTCGTGTTGTTGTTGAATTAATTATTTTAAAAAATATACATTTCACATTCAGTCATATATGTCCATTGTGAGGATATTTATGGGATCGGGGCTGCCCGCCGACAACAGGCCAGAATGGCTTTATATTTGTTCTAGATTGGGGCTGCCCGCCTGCAGCAGACCTTATTGGCTTTACTATTTTATGGATCGGGGTTGTCCGCCTGCAGCAGGCCTTATAGGCTTTATTATTATACGAATCAGGACTGCCCTCCTGCAGTAGGCCATAAAGGCTTTATATCACGCTTGGCATGAAGGAGCCCCTCCGGAGTGTGTACACACCCCCAGTGAGCGTAGATGATTATACATATTCGGGATGGATTTCCCAGGGCATGGACTTGCCTTACTTATTTATATTATAATGAATTTACCTGGACATGGATCTTGTCCGTATCATTTACATTTGGGGATAAATTACCCCAGGGTTGGATTGGTCTTATACGGTACTGAGTAACTGACTGTCAGTCGATGTGTATTTATATACGGGTTGGAACACCCCTGGGCTGGATTGGCCATAAACTGTACCGAGTGACTGAATAATTTGTGACCAGTATTTACATGAGGTCTTTCTACTAAGATGTCATATTCCTCATATCATGCAATATTGATCTATTTCACTTGTACTGAGTTTTACTATTGAACTTGAAAGCATGCCTACATTTTTGTACCATTATTTATACTGGACTGTACCTGCGGAGCTTGTCACTACTTTCAGCCCAGAGGTTAGTCTTGTTACTTATTGAGTTGGTTGTACTAGTACTATACTCTGCACCTTGTGTGCAGATCCATGTACTTCTGGACACGACAACTGTTAGACCTCAGTGTGATACCAGTTGGAGACTATCACGCTAGCTGCCTAGCGTCCGCTGACCTTGTCTCTCTTTCCTTCAGTTATTGTACTGTTCTATACTTTCGGACAATGGCTTTTATCAGCCAGACATTGTATTCATATTAGATGCTCATGTACTCCGTGACACCGGGTTTTGAGAGTGTTATATTTGTATTTGTGAGATTTCTTTCGCTGAATTTAGTTATTTTGTTTTCAAATTTAATAGATATGGTGGTTTATTAAGATTGTGGGCTTGCCTAGTATTGAGATAGGTGCCATCACGACTGGTGAGATTTTGGGTCGTGACAAGTTGGTATCAAAGCCTAGGTTGCATAGGTCGCACGAGTGATGAGCAGGTTGAGTGGAGTATTGCGGATCAATACAGAGTCGTCTGTACTTATCATCGAGAGGCTGCCGAACCCTTAGGAAAAAATTCACTTTCTTGTATTCTATCATGCAGAATTGATTCAGCTTGAAACATAACTCTTTGAATTCCTTCCACGCATTTGTGTGTTCATGTGAGCGCTCAGTATCAGCTGTGTATCGCTGGCTTATGATTCCATAAACAAGGTTCGACATGTGTATTCTGTATTTTAGTGATGGGCCAGTCTGGAAGACTTGAGGCCAAGGTTAGACCACAGCTTAAGCTCGGTAGCTTCAGTTGTAACGTATACATTTGGACTCATATGTCCGGTAATATTCCTACTAGTGGAATTTATGGCTCGATGATCGGTAGAATGACTTTGTGATGAGTATGATGTGACTGCGGGATATGTTAAGACGATTTGAATGTGACAAAAAGTGTTTCCTTGAAATGTAAAAAGGGCTATTAGGTGCCTGATTGTCGTTTTGATGCTGACGTACAGGCTCGAGTATGAATGTTTTGAAGGATCTTTGACGTTGTTAAAGAGGGATAAATTAAATTCTCATGTCTTGTTAATGAGTTTTGACTCATAAAGATTAAGTGATTGCATAGTAATTGTGATTGCGAAAGGGTATAACAAGATGCCAATTTGAGGCTAAACATGTGAGTTATCTCTTACAGAGTAATCTACGTAGGTGTGTTCCTTATAATGTTGAGTGGAGAGTTTCTTTTCTACCAGCGGAGTGTATATGTTGATATTTGAATTTGAATCTGGTTGAGAAAGTTTACTTGAGTGTAAAGAGAATGAATGCGAACTTAGCGGATAGTTGAGGTATTTTATGGTTTGTGTTACCGGAGCTTGTGAAGAATTTTCGTTGAACTGACTGCAGTATTATGGCAGTAATAGAGTATGGATATTGTGAGTTATGGAATGTTTTGTTCTATCGCTTTGAGCCAAGTGGGGGAGCCTACTATTGACGATTTGATTTCATGGTTATGTGTTGTACTGGTTTCGGTTTGAGGCATACATGTGAATCGGTAATGACTTGCAGAGATTGAGATCAGGGATGACTCAAGTAAAGAAATTCCTGAATACAGGTTATATTGCACTTTATGAGTATATAAAAAAAATCATCATGGAATGATTAAGTTGTTATTTAAAGGATGTAGTGCGCACGAAGTATGAATTTGATTGGTAGTATTAAGGCAGGGTTACTTCTTTGGGTGTTGTTGTGATAATGTGGCACATGTCTTTTGGCCCGTTTGGGCGGTGCAATTTGGATTTGAGCAAGGTGGGTGACTCTCGAGAGGGTTCTAATGGATTCAAAATGTATATGTGGCAATTGAG
This sequence comes from Nicotiana tabacum, assembly GCF_000715075.1. Taxonomy (NCBI): domain Eukaryota; kingdom Viridiplantae; phylum Streptophyta; class Magnoliopsida; order Solanales; family Solanaceae; genus Nicotiana; species Nicotiana tabacum. Next base: position 89,774,468 of record NC_134092.1, on the reverse strand, counting down.
AATTTTTTCGGATTTGTGCATGGATAGATCTGAGATTACATTTAATGGTGTCGGGATTTACGGTAATTATGTATGATTATGAATTTTACATTTTAGTATAAGAAAGATAGGAAGAATAATTTTAAATTCACATAAGGTATTATCAGAGTGAGCGTTACAATTGTGGTATTTATGGAGGTACTTAAGAGGAATACAATGGCTTATGGGCCTTATGTCGGTATGGTTTTATATTAGGGTGTCTTGTAGTGAGCTTTGGGTAAGGATCGTGGAGTTATGACAAGGAGAAGTATCAAATGGAGGATAATTCAGAAGAAACTCGAAGTAAATAGGACACCGGGTAGTTACTATTTTTGTGTTAACTTGTCGATCGAGCTGTGATAGCACACTTTGCACATGCCTACACTATGATGTGTTATTTATACCAGTCCAGGAGCATGTGAACCTTATTTCATTATCATATACATGTGTACTTAATTGATTGCTCCTGTATGATATGCTTGGACTGGAAGACTGTGACCATGCCAGGCGGATTATGTTATTGGCACGTGAGTTGTCTGTGCGGGTCCAGATATTGATACTATAGCACATGAGTTGTCCGTGTAAGTGATGTTAATGTGAGCTATAGAAGAGCTGGTTACTGTTATTAAATTCGCGTGTCTTGGTTCTACTATATTAATGAGCTTATAGCATTGCGCAGTTGTGGCTTGAATTATATTGACGTGGCGTGTCAGGGGGGTATTTGTGTTTAATAATATATGGTCATTGGACCTAGAATGGGTACTATCATATTTTATTACTGTATATTGGGAGGATAATATTGAAAGTCGTCTTAGAAGGATATTATGCTTCTGGTTGGGGCAAGAAAGCTCCATGACTTATTGATTTAATAATGGGTTATGAGATTCCACGTGTTTCTTTGATTATCAGCAGTGTACAAAGGTTTTGGAATGAGGTTTGGCTTGATATAAGGTTTAATACTATTACCGGGTTAGTTTGGAGTAGTTACTGTGATCGAAAATGGTGTTGCAAGCATGCGCGTTGTGTAGTATTTTAAGTGATTATATATGGGTCTATGGTTATGGCTTGATACAACTTGTTCACACTCATACATCGTGTTGATATGATATCCAGGTCTTGAAAGGAAATTCTAGGTGTTAGAAATTGGGCTCCAAGTTTTGGGCTAAGGTTAAATTAATGATTTTCAGTTATGTTATGTTGTCAGGCCTATATAGAATAGGGTGACATGGGATCACCCCCAGGTATGTGCATGGTAAGGAGGAACAGTGATTTAAAGGCATAGGAACAACTCTTGACACGTTCGAGGACGAACATATGTTTAAGTGAGGGAGATTGTAGCCACCCGACCGGTCATTTTGAGCATTTACGCTCTTTTCAACTATTTGAAGTCTTGAATAACTTCCTACAAGGTATTATGACTTGTGTGAATTTTCGGTTTTGGTTTTAAGGTATTTCAGAGTTAGATTGGAAGAATAAATTTCATGTTGGAAGCTTAAGTTGAAATAGTTGACTGGATGTTGACTTATGTGTAAACGACTCTAGAATAGAGTTTTGATGATTCCAATAACTCTGTATGGTGATTTTGGACTTAGGAGCGTGTCCGGAAAATTATTTGGAGGTCCGTAGTGAAATTAGGCTTGAAATGACGAAAGTTGAATTTTTGGAAAGTTTGACCGGGGGGTTGACTTTTTGATATCGGGGTCGGAATCCAGTTCTGAAATTTTTTATAGCTCCGTTATGTCATTTATGATTTGTGTGCAAAATTTGAGGTCAATCGGAACTGATTTGATAGGTTTTGGCATCGAATGTAGAAGTTGGAAATTCTTAAGCTTGAATTGGGGTATGATTCATGGTTTTAGCGTTGTTTGATATGATTTGAGGTTTCGACTAAGTCCGTATGATGTTATAGGACTTGTTGGTATGATTTTACAGGTCCCTAGGGGCTTGGGTGTATTTCTTTTTGGATCATTGGTTGAGAGACTAGTAAGGTTAAGAAATTTGAGAGTTTGACCATGGTCAATATCGGGTCACGATGACCTCTTTTCAGTGTTTTGAGTGCGCGAGTAGGTCCGTAGCGTGTTTTATGATTGAAATTCATATATGGTTTGTGTCCGGAAGGTTTCGAGTGAGTTTCGGATGGTTAACGGATCAAAATTTGGGCTTAAATAGCTGCTGGAAATTTCTGCTGCTGGAAAAATCGAGGCCATGAAAAAACCGAGGTCATGAAAAATTGAGGTCATAAAATTCGAGGATGGAGAAGGCCGAGGACCGAAGACCGAGGATCGAAGGCCGAAGATCGAAGGCCGAGGATCGAGTACCGAAGGACCGAAGGATGAAGACTGAAGGACAAAGACCGAAGGACGAGGGCCGAGGATCGAAGACCGAGGACCGAAGGCCGAGGACCAGAACTGTGAGTTATAAAGCAGGGGACTTCGTCCCATTTTCTATTTTTGTCAAATTGGAGCTTAGGGAGAGGCGATGTTTGGGATATTTTCAGAAAAAACATCGGGGTAAGTGTTCTTAATTCAATTATAGTTAGATTACGCCATCATTTGTTTTCACCATTTAATTAGTGTTTTGAGATTAAAATTTGGAAAAATTTTAGAAATCTCATACAAACGAATTTTTGAGATTTCGGTGTCGATTCAGACTCGGATTTGAGTGAAATTGATATGGTTGGACTCGTAATTGAATGGGTTATCGGATTTTGTGAGTTTTGTCGGATTCCGAGATGTGGGCCCCACAGGCGAGTTTTGAGCTAAAATTCGGATTTTTATGGAAAATTAGCATTTTCTTATGAAATTAATTTCAATAAATTTTATTGACTGAATCGAATTACTTGTGGCTAGATTCGAGGCGTTTGGAGGCCAATTCACGAGGCAAAAGCTTCACGAAATAAGAATTTCACGGTTTGAGGTAACACTTCTAAACTTGGTTCTAAGGGTATGAATCCCCGAATTGGTGTTATATAAATTGTTTGGAAGTGACGCACACGATAGTTGACGAGCGTGTGGATGTGCACCATTGAAATTGTGACTTGAATAAATTCTGTGGAGTTGAAAAAATTAAATAATCATGTTATTATTTGAACATTTCCCCACGTGTTAGAGAAATTGAGATGAGGCTCTTATTAAAGATCATGTTTAGGCTACGTGCCGATATTTTGGGACCCATGGGGTCGTATTGCTGTTGAATTAATTGTTTTAAAAAATATACATTTCACACTCAATCATATATGTCCATTGTGAGGATATTTATGGGATCAGGGCTGCCCGCCGGCAACATGACAGAATGGCTTTATATTTGTTCTGGATCGGGGCTGCCCGCCTGCAACAAGCCTTATTGGCTTTACTATTTTATGGATCGGGGGTGCCCGCCTGCAGCAGGCCTTATAGGCTTTATTATTATACGGATCGGGACTGCCCGCCTGCAGTAGGCTATAAAGGCTTTATATCACGCTTGGGATGAAGGAGCCCCTCCGGAGTCTATACACACCCCAGTGAGCATAAATGATTATACATATTCGGGATGGATTTTATAGGGCATGGACTTGCCTTACTTATTTATATTGTAATGAATTTACCTGGACATAGATCTTGTTCGTATCATTTATATTTGGGGATACCCTAGGGATGGATTGGCCTTGTACGGTACTGAGTAACTGACTGTTAGTCGATGTGTATTTATATACGGGTTGGAACACCCCTGGACTGGATTGGGCATAAACTGTACCGAGTGACCGAATAATTTGTGATCAGTATTTACATGAGGTCTTTCTACTGAGATGTCATATTCCTCATATCATGCAATATTGATCTATTTCACTTGTACTGAGTTTTACTGTTGAACTTGAAAGCATGCCTACATTTTTGTACCATTATTCCGGATCATAAAGCCTCAATCTTTATCAAAATCTAAAAATCAGTCCAAAAGTCGACCCCCGGGCTTGCACCTCGGAACCCGACAAAAGTTTACAAAACCCGAACACCCATTTTGATATGAGTCCAACCATACAAAAATTATCAAATTCCGATGCCATTTCGTCCCTCAAATCATGATTTTTCATTTTGTAAATTTTCTTCAAAGACCACCATTTTCCCCAACTCAAAACACAAATTAAATGATAAAAATGAAGATAAAATCATGAAATATAATAAATTCTAGGTGAAGAACACTTACCCAATCGATTTGCTTGAAAAACCTACAAGGAATCACTCAAAATCGAGCTCTAAAACTCCAAAATGGTGAAAATGGAAAAAACCCTAGGAATAGAGAACTTATATTCTGCCCAGGTATTTGTACATCGCGATCGCGGAAGAGGAGCTGCGATCGCGAAGAGGAAATGGCTACTGCCCGGACATGAACGCGAAGAAGGAGAAAGCAGACTTTCACGATCGCGAGCGTGATCATGTGAACGCGAAGAACAATGAATTCCTCGTCCAAAATTACTCTTCGCGAATGCGAACACGAAGGTAGGGACGCTAACGCGAAGGTAGGGACGCGATTAAGGAAACCAGATGACATAAATCAGCAGTCCAAAAATAGAATAAATGGCCCGTAGCCCATCCGAAACACACCCGAGGCCCCCAGGACCCCGTCTAAACACACAAATAAGTTCCATAACCTAACACGGACTCGCTCGAGGTCTCAAATTATATCAAACAATGCCAAAAATACAAATCGCACCACAAATCAGACTTATGAACTTTCAAAACATCCAACTTTGAAAAATCGTGCCGAAACCAATCAAACCAACCCAGAATGATGTCAAATTTTGCAGGCAAGTCCCAAATAACATAACAGAGCTGTTCCAACTCTCGGAATCGCATTCCGATCCAGATATCAAAAATTTCACTTTCGATCCAAATCTTCAAAAATTCGACTTTCGCCATTTCAAGCCTAAATGAGCTACAGACCTCCAAAACACAATCCGGACACGCCTCTAAGTCCAAAATCACCCAACGGAGCTAACATAACCAACAGAACTCCATTCTGGAGTTGTCTTCACACAGTTTCGACTACGGTAAAAATCCTAAGACTTAAGCTTCCGTTTTAGGGACTTAGTGTCCCAAATCACTCCAAATCATCCGGTAGCTAAATTCAATCACGCACGTAAGTCAATACACATAATACGAAGCTGCTTAGGGCCTTATACCGCCGAACGACACTTATATTCTCAAAATGACCGGTCGGGTCGTTACATCCTTCCCCTCTTAAACAAACGTTTGTCCTCGAACGTGCCAAGAATCGCCTCGAAGTCTTCAAATCACTGAAAGCACATATCCAACATACACCCGTGGGTGACCCCACATCACCCTAATCCACGTAAGCCTGACGATACCATCTCAACTATAATTTATCGTTTCTACCAACACCGATAAGCCTTAGAGTCGAAATTCTCACCTTCCACTCATCTCCAAAAGACCCATTCTAAATCCATACCCGGTATCAGTCTCAACTAGCTATAACAACTCATGCCTACACCCACAAGGTACGACCACTCAACATGACACGCCACACATAGCCCCAAAATGACATTTCTGATCACAATAACTGCCCGCAAGCAAAACCATCACCGATAATTAACTTTATATCCGATAGGAACCCGATTCAAACCTCCACAACACTGACAACGATGCAAGAAATATGAAGACCCCTTCATTACACACCCGAATCAACAAGTCACTACTAACACCACCGGGCACACACCCCGCAAGTTAAAACTCAAGAAGCACAGAACGAAAATGACTGAATATATAAAGAGAAACACATAAGAGAAATATCAAACAAGCCCAACATGCACAACTCTCTAACAATACCATATTACGAATCAATTTAAATATGAAAAATCAAAGTATATGAACGAATCACAAGAATATCATCCTGATATAACTTCCACTGCGGCACGCAGCCCGGCTCCAACATATCAAATCACGTGGAATCGCGAGGGTCTGACCCTCAACTCTGAATCACAAGTTGAATACACATCATACCAATGGAAATCTTCCACTAACTCAATTCTGCCAATAAAATCACAACACTTACTGAACTCTCACCCCTGTAGAGTATCAAATCACAAATCGTAACCAAATTACTCAGGAATCACATCAAACCTACCATAATAGACAACATTTATTCACTTCTAGTCTCGTAACTTTCAATAATGAATTAAAACAACGATAGACATGGCTATCACTTATAGAATCTCCCAACAGGGCAAACACATATACATAATACTAAGTCATGAACTCACCCATAGGTGGAATAACAAATAAGGAAACTCGCCCCGATAAGCAGAGCTGAATCAAAATACAAATGGTGCCCCTCTGTAACAAATCAAAAGCATACATATATGACATTATCTAGCGCAGTGACATCAAACCTGCTATATGAAACACATCAACGGTCCGGACCTTCCCCTCTTGGGCGCTCTCTACTTGCCTGAATACTCCGCTTTGACACACCTGTCCGGAGTCTAGGACAATCTCTCACCCTGTGGCTGGTATCTCCACACTCGAAGCAACCTCTCTGCTGACGTGGCTGTGGGAACTGTGCGGTACGGGTACTGTGAGACCCATGAGCACCTGAAACACTGTGCGAAGCCTAAAGTGCAAACTGAACTGGCTGACCCATAAAACCTCTACCATGTCGTACCCTGGCTCCAAAATAAGGACCAGTAGATCTCTCTAGTCTACGAGGCCTCCTCGCCTTCCTGATCTCTCTTTCCTGACCTTGCTTGTCTCCTCTCTCCTGATCCCACATTCCCTCCACTCGGCGAGCGATCCCTACTAACTGCTGAAATGAAACATCCAACTCTAACTCCCGAGCCATGCTGAACCGAATATCATGCCTGAGCCCCTCAATGAATCTACGGACACGCTTTCTAACTGTAGCGACCAAAGCAGGTGCATGCTTGGCCAAATCACTAAATCTCACGGTATACTCTAACACTGACATAGTGCCCTGGCGCAGCTGCTCAAACTCTGCGCGTCATGCATCTCGAAGAGACTGAGGTACAAACTCTCTCAAGAACATCTGTGAAAACTGCACCCACGTAAGTGGAACTGCATCGGCCGGGCTGCCCAACTCATATGCCTGCCACCACTGATAAGCCGCTCCCTTAAGCTGGAACGTAGTAAAAGCAACCCCACTCGTCTCAACAATACCCATAGTGCGGAGAATGCGATGAAACTCCTCCAGAAAACCCTGTGCACTCTCTGAAGCCAAACCACTGAATGTAGGAGGGTCATATATTCTTGAACCTTGCAAGTCTAAGTTGCTCTTTCTCAGATGCTGCTTCCCTGACCACGGGCTGAACTGGAACCACAGGTTATGTTGCCATGACACCTGGAACCTAACCAACATGAACTCGATGCTCTGGGCATGGGCGGCGAGAGTCTGAGCTCCTCCCCCGGTCTGTGAAATAGCTGGTGCAACCGGAATCAATCTCGCCTGAGTCAATGTACCAAACATGCTCAGGAACCGTGCTAAGGTCTTTTGAAGTCCGGGGGTAGCAGCAGGTGCCTCCGGTATCTGCCCCCCAACTGGAACTACTGGCGGCTCCTCAACTGCTGCTCTGGTAGGTGCCCTAGCTGCGGCACGTGCTCCTCGTCGGCCTCTGCCTCTGCCCTTAGTGACATCTTCTCCGGGGGTAATGTTATCAGCAACTGCAGCTCGTGTCCTCACCATCTATGAGAGAATGGAATGATAAAAGTTCAAACTTCGAGATCAATGAACTCGCACGATAGGAATGAAGGAAGTGAAACTGTCCTAATAGTTCTGTAGCCTCTCGAAGATAAGTATAGACGTCTCCGTACCAATCCGCAAGACTCTACTTAACTCGCTTATGACTCATAGCACCTATGAACCTAGAGCTCTGATACCAACTTGTCACGACCCAATTTCCCCTCCGTTGGGTATCGTGATGACACCTAGTCTTAGGGACTAGGTACGCCTAACATTTACTGAATAACAACAATAAGAAATAACATCTAACAACTTTTGAAATAAAAATCTCTATAAACTTTACAACTCCCAAATCTGGTAGTACAAGTCATAAGCTCTACACGGTGTTTGCTAGAAAAATTTTAAATACAACTGTCCAGAAATAAGAATAAACAGTGCAAAACAAAAAATTAAAGGTGACTCCGAAGCCTGTGAACGCAGCAGCAGGTTTACCTTGAGTCTCCTCAGCAACGACCCGCACAGCTACTAACGAACAAATACCTGAATCTGCACAAAACATGTGCAGAAGTATGGAATGAGCACACCACAGCGGTGCCCAGTAAGTATCAAGACTAACCTCGGTGGAGTAGTGACGAGAAACAGTCAAGACACCCATTGGTCTAATAAACTGAACAAGTATAAGTATATGAACAACAGAAATATGAAATCTACATAAAGACTATGCAATATGGCTCACAATAAAGTAATGGCAATAATAAAGGAAACAACAAGTATCAGCGGAATACCATAAAAATGACATAGAAAAAGTGAATGGAACACAACCTAAATCCGGAATCACAAATACAGCAAGGACAAGTAATAACTCAGCAACTACAACCGCTTTTACATCAGGTTTTAGTCAACAAACTCCACGAGGTACCGAACCTTGGACAAATCATAACTCACGGGTCTCAATACCTGAACCCTAACACTTGGCATCCTGTGCCCTGATAACACCTCATAACCGCACTGACGACTGACGTGCCAATAGAGCTTTTCTCACATAGAAGGCAAGTAAACAAGGGTGAGCATCTATGCTTAATAATATCAAGAACACCTCTTATCCGATAAGAGTGCTTAACTACGTGTATGCTTGTACAAGTGTCCTAACATAGTCCATACCGGCAAATAAGCATAAGAAAAAAAAAAAGAACGGACAACACGTAGAATATTTTCTCAACCCTTTCACAAGATAAAGCTCACACAGGTAAGTGTACCACTACATAATATCAACAACAAGAATGCCCCCAGGCCATCACAAATCATCACAAATCAATCCCTGACACAACCCACCTTGTCTCGCCACATGTGCAATAATAAAGTAAGTACCCGCCTTGTCTCGCCACACGTGCATAACAATGTTCCTACCTTGTCTCGCCACATACGCAACCCACACATATTTATATCCCGCCTTGTCACGCCGCATGTGCAAATATCAATAGTAACAATGGCATGGCAGAATCCTCGTGCAACCCCATAATTACAACCGCATGATAGAAACCTCGTGCATCACAATACCAACAACCGCACGGCAGAAACCTCGTGCATCACAATAATAACAACTGCACGGCAGAAACCTCGTGCATCACCACAACAAGTACAACAACAACAATGACAATAATACAAGGATACGACAAATACGTCAACTCAGAAATTCCAGAATTCAAGAAAACGGAGGAACTAATTCATAAGGAGTAGCCACAATAGAGAACACTAGTCATAATAAGAACAACTCAATAAGAAAGGAAATATCATGTAACAACGGTCCATAATGTACAGTTCAACAACAAGGGAGCTAACACAAGACGAATAATTCTAAATAAGGACAAGTCAACTAAAATATAGGATATCTAACTTCTTTTAAGGTTGGGCAATTAAGAGAGAGATATAACAACTCCAATTAAGGATAAGAAGTATAAGGATAATCATTTCCCTCAATTAAGGATGAATAATTACAGAAGAGATAATTATAATTTCAGATAAAGATAAGCAGTTAGGGAAAAGACAACACGATAATAGAAGAGTTAACAATTCAGTTAAGGCACATATGAATCAAATGAACAACAAGAGTGGATCATGAAGAAATAAATTCCAACTAAAGCAGGTAAAAGTGAAACTGGAAATTTAGAAACATAATCATAACGAGAACAACTGCATATTCAGTGAATACAAGGACCTAAGAATCCCTAAAAGTCCAATTTTCCACAAATAAGTCCGGGCACGTATTCGTCACCTTGCGTACACAGACTACAATTAGCATAGAAGACTCAAGTCCTAAGGGGTAGTCCCCCCCCCCCCACAATGTTAGGCAAGATACTTACCTCAAAGAAGACAGACCGAATACTCAAAAAATGAACTTCTCGGGTGAAATGACCTCCGGACGGCTCAAATCTAATCAAAATAACTTCAAAGCACAAATAAAACTAATAAGAGACTATTTCAGATCATAAAGCCTCAATATTTATCAAAATCTAAAAATCAGTCCAAAAGTCGACCCCCGGGCCCGCACCTTGAAACCCGACAAAATTTCATAAAACCCGAACACCCATTTTGATATGAGTCCAACTATACAAAAATTATCAAATTTCGATACCATTTCGTCCCTCAAATCATGATTTTTCATTTTGAAAATTTTCTTCAACGACCACAATTTTTTCCAACTCAAAACACAAATTAAATGATAAAAATAAAGATAAAATCATGAAATATAATAAATTTTAGGTGAAGAATACTTACCCAATCGATTTGCTTGAAAAACCTACAAAGAATCGCTCAAAACCGAGCTCTAGAACTCCAAAATGGTAAAAATGGCAAAAACCCTCAGAATAGAGAACTTATATTCTGCCCAGGTATTTGTACATCGTGATCGCAGAAGAGGAGCTGTGACCGCTAAGAGGGAATGGCTACTTCCCGGAATTGGTGCTATGCGATCACGAACAAGCATGTGCGATCGCGAAGAAAGAAAATAATGGCCCAGGAACTGGGCTACGCGAACGCGTGAAACGGCACGCGAACGCGAAGGAGGGGAAAACACGTTTACGCATTCGCAGATAGAACAGTACAAACGCACAGAGGAAATGGTCACCAGCTCCCAGCTCCTAGTTTCTAATACGCGAACGAGATGGAGCGGACGCGGATGCGAAGAAAGAGAAAGCAGACTTTTGCGATCGCGAACGTGATCATACGAACGCGAAGAACAGTGAATTCCTCCTCCAAAATTACTCTTCGTGAACGGGAAGGTAGGGACGCGAACGCGATTAAAGAAACCAGATGACAGATATCAGCAGTCTAAAAATAGAAGAAAATGGCCAGTAGCTCTTCCGAAACACACCCAAGGCCCACGGGACCCCGTCTAAACACAAAAACAAGTTCCATAACCTAACACAGACTCGCTCGAGGTCTCAAATTACATCAAACAATGCCGAAAATACAAATTGCACCACGAATCGAACTTATGAACTTTCAAAACTTCCAACTTCAAAAACGTGTGCCGAAACCAATCAAACCAACCCAGAATGACATCAAATTTTGCAGGCAAGTCCCAAATAACATAACGGATTTGTTCCAAATCTCGGAATCGCATTCTGACCCCGATATCAAAAAGTTCACTTCCGATCTAAATCTCCAAAAATTAGACTTTCGCCATTTCAAGCCTAAATGAGCTATATACCTCCAAAACACAATCCGGACACGTCCCTAAGTCCAAAATCACCGAACAGAGCTAACGGAATGGACGGAACTCCATTCTGGAGTCTTCTTCACACAGTTCCGACTACAGTTAAAATCCTAAGACTTAAGCTTCCATTTTAAAGACTAAGTGTCCCAAATCACTCTGAATCATCCGGTAACTGAATTCAACCATGCACGTAAGTCAATACATATAATACAAAGCTGCTCAGGGTTTTATGCTGTCGAACGGGACTTAAATTCTCAAAACGACCGGCCGAGTCATTATATAGACAGTATAGAGTTTCACATTGTCTTACCAGTAGTAGTAGTAGTACTAGTCAAGTATTTTCCTATTCCTAGTCCCTTGTTTCTATATGGTGTGTCAGTTTTCGTAGTACAATTGGCACTATTCTTATAGTTTCGTATCCCTGGATCTCTGTTATTACTCATTGTATTATTTGCTTCCATTATCTTATTACATTGTTGTTTTTATTATTTTACCATTGCTCCATTTTTAACATTTTTCTGCCGAGGGTCTTTAAAAAGGTAGGGGTAATGTCTGCGTATATACTACCTTCCTCAGAACCCACTTATGGGTTGTTGTTGTTACCTTTTAATCGGGAGTATTATACCCACATCGACATAATAAACAATCAATAGGTGATCAACCTAGTAACAAGTATTTATCCCTAGTTCTCTGGGCGACTTCCCGTAGTGCCATACGAGTCGACTTAGCCTCATTATTTTAAGTAATGATCATTTTCCCTCGCAATGGGGGAATTTATCCCACAAACCTCGGCTTATCTTTGGAATGTGTCCCTACACAGGCACGTGTAATTCCATGGTAACAAACTCAACATTCGAACCAATCTCGGTAGTCTCCACTAGTAACCCCCAAAATATTTGATATCTCAAAAATAGATTCATAGCATAGTAGCCTCAAAGGATCTATTTTTATCAAAGTGCCTACCTTTTGTAATTTGTTGGAATATCTGGAAGAGTAGATGTAATGCAAGATTTGGAAACAAGCATATGTCAGGTTGGTATATCATAAAGCAAGCCATCAATACAATGACCTTGATCTTGAATAGTCAATTCCCATCAATTCAATTCCCACAACTTTGGTTTGACAAATGTAATGTTGTAGATAATGTTCAACAAAGGTTTCATTCCCAGGTGTTCAGATGGGAAAGACCTCGATTGGGATGGCTTAAACTGAATGTGGATGGTTGTAGTAAAGATAATCCTGACTCAGCTAGAGAGGGTCGAATTATCAGAAACGATGAAGGAGTTATGAGCCTGGCATTTTCAGATTGTTATGGACAGTGTAGTAATAATGTAGCTGAGGCAAAGGCTATATTGTAGGGAATTAATATATGCAGATAATACGAATTCTCTAATGTATTAGTGGAATCAGACTCTTTGTTGTTAGTAAATATGATTAACAAAAAGATGAGACCTCCTTGGTAGATTAAGCATATGCTTGAGCAGATCAGAAAACATGTTGACACATGAACCTTCTATATCGCACATACATATAGAGAAGGCAACATGGTGGCAGATCAAATAGCTAATTTTGGAGAAAATACAAGGACATTTCATATCTTCAACGAAGTTGTTTCCCTTCCTAGACATGTTAGAGCTTCTTTGAAGTTAGAACAAGATGTCCTACCCTACCTAAGGATCAAGCGAAAGAAAAATCAGTTCACAGATGATTATGGCATCATTTGAACTTGTTATGATTAGAAGTCTGCTGATGAACTTGTGTGTAGTGTATTTGATAGTAGGTAGGTGCACTATCAACAATGTTGTGGTTCTTAATGTGAGACTATCTCATATTGCTCAACTATTCATTAGATTGCTCGGTTACAATCTACACTTTGTATGTGAGGCAAAGGTATATGTCCTCCTTCGTGTAATTATTATTTTTGCTATATACAGGTTGGGGTCTGCCTAACCCCATCATGATGATGGACCTTTGATTAAAAAAAATGTATTGATTTAAGGGTAATTAATGATCAATTGAGTGATTTTACAAATGACTAAACATTAATGTGTTGACTTAACAGTAATCAATTATCAATCGAGTGACTCTAGTAATTATTAACTATTAAACTTATTTATTTAACTGTAGATGCTCATAAATTGAATTACTCAATGAATCATTAAATATTAATATATTATTTAAGGGTAATTAATTATGTAATGACCCGACCGGTCATTTTGAGTATTTTTACTTCGCTCGGTAGTTTGAGGGCACAAGTATCTCTGCATGATGTATTATGACTTGTGTGAATCGTTGATTTTGGTTTTCGGGTTGTTCGGAATCGATTTGGAAGAATGAACTTCATGATTGAAACTTTAAGTTGGAAGAGTTGACCAAGTTTGACTTTTATGTATTTAACCCCAGATCAGAGTTTTGGTGGTTTCGTTAGGTCCGGATGGTGATTTTGGACTTGGGCGTATGCCTAGATTTGTATTTGGATGTTTCTTGAAGGTTCTAGCTTAATTGACGAAAGTTGGCAATTTGGAGTTTTGAAATGTTTATAAGTTTGACCGGAAGTTGACTTTGGTGATATCGGGTTCGGATTTTAGTTTCGGAAGTTGTAATAGCTTCGTCATGTCATTTGAAACTTGTGTGCAAAATTTGACTTCATTCTAAGTTGATTTGATATGGTTCGGCACGAGTTTCGGAAGTTGAAAGTTCAAAAGTTTATTAAGTTTGATTTGAGGGACGATTCATGATTTTTATGTTGTTTGATATGATTTGAAGCTTAGAATAAGTTCGTATCGTATTTAAGACTTGTTGGTATGATTGAATGGGGTCCCGAGGGGCTCGGGTGTGTTTTAAATCACTGGTTGATAAACTAGTTAAGTTAAGGATTTGGAGTTTGACCATGGTCAATATCGAGTCCAGATGACCTCTTTTCGGTGTTTTAGGTGCGCAAGCATGTTCATAGCTTGTTTTATGATTGAAATGCATATATGGTTTGTGTCCGAGAGGTTCCGAATGAGTTTTGGGTGCTAAAACGAAAATTCTTTCGTTGCTGATTTTCTGGTGTAAAATAATTACGAAAATGTCATTTTTTATCCCTTAAATTTCCAGACTTCATTTAAAACTTTAAAATATCAAATCTCCATCATTTTAAGGCCAAATTGGGTGATTCAAAAGCCTAACTTGACTGAAATTTCATAAGAAATCTATTGGAGTCATCAAAAGTGAGTTTTGGAATCGTTTGCCATATGAAACGAGGCAGAACATCTGCACAAAAAATATTTAATATCGAGGGTTTGTTCATTTGGTCATATTTTGAGTTGGGGAGCTCGTATTTGGGCAATGTTTGAGATGATTTTTACCATATGAATTAGGGTAAGTGTTCTCTATTCGGTTTTGGTTATATTTCGTGAATCTATTGGATTGTGAATTTTAAAGAGAAAATTGGGGGGATGGGGGGTTGTCCAAAGTTTCATAAAGTGAATTTTTGAGTTTTGAACATGGATTCGAAGTCGGATTTTGGTGAAACTAGTATGGTTGGACTCGTAATTAAATGAGTTATTGGATTTTGTAATTTCATCGGGTTCTAAGGTGCGGGCCTAGGTTTGACGTTTTGGTCGATTTCGGGATTTTAATTAAAGATTCGACCTTTATCGATTGGGTTTGTTCCGTTTGGTATTATTTGATGTATTTGAGTTTCTTTTGGTTAGTTTTGAGCCGTTCAGAGGTCGGTACGCGCGGGATGGTATTTTGGAGAATCGTTTGGCTTGCTCGGTATTGGATTTGGCTTGTTCGAGGTAAGTAACACTTCTAAACTTGGTGCTGAGGGTATGAAACCCCGAATTACGTGTTATGTGATTGATCATGAGGTGACGCACATGCTAGGTGATGGGAGTGCACCGTATGAATTGTGATTTAGTCGATTCTATGGAACTGTGTATCTATCTTCTCTGGATATTTTCACTGTACTCTATGTGTTAGAACACCTGAGCTGTAATTCATGCTAGAAATCATGCTTAGGCATATTTGGTATTATTGGGACCCACTGAGGTCATTTCTGTTGTTGAATTATATTTTTAAATTGAAGTTTCGTACTCAGTCATATTTATTCATTGCGTATCATATCTCAGTCTCTGTTGCTATTTATTGATACATCATATCATTATTTTTTGGCTAGTTTCATCATATTGTGAGCCCGAGAGACTGGAGAGTTTGATGACTGAGTGAGGTCGAGGGCCTGATTGTGAGTGAAATCTATGGGATTGGTCTGCACGCTACATTATGCTTTATCGATTTATGCCTGGATCTGGTTTATTATAGCACTTGGGCTGAAGGAGCCCCTCTGGAGTTTATACACACCCACAGTGAGCGCAGTTGATTTATATTGAGGGATGGATCTTCCCTGGGCTTGAATCTTGCCCAAATCATTTATATTTGGGGATGGATCTTCCCCTGGGCTGGATTGGCCTTATACAATACTGAGTGACTGACTGTCAGTTTTATATATATATATATATATATATATATATATATATATATATTTGGGATGGATCTTTCCTGGGCTGGATTGGCCATATACAATAATGAGTGACTGAGCATGTCGAGTGATTGAGCATGATGAGTGGAAAGTATGAGACAGTGAGATTGAGTACTCTAAGAGTGTAAGTACATGAGTTCATCACTAAGATACATTGCATTTGACATATGTACTTGAGATACATGCATATAGATGCATTTCTTTCTGCTACCCGATTTTGGTGACATTCATGATTTCACCTGCATAGTGATATGTAAGCATAGAGATGTACTTTACTCATGCTATCTGAAAAATGAAATATCTTATTTATTGTTGAAACGTTTTGGGGAAAAATTACAGTTTTACAAACCTACTCATATTTTGGTGATTTCGGTGAAATAATTGGGTTTTCACTGATATACTTGAAAAGCATGTCTGTTTTTCCGGAATTGTGAACGAGATGAGCATCTTATATGTGAGTATGTTTCTTGTACCATTATTATTATGTTGTTATGAACTGTTGTTGGCTATTGGTGTGACTTGGACCTCTGTTCCAGCTCGTCACTACTTTCAGTCTAAGATTAGGTTTATTACTTATTGAGTACATGGGGTCGGTTGTACTCATACTATACTTCTGCACTGATGGTAGGATATAATCTCGTGTTTTAGTCGCTTATTGCACTCAAATTTACTGCACTTTAATTGAGTTTAAGCTTTAATCGCTAGTGTTCTGCACTAATTGTGTATTTTAAGCCTTGTAGGAGGATTTCGAGCTATGTAAATGTTATGAAACTAATTCGAGTGATTTGGAGCTTTGAAGTCTGAGTAAAAGCCCAAGGAATTAAGCCGGGATCGCGTTCGGGGGTTAAGGACCGAGCCTGGATATCAAAAAATGTGGTGCGGCGCGTGGGGCGCCGTGGCTGCCCAAAATTCCTGTTGCCTGTCAGAACAAGCTCTCTGGATTTCCCCACAACTGGCCCGCATGGTGCGTCACCCCATGCAGCGCGCCTGTGCAATTTTTATAGAGTTATTATCCAGTTCGCGCAGGAAAAAGGTTTTTTTGTCTGGGCACGACCCTACTTAGTATCAATATATGTAAAAATATTATTTTAAAGATTTTTGACACATCTTAGACTTAAGGAAGCCAAGAAGGAGGTGGGGAAGCAAAAGCTCAAGGATTTCATCATTCAATTCACTCAAGACAAGGGTTTGGATTGTTTTATGTTTTTCTTTAACTTAAACATTGTTATGATGAATTACTCCATATCCATAGAGTAGTTCTCTTTAGGGTTTGATGGATTTTGTGTATTGATACTTGTTTGTAGATAATTAACTCTAGTTTTATGTATTGAATCATTTTGGATGTTTTAATTGTTGCATCTATATTCACTTGTTCGTATAATCGCGAGAGGCATAACTTGTGATATTGTTACATTATATTTTGTTGGTTGAAGTCATTAATTCTTCTTGGTAATTGGAAGAGGCTAGTTGAATTGTTGATTAAACTTAGTTAGGAGGATAATCGAGAGAGGTTCTCCTAAAGACCAATCCACTACGAATTCTTGCATATCTTCACGTGCTTAAAATTGGTTCATCTTGTGAGGTTGACACTTAATCGAGAGATGAGTTTCTACTAATCAATTGAACTAATAACCAAGTAAATTCAAGAGACTCACTTGAACATTAGAAGTGAATTATCTAGAGTAAAATCCCAAACTTTTATCTTGCACCTATCCTATCAACCCTATCTTTTGCTTAATACTTGCGTTGATTGTCATTAGCTAATAGTATAGATTCTTAGTTAATTTTAGTTGTAATCACATAAACCTAAATTGTTGATCATCTTGGATAGAAATCTAGCTACAAACTACGATAATACTGTTTAACTCCAATCCTTGTGGATACGATATTTTAATTTACTATATTCGACTAGCGAGCATATTTTAGTGTATGTTTTAAGCTCGTCATTCACCTTGTGTGCAGATGTTGGATGTTGATGTTGCTGTGTTCGATGGGAACTAGATTTGAAGATGTACTTGCGTTCCGGTTATAGCTGCCTCTTGTTCATGGTAGCTCTAGACTTATGAAAAATCTGTTCATGTATATTTCAAACAGATGATGTACTTTATTTTATACCAGCTTTGTAAATTCTAAATCTTAGACGCTCATGATTTGTACTACCAGTCCTTGGAGAATGTATAAGATTCAAATATTTTCTTTCGTTTAATTGTCTTTTTAAATTTCATTGGAATTGGATAGTTTATAATTGGCTTACCTAGTGAGTTGGGTTATGTGCTATCACGACTAGTTAGATTTTGGGTCGTGACGAATTATTAATTTAGTAATTGTACTAATGATTAAACATTAACGTATTAATTTAAAGTTAATTGATCATCAATTGAGTGATTCTAGTAATTATTAAATTTTAACCTATTGATTTAACTATAATTGATAATTAATTGAGTGGTTGTAGTAATCATTAAATATTAACCTATTGCTTTAGCGATAATTAATTATCAATTGAGTGATTCGAGTAATTATTAAATATTGACCTATTAATTTAGCGATAATCGATATCAAAGATCATATGATATGTTTGAAACATGTAATGAAATATCTTTAAAGATGTTTAAAGTTCAGGGTTGGTTTGTAATCATAATAGTATCTTATTTTAGCATATAATATAGTCTTTTTCATTAGCTTTGGAATCAAATTAAGAAAAAAAAGTTGCGGAAGACTTACTTGTGCCCGACGTCCGCGTTAAGGATTAACAAAGAAGAATAATTGTTTGATATGTTGCTTGGGTCATTATTGTTTGAGGAGTTAGAGGATACATAAGGCGTGAGGAGAGAACTAAAAAGCTTGAAAATTTCTTTGTGCAATTCAACTAACAATCAGGTACATAGATATGTAATCTTATCCCTATAGCGTGCCTTGGATTACATTAGGATTGATGTGGATATCAATTTTTTTGGAATGATGACAGGAAGCAAATTAAAAGCAATATGATAAATGCTAAACTAATTTGAGTTGCTGCCAAGTTTTTGAGATTGGGAACGTAATTAGAAATATTAAAATAATGGAGAAATTATTTTCATCTAGTAATGGACAAAGCTTTAAGGGTAAAGTGAGGATCATATTTGAACGTTGCTAAAGTATTTGGATTATTATTATGGTCATGGGTTTTGGATGGTGTTATTTAAGTATGGATATGTAATATTTTTGATATTAACACATGCTTCCTCCTCTCCATATATCAAGTGGTCCAGAATATTGTAGCACTAAGCTTGATAGAGAAATACAAATATTTTTTTCACTATATGCATTGACTATATTGAGTATTCATGACTTAGAAATTAGTTAAATTGGTAGTGAAGTGAACTTGTTGAGTATGTCCTGATGAACCTAGCCCAAATATTTATATATCGTGAGTTGTTGAACTCTCGAGAAGTTTGAAAGGACGAATTGGAGCTAAGATTTGAGGTGAGCTGAGGCTTATTCTTCTAATAGGAAATTTTGTTAAAACCCCCGTGCTTCATGTGTTCGATAAATATAAGCCATGTCTTCTTGTACTCCATTTCACATTTCACTCCACTCTTATAAGTATTACTTTATCTGTGATAGAATTTCTAGCTTACTTGTATTACCACTTGTTATATACCTTTGTGATAATTAAGTTCAATTCAATATTCAGTTTCACCATTCATTCATGCATTAAATGTGATCACATTCAGAAGGGAGAGCTAGCTGACCTCCCCGTGCGTGAGTGCCACCAGGGCCAGGGTTAGCTACCCCACGCTCGCAGGGGATATTGTTTGTTGGGAAGATAGGCTGACACTTCCCGTGCGTGTATCCGGATCTCACGTACGCAGGACCACTGCGTGTAACCTAAATTCTATTTCATTTTAACTATTACTTAAAGTTCCAATTTTAGTTATATGTTTACATGTTCAGCTTATAGTTTCAGGCTTCAGCCCATTATCAGTTGTCAGATCTTAAACTGCTTACATGCTTTATGTCGATATCTTTTCTTCTTGTTATGTTTATCCCACAAGGTCTCGCTCCGCCTTCTTAGGGGGGTAGCCTATGAGACTTGCTGCGTATCACGTCGTGATACTTAGCCCGTGAGGGCCTGTTTTCGCTTTTCATGGATGAAGATATTAATGATCATATTCCCGACCCTATATGATAGAACTAGCTTTCAGCTCAGCTACTCCCCACTTCTCTCCTCGGTGGGGACTCAAATTTAGTATTTATTTACATTGTTTTAGCATTTGGGGTATTCCCCGAGGACGTAAATGTTGAGTATTCTTAGAGGCTCATGACTTAGTCTAGTAGATATTATACATTTTCTATTCTCAACTTGGTATTTCGTTGAGATTTATAACTTAGTTCTCAGATTGAATTTAGTTTTCAGCTAATAAATATGCCATGACCTTATTTTTGGGTTAATTCAGTTATCATGATTCTTAGCACATCTTAGTATGGGTTCATTCGAAGTGTTGCTTAGATCGGGTGCCAATCACGTCCCATCCAGTATTTAGAACAAGTTGGTATCAGAGCAGACAGGTTTAGGGAGTCCTAGGGAGTCATTAGCCGTGTCTAGTAGAGTCCCATTTATGTGTATGTTCTGCACCATACTTATATATGGGTGGTTGCAGGACAAATTAGGAAAATTTCTTTTCTTTGATTCTTATATTGTGCGTTAGAGCTAAATGTTTCAGAATCCTTACAATCCTTACGTCTCCCGTTTCAGAACAATATGGTTAAAACAAGATCAACTTTATCATATGTTGCTAACAATATTGTGATACCAACTAGTAATCATCAAGAAGCACCATCTGAGGTGCAGACTGCACTTATGGTACTAGCTGCTGTTAGAGGTCCTGGCAATAGTAGAGGCCGAGGTCTGAATGCCAGGGGTAGAGGTTGAAATGCCAGGGGTAATCAGGCTCATGGTAGGGCCACTGGACAGGCACATTCTCCTCCTCAGCAGGTTGATAATGATCAGGTAGAAGTCGCACCCCCTCTTAACCCACTCAGGGAGAATCAACCACAGCAACGTGATGATCGAATTAACAAAATTTTGGACTTTTTCGAGTCTTAGCCCCTCCGACTGGTGGTTGGGCTGCACCTGTCCATGCTCCTCCTCAGGACCCTCATGATTTAGATGAAGAAATTATAGAATATGATTTTCAATCTCCACCCGGGGTACCACCACCTACTGTCCCTGCAAATATTACCCATCCAGTGCAGCTATCAATAGGAAGAATCGATCCACATGCATTTATGAGATTAAAACCTCCTACTTACAATGGTACAGACAAGCCGAAAGAACCAATGTTATTTTTGGAAGAGATAGAGGAAATGTTTATTTCTTTGGGTTGCCTTGAAACACAAGCCACAAAGTTAATTGGGTTTCACTTGAAGGGTAGAGCAGGGAAATAGTGGAGAGGTTACAAGAAGGCCAAAGATTTAGATGAAGAAATTATAGAATATGATTTTCAATCTCCACCCGGGGTACCACCACCTGCTGTCCCTGCAAATATTACCCATCCAGTGCAGCTATCAATAGGAAGAATCGATCCACATGCATTTCTGAGATTAAAACCTCCTACTTACAATGGTACAGACAAGCCGAATGAGCCAATGTTATTTTTGGAAGAGATAGAGAAAATGTTTTTCTTTGGGTTGCCTTGAAACAAAAGCCACAAAGTTAATTGGGTTTCACTTGAAGGGTAGAGTAGGGAAATGGTGGAGAGGTTACGAGAAGGCCAAAGATTTTGCATTAATGCCACTTACTTGGCCACAGTTTAAAGAAGTTTTCAGGGCCAAGTTTTTGCCTAGCAGTCGGATGGATGAGCTTCGACGTTAGTTCGAACATCTTAAATAGGGCACCATGTCAGTGACTGAATACGAGATGGAATTCACAAACTTGGCAGAATATGCACCTAATTTGATACCGAGAGAGAGAGAAAATATTAGAAGGTTCATTGAATGCTTGAATCCACATATGGGAAAAGATATGACTTTGCATCAGGATAATAAGACTTATCTTTAAATAGTTAATATTGCTACGTGCAAAGAGGCTATTGATAAAATTGCCAAGGATGCTAGAGAAAATAGCAAGAAGTCTAGAACCACAAGTAGTTATAGTGCACTTTCAGTTGGGGTAAAGAACATGAATCATTCAGCTCAAAGTCAGTCAATAGCTCACTCGTCTCCATATCCAACTCTATTCAGGCAGGGCCAAGAGAGTAAGGGTCAGGCCCATCAGGGGCACAATTCAACTAGTCAAGGTCAGAACCGATTTTCCTTTCCTATCTATCCTACATATAACAAAAGATATCTCGGGCAGTGCCTTTTGGGTTAGAGAGGATGTTATCACTGCTATGATCCAGGTCACCTTATGAAAGATTGTCCACAACTTGGGAAAGATCCATGGAAGGCTCCAGCTACTTAGGCAATATCCACAGGCAATTCTTTTGTTGCACGTCCTCCAGTTCGGTCCCCTAACACTCAGACTGGGCATGGTGCAAATAGAGGTGGAGCTCAGAGAGGAGGTGGGCCAGCCAGACTTTATGTAGTTCTAGACAGACAGAATGCTGAGGCGTCTAACAAAGTTATTACATGTATTCTCTCAGTTTGTGGTCGTCCTGCTTATGTATTAAATGATCCTGGTTCAACTTTCTCCTATGTGTCTACTTATTTCTCTATCGAGTTTGAAAAAGCACCAGAACAATTAAAGTATCCGTTTGAGGTTTCCGCACCTATTGGGAATCCATTAAAGTTCAAAGTATATTCAAAAATTATGTCATCACCGTTTAGGATCGAGAAACTTTAGCTGATTTGAACTTATTAGATATGGTTGACTTTGACATCATAGATGGTATGGAGTGGTTATCCTCTTGTCATGCTACAGTTGATTGCCACGCAAAGAGAGTCAGATTCTCCTTCATTGGGGAAGATCCCATTTTAATTAGAGGTGAAGTGGGTACATCTATGAGTAAGTTTATTTTTTTACCTTAAGGCTAGGAAGCTAGTGAGCATCAGTTGTTTGGCATACCTAGCCCATGTACAGGATATGAAAGCTAACTCCCCACTACTTGAGTCAGTACCGATTGTGAAAGAGTTTCCATAACTGTTCCCAGATGATCTTTCGGGGATACCACCAAATAGGGAGATTGAGTTTGGCATAGACACATTGCCAGGAACTCATCCAATCTCGATTTCTCCTTACATAATGGCTCCAACTGAGCTAAATGAAATCAAGAAGCAATTACAAGACCTTTTAGATAAGGGTTTTATTCGACCAAGTGTTTCACCCTAGGGTGCTCCAGTGTTGTTCGTGATGAAAAAGGAAGATTCCCTACAGATGACTTATTTGATCAGTTGCAGGGTGCCAGGTATTTCTCAAAAATAGATCTGAGATCAGGATACCATCAGTTAAAAATCAGAGAAGCAGACATCCCGAAAATAGCTTTCAGGACTCGGTATGGTCACTATGAATTTTTAGTGATGTCTTTTGGGTTGACCAATGCACCAGCGGCTTTTATGGACTTAATGAACAGAGTCTTCAAGCCTTTCTTAGATGCCTTTGTCATAGTATTTATAGACGATATTATAGTGTATTCCCGCAGCCGGGAAGAGCATAAGAATCATTTAAGAATAGTTTTTCAGATACTCAAGGAGCGTCAACTTTATGCCAAATTCTCTAAATGTGAATTTTGGCTCGGTACAGTTATATTTTTGGGACACATGATTTCGAGAGAAGGCATTAGAGTAGACCCTCACAAAATAGAAGCAATTAAAAGTTTGCCTATGCCAATGACCCCTACAGAGATTCATAGTTTTCTGGGATTGGCAGGTTACTACCGTCGTTTTGTAGAAGGGTTCTCTTCACTAGCTGCCCCATTGACAAAGTTAACTCATAAAAATGTGAAGTTTCAATGGTCTGAAGCTTGTGAGAAGAGTTTTCAGGAACTCATGAACAGGTTGACTACAACCCCAATCCTGACTCTACCTACCACTACAGGTAGTTTTATGATCTATTGTGATGCTTCTAGAGTGGGGTTAGGATGTGTTCTTATGCAGAATGACAAGGTAATTGCTTATGCTTCTAGGAAGTTAATGAATCATGAGAGGAATTATCCTACCCATGACCTTGAGCTAGCAGCAGTTATTTTTGCTCTAAAAATATGTCGTCACTACCTTTATGGAGAGCAATGTGATGTTTATACAGATCATAAAAGTTTGCAGTATATATTCAAGTAGAAAGAGTTGATCCTGAGACAGTGCAGGTGGTTGGAATTGCTAAGGATTATGATTGTAATATCCTTTATTATCCGGGAAAAGTGAATGTGGTTGCTGATGCTCTGATCAGAAGATCCATGGGGAGTTTGGCCAGGTTGTCTGTGGTCAAACGTCCAATAGTAAAGAAAGCGCAACAAATAGCTAGCGGATGGGTTCATCTTGATGAGAAGTATGATGAAGGGGTGATAACAAGTATGGGTGCTAAGTCTACTTTAGTAGAGCAAGTTAAAGCCAAATAATGCGATGATGCTAGCTTGCTTAAGCTCAAGGAAGGTGTCCTTAGTGGCAAGATTAAGAATTTTTCACTTGATGAAAATAGTGTGATGAGACTTAATGGTCGCTTATGCGTGCCTAATGTAGATGATCTTCGAAGAGCAATTATGGTGGAAGCTCATAACTCCAAATATTCAATATATCCAGGTTCTACTAAAATGTATCATGATCTAAAGGATATTTATTGGTGGAATAATATGAAGCGTGATATTGCAGATTTTGTATCGCGATTCTTTAACTGCCAGCAAGTAAAAGCTGAACGAATAAATATGGATTTTATGGTTAGGTTGCCGCGAACTTTTAAGAAATATGACTCTATTTGGGTCATAATAGACCGACTCACTAAGTCAGCTCACGTTTTGCCAGTCAAAACAACCTACACAGCACCTCAGTATGCAGCATTATACATAAAAGAAATTGTTCGGTTGCATGGTTTCCCGTGTCCATTTGTCACGACCCAAAATCTCACCTGTCGTGATGGCGCCTATCTCAATACTAAGCAAGCCGACAATCTCAATAAACTCCCATATCATTTATGTTTAAAAACAAAATGATTAAATTCAGCAGAAGAAAATTCACAAATACATATATAAACACTCCCATAATCCAGTGTCACTGAGTACATGAGCATCTAATATGAATACAAAGTCTGACTGACAAAATCATTGTCTGAAAATATAGAACAGTACAATAATTAAACAGGAAGGAAATCAAGTCTGCAGACGCCAAGCATCTACCTTGATAGTCCCCAACATAATTACCTTCAAAATCTAGCAGCCGCCGCATCCGGGAGCACCTGGATCTGCACACGAGGTGCAGAGTGTAGTATGAGTACAACTAACTCAATAAGTAACAAGACTAACCTATGGGCTAAAAGCAATGATGAGCTCCGTAGGTACAATCTAGTATAAATAATGGTACAGAAATGTAGGCATGCTTTCAAGTTCAACAGTTAAACTCAGTACAAGCGAAATAGATCAATACTGCACGATATGAGGAATATGACATCTCAGTGGAAAGACCTCATGTAATACTGGTCACAAATCATTCGGTCACTCGGTACTGTTTATGGCCAATCCGGCCCAGGGGTGTTCCAACCCGTATATATATACACATCGACTGACAGTCAGTCACTCAGTACCGTATAAGGTCAATCTAGCCCTGGGGAAATTTATCCTCAAATGTAAATGATACGGACAAGATCCATGTCCAGGTAAATTCATTACAATATTAATAAGTAAGGCAAGTCCATGCCCTAGGAAAATCCATCCCGAATATATATATAATCATCGTAAGGCAAGTCCATACCCTGGGAAGTCCATCCCGAATATATATAATCATCTATGCTCACTGGGGGTTTGTACAAACTCCGGAGGGGCTCCTTCAGCCCAAGCGTAATACAAAGCCAATGTGGCCTACTGCAGGCGGGAAGTCCCGATCCATATAATAACAAAGCCTATAAGGCCTTCTGCAGGCGGGCATCCCCGATACATAAAATAGTAGAGCCAATAAGGCATGCTGTAGGCGGACAGCCCCGATTAAGAACAATAATAATGTATAAAGCCATTCTGGCCTGCTGCAGGCGGGCAACCCTGATCCATTTAATAATAACATATTTAAAGCCAATATGGCCTGCTGCGGCGCGCAGCTCGATCCCATAAATATCCTCACAATGGACGAATATGACTGAGTGTGAAATATATATTTTTGAAACAATTAATTCAACAGCAATATGACCCATGGGTCCCAAAAATATCGGCACGTAGCCTACACATGATCTTTAATAAAAGCCTCAGCTCAATTTCTCTAACATGTTAAGATAATAACATGATTCTTTAATCTTTACAACTGCCAGGATTTATTCAAGACACAATTTATATGGTGCACGTCCACATGCTCGTCACCTATCGTGAGTGTCACCTTCAAACAATTTATATCATACCAAATTCGGGGATTCATACCCTCATAACCAAGTTTAGAAGTGTTACTTACCTCAAACCGTGTAATTCTTTACTCTGGTATGCCTGCGCCTCGTGAATTTGCCTCCAAACGCCTCGAATCTAGCCACAATTAATTTGGTTCAATCAACACAAATTATAGGAATTAATTCCAAATCAAAATATTATTTTTTTTCACAAAATCCGAAATTACACTCAAACAATCGCTCGTGGGGCCCACATCTCGGAACCTGACAAAAGTTATAAAATATGAATGCTCATTCAACCACGAGTCAAACCATATAAATTTTGCTCAAATCCGACATAAACTCGACCCTCAAATCTCCAAATTAAACCAAGAGGGTTTTCATAATTTTCCAATTTAATTCACCAATTAAATGTTAAAAAAAACCATAGATTCAGGTAATTTAACCAATATTGAGTTAAGAACACTTACCCCATTATTTTCCTTGAAAATCTCCCAAACATCGCCTCTTCCCGAGCTCAAATCCGTCAAAAAATGGAAAATGGGTCAGAACATAAATCTGCTGCACAGTCAATTACCCTATGCAATCGCGGCAAAACATCGGTGATTGTGAAACATAAAATTTTTCTAGCCCGTTTTTATTCTATGCGATCGCGGCCATTCTCCCGCGATCGCGAAGAACAAATTCCCCAACAGCCATGTCCAACTTTTTTCGGACAACCTCTAGTATAATGGTCATAACTTTTTGTACACAACTTCAAACAACAAATGGTTCACATTTCTGAAAACTAGACACAAAGGGTTACAACTTTTATTTTTGGATCACCTCCAAATTCCTTATATATTGTGAGATATGAGCTTCCAAATTCGGGTCAGTGCAGTAGATAATTTCCTCTACGCGATCGCGATAGGCCTTCCGCGATCGCGATTCACTGACCATTTTTTCCCATTTTGTTCTTCGCTATCGCGGCCAATTCCATGTGATCTCATAGCACACTGCTGTAGCAAAAAAATAGCAGCTTTAAATGGCCTAGAAATGGTCCGAAACCATCCCAAAACTCACCCGAGGCCTTCAGGACCTCAACCAAATACACCATCAAGTCCCAAAACATCATACGAACTAGTCGAATCCTTGAATCATATAAAACAACACTAAAACCCCGAATCGCACCTCAATTCAAGCCTAATGAACTTTGAATTTTTAAATTCTATATCTTGTGCCGAAATACATCAAATCAATCCGGAATGACTTCAAAATTTGCACACAAGTCATAAATGATATAATGAAGCTATTCCAATTTTCAGAATTGGATTTCGACCTCGATATCAAAAAGTCAACCCCCCGGTCAAACTTCCCAAAAAATCAACTTTCGGCATTTCAAACCTAATTCCACTACGGACCTCCAAATAATTTTTCGGACACGCTCCTAAGTCCAAAATCACCATATGGAGCTATTGGAATCATCAAAACTCTATTTCGGGGTCGTTTACACATAAGTCACCATCCGGTCAACTATTTCAACTTAAGCTTCCAACATGAAATTTATTCTTCCAAGCTAACTCTGAAATACCTTAAAATAAAAACCGACAATTCACCCAAGTCATAATACCTCGGAGGAAGTTATTCAAGACTTCAAATAGTTGAAAGGAGCGTAAATGCTCAAAATAACCGGTCGGGTCGTTACACCATTATTTCTGACATGGGTGCTCATTTTATTGCCCAATTTTGGAAGAGTTTTCAGGAAGGTCTCGGTACCCGAATTAATCTAAGTACGACTTTTTACCCTTAAACAAATGGGCAGGCTGAGAGGACAATTCAGACCTTAGAAGATATGTTACGAGCATGTGTTCTCGATTTTAAAGAAAATTGGGATGATCATCTACCTTTGATTGAGTTCGCATATAATAATAGTTATCGGGCAAGTATGCAGATGGCCCCATTCGAAGCCCTATACAGGAGGAGGTGTCGTTCGCCTATAGGATGGTTTGAGATAGGTGAAACAAATCTTATTGGACCAAACATAGTACAAGATGCCTTGAAAAAGGTGAAACTGATTCAAGAACGACTTAAAACAGCTCAAAGCCGTCAAAAGTCATACTCAGATATAAGACGCCGTGATCTTGAGTTCAAAGAGGATGACATGTATTTTTAAAAGTATCTCTAATGAAGGGCATCATGAGGTTTGGTATAAAAGAAAAGCTTAGCCCGAGGTATATAGGGCCTTATCCAATTCTTGAAAGGATTGGGCTTGTGGCGTATTGACTAGCTCTACCTCCAGAGTTATCTTTAGTACATCTAGTTTTTCATGCGTCTATGCTAAAACAGTACTTTCACTACCCGAGTCATGGAATTGATAGGCAGGAGATAGAGGTTGATAATTCTCTATCCTATGAGGAGGTCCCCGTAGCTATATTAGACAGACATGTTCGTAGACTTCGAACTAAGGATGTCGCTTCGGTAAAAGTAATGTGGAGCAATAACTCAGTTAAAGAAGCTACTTGGGAGTCTGAACAAGCTATGATGATAAAGTATCCCTATTTGTTTGAAATTTCAGGTATGTAACTCATTTTAAACTTTTTAAAGTTATAAATTGCGGAGTTACGTGATATTAATGCTTATAGTGGCCTGTAGTAGCACAAATGTATAAATCGGAGTATCATAATATTTTATGTCATTGGAGTAGGTATATTAGGCGAAATATTGTTATTGGGTTGTTGGACATGTCGTAAATTTATGGATAGCTCCGGTTACAGGGGAGACTCTGTCGAAAGTTTTAAAAATTTGGAGAGTTAATGAAACATCTGAGTCCCTAAGGTTCTAAGAATGCAAGATTCCAAAGAAAATATTTCAATTCCTAAGAATGACTACGGTTCCATGTTCGAGGATAAACGATATTTAAAGGGGGGAGAATGTAATACCCCGTCAGTTTTGGATTAATTTAACCTTAAATATGAAAATAGAGCTTATGGATGGAATAACCAAAGTTTTGTTTGACTTGGAGGCCAGAAACGCGGCTGACAATATATGAGGCCATCAATAGCCTTGTAAATACCATTTACTTGATTAAGAATATATAAATTGGGCCAAACTTTAAATTAAATGAGGAAACAAGTGGGCCAACCTAACTTCTTAGTGTTCCATACTTTACAGAGCCTTAAAATGGCTTAAGGAAAAAAAATTAAACTTCATTAGCTTTGGAATCAAATAAAGAAAAAGAACATGCGTAAGACTTACTTGTGCCCGACGACCGCATTAAGGATTAACAAAGAAGAATAATTGTTTGATCTGTTGCTTGGGTCATTATTGTTTGAGAAGTTTTAGGATACATAATTGGTGTGAGGAGAGAACTAGAAAGTTGAAAATTTCTTTGTGCAATTCAACCAACAATCAGGTATATAGACATATATTCTTATCCCTATAACGTGCCTTAGATTACATTAGGATTGATGAGGATATCAAATTCTTTGGAATGATTATAAGAAGTAAATTAAAAGCAATATAATAAATGCTAAACCAATTTAAGTTGCTGCCAAGTTTTTGAGATTGGAAACGTGATTAGAAATATTAAAATAATGGAGAAATTATTTTCGTCTAGTAATGGACAAAGCTTTAAGGGTAAAGTGAGGATCAGATTTGAACGTTGCTAAAGTATTTGGATTATTATTATGGTCATGGGTTTTAGATGATGTTATTTAAGTATGGACGTGTAATATTTTTGATATTAACACATGTTTCCTCCTCTCCATGTATCAAGTGGTCAAGGATATTGTAGCAGTAAGCTTAATAGAGAAATACAAATATTCTTTTCACTATATGCATTGATTATATTGAGTAATTCATGACTTAGAAATTAGTTCAATTGGTGATGAATTGAACTTGTTGAGTATATCCTGACTAGCCCATATTTGTATATCGTGAGTTGTTGAACTCCCGGGAGGTTTGAAAGGACGAATTGGAGCTAAGATTTGAGGTGAGTTGAGGCTTATTCTCCTATTAGGGAATTTTGTTAAAACCCTCGTGCTTCATGTGTTCGATAAACATAAGCCATGACTTCTTGTACTCCATTTCTCATTTCACTCCACTCTTATAAGTATTACTTTATCTGTGACAGAATTTCAAGCTTACTTATATTACCACTTGTTATGTGCCTTTGTGATAATTAAGTTCAGTTCAATATTCAGTTTCAACATTCATTCATGCATTAAATGTGATCACATTCAGAAGGGAGAGCTAGCTGACCTTCCCGTGCGTGAGTGCCACCAGGGCCAGAGTTAACTACCCTACGCTCGCAGGGGTTATTGTTTGTTGGGAAGATAGGCCGACACTTCCCGTGCGTGTATCCGGATCTCACGTACGCAGGGCCACTGCGTGTAACCTAAATTCTATTTCATTTTAACTATTACTTAAAGTTCCAATTTTAGTTATATGTTTACATGTTCAGCTTATAGTTTCAGGCTTCAGCCCATTATTCGTTGTCAGATCTTAAACTGCTTACATGCTTTATGACGATATCTTTTCTT
Organism: Nicotiana tabacum; assembly: GCF_000715075.1. NCBI lineage: Eukaryota > Viridiplantae > Streptophyta > Magnoliopsida > Solanales > Solanaceae > Nicotiana > Nicotiana tabacum. Next base: position 89,743,515 of record NC_134092.1, on the reverse strand, counting down.
CTTGTTATGTTTATCCCAGAAGGTCTTGCTCCGCCTTCTTGGGGGGTAGCCTATGAGACTTGATGGGTATCCCGTCGTGATACTTAGCCTGTGAGGGCCTGTTTTTGTTTTTCATGGATGCAGATATTGTTGATCAAGTTCCCGACCCTACATGATAGAACTAGCTTTCAGCTCAGCTACTCCCCACTTCTCTCCTCGGTGGGGACTCAAATTTAGTATTTATTTACATTGTTTTAGCATTTGGGGTATGCCCCGAGGACGTAAATGTTAAGTATTCTTAGAGGCTCATGACTTAGTCTAGTAGATATTATATAGTTTCTATTCTCAACTTGATATTTCGTTGAGATTTATAACTTAGTTCTCAGATTAAATTTAGTTTTCAGCTAATAAATATGCCATGACCTTATTTTTGGGTTAATTCAGTTATCATGATTCTTAGCACATCTTAGTATGGGTTCACTCGAAGTGTTGCTTAGATAGGGTGCTAATCACGTCCCACCCCAGTATTTGGGGTGTGGCATTTTAGGAGGTGTAACTAAACTCCCATGTTGATATCTCTTTTGAGCTTTTCATGACAGATTAAAAAGTTGTCACATCATTGGTTCTCTCTCTCAATTTTTCTACATTTTTCTCGCATGTCTCATCCATAATTGATTCTTCTGTAGCCTCTTTTTCTTCTCTAGAATTTTTTCCAGATGTCTCTATCTCTTCTGCATTTTCGTCTCCATTGTTTTGTCCTTCTACATGTTCCTTAGTTTGCTCCTCTTCTTTTTCTTCTTCTTCATCTTCTTTAGTTGTCTCCTCTATTTTTGTTTTTCCTCATTATCTTCTTTTTTTTCATTCTATTTTTCTAGTTCTCTAACATTCTCTAATTATTTTACTATATTTTCTCCTACTTTTTCAGCATTGTGCCCTTTATAAGAATCTTTTTTTCTTCTTCAATGATACTCTATCCTCCTCCTCTTATAAATTAAGTAGATGTGACTTCCACTTCAGGTACAATGAGAATTGCTTCTTTTACCTCATGCTCATGTGGTGTCCTAATTCTTTTGTTAGGTCTTTTGGAAGGAAATTCACCCCTTCCTCCTCTCTTTGACCCACATTCCTTTGTTATTTTATCTACATAAAAAGTAAGTAAAAACCATCAACAAAATAAGCAAATAATTTTGCTACTAATATAGAAAAAAAAACAGTAAATAATCATTATGTTTTGTGAAACATCTTTAAGGATGGTTAACTTTTTATGAGATGTTTAACATTTGGATATTTCAAACATTTATAAGGAAGTTTCAACACTCCATGGGATGTTTGAAAATATTTCAAAAGATGTTTGAAACGTTAGGACATAATATCGTTAATCAAACCCAGCAAATATTGCAATAACTTCAAAAAATGCACAACAACTACACAACAATAGCAGCAATGACACAAAAACTCTAGATTTTCGACACAAACAACATCAATTGCACAACAACTCTATATTTTCACTTCGCCACTACATGTCATCATGGATAAAGATGATTAATTCTTTCGGATCAAATATTGTTCGCCGGATGTAATAATCTGTTTAAGATTTTTGATAATTAGATTGTAATGAATTATGCCTAAGAAAAAAAGAGAGAAGCTAACAATCTTGAAACTTATCTAATGCAACTATTATTTTCTAGGGGTTGTTAGTTAATGATAAGTAACAATAATGAAAACAAAAAAATATTTTCAGCAAGCCATAATTTAAAGAGGACTGAATACACATGTATTAACTTTCTAGTAATAAAGAAACATGAAAATTAAAGTAAAGTGCTCATTTACTTATTCAGCCATAATTTGAAATCGGTTCTCCAAGATCACTTATATTAATAACTTATGAAGTTCTGATCATCTGAATCAAGCTAACCCATGAAGTTCTAACCATTTGAATCGAGTTAACCCATGAAAAAGTAATAGTATAAGATTTACAATAATGGCACCTTTAAACCCTAAAAACATTTAATTTAGGTTTCATCTATGAAGTAAAGAAAATTAGAAAATTTTTTACCTTGATAATGAAATTTCGAGTTCACAGCAAATTTTGAATAGAATTTTAAAGCAAGTCAGTGGTCAAAGTAGCAAGGAGCTAGTGATTAGTTGAACTTCTTTGCCCCAAAGTCGACCCTTTTTTAGTTGAGAGAGTTGGGAGAAAAATACTTTTGAAAAAGTGGGGCTTGTTATAAAATAAAAGCAATTTAGTAAAACATGAAGACATGTTATGAAATAAAAGCAATTTAGCAAAACATGAACAAGAAATAGAGATAGAGAGAAGGAAGAGATTTTCTTCTTCAATTGTGTGTATTTTCCTATCTATTACAAGGCCTTTATATAGGCATGAAAAGTGAAGAAAAATATGTCAATGAATATGTCATTAAGCATAGAAATATGTTATTGAATATGTCATTAAGCATTTGAGAAGATCATGGAAGAAGAGTAGACATCCACCATAATTTAATTTTTCTTATAACACTCCCCCTTGGATGTCCATAGATAATGTACCTCATTAAAACTTTATTAGAAAAAAAAAATCCTATGGGAAAAAAAAATTCTAGTGAGGGAAAAAGAGTACACATATTTAGAAATACGCCTTTTGGTTGCCTCGTTAAAAACCTTACAAGGAAAATCCAGTGGGACAAAACCTTGTAAGGAAAAAAGAGTACAACGCGTATTAACTCCCCCTGATGAGAGCATCAATTCACATCCTTGAGCCTTCGCATCCCAATCTTCTACACTAGTTTCTTGAAGGTTGACGTTGGTAGAGATTTGGTGAATAAATCAGCCATATTATCACTTGAACGGATCTGTTGCACATTGATATCACCATTCTTTTGAAGATCATGTGTAAAAAATAACTTTGGTGAAATGTGCTTTGTCCTATCCCATTTTATGAATCCTCCCTTCAACTGGGATATGCATGTTGCATTGTCTTCATACAAAATTGTGGGTGATTTGTCACACTTCAAACCATATTTGTCTCGAATAAGGTGTATTATAGACCTCAACCATACACATTCTCGACTTGCTTCATGAATAGCAATTATCTCATCATGATTAGATGAAGTAGTCACGATTGATTGCTTAGTCGATCTCCAAGATATGGCAGTGCCTCCATATGTAAACACATAGCCTGTTTGAGATCGAACCTTTTGTGGGTCATATAAATACCCAGCATCGGCATAACCAACAAGATCGGGACTGCAATTATTTTCATAAAATAATCTCATACCGATAGTCCTTTTTAGATACCGCAATATGTGTTTGATTCCATTCCAATGTCTCCTTATAGGGGCAGAGTTATATCTTGTTAAAACATTAACTGAAAAAGTTATGTCAGACCTTGTAATGTTAGAAAGATACATTAGTGCACCAATTGCACTAAGATATGGTACGTCGGGACCAAGAAGCTCTTCATTATTTTCATGAGGTTGGAATGGATGTGCTTTATCCATATAAAATCGCTTTAAAATCATTTTAGTGTATGTTGATTGATGGACAAAAATTTCATCTTTCATATACTCAATTTGTAGACCAAGACAAAATTTTGTCTTTCCAAGATCTCATTACAAATTCTTTCTTTAGATAGTCTACTACTTTAGGAAGCTCTACTGCTTTAAGAAGCTCCCTAGGAGTTCCAATGATATTTAAATCATCAACATACACGGTGATTATAATAAATTTAGATCCAGATCTTTTTATAAAGACACAAGGACAAATTGAATCATTCTTGTACCCTTCTTTCAACAGGTACTCACTCAGGCGATTATACCACATGTGCCCTAATTGTTTCAATCCATATAAGGATTTTTGAAGCTTTATTTAATAAATTACTTGAAAACCTTAATATGCTTCAGAACAATTTAAATCCTTCAATGATTTCCATTATACGCATATCACGTTTTTCTTGTATTGCCAGATTAAAACCTGAAATGGCGACATCCACCACAGGAGAACATGTCTCTATATAATCAATGCCAGGACATTTGCAAATCTTCTTGTGACACAAGTCGTCTTTATGTCTATCGACTTGACCTTCTTCTTTTTTTTCCGCACAAGAACACATTTATACCTCAACTGGCTTTATACTTTCAGGTGTTGGGACTATCCGTCCAACTTCATATTTTTCATGTGAAATCAATTTTCATTACGTATTTTTCATTTGGCCAATTATTTATCTGTCCAAATTTCATGACAGATTTGAGCTCAAGATCCTCGTCAATATTAATAATATTGAGCGCTACATTATATTAACAATATCGTCGACGATCATTTTATATCCGTTCTACTATTAGTCAATAAAGACATAACTTATTGAGATCTCTTTATCTTATTATTTTCAGGTACCTGAGCCTCTCCCATGAGGTCTTATGAAGTGTTATGTCGTGGTGCTCTTCTAGAGCACTTGCCTCCTTATTATGACCATCTTGAACATTTGCTCCTCTCCTTCTTCAAGGAGTTTTATCTTTGGAACCGATTAGTCTATTATGCTTTATGCATGCCATGGACTCTATTCATTATGAACTTTATTTTATTTGGAGCATTAGCAGCTGAATATGACATTTAGCTTTGGATCAGCAAATACGCCCGGCAATATTTTACAAATGAATTATCACTTGAACTTCAAGTTCACATTTTCTCGTACGAGGATCTAGATGTACTCATAATAATTCATTACATGCATTACTTTTTCAGCTGCCCATTTTCTCCCCCTATTGTTGGGATCACCAACACATATCCCTAGCCTTATTTGGGGATCCATCTTTGTGCATTGTGGTGGAACAATTAAATCATATAGCACATTCATATTTCTAGATGGAAATTATTTGGTTCCTGACCCTGAACCGATTGTGATAGGGAGAACTTATATCATAACTTGGCTAGATGCTTACAAGTGCTGTTGTATATTAAATAATACATCAAATACCAAATTTTATTTTGGCAACTTTGTTCTCATAACCAATGGTTTAGATATAATTGGAGGCATACAATTTCTACTAAACCAACTTGGATTTAAACCAGTATTATCAAGATAAATCATCATAATTTATATTCTGGAACTGTGCTCTAATAATTTGAGCAATCAATCTTGCAAAAGCCAAACTACAAGTTGATAACAAATGCACATGTGACCATAAAATAGATGCATCTATGAAAATCATATAATAGTAAACGGTCCACATAGAAAGTGACTGGGCCCATATATTTATCACCTTTTATTCGTTCCAGAAATCAAGGGATTCAATCCCTAACCTTAACTGGTATATCATGAGAATAAGCAGCACAAGAGAATTCTTGAAGAATCTTATATTTCTTCAATATATGCCAATGTAATTCTCAATTAATTTTTTCGCATCATAATTGAACCGAGATGGTCAACCGGTCATGCCAACTAATATTTATTTCAGTAAACCTCTAGTTTACTTGTGGCTTGTGATTGAATCATCATGCTTATACTTGTGTAGTACAAATAAAAAAAAAGTCAGGTAACCTTTCATATTTACCCGTTATGATTATAGTAATATAAAGATATTCAATCTTCTTTTCATTTATAGTCTCAATATGCCAACCACTTTGGCTAATATATTTGTAAATCAAAATATGTCTTTTGAGACTTACTACAATATTAATGTTATGAACAATTTCATTCATCCGGGTAGTAACAAATTAGTTCTTTTAGAGCTCTTAACCGTTTTTGTACTACAAGATCTTTTGTCTCACCATCCATATAATGAATGTCTCCTTCACAAAGAGAATCATATCATAATAATTGTAATGTTCAAAATCATCACAAGCAAAATAATTTTTTTTTTTGCTTTAATTTTATTTTTAATAACTTTCATAAGGCATGACAAAATATATTTTGGTGTATCATATGCATGCGACCAATGATATATTTATGTAACTACACAATAATATTTATTATCTTTCTTTGTCTCAAACCTCCCTTAGAGGTGAGTTGTAGTATTTATCCAACTATGCACAAGTACATTATTATGCATAATCTTTATCATATATATATTTTCACATTCACTTTCAGGAATGAGTATGCAATCTCAATGTTTATCACAAGTCACATTCTCTTCAAAGAATTTCTCCCTTTTTATAATTACCATAGTGATAACTATTATTATTTTGGCCTTTCGCACGCCCACATTCATTGGTCAACCACTTGTCTTTATTTAGACTTAGCACTTCTATCACATTCATTTCAAGAATGGAGCAAATCAAGTGGGACAAGCTTCATGCTTTTTCATGAAAATTATATTATTTTTTCTTTAGTTATTATTATTATCAATATGGTGCATTAGGACTCAAACCCAATGCCTTACCCATATAAAGGCATGCTAGGCCATAATGCGTTGGAACTTGAATCCACCGTCTTTTCATCAACATATTGCGTTGGGACTTGAACCCATCGTCTTACCCTCAATCTTTGGCATAATAGGCCAAAATTCACTAGGACTCGCACTCGAGCCTTTAAAATATTATTACTTCATAATTATAAGCATAAGTAAATTAACTTTCAAGAAGACATATATAACTATTTCAATCTTGAAACAGTTCCTCTGCAACAAAAATGCTAGTTAGGATATATGCCATTTTTTTTTAAAAATAATACAATTACTTTTATATTTTAATAAGTTAATTAGAGGAAAGGTGTAGATAACCTATAACCACTTATATTTCAAAGACTATAAGAACTTCACCAAAAAAATTCAATCCTGAGGAATGAGCCTTATGTTTCCAGCAAAAATATTTAAAGCTTAATGCATAACTGTGACTATTATAAATTATAACTATAATGAGTTTATATTGATTGTATATTCCAATGACAAATTTGCAAGGTACTGTAAAATCGCCTACATATTTGATAATTTTGCTTTTAATGAAATACATCATGTGATGGTAAAAATATTATTACTAAATTACCTTAATAATTATCTATCATAGTATGTAAAATGTGAGAACATATATATACGTTGGAATATTATAATTGTCCTATAAGAGATGTAGCAAATAAAGACATATTTTTCCAGTTCTTTATTTCAGTGGATACAATTGAAAAAAATATTTTAACTAAATACTGCACATAAAGTTAATGCAAAGATATAAAAGTATGAATGGGTTTAGATGGATGTAAAACTTATCTTTGTATTATCATCCAAGACATTTTTCATTGTACTTGATCTCATTGTCTGCTTATAATTTACATAGTCTTGACATAGAAGATCATGAAATGAGCAATTCGTGCTGATAACGTGTTATAAAATAAAAGCAATTTAGTAAAACATGAAGACATGTTATGCAATAAAAGCAATTTAGCAAAACATGAACAAGAAATAGAGATAGAGAGAAGGAAGAGATTTTCTTCTTCAATTGTGTGTATTTTCCTATCTATTACAAGGCCTTTATATAGGCATGAAAAGTGAAGAAAAATATGTCATTGAATATGTCATTAAGCATAGAAATATGTCATTGAATATGTCATTAAGCATTTGAGTAGATCATGGAGGAAGAGTAGACATCCACCATAATTTGATTTTTCTTATAACAGGGCTCTAATAGTTGTAGGGGCTTTGATCAATGGTTTTTATTTTACCCATTTTTTTGGCTTTTTAAATTTTACCTCTTAGTTTTTCTATTTCTAATATAGCCCCCTGACCCCCTCTTAATCCCCTTAGTTATCCGATCCATTATCAATTAAATGAGGGAAATTATTACTTCGAAAAAGGGTATGATTTGTTCCTTTACTATGATAAATTGTTTAAAGTTGTTCCCCGCTATACTATTGGACCATAAAACTCCCTGTCGTCTTACTATCCTAACACATGTATCCTTAAGTGGACGGAGGTGACTCGTGGCACCCATCCGTGCCTTTTTACATCCTATATCATATTTAATCGACCCGATCCAAGATACCCCATACCCAAATCTCATAACCCGTAAAATATAACACAAAATAAACCCATTTCATTTATTTTCTCTTCTTTCTGTTTCACTCTCTAGAACTCTCTAACCTCTCTCTTCTTTGTTGACTGCCAATTTGAACAACAAATGCCATAAAGGTAATACCTTCCTCCATTAAAGTGATTCGTCTCTACTATATTATTTCTGTTAGTATTTCATCTTTTTAGTATATTTTCGTTTTAAGGAGTTTTATTCTAGGGTTTCAATTCCTTGGATTTCATCTACATCCAACTTAAGTTTATGCAATTTCAGTTATATATTCTTATTTCTTGTCTGTTTTTAGTGTCTGCGTGCGTGATTTAGGCCTTTGTTGTTTATTTATATTTGGGCTTCTCTGTTTTGTGGGATTTTGTGGGGTTATGTGGGATTTGTTTTTTGCCTTTGTTAATAAATTATAGTTGTGTTGTTTGAAGATTATGCACTTTTTCATTGTTTCTTAACAAGGATGGTCTCCAATTGTGTGGCCATTTGATTAAAGTATTCAGATATTTTGGATTCTTCTTTAAGGAGGGGGACCTCTTGTCATAAAATTTATTCTTTTTGTCTTTAATTATTCTTTTCCTACTACTGACTTTTACATTGTTTACGTTATGTTTTCTAAGTGCTATTTTTTATTATTGTGTTTGCTAGGTTGTTGGAGATGGTGTAGTCGACTTAATATTCAATTACGATGGTGATTGGGTTACTGAGACTGAAGTTGTCTACACAAAAAATTTGGTGAAAACTTGGCCAGGTTATGACTCCGACTTACTTTCACACATAGACATAGTGAATGAATTCACAAATGAGCTAGAATTTTTAGGGGTTCAACAACTTATAGTTGCTGCCCATCTGATAAATTTTATGTGATTGAAAGGGATGATAGTATTAGACATTTACAAAAGTTAATATGCAATGAATTCAATGTAGTGAACCTATTTGGTGTAGTTGAATATGAGCTCCCTATTTACTTTATTCCCAATATTGTACAGTATGAGGAAAAATCTAATAAAATTGTGAATGCGGTTAGTATTGATTGTAGTTTAAGTGATGTGGGGTCTAACTCTAGTACTGATTCTGAAGGATACAATTCTGAAGAATTAGAAGTACTTAAAGCACAAAAGAAAGGGAAATAACTGAAAAACTTAGTGACTACAAAGAGTTATGCAAAGGTATGTCCTTTAAGGACATACCAGAAGCTAGGAAGTGTATGAAGTTGTATTCTCTGGCTAACAAGAAAAGATTGAAATTGGAGAAGAGTGACCTAGAAAGGCTTAGGTATAGTTGTGATATTGTTGGATGTCCCTTTGTTTGTTTAATATCAAAAGAAAAGTTTGGTGGGGGTTAAAATCAAGACTTTAAATGCTGAACATGATTGTGGCACTTCATTTGATAACGAAACTGTTGATTTTAGTACCATTGCACAATATTTTAAGAAGAAGTTATCTTGTAAGTACAAGGTAAGGGAGATGTTGTTAGATTTGAAGAGAATTTTTAAGCTAAATGTTAGTCATGGGAAGTGCAATAGGGCAAAAAGGATGGTATTAGAGTCACTAGATGACAGTTTATTAGATGAGTACAGTAAAGTTGAGGCTTATTCCAATGAATTGAGGGAAAGTAACCCTGGTAGTGATGTGGTTGTTACCCTTTCAAAGAGTGCACTTGTAGAAGGGAGAAGAAGGTTCTTGAGTATGTGTGTGTGTTTACATGCTTTGAAGATGGGTTTCAATCTAGGATTGGGACCTTTTATTGGTCTGGATGGTACGATTTTGAAGAGCAAAGCCAAAGACCAAGTGTTATTGGCAGTTGGACAGGATTCACTGAATCATTTTTACCCTTTGGCATGGGCAATTGTTGATAAGGAGATAAAAAATACTTGAAATTGGTTCCTACAGTTGCTTCAATCTTCTTTGTACCCAAGGAAGGGGAAGGAATCACCTTCATGTCAGATATGCAAAAGGTGAAGTTTCTGAACAATTCTGTCTGCTTCAATTCAATCTTCTATTTACTTTTTACTTGATATATGTTTCTGACCAACTTTGTATGTTTTGGATAACCATTGTAGGGACTACTTGATGCGGTCAAAATAGTCCTTCCCCAGGCACATCACATGTATTGTGTTAGACATATTGAGTCTAACTAGTGCAAATAGTACAATACTAGGGAAAACAAAAAGCTTTTATGGTAGTGCATGGTGCACATATGCAGAAGATTTCAAAGATCAGCTAGAAACATTAGGGGACTTGAACAAAGATGCTGCAGAGGCAAAGGCCTGGTGTAGAGCATATATGGACACAGAATGCAAGAATAAGTCGGTTGATAATAACTTGACTGAATCCTTCAACAAGTGGATTGTGGATGCAAGGATTCCTATAATCAAGATGCTAGAGGACATCAGAATCAAGACCATGAACCTGTTAAGAGAACATGAAGAAGAAGTTAGGAGTTGGAGACATGATCTCAGTCCAAAATGCATGGACTTGTACAATGAGTACCTGTAGATTGCTCAAACAACATGTGAAGTAAATGCAAATGGGCAAAATAGCTATGAAGTTATAGAAAGATCTGACAAGCATTGGGTCAATTTGGCTGTGAAAAAGTGCACTTACACGTCATGGGACCTTACAGGAATCCCATGTCCATTTTCTATTAGCAATGAGGCATTTGTGCTGACTTATAGACACAAGATCTAGCCCGCCAGAGGAGAAAAGCTTTGGAAGATTGAATCATCTCAACCAACGGAGCCTCTAGAGCTTGTGAAGCTGGCTGGCAGACCTAAGGTTAAGAGAGATATGCAGAAGGATGAGGAAATTAAAAGATAAGGAGTGTGTTCACAGTCTAGAAAAGGAAGAATCATGACTTGTAGCAAATGTGGAGAAATAACTCATAATGCAAGGACTTGTGGTCAGGTAATTGTTTTACATGAATTTCAAAGCATTAAATACTAGACATGGATAATATTTTCTAATTTGTATTTTTAACATCAACCAACGGGAGCAAAGTAAAAGTGGAAGAACTGAGCAGGCTTTCACCAGTTCAGCACCTGCTGCAACAAAATAAAAATAAAAGCAGCAGAGAAAGAGGCCAAGTTGTTTGATAGATCATAAAACTGAACCAAATCAGGATAGTTCACCACCTCAAGTTGAAAATGATATCAACTGTTCAGCGCCTCAAGCCACTCAACCAAGTCAGGACAGTGAGCTTAGGTTCATGACTACACTTGGAGTTGTGCTTAGGCCAAGAGTTATATCAGAAGTAACTACAAGGCTTAGGATGAGACAACGGGTACAAATACCAGCTGGAACAAGGTCAACCAATTTCACTGGTAATCACACTGGTGTTAGTGTGCCAATAGATCTATCTTATTCAGCACCAATATTACAGTAGAAGGGGAAGGCTGTTGTAACTACAAATCAGTTGAAAAAGGAAAAGAGAGAATTGGAAGCTGAAATCAAGGAGAAAAAAATAAAGACAAAGCTAGAATTTTTTTGTTGTGTGTAGGATGTATTTACTGCAAACTTAATGATAGTTTTCTCCCATTTAGAATTCTCTGATTAATGGTTGGTTCTGAATGTTGTCACTGGATATCATATTATGATCCAGTGATGCAATTACTGTAATTACTGTTTTTTGGTTAATGTTTTTAGTGATATAATTACTAGAGTTACTGTGAAGAAGTGTATGTTTTTGGTGATGTAATTACTGGAATTGGATGCCATATTAATCTAACTATTTCAAAGTTGTAACTTGCCATACTGGAGTTCAATATTGTAAGTTGTTAGTTCTAAGCTCTAAGTTGTAAGTTATATGTTGTAAGTATTTGTCTTCAAGTGTCTATGTTTCGAAGTGTCTTCAAGCATTTGGAAGAAAACATGTTTCATTTACAGCTTTGGTGAAGGAATTAAACAATTGAAACTAGTACAAGTCAGTAAATAGGAGCATAAAAAGGGGACAGTAGATAGAACATCAAAACACTAGTACTTGGAACATACATTAACAATTAATGTCATTGTTTTACAATGGCTAAGAACATCAAACGTCGGTAGATAGGAGCATCAAAAACAGTAGATAGAAACGTCTAAGTATTACCAGAACTAGAACTGAAATATGGAGCATATGCTATCTTTCTTTTACAGAATTTACTTCATCCACATTGCCGTAATAAATCCAACAAAAAGTGCAACTGAAATCGAAAATAACATCTTCATCTTAACCACTTTATCTTCAATTTTCCTTGCTTTATTCACTTCAATATTTTTTGTAGCCTCCAAATCTTTAACGTTTTCCAACGCATTCGTCTTGCCATTCCGAATATCCACTTGACTCATTCTAACGATAATGAACAATAGTTAGGACAAGGAATAAAATTCAATTTTTGTACAAATAATTAACAAACTAAACACATGGAAAATTTCAACTTACTTTAGGTTTAGCACATTTATAGAATCTCCTTCCGTGATTTTGAGGTGTGGTCGATCGGAAGTGGTTGGCAATCTCTCCACAATGGCATCTCCTATTTGATGTAGCACTAGACTCCGGCATTTGACCCACTTTTACCACCACCAACAGAAAAGGAATTTATGATGAAATTTGTTGAAATGGGTAGTCTTCATGGAGCTTAGAGCATAGAGTGTTTGATGGAAATGGCTGTAGGAGTATAACTTAGGGTTGGGGTTTATTTTGTGTTATATTTTACGGGTTATGAGGTTTGGTATGAGGTATCTTGGATCGGGTCGATTAAATATGATACCAGATGCAAAAAAGACACGGATGGGTGCCATGTGTCCCCTCCGTCCACTTAAGGATACATGTGTTAGGATAGTAAGACGACATGGAGTTTTATGGTCCAATAGTATAACGGGGATAACTTTAAACAATTTATCATAGTAGAGGGACAGATCAGACCCTTTTCCGTTATTACTTTTAGCCCGCACTAGAAACTATTTACATTTTGTAGCCGAAAAAGTGTATAAAATTTGCATAATTTTTGTATATAACATACATAATGTATATATACAAAAATAAATATTTTTTCGGCTATTATTTTAAAAGCGATTATACAACGTCATTTGGCATCCCTTATTCTTCATTCCAAACTTTAGAATTCTTGTTAGCTCATTTGTCTCGTGCACGTCAAGCGATTCAATTGCCTAATTTAGGTTTAAGAATCGAGCCCCGGCTTCAAATATTAAGTTTTGAAATTCTTTTCGAGCTTAAGTTAGTTAAAAATAGAGATTGTGTAAAGTTTCGATTCAAAAACCACTAAAGCATAAATCGCCTCAACCACTATGTCAAAGCTCAAGTGATATATAGAAGAAGTGCACTCTTTTGTTCATTTAGTGGTTCATGCATAGACCTAGTGGGGATTTATTTTTTGGGTATACATATATATGTATACACTAACGTTCCCGCGGTGAGGATTATGCTTTCAATATTGACATAATATATAGCCTTATATACAATAAAATGTTTATTACTTTGATATAATTGTTGCATGATGGTATCGGGCGGTTAGGTGCTTCTTTACATATTATATGATGGTACAAGAACTCCCTGTCCCTTATGTACTTCAAATTACATATGATTTAATTAAAAAAGGGAGTGCTACCTCTGATCTCATGAGACAAGAATGGATAAAAGTTTATTAAGTCTCATCCACAGTCACTCGATAAAATTTATATTCCAATTCATTTCTTTCACTAATCCTTCAGCATTGATCCTATTCATACTCCGCTAGTAATCTAATATCAGCAGTTATGTTTTGAGAATAATAGTTTGAATATGTTTTGTTTGATTTAGGTTCTTTTGTTTTTATTGAACGGATGTCTGAATTTTGGATAGTTTAGATATCAGCTCATGAAGTATTTTTGCTTTGTTTCAACCATTTTTGTTTCTGGATAGATCTCATTCATTTTATCTTGTATAAAGTCTAAATATCATTAATACACGTTGTTCAGTTAAAAGTTTCTGCTAAGGTGACAATTTACCATACCATCATTATGTTCATTACTACAAGTTTACAATATACTAATCACCATTAGCCTCCACCACATAGCCACCCAATCACAAATTTCAGAACCTCCTCTAGTTACCGGTATACAATCATCACCACCAGGATTTTAACTTGATGAGTTCAATCTTGCACTAAATTTATTATATTGTTTAAATTATGAGTTCAGATCCAAATTTTAGTTAGATTTTAATAGATTTTTTATATATATATTTATAACTTTGGGGTTCAGATGAAACCCGCAGCTAAAAAGCTACAGCCGCCCTAACCGCCAGCAACCTCTTTCTAAGAATCACGCCAATTACAACCATCGCTAGCTACTACTGCTGCTAAATTATAGAGTGGTGATTCATCAAACATTTTTTCCAGCACCATGTATATTTAAAATTTTCTCTAAATTTTATGAATATAATATTTAATTAGAATTACTTTTTACGAATTTTATAAATAAAGATAAATTACGCACATTCAACTGCTAAGAGAACAAACAATATTAGTTACTCCATCCGTTCCAATTTATGTGAACCTGTTTGATTGGGCACGGAGTTTAAGAAATAATGAAGACTTTTGAAATTTGTGATCCTAAACAATTCAAAAAAGGGTGCAGAGTATTTGTGTGGTTATAAAAGCTTCTCATTAATGATAGAATTGTAAGTTTAAGCAAAATTATTTTCAAATTTAAAAATGGGTCATTCTTTTTGGAACGGACCAAAAAGGAAATAGGTTCACATAAATTGGAACGGAGTGAGTATTTGATGTCCAAAATTGTAAGGACTCAAACATATTAATCTTTATAAATGAAAAACGTAAACAAGAACTTATTCAGTCATATATCTAGTCTATTAAAATGATAAGAGGTGATAGATACTGTCAATCGTTCAATTAATTGTAAGTAAGTAGTAGCACTAATACGAAACAATCGAATTTTTGAACAATCATGCGTAATAATTAACAAAAACAAGAAGGCAAGTAATAACCCATCTTCCAACTGAAAATATATAAGACTATCGGAGGCTCTGAATTACAATGATAATTTATGTCTAGAAGCCAGCAGAACCCCTATATTGACAATAAAGTATATCTAGCTTCCAGAAGTTTAGTTTAACAACTCAGGAATTGAGTAAAATATTGAATGAATCTCTAAGGAAGGTAAGCCTTGAACTTAATTAACTACTCAAGTGTGAACAAATGACCCACACATTAAAGCACTCTTCCGTGGTTGACAAGTCTAGGCTGTCTTTAATGCCTCTCACTTACTGTTGCTATCTAGCCTAATGTTTCCAATGAAAAGGCCAGTTTTTCTTTCCTCTTTCTATTTCTTTTCTTTGACAAAATATGTTTTCAGTTGCAAATAAAAAAGAAGAAGGAAGAAGAATAAAGTTCTTTATGTATCTTTGTGTGAGACTTAATTTGAGTCATATGCATCTGAAGTAAGAAACCAGATACACTAAGAATAGGCAAAAGTTTTACTGCGAATACTAATATGTACACTTCATAATTCTTAATTCAAGTGTACGACATAGCAGAAAGTCAACGCGCATAGCAACAAACACAGAAGAAAATTATAGAGAATGCAAAGGATTAACAAGTAGTGGTTAGGTTACCGCGTCGCAATAAACGAGTTGATGTCACGATCCAAAATCTCACCTTAAGGATTGTGATGTCATCTAGTCTCTAAAACTAGGTAAATTAATCACTTACAACAGTTAAACCATTTAAACATGATATTAAGAAGCATAGTTTAATATAAATACAGAAATAAAGATGATACAAGCCTACACGGCGATAATCACAAGAAATCCCCAAGACTATATAGTACAGAGTCACGAACTCTAACTGAATACGTACAAATAATTTATAATACAATATTGTTCGGATAGAGAGTTGACAATATAATGTAAGGAAAGGACTCCAAGGGATTGCGACGATCAAGCAATTCTACCTCAAATAATCCTCACGATCAAATAACTCTCACTGCCGGGATGTGCTATCTCCAACATCTGGATCTGCACAAAAATGCGCTGAAGTATAGTATGAGTACACTACGGGCAGTACCCAGTAATCATCAAGACTAACCTCGGTGGAGTAGTGACGAGGCACAAGTCAAGACATTCACTAGTCAAATATATCCTGTACAAAATCTCAAATGGACAACAGAGATAATAACAGAAAGCAACAACTGTAAACTCATCAGTAAGAGTGATAACCACTTATAACAATTTAAGGTTTCGTTTCATCAATATATAATTCATCAAATGGTATCTCACACACAAGGCATTTCGTGCCCATATTATTAATTACCCTCGTACGACAAAGACCTCGTGCCATAATATAAGTCACACTCGCACGACAATGACCTCGTGCCATAATATAAGTTACTCGCATGGCAATGACCTCGTGTGTCACGACCCAAAACCTATAATAGGTCGCGATGACGCCCAATGCCGCTATTAGACAAGCCAATACGTGAACCATCAATTTAATTATTCCTTTTTAACTTTTAAAAATGGAAAATCACTACTAGAAATCAGGGAAACCGACCAATATTGGT
This sequence comes from Nicotiana tabacum, assembly GCF_000715075.1. NCBI lineage: Eukaryota > Viridiplantae > Streptophyta > Magnoliopsida > Solanales > Solanaceae > Nicotiana > Nicotiana tabacum. Next base: position 89,726,983 of record NC_134092.1, on the reverse strand, counting down.
CGGTAAAAAAAAGCGACCAAATAACCGTACAACATGGATGGAAACAAAAAAAAAATATTTTACATTTTTTTAAAATTAAATACCGACCAAAGTTGGTCGGTATAATGGTAAAATAGTCAACCGAAGTGGTCAGACTTGCTTAGTCAAAGCAACTTTTTGATTACCGACTAACTTTGGTCGGTAATGTGGACCTAATTTTTTAAATTTTAATAATTATATTATTATTTAAAATTATATTTAAGATTACCGACCAAAGTTGGTCGGTTATTGCAGGGGAAGCATTTACCGACCAACTTTGGTCGGTATATTTTATTTTCTGGAAAATAACCGACGAAAGTTGGTCGGTTATTAGGTCAAACATGGTCAAACTTTTGAATCACTTTAATATTTACTATCTAAATAATATAAATGTAATCCGTTAACACTTTATTTTATAATAGAAATAATGAATACAATAACATATACTATAACAAGCTATATATAGTTAAAGTAGTACAAAGAAGTGTGTGTGTGTGTATATATATATATATATATATATATATATATATATATATATATATATATATATATATATATATATATATATATATATATATATATAGGTTTAGCCGTATATATATAAGAACACGAAGCGCTAGGACCACATGGTCGGGTTCTTTTGGGGATAGACTTGTGAAGAAGCAATAATCTAATTAGTACATATAATTAGTCATCATCAAATATATCTATTTGTAATTAAATTGATTCATCGACTTATAACTTTCTTAGATGCATCGATGAATATTAAAAACAAAACGTTTTCACCTATATCGATGAATATTAAAAACAAACAGTCTCAACCTATATCGATTAATATATGTCATGTATTATTAGTGATGAATTAATAAAATATAAAAGAATTAATACTAAACATCTTTGACATGTATATATATATGGATTATAAATTAAAGAAACGAAAGAAGTTATTAGCATTAAGTAAACGAGTTAATAGGTCAAACATGGTCAAACATTTAATTTGAATCACATTAATATTTACTATCTAAATAATATAAATGTAATTCGTTAACACTTTATTTTATAATACAAATAATGAATACACTAACATATACTATAACATGCTATATATATAGTTAAAGTAGTACAACGAAGTGTGTGTGTGTGCTTGTGTATGTCACGACCCGAAATTTTCCACCGACGGGACCGTGATGGCGCCTAATATTTCACTTGTTAGGCAAGACAACGTTAGAGAATCATTAACCAATTCCTTATTTCCATTCAGTAATTAACAATAATTAACTAAGATAAAATATAATAAGTGTGGAATATCATAAATCTGTATTAACTACTACCACCAGGATCTGGAGTCACAATTCACGAGCATTCTAGAATTTGCAACAAGTAATAGTGAGAAAGAAATACAACTGTCTGAATGAAAGAAACAGTAGAACAGAAAAGATAGACGAGGACTTCAAGGTCTGTGAACGCCGACAGATCTACCTTGAGTCTCCGGACAGCGGACCTATAGCAGAATCTTGATCAACCTGAGCCGGTATCAAAATCTGCACAGAAAGTACAAAGTGCAGTATCAATACAACCGACCACATGTACTGGTAAGTGTCGAGCCTAACCTCGACGAAGTAGTGACTAGGCTAAGGCAAGGCACCTACAAATTAATCTGTACAATTTAACAGTGTATATACAAATAACAGAAATGAAGAACTAAATAGGAAATGTTGGGAGGGGAACATACTAAGGGGAATACAAGATAAAGAACTACAACAGAATGATCACCGGAGCAGTCAATATACCATGAATCAACAGGAATATTGAATACAGTAAGAAAAAATGCACGGCATCACCCTTCGTGCATTAACTCTCATATCACGGCATCACCCTTCGTGCATTAACACTCACAATATGGCACGGCATCACCCTTCGTGCATTAACACTCTCCTTTACCATAATGCAATGCAGAAATATCAATCTCAACTTACCTCAACATTTGGTTCCATAACATCAATCTCAACTTTGAAATAAAAACTCAATTATCACCAGAAAATTCGTAAACATGATGAGAACGATAAATTGAACAACACTACTATAACACATCGCAATTAGGCATAGGGTTGAGACTATATAAGAAAAACTGAGAAACATGGAAAATAGGTAAATTGGCGGCGTATAAGTACTCGTCACCTCACATATACGCCGCTCACATGAATTTCACTTAGCAAGTAATCTAAGGTTCCTAATTCCCTCAAGTTAGGGTTAGACACAACACTTACCTTGCTCCGAATACCACTTAATTCTCAATCACAGCTTTTTCTTTGGAATTCACCTCCAAACCACTCGTATTTATTCAAAAATGACTCAATAATATCAAATTTTGCTAAAGGAATAAATTACATTGCATAAATTTAGATTTCCTAAATTTTTCTCTAAAAAGTCAAAAATCGACCCCGTGCCCGCTTGGTCAAAACCCGAGGTTCGAACCAAATTCCATTTACCCATTCACCCCCGAGCCCGAATATATAATTGGATTTGGAATCCGACCTCAAATTGAGGTCTAAATCCCCAAATTTCCGAAATCTCTAGTTTCTACCCAAAACCCCTAATTCTACCATGAAAACCTTAGATTTTTGGTTGAAATCTTGTAAAATGTAGTGAAAGATTGAAAGAAACCAGTTTAGAATCACTTACCTATGATTTGGGGAAGAGATGGTCTTTGAAAAATTGCCTCTTGTGTTTTAGGCCTTGAAAATTTGGGAAATGAATGAAACTTCCCGTCCAAAAATCATTTTGTTCAGCTGCAAACGTTGCATTTGCAACCTGAGCTTCGCAAATGCGAAGCTCGCAATTGCGAAGGGGCTATCGTAATTGCAAAGCCTTCACAATCCTGCTGCCCTTCGCGAATGCGAGGAAAGTGTCGCAATTGCGATTACTGACCTCGCAAATGCGGACAAAAGATCGCATTTGCGATCCATACCCCTCCCAGACTCCCTTCGCAAATGCGAAGAAAAGTTTGCAATTGCGAACACAGGCTGGCCCAGCTTCTCTTCGCATTTGAGATGAGAAGTTCGCAAATGCGACCTCAACAGTGATCGCAAATGCCAACCCTGACCTCGCATTTGCGAGGTGTGAGACCTGCAACACAGCTAAAGCACACCAGCTATTTTCTAAGTCCAAATCACTCTGTAACCTATCCAAAACTCACCTGAGCCCTCGGGGCTCCAAACCAAACATGCACACAAATCTAAAAATATCATACGAACTTGATCGCGCGATCAAATCGCCAAAATACACCTAGAACTACGAATTTAGTACCAAATCAAATGAAATTCTCAAGAACACTTTAAAATTTCTATTTTCTCAACTGGACATCTGAATCACGTCAAATCAACTCTATTTCTCACCAAAATTCACAGACAAGTCTTAAATATCATAATGAACCTGTACCAGGCTCCGAAACTAAAAGACGGACCCGATACTAACAATGCCAAATATCAATAAATTCTTAAAAACAAATAATTTCCAAACTTTTAATTTTCATCAAAAATTCATAACTCAAGCTAGGGACCTCCGAATTCAATTCCGGGCATACGACCAGGTCCCATAATTCGATATGGACCTACCGGGACCATGAAAATATGGATCCGGGCCTGTTTACTAAAAATGTTGACCGAAGTCAACTAAAATTAACTTTTAAGGAAAAATTCTTATTTTTATTAGTTTTCAACATAAAAGCTTCACGGAAACCTACCCGGACTGCGTACGCAAATCAAGGAGGGTAAAAATAAGATTTTTAATTCTTAAGAGCGCAGATTCGAGTTCTAAAACATAAGATGACCTTTTGGATCATCACAATCTCCACCTCTAAAACAACCGTTCGTCCTCGAACGGATATAGAAAAGTACCCGGGCTGGTGAAAAGGTGGGGATCTCTCCACTGCACTCGAACTGAAGGGTAACTCTTTGATCTCAACTGGCGAACTTGCCGGGCTAGAATTGCCACCGGCTCTTCCTCATAAGTCAAATCCTTGTCGGTATAGACTTGTGAAAAAGCAATAATCTAATTAGTATATATAATTTATCATCATCAAATATATCTATTGTAAATTGATTCATCGACTTATAACTTACTTAGATGCATCGATGAATATTAAAAATAAAACGTTTCCACCTATATCGATGAATATTAAAAATAAAACGTCTCGACCTATTTCGATTAATCTATGTGATGCATTATTAGTGACGAATTAATGAAATATAGAAGAATTAATACTAGATATCTTTGACATGTATATATATATATGGATTACAAATTAAAGAAACAAAAGAAGTTATTAGCATTAAGTAAACGAGTTAATAGGTCAAATTAACGACTAAACATATTTAAAATAGAATAATATTGGTTTATCAATTGATAAATTTTTCGTACGTAGTAATGTATGCGATTGATCATCAATTACAATATAGTGTATGTGTATGTGTGTGTGTGTGTGTGTTTGTGTATGTGAAATTACTCATATACTTAATTATAACTTAGAAAATTTACTTAGATAAATGCTATTATAATTTATTAAAAGTAATTAGTTAATATAATTATTTATAAAGATTATGCTTATAGTTTATAATTATTTATAATAATTGTATATGTGAATAAAATAAATACTTATAGTTTGTAATAATCTTTTTTATAGTTCATAATATTTTAAGAAATAAAAACAAACAAGAAAAAATAATTTAGTTTTTTTTTTTAAAATAACCGACCAAAGTTGGTCGGTTAATAGTCAAACGGTCAATAGAATGTACCGACCAAAATTACTGACCAACTTTGGTCGGTAATTCTAATATTAGATCTGAAAATACTGGATTCCCCCTCATTTCTCTTACCTCTCTTCTCCAAATCTCAATACCCTTTCTCTCACACAAATCCCATTCTCCGCCCCATGTAGCCACTGCTCCGCCGTCGTCGTCGCCGACGCTGTCGCTGCTAGCCACTGCCCAGCTGCCGCCCCCTCCTTCTCCACCTCCTAAAAATTCTAGGTTTGAATTACAAATTATTTATTTTGTGTATAAATTTAATATTTTGTTAATTAGTTATGAATTAGTTAATTAGTGTTTTAATTGATTGTTTAACTTTGCATTTTATTGAAATCTAGGGTTTAGGTCTTGTTTTAATTGAATTGGTTACATATAGTGTAAATTGAATGTTTAAGTTTGTATTGTTTTGAATAGTTTAGTTAGAATTGAATTATTAACTTTGAATTGAATTTAGTTTTTAGGATTTGTTCTTGTGAATTTAACTTTTAGGGTATGGGTTGAACTTTTAGGATATGAATTGAACTTTTTGAATATGAATTGAACTTTTAGGATATAGATTGAACTTTTAGTTTATGTTTAAACTCTTAGGATATGAATTGAATTGAGTTTTTAGGATTTGTTCTTGTGAATTCAACTTTTAGGGTATGGGTTGAACTTTTAGGATATGAATTGAATTATTTGGATATGAATTATACTTTTAGGATAAAAATTGAACTTTTAGTTTATGTTTAAACTCTTAGGATATGAATTGAACTTATAGTTTATAATTAATTCTATTTACTATAAATTTAATTGTGGTGTAATTAGAAAAAAATAATTATCTTAATTAACTAAAAAGATTTAATTAATTTATAATTGTAGAATAAATTAATTTGTTCTTGTTTTATTTGTATAGATGGAACATCGTACTTAGATGTACAATAGGAATTATCCTAATCGGCGGGGATTGCGGGAGGATTTTGTAGAAGGGGTTGATGACTTTATTAGACATGCAATGTCACTTTAATCATACCAAATTGAAGGAGTAATTAGGTGCCCTTGTGTCACGTGCGATTGTGTGAAGTTTAAAAACCCGAAGGAAGTTAAGCTTCATCTTTATAGGAAGGGGTTTATAGAGAATTACTTTGTGTGGACTAATCATGGAGAGATCGATGGTAACCATGGAATATTTCATAACATGGTTGTTGGTGAAAGTAGTAGGTCGGTGGAGAATACAAATCATGATTCTAGAACTCAGGATAGGGTTGCGGATGCTTTTGGGATGCACTTCGGGGGATGAGCCCAATGAAAATGTTGAACAAACTCCTAATGATGATGCAAAACGTTTTAATGAAAATTTAGAGGAAGCTAGTCATCCACTACGTGAAGGAAGTCCGCACTCTGAGCTGTCTATTGCAGTTAGATTACTAAGTATTAAATCTAATTGGAATATTTCTCAAGCAGCCATGGACTCTTTCATTGACCTTATGAGTGAACTAGTTGACCCAAATATCAACTTACCTGGTGATTTCTATAAGGCAAGGAGATTGGTTTCTAACTTAGGACTTTCGTCAATGAGAATTGATTGTTATGAAGATTATTGCATGTTATATTATAAAGATGATGCAAATTTAGAAAGTTGTAAATTTTGCGAAAAGCCTCATTTCAAGAGGTTTTCCTGCGGGAATATGGTCGATGTAAAGGCGATGCATTATTTACCTTTTATACCTAGGTTAAAGAGGTTATATGCGTCGATGAGTGATAAGTAGGGATTTTGACCGCTTATTTGCTCTTTTTTACTTGCGTTTTAGCTCAAAAATGCTTAAAGGTATTCCCAGAAACTAATAAAATGTGCTTTTGTGCAGGAATATTAGGAGACGAGCCAAAGAAGTTAAAATAAACTCATAAAGGAGTCAAAAGTGGACAAGGACCAAAACAAGGCAAAAAGGCCCATAGTGCGAACCGCACAATACTGTGTGCGGCCGCAGAAAAATGAAACATCACTGTTAGATGTCCTTCAGAGTATGCAGACCGCACAATTATTGTGCGGCCGCAGAAGAGGAGATTCAGAGAGTTAGTTTTTGGGCAGGCTGAAGATATGCGGACCGCACCATAATTGTGCGGCCGCAGGATGACAAGTGCGGCCTCACTCATAATTGTGCGGTCCGCAGAAGAGAAGAATTAGAGAGACATGTTACAGTCCAAGTTCAATTGTTCGGCTGCACTCAGAATTGTACGATCCGCACAATCAAATGAAGTGCGGTCGCATCCCACTTTTATGCGACCGCAGCAGGCCCAGTTGACCAGTCAATCTCAGAGTGCGGACCGCACACAGAATTGTGCGGTCGCACAACCTCCGCAGGGGCATTTTTGTCAGATATATTTAGCTTAGTATAAATAGAATGTTTTGTCATTTTTAAGATAAATTTTGTTTTGGGAGAGCACCTGAGCCATTTTTCTTTACTGTTTTGAGTAATATTGTACTATATTAGCTTCTAAACATTAGATTTTCTTTCCCTAATCAATTATTATGCATTATATCTTAATTTCTTCTTGTATTTCTTCATTTTTCATGAGTAGCTAAATTTCTAGCTAGGGTTGTGGCCCAACCCTAGTGTGGGTACTTAATGGGTGTTTGATTTAGGACTTGTTTGTGATTGAGTTAGTGATATTTAGCCTAGTTCTTGCTTGAATTAAAGAGTTAATGGTTGAAAATATTGATTCATGCCTAATTGACTTAGTCTCTACTTGAGAAAGAGAGACTAAGTCTAGAAAAACTTGTCTAACAAGAAATTGGGGTGAACTCAAGAAATTGATAGCCCCAATTTAAAGGGTTGAATCTAGAGATAGTAAGACCCGACTTGGGCATTTATCACTTGTTTTGTTCCATACCCATTTGGACTTGAGAAAGCCAAATTGGGAAAAATTTCTCAAACTACCGAGAGGTAAAGAGTGGGTAATTGCGTGTGATTGCTATATTACAATCCCGACCAATCAAACTTGCCCTAGAGTTTACAACCCATTAGGTAACCACCTGGGTGAAAGTTAGGACCCTAGATCTTTTATCATTTGGAAAATACCCAAAACTAAAAATATTGTCTTCTAAGGCAAACAACAAACAAGAATGTGGAAGTGTAATCTAAAGCATATCGTACAATTACACTAAATATATATCTAATACCAATTCTAACTCCCCGAGTATTCGACCCCGACTTGCGTTGGGTTTTATTATTGCTTCGACCGCCTCACTACCTATATTTGTGGTGTGAGTTTGGGCGACATCAATTTTTTGGCGCCGTTGCCGGGGAATTAAACGGATTTAGCTATATATCTAGGTTTTTGTGTGATTTGTCTTCTTTTCCTTCCGAGTCACTAATTTTATTTTTGAATTGCTTATAGGTATGAGAATGGCTCTCAACAACGAGCCCATTGATAATTTGCCATTGGGGGAGGAAATGGACAATGATCAAGGAGATGAGGTTCTTCCCAAACCTCAAGCTAATAGGCGAGGCCGACCGCCTCATGATAATGTTCCCGTCCCTCCCCCACCTCCACCGAGAGCGGCAGCACACCGTGTGTTGCCGAATGAGGGTTATGCAAGTGCTATAGTCTCGCCCCGCATTAGGGCAGACAACTTCCAAATCACCAACGTGATGCTTACACTACTTGAGCAACAGGGATTCTTCACCGTGGCTCCAAATCAAAATGCTTACAAGCATCTCAAGGGGTTCGTCGATACTTGTTAGGGGAGCAAGTAAACCAATGTTTCTGAGGATGCGCTGAGGTTGAGGCTATTTCCCTTTTATTTACGGGGAAAAGCATTGGACTGGCTAGAGAGATTGCCCAATCATTCCATCCATACATGGGATGAGTTGGCCGAAAAATTCATAGCCAAATTCTTCTCTCTGGGGCACATGGCTACACTATGGGATGAAATTCTAGCATTCAAGCAAGAGCCCAATGAGCCATTGCACGAGATTTGGGAAAGACATCGTACCATGGTTAAAGAGTGCCCGAATAATGATATGACCTAGGCCATGATCCAACAAACCTTCTACAGGGGGATCAACACAACAAATCAATGTGTGGTAAATCAACTCGCCGGCGGGAACTTCATGAACACACCTTATGCCGAAGCTTGTGAAATTTTGGATGAGATGGCGGATACCTCATCGGCATGGAAAAGTTGGGCCAATGTTCAGCAAGGTGACCCCAATGTCATTCACCTACACAAGGAACTACATGATCATGGGCAAGCTATCACAGAGTTAACAACCACAACACGGGAATGCTATGGCCGTAACAATTAGGAGTGAAAGAGGTGGAGATGCAACCATCTCAAATCAAAGAAGAATTGTGGATGATGATGTAGTGGTTCACAAAGATGAGATTCCAAGCAATGTGGTTCAAGCTAATGAAGAAGTGAAAATTGACATTGATGAGAGTGCGAAAGAGACCCAAGAAGAAGTGAACCTGTCTAGAGAACACGTGATTGACATACCGGAACCGGTAGTGCCAAAGGCCAAGGCACCAATGCCAAGGCCTCCTCCTCCATACCCTTAAAGGCTTGCCAAGAAAAATAGTGAGAACCAATTCAATAAGTTTATTGACATGATGAAGAGCTTATCCATTAATGTGCCATTGGTTGAGGCGTTCGAACAAATTTCCGGTTATGCAAAGTTCATGAAAGATTTGGTGAAAAAGAAAAGATCAATGAATTGTGAGACTGTCAAGATGACACATCAAGTGAGTGCTATTGTGCACTCAATGGCTCCAAAATTGGAAGATCCCGACGCTTTCACAATCCCTTGCACTATTGGAAGCGCCGACTTTGCCAAAGCTCTATGTGATCTAGGGGCGAGTATCAACTTGATGCCCTACTCGGTGTTAAAAACTTTGGGAATTAGGAAACCAAGACCCACATCTATGAGGTTATAAATGGCAGATTGTACTATGAAGAGACCATTGGGTATTATTGATGAAGTGTTGGTTCGTGTTGATAAGTTCATCCACCTGGCGGACTTTGTGATTCTTGATTGCGAAGTGGACTGTAAGGTATCTATTATCTTGGGTAGACCTTTCCTTGCTATGGAGAAGGCTCTTATTGATGTGGAAGTTGGTGAGCTCACCTTTTGGGTGGGCGATGAAAAGGTGGTTTTCCATATGTGCAAATCTATGAGGCAACCGAATAGCAACGAAGTTTGTTCGTTTGTGGACTTAGTCACCGAGGTGATTGTTGATGATGCTAGTGCCATGATAAATGTTAATAATACTTTGGAGGCTATATTGCTTAACCATGATGATGATGAGAAGGATGACTATGTGGAATATGTAAATGCATTACAAAGAATAGGGCCGTATACTTATGAACCCCGAAAATTGTCCATAGATCTTGAGAATCGGAAGACTCCTCCAACAAAGCCCTCGATCGATGAACCTCCCACTCTGGAGTTAAAGCCATTGCCTTCACATCTTAGGTATGAGTTTCTAGGCCCGTGTTCTACTTTACCTATTATTCTTTCCTCTTGCTTGACTAAAGTGAAGGTAGATTCTACTTTGGCGGTGCTTCAAAAGAGGAAGAAAGCTATAGGATGGACACTGGCGGATATTCGGGGTATAAGCCCCCCCTTTTGCATGCACAAGATTATTTTGGATTAGGATGCCAAACCCTCCATTGAACATCAAAGAAGGTTAAATGAAGCAATGCAAAAGGTGGTAAAGAAAGAGATCATAAAGTGGTTGGATGTCAGGGTAGTTTACCCCATTTCCGACAGCTCGTGGACCTCTCCGGTGTAATGTATCCCAAAGAAATGGGGAATGACTGTGGTCACCAATGACAAGAACGAATTAATTCCTACAAGAACAGTGACCGGCTGGAGAGTATGCATTGACTATCGGAAGCTCAACAAAGTCACTCGGAAAGATCATTTTCCGCTTCCATTTCTTGATCAAATGCTTGACAGGTTGGCCGGACGAGCTTTTTATTGTTTCCTTGATGGATATTCCGGCTACAATCAAATTCTCATTGCTCCTGAGGACCAAGAAAAGACTACTTTCACTTGTCCCTATGGTACTTTTGCATTCTCGCGGATTCCATTTGGGTTATGTAATGCACCGACGATTTTTCAACGGTGTATGATGGCCATCTTCACCGACATGGTGGAGAATATTCTTGAGGTCTTTATGGATGATTTCTCTGTGGTGGGGAATTCCTTCAATGATTTCTTGAACAACTTGGATAAGGTCTTGGCAAGATGTGACGAGACAAACTTAGTTTTGAATTGGGAGAAATGTTACTTCATGGTCGAAGAAGGCATAGTCCTCGGCCACAAAATTTCAAAGCATGGTATTGAGGTCGACAAGGCCAAAATTGAGGTGATCTCCAAACTCCCTCCCCCTATATCCGTGAAGGGAGTGAGGAGTTTCTTGGGTAATGCGGAGTTCTATCGCCGATTCATCAAGGACATTTCTAAGGTGGTAAACCCCTTGTGTAAACTTTTGGAGAAGGATGCCAAGTTCCATTTCAACAAGGATTGTATGAAGGAATTTGAATTGCTCAAGTTCAACTTGACTACTACTCCTATTATCACTGCACCGGATTGGAGCTTGCCTTTTGAGCTCATATGTGACGCTAGTGATGTGGCGGTCGGAGCAATTTTGGGGCAGCGTATTAACAAAATCTTCCATCTGGTCTATTATGCTAGTAAAACCATGAATGATGCCCAAGTCAACTACACAGTGATCAAAAATGAGCTCCTTGCTATTGTTTTTGCTATGGAAAAGTTCCGACCGTACTTGATGGGTAAAAAGGTAATTGTTCACACCGACCATGTGACGCTCCGATATTTGATGATCAAGAAAGATTCTAAAGAAAGACTAATGCGGTGGGTGCTTCTATTGGAAGAGTTTGATCTAGAGATTCAAGACCGCAAGGGTAGCGAGAATCAAGTGGCGAACCACTTGTCCCGATTGGAGGAGGAGGGGAGGCCACATGGCAGCCTTGAGATCAATGATTCATTTCCCAACGAGCAAATCCTAGCCGTTTCAATGACCGGGACACCATGGTTCACCGACTTAGCAAACTATCTTGTGAGTGGCATTGTATCGAATGAGTTCTCTTCAAACCAAAGGAAGAAGCTCAAATGGTATTGCCTTGACTATTATTGGGATGAGTCGTATCATTTCCGAATATGTACCAATGGTGTGATCCGACTATGTGTGCCGGAAGAAGAACAAATGGGTATTCTTAAGGCTTTCCACTCTTCACCGTATGGTGGTCACCATGGTGGAGTAATAACGGCGGCAAAAGTTTTGAGTTGTGGATTCTATTGGCCTACTCTCTACAAGGATGCTAGTGATCTTGTCAAGCGGTGTGATGAATGGCAAAGGGCCGGTGGGATCTAAAAGAAGAATGAAATGCCTCTCACCACCATTTTGGAGATAGATATCTTCGATGTGTGTGGTATTGATTTTATGGGTCCGTTTGTTAGCTCTTTTGGAAATACCTACATTCTAGTTGCGGTGGATTATGTATCTAAATGGGTTGAGGCAATTGCTTTGCCCAACAATGAAGCAAGGAGTGTGGTGGCATTCTTGAAAAAGAACATCTTCACGAGGTTTGGTACCCCAAGAGCCATTATTAGTGATAGGGGTTCGCATTTTTGCAACAACGCTTTTGATACCTTACTCACAAAGTATGGTGTCACTCACGAAGTATCAACCCCCTACCATCCTCAAGCAAGCGGACAAGTTGAAGTCTCCAACCGGGAGATAAAGAGTATTTTGTCAAAGACAGTCAATGCCAACCAGAAGGATTGGTCAAGAAAACTTGATGATGCTCTTTGGGCTTATAGAACGACCTACAAAATACCGATCAGGATGTCTCCATACCGGTTAGTGTTTGGGAAGGCATGCCATCTTCCGGTAGAACTTGAGCATAAGGCCATGTGGGCTTTGAAGAAGTTGAACCTTGAATGGGATGTTGCGGCAAATCTAAGGAAGTCACAATTGAATGAGCTTGATGAATTTCGGTATCATGCCTACACAAGCTCGTTTCTTTATAAGGAGAATATGAAGTACCTCTATGACAAGTACATCCACAACAAGGAATTTAAAGAGGGTGATCTGGTGCTATTGTTCAATTCCCGGTTACAGATGTTTTCGGGCAAGTTGAAGTCAAAATGGAGTGGCCCCTTTGAAGTGGTGAATGTAACCCCCTTTGGTGCTCTAGATTTGAAAAATAAGAATGATGAGGTGTTTAGAGTCAATGGGCACCAGGTTAAACATTATCTTGGCAAGCTTGATGATGGTCATATTGTGGCGGTTCTTCATTTCAAATGATTGGTAATCTGCATCGTGCCGTGATGTTAAATCAGGCGCTTCTTGGGATGCAACCCATGTATCTTTTTATTTTTCTTATTTTTCTTCTTTGTTAGATAACTTTGTTTTGTGCTAACTAGTTTTGAAGTGTATGCATAAATGGTGTGCATTGTAGGGACTGTGCAAGAAAAATTGGCTAAGTGTCACAAAAGTGCGGACCCCGCCAAAATTATGCGGACCGCACAATCACTCTGCGGCCGCACAATTTTGTGTGCGGTCGCACAGCTGAAAGATAAAAAATGCATGGTCTCTGAAGTTTGGCCTGTCAAATTTCCTTAACAATGTGTGGCCACACACAAAATTGGGCGGTCCGCACAAATTTTGCGGTCGCACTCACTCTTTTGCGGACCGCAAAAATTCTTCCAAACTACAGGTAAGGAGTGCGGACCGCACTCAAAATTATGCGGCCGCACTCAAAATTATGCGGCCGCACTCAGGTAAGTTCTGGGCCCGACGGGTCAACCTATAAATAGGGCTTTTTATAATGTTTCACACTTTACACTATCTGAAATCTCAAGCCTTAAGCAAGCACAATGCACACCCCATTAGCTCTAAATCTTCTCTCATTTCATCAAGTTAGATTCTCACATGCATCATTCACTACTGGTATGTTCAATCCATGTTAGATTTTTGTTCTTTCTTCTTAATTTGTGTTCTTGTTTTCTTTGATTAGTTTAGTTATTTTTAGGCCTATAAATGTCAAATGTGCTTAATATATGCTTCAAAATCATGTGGGTAGCCTCGTATGTGTTATTTAGGGACTGGGTAGACCACTAAGCTTGTCAATTTGTGCAAACCATGTCTAAATTGTGAAAATTTGCATGAACCCTAGTTTACTACCCGTGAAATTCAAATTGTGCGGCCGCACACATTTTTATGCGGTCCGCAATCCTTTAACTTAGGGCTTTTGTGTGATTGAATTGTGCGGACCCGACTCAAAAATATGCGGTCCGCAGAAAAATTATGCGGTCCGCAGTCAAATTGTGCTGTTCGCACTGATGAATGATCAGATAACCCAGTATTTTGAACCTGGGGTTGTGCGGCCGCACTCAAAATTGTGTGGTCCGCACTTTTGGTTGTGCGACCGCACTTACTTTTGTGCGGTCCGCACTTAGTAGTGCTGCCGCACTCATTTTTGTGCGGTCCGCACTGCCTCTTCTATTTTTCCACAACTGGCATGCAACTGTCATGCATATATCTGTATCCTATAAACCTGAACTCTAACTGATTCTTATTGTTATGAATTGCATACGATGGTTAGATCGCGTGGTAGAGGAGATACATCAAAAGGGAGGGCAGAACCCTTTCGAGGCCGAGGTCGAGGCAAGAGTAACCTACCACTTGCCATTCAGAGGACCACGGGCAAGAAACAAACTGCCAACTGAGTTCCTGAACCCTCCGAGACCAGTGAGTATCTCCCATCTGGGGAAGCATCTGAGGGTAACTCCGTGCAGGCATAGCCGATAGACCAATCACAATAAGTCCCGGGTAGATTCCACTTGGTAGATGAGTCATCTTCCATTGCTAGTTCTTCTGAAGGTTCGGAAGAGGGTAGCCCAGATTATGAGCCCTCTTCCTCACATGTCCCAGCTGCACCAATCAATGTTGATGATGATGATGATGTCCCAGACGATGGTAGAAGGGGTGATGGTACAGTGGGGGGTTTAGGGAGGTCGAGGAGAAGCGAGATGTGGGAAGACAGATTTGTCAGCTTGACTGCCTTCAACAGATTTAGAGAGTGGTGGCCCCAGAGATCGCTCACTCTTAAGCGACAATTCTTGATGAAGGATTTGGACAAGAACAACCCCAATGTCCTCAGACAGCTCCAGGAGAGAAAAGGATGGAAATGGTTCACCCAAAGCGTCCTCGATGCAAATGAGCACTTGGTTAAAGAATTTTATGCCAATGTGGCTCACATTAAGAAGGGTACCAAGGTGACAAAAGTGCAAAATATGAAAATTTGATTTGACTCATGTGCTTTGAACTCTTATGTGGGATTTGAAGAAGTGGAGGCAGTCCAATACTTGAAAAAGCTAGCTATGGGTGATGCAGCTCGCCAGTGGCTAGCTGAGATTTTGGCTATTCGAGGATCAACACCTCTGTGGCTTACAGCATGGGTTCCTATAGTTTGGGCCACCCTAAATTTTGTAACAAAAAGGGTGGCAAATATTTGTGTGCAGCTGTATTGATCTGTGCCTAAATGAGAACAACCTCCCATTCCCCGTGCAGTCCTATTGGTTTCGATTATGGCTGGGTATCCAATTAATGTTGGTGCCATCATGTCCACCAACATCACATTAGCCGTCCAGAAAGATGAGAGTTCATACCCGTACCCAAACTTCTTCACAGAATACTTCAAAGATCAAAAGGTGGAGCCGAGGCAATATGATACAGAAGTAAAGGCCAAGAAGCCTTTCTCATGATACAACCTGCACGGTGCTAACAACCCGAAGTTCAAGGGTAAGGCAACTACCTCCGATGGACAGTCTGAGGAGCCAGCGGTAGTAGTTACTGATTCAGCTGCTGAGCCTTCCATAGTAGCCGGTCCTTCCACCGGGACAACAGACATGCCACCACTTTCATCTTCTAGACCACCAGCTTCATTATCAGTGCCAGCTTCATCCACTTATCCACTGAATGCGCTACGAGTCTCCCAAACATTGGCGAGTCTCAACAACTGGATGTAGGCTGCTACTTCAAAGCCGTCTGACATATCCAGTGTTGTTGCAGCAAAGTCAGTTGCCCCATAGGTACCTCTGTCAGTGGATGAAACATTGAAGAAGATTCTAGTGGCAACAACACTGAAGACCATTATGGAGACTCTAGTGGCTTATGGGGAGGTCGTTGAGGAGTTGGGAAAGCAAAAAAAAAAAGATGCGCAAGTCTCAGGCATCGAATAGGTCAGTGGACAAGTTGAGAAAAATGGTTGCCAAAATTGCATCTGTCGGAGATCTACCACTGGACTTACTTATGGAGGGAGCACCTTTAGACCCAGCAGCACAGGCAGCACCAGCAGTACCAGAGGCATCACATATAGCAGCCGGCCAGTCCGAGGAGCCGGTTGCGACTATCCACACCACTGAGGAGATGATCCAGATGCTCAGCACCCATGTTGTCCCTCAGCTAGGTGATGATGAGATACAGCTAGAGGAGACAGAGGGTGCTACGGATCCCATGCAGACTGAGACCACATAGGGAGTTCTCTTAACTCTCTACCCTTTCCTATTCTTATTTTTGTTAAGCATTGGGGACAATGCTTATTTTTATTCGGGGGGGGGGGGTGGTCTATTTTGATTGATTGACATTGACATGTGGCCTGTAATAACTCTTATACTATTTTTTTCCTTTATCTTTATTTTTTCTTTGGTATGTTTATATTCTCCCCCTTCGCTTAATGTATATATTCAGTCTCCTTTATGTATATATTTATTTTACTTCGGTTTGTATATTCATCTATCTTGCTTTCCGTATCTTATTTTGTAGCTTCTTTACTTTGTCTTTCTTAGTAGTATAACTTCTTATTTAATTTAGTAGTTTCTTTTTGATTTGTTAGCTTCTTTTTACGTTTGAGTGATCAATAAGCCTTTGGTTTTCTTAATGCCACGGGTTTTTCCAAAGGTGAATTTTGTGTGAACCGGGCAGCTCTTCCCAACGATGGATGGCGTGACAACCTTCTTAAGGGATTGAGTCTGTTTTCTTTTATGTTTAGGCAAATATAGTAGTAATGAATAAAAGGGTCTCAAGCGTGCTTCACTTGGTACCAACACATTTACCTCCGATCGTATGGTTAAAAACAAAGTTTGTGGCATACAATAGCTCTAGTTGTGACATTTTGAGTATTGTGTTGACTTAAACAGTCATCGAGTGGTTCAGTCGAGACATTTGTGATTCTCAATCTTAACTAGGGTTGTTGTGGGCCCTCGACTCCGTTCTCTTTAGCAATCCAGCAGGATGAAAGGGGAGGTATTGAATTGCAAGTCCAGGTTCCCGTGCTAATAGTCTAGAACTTGCCCAGAATATTTTTTTAAGCGAAATTCTAAGTGCAACATGGCTTGAGAAATGATTGTAGGCTCTCCTTGATCCGATTTGAAGTTTGAAATCTTTCATAGCCTACCAATGTGATATCCCTAGTCAACCCATTTGAGCCTAAGCCTTTTTTTTTTGTTCTTTCAATAACCACGTTACAAGCCTTTATCCGTTTTGTAATGACTCTCTCTTGGCACCCAATCTTTCCTTAGCATTCTTGAGAAATAATTGGCAAAAACATAAGTTTGGGGGAGAGACGAGGAGTTTGAAAGTGATAAAATGTACAAAGAAGAGAAAGAAAGGAAGAAAAGGGAAGGCAAAGAAAAGAAAGACAGAACAAAAAAAAATGCCAAAAAAGTGAATATGGTAGAAAGTTGAAGGGATTCAAAGAAAATAATGATGAAAGGCATGGAGTAAATAGAAAAGGAGAAAAATAAATGTCATGACCAAGAAAGAGTGACGTTATGTCTCTCTAGTTCCCCCGAGGAAAGAGGAATTGACTCAAAGAGTCGACAAAGTATGAGCCAAAAAAAAGAAGAGAAAATAGAGTGTTTAAGGAAAAATAAAACCATTCTATTCCAACAAGTCCTACCTCAGTCCAAAATCCTTCATTACATCCCGCAAAAGCCCTACATGATTTCACGTTGAGTGAGCTTACATTAGTGGTGATTTACATAAAGGGCAAGCTTATGGTACTTAGAGCCGGACTTGTGATATTCTTTTTAGAGAGATGAGCGAACTTTTCACAATCCTTGCATCGAGTGTTACATTCTAAAGTAAGATATGCTAATGGAGAGTAGAGGAGGAGTTTGGGATCCACAATGACCTACATGAAAGAGCGAGTTTCCTTAATGAATAAAGTCAACTCTTGATGCTCTAGTGTCACATTAGAACTATTGTACTCAAAACGTCAAATCATTGTATTGTTGATAATTCATACGTGTTGTGGGTAATCGTTGGTCCCAATTGATGTGTGATTGATTCACCTTAGGCCAGCTGAAATATCCTTTTTTCTAGTGGAGGTGGGAATTACCTTAATTTCTTGAGGACAAGCAAAAGCTTAAGTTTGGGGGAGTTGATAAGTACGGATTTTGACCGCTTATTTTCTCTTTTTTACCTTCGTTTTAGCTAAAAATGCTTAAAGGTATTCCCGAGAACTAATAAAATGTGCTTTCGTGCAGGAATATTGGGAGACAAGCCAAAGAAGTCAAAATCAACTCATAAAGGAGTCAAACATGGACAAGGACCAAAACAAGGCAAAAAGGCCCACAGTGCGGACCGCACAATACTGTGTGCGGCCGCAAAACAATAAAACATCACAGTCAGATGTCCTTCAGAGTATGCGGACCACATAATTATTGTGCGGCCACAGAAGAGCAGATTCAGGGAGTTAGTTTTTGGGCAGGCTGAAGATATGTGGACCGCACCATAATTGTGCGGCCGCAGGATGACAAGTGCGGTCGCACTCATAATTGTGCGGTTCGCAGAAGAGAAGAATCAGAGAGCCATGTTCTAGTCCAAGTTTAAGTGTGCGGCCGTACTCAGAATTGTGCGGTCCGCACAATTAAATAAAATGCGGACGCATCCCACTTTTATGTGATCGCAGAAGGGGCAATTGACCAGTCAAGCTCAGAGTGCGGACCGCACAACCTCCGCAGGGGCATTTTTGTCAGATATTTTTAGCTTAGTATAAATAGAACGTTTTGTCATTTTTAGGGTAAGTTTTGTTTTTGGGAGAGTACCTGAACCATTTTTCTTTATTGTTTTGAGTAATATTGTACTAGATTAGCTTCTAAACATTAGATTTTCTTTCCCTAATCATTTATTATGCATTATATCTTAATTTCTTCTTGTATTTCATTTTTCATGAGTAGCTAAATTTCTAGCTAAGGTTGTGGCCCAACCCTAGTGTGGGTACTTAATGGGTATTTTATTTAGGACTTGTTTGTGATTGGGTTAGTGATATTTAGCCTAGTTCTTGGTTGAATTCAAGAATTAATGGTTGCAAACATTGATTCATGCCTAATTGACTTAGTCTCTACTTGAGAAAGAGAGACTAAGTCTAGGAAAACTTGGCTAACAAGAAATTGGGGTGAACTCAAGAAATTGATAGCCCTAATTTAAAGGGTTGAATCTAGAGATAGTAAGACCCGACATGAGCATTTATCACTTGTTTTATGCAATAACCATTTGGACTTGAGAAAGCCAAATTGGGCAAAATCACTCAAACTACCGAGAGCTATAGAGTGGGTAATTGCGTGTGATTGCTATATTACAACCCCGACCAATCAAACTTTCCCTAGAGTTTACAACCCATTAGGTAACCACCTAGGTGGAAGTCACGATCCTAAATCTTTTATCATTTGGAAAATACCCAAAACCAAAAATATTGTCTGCTAGTTTTATAATTGCAATCAATAGTTTAAAGTAGAAGTAGAAATAACAAACAAGAATGTGAAAGTGTAATCTAAGGCATATCGTACAATTACACTAAATATATACCTAATCCCAATTCTAACTCCCCGAGGATTCGACCCCGACTTGCGTTGGGTTTTATTATTGCTTCGACCGCCTCACTACCTATATTTGTGGTGTGAGTTTGGGCGACATCAATGAGTTATGCTCCTCATATGAGATGGCACTTTGAAAATGAAAGACCACCTAGTGTTATGTGTCATCCTTCAGATGGAGAATCTTGGAAGCACTTTGATAGGACATATTCAGATTTTGCTAGTGAACCAAGAAACATTCGGTTAAGTTTGTGTGCGGATGGCTTCACGCCTTTTTCTATATCTGTGACACCATATTCATGCTGGCTTGTCTTTCTTACACCTTATAATCTACCACTTGAGTTGTGTATGACTAGTCCATATGTATTTTTAAATTGTATTATCCCTGGTTCACGTAATCGGAAAAGTTTGATTGATGTATATTTGCAACCTTTGATTGATGAGCTAAAACAGTTGTGGTATGATGATGTTGAAACATATGACATATAAACCAAGTAGAATTTGAGTTTGCGTGCTAATTTAATGTGGACTATTAACGATTTTCCTGCGTATGGAATGTTGTCTAGGTGGATGACTGCTGGAAAGCTAGCTTGTCCTTACTGCATGGAAAATGGTAAAGCGTTCACTTTGAAACATGGTCGAAAGAAATCATGGTTTGATTGTCACCGTCAATTCTTTTCTGATGATCATGAGTTTAGAAGGATGAAAAATGCATTCAAAAAGAATAAAGTGGAATATGATTCGCCACCTCCGATACTTTCAGGTGAGGAAATTTGGGAGAGGGTCCAGAACTTCAGTAAAGTTACTGAGGCTCCACCTTATAGATTCCCTGGATATGGTGTTACTCATAATTGGACGAAACAGAGTATATTTTGGGAGTTGCCTTATTGGAAGTATAATCTTCTCTGAGACAACCTTGATGTCATGCATATTAAGAAGAATTATTTTGATAATTTGTTCAACACAGTGATGGATGTTAAAGGTAAGATAAAAGATAACCCGAAGGCTAGAATGGACTTACAAGAATATTGCAGGCAACCTGAATTATACTTGCAGACAGCAAACAGTGGTAAGGTGTTCAAGTCCAAAGCAAGTTACACATTTACTTTGGAGGAAGGACGACAAATTTGTGATTGGGTTACGAAATTGAAGATGCCTGAGGCTTATGCGTTGAATCTAGGGAAAAAAGTAGATATGGAGGTAGGGACGTTGAGCCATTTGAAAAGTTATGACTGTCATGTTTTCATGGAAACCTTAATGCCTATTGCATTTTGTGGTTTGCCTGAAAGAATCTGGAAACCCATAACAGAGATTAGTTTGTTTTTCAAAGACTTGTGTTCTACCATATTAAGGGAAGAAAACCTACTTCGGATGGATCAGAACATTCGTGTAACTTCTAGTAAGATGGAAAAAATATTTTCATGTGGTTTCTTTGATGTGATGGAACACCTTCCAATCCACCTTGTACACGAGGCACGACTTGGAGGGCCTATTCAATGCAGATGGATGCATCCCTTTGAGAGGTAATATTATAAGTTTGATGTAATATTCTATTTTATTTTAATGTTCTTGGCTAACACGACATTATTTAAGACAATTAGAAAATGCAAACAATTTGTTAAGTAGAGGAATAGGATTGAAGGATCTATATGCGAAGCCTATCTTGCAAAGAAAACTGCACATTTTTGTTCTTATTATTTTGAGAGTAAAGTGCCATGTTCTAGGAATAGGCCCAATAGGCACACAGTCGAATAAGTGAATGATCCATTATATCCACCAATGTCCATATTCAATCAACCAGGCCGATGTTCTAAGGATGTTAGAAAGAGAAGTTTGAGTAATATGGGATACAAATCAGCTACAACTCATGCGTTGCTAAATTGTCTCGAAGTTGTACCATTTCTCAAGTAAGTTTTGATTTATTACTTATCAAAATGTAATTACATATTGATGTAACTACTAAAAATATTTGATGTGTCACAGTCACTTCGTGGGTCAATTTGGCCATGATGCTGTATATACGAGATTTGATACGTGGTTCAAACAGTTTGTAAGTTTATCCTGATAATGTTTTTTTGAAGTGTCCGCTATATATATATATATATATATTCGGTTATGCTAACTTATGAATTTTTTTAACACTATATAGGTAAATAATCCAAATAATGGTGTAAATTAATTTTTGAAAAATATATCTTGGGGGCCTGGGCTTCAGGTCACAACAATGTCTAAGTATGTAGTGAATGGTTAAGTTTCACACAGAGGATTGCTCTAAAAATAAAAATAGCAACAACAACAGGGTGTGGGTTCAAGGTGGTGATGGCAACCAAGTTGGAGATATTGATTATTATGGTGTGGTCAAAGAAATATTACAACTAGAATATACAGGTTGGCCATATAAGAAATTTATACTCTTTAGATGCAAGTGGTTTGACCCAAATCCAACAAGAGGTACAAGAGTACACCACCAATACAACATAATTGAGGTTAATCATACGAGGGAGTTTGATCGCTATGATCCTTTCATTATTGCACATAACGTTAGGCAAGTATATTATGCCCCTTATCCATTGTGGCGTAATAAGTTCGATTGGTGGGTTGTTATAAAAACTAAGCATGTAGGTAGGGTGGAAGTTGAGAATGTGTTAGATGTTGCATATCAAAACGATAACTCTAGTTTTCACCAAATAGTGGACGATCAGTTAGAAAATGATTTGGAACATCCTGAACGCATATTGGAAGAAGTTGATATAAATGAAGTAACAATTATAGAAAATGAGTACGAAGAATCAACTGAAGAAATTCAAACAAGTGAGGACGAGGAATTCTCGGACGAGGAACAATACGTCGACGAGGATTAAAAAGTTGGTTTTTTAAAGCACTCTCATTTTATAACTAGTTTCTTATATGTTTCAATCTAAATATGTATTATATTATGTAGATGGCAGGCAAGGGTCAAGGTAACAATGACCCTAACAGTACTCGGGGCCGAGAAAAGACTAGGAAGGGAAAGAGGAGGGTAGATAATAATACTCCTTCTTTTTCACCCTCTTCAGAGATGCTTATATCTTATCCTCCACCGCACGGCTATACTGAGCTGCCACAGCATCACAAGGCCTACACCTTCATCCAGATACTAGGTCTTCCATCACAGGGCCATAGGACTATACGTCCAACATACAATCCAGCTACCTCACAACCACGTGGATCCCAGCGATCTGCATCATAGCCACGTAGATCGCAACCATCTGCATCACATCCACGTGGATCGCATCCCTACATATCACAGCCACATGGATCACATCCATCCATGTCACAGCCACTCGGGTCACAACCATCAGTATCACATCCACATGGATTGCATCGATCCATATCATAGCTACTCGAGTCACAGCCATCAGTATCACAGCCACATGGGTCGTATCCAACTATGTCGCAGTCACAGGGATCGCAACCATCTTCATCATCGACTCCATCTATTTCGGGCATGTGCCTGTGAGACAGTAGCTCTAAGCCCCCTACATCGTCTACACATGCCTGTGATACACATGCTGAGGATGATGATCCAGAGGTAGTACATTATGATCACTATGGCAGGAGCATCATAGTCCCTGAGGGTGACGGGTAAGAGTTATTTGTTATTTTTGCGTCTATTGTTTTGTAATGTTTTTACTAATATATTCATGTATTTTTATTGTTAAATAGCAGGTTCAGATCGGGTAAGCAGGCTACGAAGATAATCACCAATGCCATCAAAAAGCTTTATGATGGCCCTTATGCGACTTGGACTGATTTCCCATTCTCGCTGAAGGAGCAAATTTTCAATCAGCTTAAGGTATAAATGTTCTTTTAAGCAGTTTAATAATTTATATTTATGATGTTTCCATCTAATATTTAATTTTTGAAATGCAGAGCAAGTGTGTATGGGAAGACCGTTATAACGCGAAAGTGGCTGCAAATTTTCATCATAAAACTCGCAAGAGATTGGTAGATCATTTCTCGGATGCTAGAAAGAAGAACAAGAGGCCTAACTGGTGTCTTGAGCATTTATGGAATTATTTGTTAAGGCAATGGCTTACCGCAGATTTCTTAGAAAGGAGCAAAAAAGGAAAGAAAGCTCGCTCATCCGAGAAGGGAGGCTCCTTGCACACTGGGGGTGCTATCAGCCTGGAGACAGTAAAAAGAAGATTGGTAATTGCTTAATTAAATTATTTTACTTTTTTAAGTATATCAATTCTATTTATTAACTAAATTAATTTATTTTCAGGAATAGAAGTATGGGCGTCCAATGAGCCATGATGAGCTATTCAAGGAGACGCATATTGTAAAGAAGAAGAAAGAGGGGGATGGAGATAGGTGGGTCGAGGACCGAGCCTCGACTTCATATGTAAGCTTTTAATTTTTTTAAGTGTTATAATTTATTTTTATAAGAATTTTTAAATACTAATTTAATTTAAACTAATGTAGGATCGCTACCAAAGTAACGTGAGGGACTTCATTCCTAGTCAGCCAGCTGGTGAATCGGGCGAGCCAACCCAACCTTCGGACGAGGATGCTGAAAGAATATAGTTGGAGGTTGTTGGCGGTCCAAAATAGGGGAAGGTATACGGGCTTCCTACTAAAATATTCCATCGCTATAGGTGTGGAATGCAAGGAATAGGGACTTCCTCGCAAGGCGAGGAACTTAATAGGGAGAGCCTCTCGGCTATGCGGGAGACAGTAACAAAGATCACATCCGAGCTAGAAGCGGCCAAGGAAAGCGAAAGGCTTAAAGATGCTCAATTCCTTGGCATGCAAGCTCAGATAAGATCTCTCATATCTACTAGAGCTTTTTCGTTGCCCCGGTCTCGTGAGTCATCGCCGGAGGCTCGACCTCCACGTGATCGTTCCTCCCATCCTCCTCGTGATCGTTCCTCCCGTCCTCCCCGTGATCGGTCTTCCCGTTCTCCCCGTGATCGTTCTTCCCGTCCTCCATAAGACCATTATCCATATCGTCTTGTAGATGAAAGTTCATCAGACGGTGATGATGATGTTGTAGAAAACACCCCTTGACAATTACTTTGATAAACTTTGAACTAGACTAATAGAACCAGTTTTGGATTAGATTGAACAATTTTGAACTTGTTGTAATTAGTATTTGCTTGGTTTTGGATTGTGATGTTCAATTGAACTTTAATTTGTTAGTTTTAAAGTATTAATTGGATGTTTGGTTCTTATTGTTGTTGTTGTTATTGTTGTTGGGATTTTGGTTGGATTTGTGGTGAATTGGTGGTTATTAGATTTAAATTGGGGGTATTGATATGTTGTTTCTATTTGGCAGGTGGTGTAGCTACCAAAACAGGCATATTCTTCCAAAATTAAAACCAAAAGACCGACCAACCTTGGTCGGTTACTAATAAAAAAAATTAAATTGCACATTACCGACCAATGTTGGTCGGTTAATGTACAATGAATTCCCAGAATTCAACATTACCGACCATCTTTGGTCGGTTTGCTGCCTGCCCAGTCCAGTTTATCGACCAATTTTGGTCGGTATTGTTACATTTAAATTATTTAAAATAAAATATATTTTACAGTACCGACAAAAGTTGGTCTGTTTTTTTAAATTTTAATAATTTATATAAAAAATATATTTTTCAATACCGACCAAAGTTGGTCGGTAGGAAAAATTAATAAACTTAATACACCGACCAAGTTTGGTCGGTAAAATTAAATTAATAAAATAATATTCCGATCAGTTTTGGTCGGTAAGCCAAATACATTGTCAGATGGTCATGTAGAGCATACTGACCAATGTTTTCCGACCAACTTTGGTCAGTATGACCTTCCAACCTTCAAAATACCGTCCACACGAAAATGGTCATGTTTTGGACAGTTATTGGCCATTACCGACCAACTTTGATCGGTTTTTGTGGACGGATTTTCCCGATTTAGTAGTGAATCCCTTAAATACACCGAATAAAAGAAAAATCTCATGGAACCGTACATACTTTCCAAAAAATATCAAGTTTGAATAATACATAAACTATGGTGATAGTAATAATAAGTACAACGGTGCATGACCACTAGTAGCCCTCAAAACCCGGTGCCACAAGTGCATGAGTAATCTACGGAATACACAAAACTACTACAACTACTGTACAAAATAAAATGGACAAAAATAGTAAAAAAGGTAGAGGGAGACTCTGGTGCTGCAGATCGAAGTAAGGCAAGCAGCTCACCACTAAATCTCCGTGAAAGTGCGTCTACGCGCCCGTGTGACCACTGAAAGTACCTGTCTCAATACCTGCACAATCAGTGCAGAAGTATCGCGTGAGTATGTAAAACAATGTGTACTCAGTAAGTATCTAATCTAACCTCGAAGAGATAGTGACGAGGGATCGACTTGACACTTAATTACTAGTGGTCAAAGAGTAATAAAACACATAAAGTAGACATGGAGGATGTACAACAAGTAGCAATAAATAGATAAAACATTAATAGTAATCTCCAAAATTGATCTATATAAAGTCACTAAAGTATCGTAACTAGCCTCGAAGGCACGAACTCAGCTGATATCAAAGCCAAATCAAATCTCAAGTATTAAGTACAAGTCTGCCGAGGCGCATGACCCGTACCCATAGGAAGAGTGATACTCAGTACTGCCGAGGTGATCGACCCGATCCCATAAGAATAATGATACACACTATTGCCGAGGCGATCGACCCGATCCCATAAGAGTAATTTACAACCTGAACCCATAAGAGTAATTAATAACATTGTCGAGGCGAATGACCCGATCCCAGTAGAGTAGAGAAACTACTTCATTCACGGAAGTACAAGTGAGTCGAGAAGAGATATATTGCTCATCAATTTTTTTAAATTTTTGTTTTTCCAAAATAAGAGTTTCAATCAATATTTTATTCTAACCTCAATCTCAGTCATAAATGAAGGAAATAAAATACACAGGGTAAATACAAATAACACATTTAAGGCATGATGTGAAGCTAAGTCTATCCGGGCATAACATGAATATAGCTACGTATGAACTCTCATCACCTCATGCGTACGTAGCTCCCACAACAAGTAGCACACAATCATTAATTCACCTAAGGGGATAATTCTATCTTACAAGATTAGGCAAGAGACTTGCCTCGCTTCCAAGTTCACTATCCGGCTCTTAACCTCACTATGATTCTCCAAACAACGCCGAGCAATCCGAAACTAATCAAATATGAACTAATCAATACATGCTCAAAAGTTTATAATTTAACTATTAAACGAATTTTTCAACCAAATTCGGAAAGTCCATAAAAGTTACCCCCAGACTCACGTGTCCGGATTCCAAAATATTTCGAAGATAAATGTTACCCGTGACCTCACAAACTCAAATATATAATTTATTCTCAATTCCATAATCAATTTCATGGTCAAATCTCTTTTTTACCAAACTCTAGCTTCCAATAAAAATCTCACAAATTTTCTCTAATTCCATGATAAGTATATTCATAATCCATGTATTTAACTCAAGAATTGATAGAAATCACTTATCTTTTGATGTTGAAGAAAATCCCCCCTCCCCCCCCCCCTAAAATGCTCTCAAATTCGTCCAAGACCAAATGAAAAAGGAGAGTAAAGAGGCTAAGTCCCATATAAAAAATCAAGTATGCCCAGTGATTCCTTCTTCACGATAGCGGAAAATGCCTCGCGATCGCGAATCCCAACTTCTCCTAGCTGCCCAGGTACTCTTCGCATTTATGTTCCACTAGTCTCCTTAGCGTTTGCGAAGACTAACAACCTACCATCCCCATGCCTCACTTGCCTTCTACGCATTCGCGGTAGCGCGTTCGCGAAGATTAACCAAGTCCTCCTTTGCGATCACGAACCATTTTTCATGTTCGCCTAGGGCAATCAGCTGCCCCTCCAAAATTTGTTCTTCGCGATCGCAGAATACCCTTCACGATCGCGAAGCACACCAGCACACCAGCAGTTTTCAGCCAACTCTAACTTGCTCTGGGTGGTCCGAAACACACCCGAGCCACTCGGGACCCCGTTCAAATGTACCGACACGTCCATAAACATACTACGGACTTACTAGAAGACTCAAAACATATAAAATAATACCAAAAGTATAAATCACACCTCAAAATCCAATTAATCAACTTCTAAGCTTCTAACACATTTCAACCAACTCCGGACGCGACAAAACATACTTAGACAACTTGGAATAATGCCAAATTTTACACACAGGTCATAAATCATAATACAAACCTATTCCAAGGCTTGAAATCCCAAACGGACATCGATAACACTAAAATTCACTTCAAGTCAAACTTAGGAAATTCTAAAATCTTCAAACTGCTAACTTTCAACAATATACGCTGAAACGCTCCCGGTTAATCTGAATCTTTATCCGAATATACGTTCAAGTCCAAAATCATCATACGAACCTATTGGAACCTTCAAATCGCGATTCCGAGGTTATTTACTCAAAGTGTTCGCTCAAGTAAAACTTGGCCACCTTATGCCACTATTATGGAACTAAGTGTTCCGAATTCAACCCGAACCCTTCCAAAATCAAACTAACCATCATCGAAAGTGATAAAATAGTAAATGTACATAAATGAAGTCTTAAATAGGGGAACAAGAATCTATAAAGCAAAAAAATCGGTCAGATCGTTACATCGTGCCACAACATATACCACAAGCGCACGGTAAAGACCTCGTGCCATAATGTATATCACAACCGCGCGGCAAAGATCTCGTACCACAATATATATCACAACCGCACAGCAATGACCTCGTGCCTCAATATATATCACAACCCGTGTTAGTTATCAATAACATATTCAAAAGAAATTTTTGGAGAATCAAATAAGTAATCCATGATAACAACTTTCTTTTTATTTTATTCTTTTATGTTACCAACAACTCAATAGAATATGAGATAACAACTCCACATAGGTGAATTTACCTTGGAAACCAAATTATCAAGTAAATGACAGAGACACAAATTAGCACATTGAAACCAACGCAACAAAACACGTAAAAATGCATGACACACACAAAGAAGTCATATCACCACACAAATATCATCAATGATACGCCTCCATGCCATCACATATTATCCCCACATAGAACCCCTTGTCTCGTCGCATGCGTAACAATAAAGTAAATGACCGCCTTATCTCGCCACACGCGCATAAATAATTATCCCACCCTGTCTTGCCATATGCACAAACCTGATATGTATATATAGCCCGCCTTATCTTGTCGTATGTGCAATATCAATAATAACAATAGCACGGCAGAAATCTCGTGCAAACGCCCCGACAATCTGCTCAACAAGTCCACGTGTGCCAAAAAAAAATAACAATACAACATACCAATAATTTGTCATCAAGACATCAACTCATAAATTTGTCAACGCAGTACAAAAGGACAATCAATAAGGGAAAGTGGATGGGTGTTCAACATATAACATGAATTCAGCTATCCCAAATAGCAACAATTTCACAAATGCCCAACTTCTCCAATTAAGATAATAAAATCCTAAAACATGATCTCTAATGTGGAATATGAACTCAAGTAATCATCCACAATATGAAACATGTAGTGTAGAGATTTTACAATCAAAACAAGGCAATAAGAGCAATCTCGGGTCATATCCAGTCATAACCAACACATATACGCTCATGTACACACTCGTCACCTTATGTACACGTCGTTCACATAGCACAAATAATGCAAATAGACCAAGACCTACAGGAGAGTTCCCCACACAAGGTTAGGCAAAGTACTAAACTCAAAAGCCCTTAATCAATACTATAAAATATTTTTCCTCTAAAATTCACCTCCGCTCAGCTCAAATATAACCAAAATCAACTTAATAATATCAAACAATGTAATGGAAACTAATTTCAATCAATAAAGTTAAGATAGTTACACAATTCTCCAAAAGTCAACAAAAGTCGTCCCCAGTCTCGGCCGATCAAAACCCGAGTCAAAGGATAGATCTTGACTACTCATAGCCCCACGAGTCCAAATATATGTTTAGTTTTCAAATTCGAGTCCAATTCGACTCTCAAATCTTAAATTTTTATTTTTCAAAACATAATAAAAAAATCCCAAAAATCATCTTCAAATCGCATGATTTAGGTGTTAAATCTCATAAATAATCATGTTATATAATTAAAATTGAGTTAAAATCACTTACCCAATGATAGTGTATGAAAATCTCTCATCAACATTGCCTTCCACCGAGTCTAAGGCTCAAAAAGTGATAAAATGAGACTAAGTCCCAAAATACACTACATATAACCAGCTGCAGATGTCGCATTTGCGATTGAAGGTTCGAAAATGCGACCTCCGCAAATGCGACATAGGCGTTGCAAAAGCGAAGCCTGCCCCAGCCTTGAGACCCTCGCAAATGCGATAAATTATTCACAAATGCAAACCTAGCAGGCTCGCAATTGCGAGAGATCAATCGCAAAAGCGGCCTGCTCCAGTCCCTGCTCCCCATCGCAAATGAGAACAGGGGTCCGCATATGCGAACCCACCATCAGTTGCAAATGTGATCCAGTTTTAGCAAATGCAAACACTGGTCCCCTAGACCAACATCGCAAAA
The DNA here is from genome assembly GCF_000715075.1 of Nicotiana tabacum. Lineage (NCBI taxonomy): Eukaryota > Viridiplantae > Streptophyta > Magnoliopsida > Solanales > Solanaceae > Nicotiana > Nicotiana tabacum. The sequence goes on along the minus strand of NC_134092.1, from coordinate 89,696,660 downwards.
GAGATAATAACCTCGCAAATGTGGCTGTCGCAAATGCGAGGACAAACACACCAGCAAGAATGAACATTGCACAAAACTCTCCGGAACGCGTTCAAAACTCACCCGAGGCCCCGGGACTCCACACTAAAAAACCACGGACATGCATTAATATCAGACGAACTCGCTCGTGCGATCAAAATACCAAGATAACATTCAGAACCAAGAATCGGACACCAAAACACACAAAAATCATAATAAACTTCAAGAATTGCTAGAAACACAAACATGTGTCTGATTCCTATCAAACCAACTCGAAATGACACCGAATTTTGCAGACAAGTTTCAAATGACAAAATGGACCTATTCTAAGTCCCGAAACTAAAATCTGAACCCGATAGCCATAAAGTCAAACCATGGTCAAACTTAGGAAAATTCTAAACCTCCAAATTGCGAACTTTCGCCAAAAAATGCCAAACTAACCTAGGAACCTCCAAATCCAATTCCGGGCATATGCCTAAGCCCAAAACCACCATCCAAACCTAACGGAACCGTCAGAATACCGATCCAATATCAAGTACACAAAAGTCAAACTTGGTCAACTCTTCCAATTTAAAACTTCTAAAATGAAAATCATTCTTCCAAATCAATCCTGAATCGCTCGAAAATCGAACCCGGTCATACACGCAAATCATAATACATAATATGAAACTACTCATGATCTCAAACTACGAATTAAATACTAAAGCTCAAAACGATAGGTCGAGTCGTTATAGTTGAGTATAGAAGACCCCATGTAATGTTTAATTTAAGGCTCGGAAGTTCTGAAAGTACACGAGAGGGAACTATAATTTCGACCGAATCAATCTTTGCTTCATAGAGCCAGTCAAATTGTTAACCGTCGAATGAATCTCTTTCTAGACAAATTACAAACTTCCTGAAAATGTTGTAGGTTGAAAATGAACTTGGTGAAATGTCAGGGTATACTGTTAAGGTATTAGTAAAGTCTAATAATGATTAGAGTTATAAGTATGAACAGTGAGATAGATAGAAGTACCGACAAACATAAAGAATATCATAAGGAGTTTCTTTGTTTTGGTTTGGGCTATTTTTTTCTTCGTATATGGAGATCTGCACAAATAAGATTGATTTGTGGGCACTATTTGTAATTTATCCTCGCTTAAGGATGTTTTGCAAAAATTGAATTCGGGCTACACAATTGGAAGAACGGAAAATTACACTTGTTCAATTGTTAATTAGTTTTTTCAAGCGGCCACAACTTAGTACTATCTTCATTCTAATTATAAGTTTTTTCCGATGGGTAACTCTTGCATGTGTTGTTTAATTATTCACAAGTTTAGCCGGGAGGCCATATTTTAACTTGATACTTTCTTCATTCTATCTATTTATTAAATTGTGGTAAATTCATAAAAAACCTAGCTAAACCGGATAAATATTTTTTCTAATCTGTATGAAAAATCCCTACTATAAATAGGGAGAGTGAAATAAGTGCTATTTTCTAGAGTGAGGGCTTTCTCTCTCAATCCCAACTCGGATGAGGTTTCTCCCCATCACATTAGGTGAGATTCTAATGTGTTCGTGGAGATAAATTACTACGTATGTCAAAACAGTAGTAATAGCAAGAATTCACTTTAAATTATTTAGATTTCTTCCAAGAACTCAAGAACACCAAAAAGAAGCAAAGCTAGAATTTTAAACACAAAAAAAATGTTTTTGCTTGTGGTGACCCTTTTTCTTGGAAATTCATGGGAATGTTTGTGGCAACAGTAGCAACTTTTCGGAGGCTACTTGTTTGGACACAAAACGTTGACTTTGGTCGGTACCATGATTTCTTGTAGTAAATCCTAAATCCAGTAAGAGGAGATGCATCTGATTTATGATTTCACAGTACAAAAATTATTAAATTCAACTTTATTTATTTTAAAGTCATTTTTCTAATGATTTTGGATTAGCTTTGTATATTCTGGCACTTCCCTCTGTAGTTTTTCTAAAAGTGGAACTTAAACTTTAACATTATATGCAATTACATGATAGCGTTTAATTGGTCTCGTTTATCTTTTCCCTCTCTCCTCATTATAGCTTTGACTTGGTTATAATTGTGACTCGGGCTGTCAAATTAGTCCAAGCCCAAATGACCTGTCCAACTCATCCAAGGTTGGATTGGTTAGTGACCCGCTCATTTATTGAACTATCAACCCATTAAACTTGGGCTCCCTGTGTAACTTTGCCAAAATATCAAAAAAATAATTCTTTTTATTTGATATGTTACATATGACCATAACAAAAGAAAAAAAATTTTATTTAGTAATTATGCTATTCATAAGAAAACAACACATATTAAGTGAAGCTTGATAATAGTTGGGCGGGTTGAGCAATGACCCAAATTTTAGCCCATCTTAGCCCAAATAACTTTTGGGCAGATCATTTGACCCACCTAATTATTAACTCAACCCGTTTTTGATTTGCCCAAAATCGGCCCAACCCGCCCATTTGACAATCCTAACTGTGACTTACAAAATTATTGCATTTCCTAAAAAGGGGTTCTACCTTGGAATAGGGAAAACTAGAAAGGAAAGGAAACTTAAGGTCAAAATCGAGATTGTGACGATTTTAATTAATTAGCTCAATCCCTAAGGCCGCGTTGACAATTATTAGTTGTGTTTAACCTAAAAAATGAGTAACAATTATGTTTGTACATGGTCTAAAGGATATGTGATTTAATTGAATACGAATGATTAAGAACAACAGATAAATAAGTTAAAGATAAAATAAATAATCAAACCAATCACAATGTGATGATCAAGCCTCATCTTAGGTTGAACAGTGGAATTCGTCCTCGATCGGACCCTCCGTACAAGCTCGGTCGCGAATAAAGAAGAGAACAAATGAAAAACACTTTGAACAATAACTAGAAAACAAAAATAAACTTTTATTGCTTTAATTTTTATTTCACTATGTGTCAAAATAAAAGAAACCTTCCCCTTTATATAGTAGAAGAATTTCAGTCCTAGTAGAAGTCTAAATAAGGTAAAAATATTTTTTTCGGTAAATGTCGATACACTATTGATATAGAACGGAATTCGCACTGCAGTATCCAGTTGAGGGTGAATATTACGGCCCCCTACTTGTCATGCGTAACCGTTCTCCACGTTTCTCGAGGTCCAGAAACTATACATGGTCTGGGTCCGTTATTTCATCTTGTCTGATCCCAAATACATTGTTCATTCCTCCCTTGGTTTTGATACGAAGCGTCCTTTGGCCTTGATTATTATCATGTTGAGTCATGCTTCCCCTTTGTTTCCTCATCGGTGAATCGGAAAAAACTCTGCCCCCGATTTTACCCGTACACAAATAGTCCTCTTGTTTCTCGGAGGGTAGATTTATCGAAGCGACGGGAAGTGATAAATTAACCCCGGTTCCTTCTTCCGTACGCTACAACCGAGTTGATGGGTTAGTGAAATGTCCCATCAGTTGCGTCCTTCTTTCTTAGGACACGTGTCAGCCGCCGGTTGACCGTCCCCGAATACGAAACGTCACGCATTGATTACCCCTTCTCTATAAAAGCTTCGGTCCCTTTTTCACTTTTTTACTTTCGGATTCTAGAGGTCCTTAATTTACACTCGAACTCTTTACTTATTCTTAGCACCCTTCAAACCTTCATATGTTGTTTTCGAGATCTTCATATTTTCATCCTCCCATCATCAAATCTTCATACTCCATCTTCAAATCTTTAAATATGACCTTTATACCTTCATCCTTATCTTCAAATCTTCATCCTCACTTGAAATCTTCATCCTCACCTTCAAACCTTCATATTTTTCAGAATTCCATGGCGAAGACTTCGAAATATGTGCCTCAACAGACCGTCCCTTAAATTTCCAACCCGACCACGGATGTCGAGGTGGCCGTGCCTTAGGTGGCCCCGGAGCCTCCCCTAAAGAGATTCATCCTTGGGGCTATTCCATTGAGAACAACTTTAAAGTCGAGAAAGCCTCCAGTCAACAGGACTGAGGCGAGGAGGTATGGAGGTATATATGCTCTGTTACCGAGGATACACTCCCTACAATTCAGGAGGACTGCAACTGGGAGGGTATGAAAGTGGTCGTCCCTGGTCCCGATGAGGACATTACCACTCACGTGTAAGGGTATCTAAGTGTTTACACTTACCCCTTCACATTTGCCACGGTGGACCCCATAATCCTTAGTTTTTGCAAAAGTTACGAGGTATGCCTTGTTCAGGTTCACTCATCCTTCTGGAGGATCGTAATCCTTCTCCGCCACTTGATCAACAACACTAAAGCACCTAGATTTACCATCGACCACCTGCTGCTTCATCTCTATAGTCCTTGAGTATTTCGAGAGGGGTTGATAAAGCTTGTCTGTCGAGCAAGAAAAGCTCCGTTCTCGAGCATCGATGAAGACCGGGATCAAGGTTGACAGGGGAAATTTGTTCGGGTGAAAACCGAAAGTCTCATTCCCCCCAAATTTTTACCTTTCCCTGAAAAGTAGAACTCAGCCCGTATGTTTCTTTCCTTCCTGAGTACTTGAAATTTCTTTTGTTCTTTTTCAAATTGCATGTTCCTATCATTGTTCAGCGGTCGCCTAAGTTCCCAAGGCAGTCCCTCACTTCAAAGAGTTGATCGAGGGGATCTGCAAACAAATGTCGTATTTTGAGCGCGAATGGAACAATTTTTCAAAGGGCAAGTGGGAGGCCCGTTCCCATGGTGAGTGATACTCCTAAACAAGTCTACTTTCATACTCAACCTTTATTTCTACTAAGTTCTCTTTCTTTTATAGGTTTTCCAAAGATCATTGAGCTTCGTCCATTGGACGAGGACGAGGCTCCGTCCTCACTTGCTAAACCCTCCGCTTTAGGACAACTTGGAGTTGCTGCACAGGAGGAGAAAAAGAGGAAATTTTTTGGATCCCCGTACGTCGAGGCCAAGAAGAAGAGGGTAACTGTCCTCGTCTTAAAAAGCAATAAGTGTACCCAAGGCAGGTTACCGGACCCGGACTCCCTCTAACGGCTCAGGGATTATCCTGAAGATTATGAACTAGAGTTCGTCGCTCATAGGTCGACCATTGACGAAGAAGAATAGGAGGCAACCAGGGAAGGTGGCCGAGAGGCCGATCCTTCTTTATCTCTGGAGCCAGAAGGATAATCAGAGGCTACAGCCTCCCGAGAAACTATCACTGCCCCGAAGGAAATAGCCGATTTAAATGACATCGCAGATTTGCCATCTTATACAGAGTCCATGTTCGACGAGACTCAGGCCAACAAGGAGAAGTCAAATGAGACGGCATGAGGCCCAGACAAAGCCTTTAACATGTTCTTCGACATCGTGGACATGGGCGCGCTGGAGGAATATTTCGGGTTTGATCACCTGGAGATCCCGAAAAAGGATGTGCCATCGGGAGCAGGCGAGCCAAGCTCGAGCCTGATGCTGGTGAGGCAGGTCCCTTCACTAAGCGTGGATTCCGACTGTAAAAGAATGATTGTGTTTACCATCCCAGCGGACCGAAAAGGACAAGGAAAAGATGAACGAAATGGGCACATCAAGCCTCTTCAACGAAGCACAACAGGCACTGAACCAGGTAAATTTCCCCTTTCTCGTTTCCTTCGTGCATCATATTTAACTTCAACATGATCTTATCATTTTGTTTTTCTTCAGTGCTCCACCATGAAAGCTTTCTTCGGTCTTGTATGAAATTAGCTAGCTCAAGTTCGAGCTCTAAGAACAAGTCTAATAGAAGGACATGTATAGGATTCTTAGTGAGAAAAAAGACGAGGCCCTCAAGGACCTCCCTATTCTTCGAGCCGAGCTTGAAAAAGCTCAAAATGAGGCTCTGTCCGTGAAATAGGAGAACACCGACCTGGTCGAGAAGGTAAGGATTTTTTAGGTTAAAACCGAGAGGTTACACATAGTGACTAATGATGCAACCTCATAGATCCAAGAGAAGATAGACATTATTGACTAGCTCCGGTCGAGATGAACTATCTCAAAACTACGACCGAGATCCTGAGGAGCAGGATGGACTTGCTGGCCTCAAAAAATGAGTCTATAAAGGAAGAGTTAGCGTCGGTCAAGGACGAGCTCCGGGTGGCAAAGGATAAGCTAACAAGTGGTCTCGGCTAAATGATGAACTTTGGGCACAACTGGATTCAGCCGTCTCGGAACGGGACGACCGTGACTGGGAATATACTGCGCTGAAGTCCAAGTTAGAGGCTGCCTCGATTGATTCCTCCGAGGTTGAAGAAATGGTGTCCTAGTATAAAACTGATGTGGAGATAGCCGATGCCCATTTAATAACGAAGGCCGAGTATGTAAAGCCGTTGTCCCAGAGGGAGACCCTCGAAGAGATTCACGCTCGGGGATTTGATCTGTCGGCCGAGATTGAAGAGGCCAAGAGGCTTGAAGCAGAGGCAAAAGAGCTTTATGAGCCCGAAGGTCCCGAAGGTTCCGGTGCCGAGTCGAGCTCCGGTGAAGATTACGTGGAGATGCCTTAGCTCCTTTTTTGTTTCCTTTTGTATATTTCTTTTTTGTTTATTTGAGGCCATTTTATCGTGTCCTTAGATACCTTTTGGACTACATATATAAAAAATATCCTTCAGCATCTATTTGTAATTTTTCATTTGTGGATCGTTCTTAATGCCTTAGCACAAAATTAGACGCAATCTGGAGCACCCGTCCTCCAGAAGCCCGAATGAGGCCCAGTTTCGATGGTAACTCCAAGTTGTTCATGGCTTCAAAATTTTGATAAAAATGAAGGCCTTTAATATTCTTGAGTATTTTAGTCATACACGACGGTGTTTTACCGAGGGTAACCCTTTAATAGGTTTCAATCATATGTAAGGGCCTTGCTTTCTGAATACAAACTCAACCGTCTTCGAGCCATTTTAGGTTGGTCATAGCCTTTCATGTTCGAGCCCTGCCTAATAGGCTCAGTGCCTCCGGCTCGATAACCCGGGCAATCCGATTTTTTATCGGACGACAGTCCCCGAGTGGGGGTAGCCCATGGGCGCTAGGATTTAGGATCTGTTATTTATTCTATGTAATTCAACGAATGCATCAATGGAGCATAGTAATAAAATACAAAGGGCAAATTTCTTTCATTGCTTTGTATGCAAAGTACATAATCAGAGACACATAAGCCTTGTGCCATGGCAAGAGTGGGATACATGGGTACAGTTCGTTTGACTGTTTGACCCTTACAACGAATCCTAATTACCAAGCCTTGGATTTTCATATTAAGTAATAACACCTTCTAAGGATCCTAACTTAGGGGGTAATGGCCACCAGTATTTGAGGCCGAATTTGTGAGGGCTCGAATACTATTGGTTTGGTGTAGGTGATCAGCAACTTCCGGCTTTAGGCCGGTCTTTGAAACTAAAGTAGCATGTTTTACTGTTGCCTCATTAAAAATCTTGCTGTAAAACCCACTTCGGGAAACCAGTTCAAGGGAAAAAGAGTATAACACGTGCTTTTAGACCTAATAGTCACATTTGACCTCGGCCGAGTACCTGCACAAGTTAGTTCGTAATATAACAAATTTCAAATGGGAATTGTGCTCGTACCTTAGCTGTAGTACCACTTTAAGTGTGCCACATTCCAGTTGCTCAGTAATTGTATATCGTTTTCTGACTCGAGTTTATATGAACCTTTCCTAGTTATTCCGGCAACTCTATACGGTCCTTCCCAATTCAGGCCTAGTTTCCCATCGTTTGGGTTCCTAGTGTGTAGTGTCACTTTCCTTAACCCCAAGTCCCCGACTTGAAAATGCCGAAGGTTAGCTCTTCGGTTGTAGTACCTCCCTACTCGCTGCTTTTGGGCGGCCAACTGGACCAGTGCGGCTTCCCCCCTTTCGTACAATAAGTCCAAACTCGTGGTCATGGATTCGCCGTGTGACATTTCGGTAGCATATTGTATCCTGAGGCTTGGTTCCCCCACCTCGACTGGGATTATGGCTTCCACGTTATAGACTAGAGAGAAAGGGGTCGCTCTGGTACTCGACTTTGAAGTCGTTTGGTATATCCACAAAACACACTTTGAAGTGGTAAGGTGTTGATAATACCTTTTTGATTTTGTGGTCTTCAAAAAACTTACTTACCTTGCTGCCGACGAATTATTTTCCGTTGTCCCAAACGATCTCGTCCGGTATCCCAAATTGACATATTATGTGATCCCATATGAAGTCGATGACCTCTTTCTCCCGGACCTTCTCGAACGCCTGAGCCTCGGCCTACTTGAAAAAATAATCGGTCATGAGTAGTATGTATTGGGATTTACCGGGCTCCCATGGCAGGGGACCGACGATGTCCATCCCCCATTTCATAAACGGCCATGGCAACAGGACCGGGTGAAGCATATCTCCCGGTTGATGAATCATCGGGGCATGTCTTTGAAACACGTTGTATTTTTGTATGAAGTCTTTCGCATCTTTCTCCATAATTCCATAAGTAACCGGCTCTGTTTAACTTCCGAAACAAGGATTCTGCCCGCGAGCGGTTCCCACAAGTGGCCTTGCGGACCTCTCTCATAGCGTATTCAGTCTCTCCTGGACCCAAACACCTAGCTAGTGGGCCGAAGAAGGATCTTTTGAACAATTTCCCCTTGACTAAGCTGAAATGGCAATTTTCCTGCCTTCAGGTAGTCTATGTATTTGTTTCTCCAATCCCAAGTCAAAATCTTCAAGTTTACCTCAGCGTGACCTTCTTCTACCATCGAGTTCATCAGTTGTACTACTGTTCCGGAGTCAAATTCATCGGAGTCGACAGTCAACCCCAAGTTGGCTAGCGCATCGGCCTCACTATTTTGATCCATAGGTACGTGTTGTAGAGTCCATTCCTTGAATTGGTGTAAGGTCACCTGCAACTTGTCCAAGTACCTACGCATCCATTCCTCTTTCACTTCGAACGTTCCATTGACTTGATTTACGACAAGGAGAGAGTTACATTTGGCTTCGATCACTTCGGCCCTCAGGCTCTAAGACATATCTAGACCTTTAATCATAGCCTCGTACTCTGCTTCGTTGTTAGTCAATTTCACAGATCTAATAGACTTCCTAATTACGTTACACATAGATGGTTTCAATACGATACGAGCCCGGACCCCTTCGTGTTGGAGGAACCGTCCGTGAATAGGGTCCAAATCCCCGAATTAACACCTGAGGTGAGTAGTTACTCCTTTTCGACCTGGGGTATTAAAGCCGACGTGAAGTCGGACACAAAATTTGCCAAAATCTGAGATTTTATGGCGGTCTGGGGTTTATACTCGATATCATACCCACTAATTTCTACGACCCATTTGGACAATCAGCCCAAGTTCTTAGGTTTATGCATGACATTCCCCTGTGGATAAGAGGTCACGACACATATGGGGATGATATTGAAAGTACGGTTTTAATTCCCTAGAAGCTCTTAGTAATGCGTGCACTAATGTTTCTAGGTGAGGATACCTTGCTTCGGCATCACCTAGGGTTCTACTAACATAATAAATAGGAAATTGTATACCTTCTTCTTCTCGGACTAGGACACCTCTTACCCCCACCTCGAAAACCGCCAAATAGAGGTACAACTGCTCGTCCGCCTTCGGAGTGTGCATCAAGGAGGGGGGCTCGATAGGTATCACTTGATTTCTTCCAAAGCTTGCTGGCATTCCGGAGTCCAAGAGAAACTGTTCTTCTTTTTCAATTGTGAGAAGAACCGATGGCTCTTATCTGACGATCTCGATTTGAACCGGCCCAATGCGGCAATCCGCTTGGTCACTCTTTGAACTGCCTTGACGTTATCGACTACGGTGATGTCCTCTATGGCCTTTATTTTGTTCGGGTTGATCTCTATTCCCCGATTAGTTACCATGAATCCGAGAAACTTTCCCAAGCTGACACCAAATACACACTTCTCTGAGTTTAGCTTCATGTTGTACTTTCTCAATATGTCGAAGGTTTCCTGCAAATGTTTCAAATGGTTCTCTGCTCGCATGGACTTAACCAACATATCATCAATATAAACTTCTATTAAATTTCCTATTTGTTCTTCAAACATCCGGTTGACTAGGCATTGATATGTGGCACCAACATTCTTTAATCTGAACTGCATTAGGTTATAGCAGTAGGTGCCAAATTTGGTATGAAATAAGTCTTTTCTTGATCGCCCGGGTCCATCTGAATTTGGTTGTACCCGGAATAGGCGTGAGAAATCTAAGTATCTCGTGTTCGGTCATTTCGTCAATTATTCGAATGATGTGAGGCAAATGAAAAGAATCATTTGTACCCACCTTGTTTAGATCCTTATATTCTACACGTATCCTAAGTTTATTTCCTTTTTAAGGCACTGCCACTACATTATCTAACCAATCTGGATATTTAACTACCCGGATGGAACCTATTTTCAAAAGTTTAGATACCTCATCCTTGATGAATGCGTGTTTGATCTAGGATTGTGGCCTTCTCTTCTTCTTAACCGGATTGAACTTTTGATCCAAACTCCACTTGTGAGTGGTTACCTCCGATGGGATCTGGTGATGTCCACAACACACATCTATATGAGATATGATTCGGTCGTATGCAATAAGAATTATCCAACTATGAGTCGGGGTCGAATCCGCTGGGAGTTATGAGGGGTGTTAGGAGTATATATTTGAAGCGAGTAAATAGGTTATCTAAGATTGCACTTCCGCAACAAGCTTTTGGTTTCTATTTCTACTGTTACTATAATGAATGCAAGCTAAAGAAAATAGATTATAGATAAATGTTTTTGAGGTTTTTCCAATTGGATTAAAGGCCTAGGGCTGTGACCATAACCTAGGTATTTTCCTAATGGGAAAAAAATGTTTATATTTGTTTTGTTGATTGGGGTGTATTATAGCTCTCAACTTCACGTTACTCACTCAATACCTTTCTGTCAGGGGGTGATTTTGCCCAATTTGACTTTCTCAAGTCAAAATGGGTATAAACCAAAACAGTTGATAAGAGCTCAAGTCGGGTTCTTACTATATCTAGTTTGAACCCTTTAATTAGGTTAATCAATCTTTCAATTTACCCAATTATTTGTTAGCTAAGTTATCCTAGACTAGGTCCCTCTTTCTCAAGTAGAGACTAAGTCAAATATGCATGAATCAATATTTGCAACCATTAGATCTAAAATTAAAGCATGAAATAAGCTAAATAATCAACACCCTATCATAAACAAGCATAAAATTAATCACCCATATGGTTTACACACTAGGGTTGTTTACTAAAGATAATGGGATTTGAAGAAACAAAGATGAAAAGCTAATTAAACTCATAATGGAAGATTGAAATGATGAAATCTAATGTTAAAATACTCAAATAAGCTAAAACTTACTAAAGTAGCAAAGAGAAACGGTTACAACAACCTTTTATGTTCATACTTGACCTAATTTTGTGACACTCATCTATTTATACAGGGCCAAACATTGAGGACAAAAATGCCCCTCGGCAGGTTCTGTGGCCGCACAATTCCATGTGCGGTCCGAAATTTCTTCAGTTGGGAGAAAGGTGAGTTCTGCGGCCACACATTTCTGGACTGCGGCCGCGAGGCAATCTTCTGCGGCCGCACATTTCTGGACTGCGGTCGCCAAGCAATCATCTGCGGCCGCATAATTCTTGTGCAGTCCGCAATTCACAAAGGCTCTTGGACCTGGTCTTTTTGCATACTCTCTGATCTTTGACTCTTAGGCCTAGTTCTGTAGTCGCACAATTCATGTGTGGTTCGCACATTGTTGAAAGTTTTGTTAGTGTTTTCTTCTTGTTTTGCGGCCACAGATGGAATTCTGCACTCCGCAATTTCTTCTGCGGATTGCACATTTGTGCTTCTGCGCCCTTTATTGCCTTGTGCTTCGTAACACTCTTTTTTGAGTTGGATTTCATCTCGGGAGACCAAACTTCCAGCATTCATGCAATTTGCATAATTTCATTAGTTTCAGGAACATAATTCAATACTTTTGGAGTAAAACAAAAGCTAAGATGTGCTAATAAGCAGTCAAAATCCCCACTTATCAACTGCCCCAAACTTAAGTCTTTGCTTGTCCTCAAGAAAATAAATTAGTTTCCTACCTCCAAAATTTAACGGTCATTTCAGCGAGTCAAAGGTGAGCAATTCACACATCAGTTGGGACCAACAATTACCCACACTACTCATGTATTATCAACAAGGCGACAAGTTAAACATTCATGCACATATAGCTCTAATGTGACATTTGAGCTTCAAGAATTGACTTTACTCATCAAAGACTCTTGCTCTATCATTTAGGTCATGGTGGACTCCAAACTTTTCCTCCTCTACTTTCCATTTTCCTAGCTCACTTAAGAAATTTAGCACTTAATCCAAAGATTTATGAAAGTTTCACTCATCTCTCTCAAGAGAATGTCAGAAGTACGGCTTCAAGTACCATAGGCTTTCCCCTCATGTAGATCGCCACTAATTAATGTAAGCTCACTCGGTTTGAAATCAAGTAGGACTTCTTTCGAGATGTAATGAAGGATTTTATGTTAGGGTAGGATACCGTATGGGTAAGTGGTTACACATTTCCTTAAGCACTCCATCTTTCATTTCTTGGCTCACACTTTGCCAATTCTTAGAGGCACTTTCTTTTTATTGGGGACTAGAGAGACTTAGCATCACTCTTTCTTGATCATTTCATTCTTTTTCTCCCTTTTTGATTTCTCCATGTTTGGGATCATTACCTCTTTTTGAATCCTTTCAACCCTTCCACTTATTCACTTTTTTGCATCTTTCTTTTTGTTCTTTTCTTTTATTTCCTTTACTTCTCATAGAGATTATTTATTTCTCTTTTTGTGCCTTGATACCTTTTCAAGTTCCTAATCTCTCCCCCAAACTTACGTTTTAATCCACTTGTTTCACAAGAGTGTTAAGGAAAGCTCCGGTGCCAAGAAAGGGTCGCGACCAAATGGGTGAAGACTTGTAACATGGTTATCAAATGGGAAAGGCTAGAGGCTCAAAGGGGTTGACTAGGGATAATGACATTGGTTGGCTATAAAAAATTCAAACGGGCCAAGGAGATCCTACAATCACTTCTCAAACAAAGAAAAACTTAGGATTTAGCCTTGAAACACATTCGGGGCAAGTTCTAGATCCTTCGCACGGATAATTGGACTAGCAACAATTCACCTCACCCCTCATACAACCGGATTGTAAAAGAGGACAGAGTCGAGGGCCTACAACGAATACATTCAAGTTTAAAGACAACTATGGTTCAATTAAACTACTCGATGATTGCCAAAGTCAACACAAGAGTCACAAAGTCACCACTAGAGTTATTTCTTTCAAAAACCTTGTTTCTAACCATAAGCACGTAGTTAAGTGTGTTGGTGCCTATTGAAGCACGGTTGACTCTTCGAGCATGACATTATTAGGTTATTTTATTCATTACTACTACTATTGTTACCTAAACACAAAAAAAACTGACTCATTCCCTTAAGAAGGTTGTCACGCTATCCATCGTTGGGACGAGTCGCCCGGTTCACACAAGAATTACCTTTGGAAAGAACTATGGCATTAAGGAAACCAAAGTCTTATAATCTACTAATACATAAAAAGAAGATACTAAATCAAACAAAGAAGCTTCTAAATCAAACAAAAAAGCTACTAAATCAAATAAAGAACTAATAAAGAAACAAAAATAATGAAGCTAATAAGCAAAAACTACTGAAGATAGAATGAATATACATAATGAGAGAAAGAGAGAGAATATATATACATAATAAGAAAAGAGAGAATAATATCAAGTTATTACAGGGGAAATGTCTCAGAATGTATCAAATATAATAAATAAACTCCACCCCCTCCCGAATAAAGATAAGCATTGTCCCCAATGCTTAATAAAATAAGAGTAAAAGAGGGAAAAGAGTGAAGAAAAACCCTATGGCTCCTTGGACATCTCCGTGTCCCCAGCAATGTCCTCGCCCTTAGGCTCAACCAACTGAATCCCATCATCCTCAACTCTGGGTGAGGCTAGGTTGGCGAACATCTGACGCACTGCCTCAACAGTGTCGGCAGCAAGGTCTGGCTCTTCATATTGGCCAACTGGTGCCACCGGTGCAGATAGTGTTGTAGGATTTGGGACAGAATGGTCAGGGTCAAGCAACATGTCAAAGGGGAGATCTACGACTATAGCAAGCCTGGCCACCTGTCTCCGGAGCTTGTCCATTGACTTATTGCTAGCCTGGTACTTTCTCATCTTCTTTAATTTTTTTCCCAGCTCTTCGATCACTGACCCATGTTGTACCAAGGTAGCCATAATAGTGTTCTGGTTCTCTAGGAGCTTCTTCAATGTCTCTTCAACTCTCGGGGGAAACTGATGTGCCTAAACAGAAAACTGCATTGCAACAGTACTGGATAAGTCAGACAACTTTGCAGTGGTTGTCTGCATCCAGTTGTTGAGGCTCGCCAATGTCTGGGAGACTCGTAGCGTAGAAAGTAGGGCAGTAGGCATAGGAACTAGCTTCAAAGACGATGTGGGAGCTGTGGTAGGAGCTGCAGTAGGGGTTGTGGAGGATTGCAGAGGCATAGTTGCAGCACTGGAGAAAGTCTCGGCTAAAGTGGATGGAACATCAACTGCCTCACCTTTGTTCGCATCCATCAGTGAATACCAAGTAACTGGCTTCTTCGGCCTCACCTTTATGTCATAATCCCTCAGCTCTACCCATGCATCCATCAGATATTCTGTAATGGTGTTGGGATACGGGTAAGACAAGTCGTCTTGCCAAGCAATCACTGAGATGTTGGCTGACATCACAACACCCACATTGATAGGGTACCCGGTCATAATAGAAGCAACCAGAACTGCCCAAGGAATTGGAAGGTAAGTCTCATTCTGGCGCGGATCCAGTCTGCTGCAGACAAAGGTTTGCCACCACTTTGCCTCAAAACTCAGAGTGCTCTGGTGGATAAGAACCCCAGAGGCAATCCATGGTGGTGTTGGCCCTGGTGCTACTAGAATCTCTACTAACCAAGGTCAGGCTGCATCTCCTAATGTATACTTTTCCAAATATTCCTTTGGATCAACATCTTCGAAGCCCAAGTACGTGTTGAGTGTATGCTAATCAAATCTCACTTTTAAGTTACGTACTTTAGTCATTTTTGTCCCCTTTTTGATGTGAGCCACATTTGCATAGAACTCACGGACCAGGTACTCTTTGGCATCCACTACACTTTGAGTGAACCATATCCACCCTTTGCATTCCCTAAACTGTCTCAACACCGCTGGGTTGTATCTCTCAAAATCTTTCAATAGAAATTGCCGCTCAAGGGTTAGTGACCTCACTGGCCACCATGTATAAAGGTTGGTGAAGGCATCCAAGCTAACAAATTGGTCCTCCCAAACCTCTTTATTCTTTGACCTTTCAAGGTCGGCAGCTGTAGCATCTCCCCCTCTGCCATCATCGGAGATATCTTGAACCGGTGCATCCTGTGCCTTAAGGATTGGTGTATTCGATGGCTCAAAAGCTTGACTAGCACTCTCCGAATACATGGAAGTGCTATGAGATGAGGATGGCTCCTCCCTGAGTTGGTATCCCCCTTGCGGCCTTGACTGTATGGATGACTGCTCCTTAACAGAGGACGAGTTGCTCTCTGATGCTTCCCTAGACAGGGCATATGAGCTCATCTCGGAGAGATGTGCACCTCTCCCTCTGCCGGTTGTAGCTTTCTTTGTAATTGTCTTTTGTTGGCCAAGGGGTAAGGCACTCTTGCCTCGACCCCAAGAAGGTTTACCTCTCCCTTTAGATATGTCGTCGTGTCCTCTAGATCGAACCATTGTCTGTATCAAGCAAAAATAATTATTAGTTTCAATTCAATGTTCAAACAGACATAGGAGATATGCAAGTAAGCTATAAACCAGATGACACAGTGAGGGTACACAGTCAAAGCATGCTTGCAAGAAACCAGATCTGCGGTCCGCATAATTTTCTTGCGGTTGCAGATGATGACTTGCGGACTGCATAATTTAGTTTTGCGGCTGCAAAAGTCTAGTGCGGTATGCCTTATTCTACTTGAGGCTGCACCTCTGAGACCCAACAAATGCCAACTCTCTGATGATAGAGAATTGGATGATGTGTGGTCTTAACACATTTTCTGCGGTCCGCACAATTAAATTTGCGGCCACACATTGGAGTCTCAAAGTATGGACTCTCTAATGACAGTAAAAGTGAATTTCCACGGCCGCAATGGGAATTCTGCGGTCCACACATTTTACCTTGCGGCCGCAGACCCCTTCTTCACTAATGCTTCCCTAAAATTAATATCTGCGGACCGCACAAATTCAGGTGCGATCGCAGAATTCAAAAATTACGAATAGTTCAATGGTTTCGTTCTAGGTTTTTAAATTTCGTGCACAATTTGACACGGCAACATCATAGAAGCATGAAAATATATTAATCCAGTCCCCAAAGAGCATGTATTATTTAATCCATTATAGATTTACCCCCCACATGGATACACAGTTGAATTTTAATGACAAATTGCCTAAAAGTAACTAAAAATCTACAAATTAAAAGAAAACGATTAACAAGAAATTGATGTATACCAGATGAATGAGTGTAATGAGTGACTGATCAAGGATGTTATATGTGTGGACATATGAAATCACCAAGAAATTTCAAGAGGTTACAATTTTTATGCTCAGAGAGTGAAAAACATAACACATGCCCTTGTTCATCTATTTATATGAGTTGGATGGCTAAGGGAAAGAGGAGTGAGTGCGGCCGCACAATTTCATGTGCGGTCCACACTCTGTTACCTGGTGATCTTTACTCAGCATCTCATCTGCGGTCCGCATAATTTTGTGTGCGGCCGCAGTTTTCATGTTGCGGTCACACATCGACCTTTTCTCTGACAGACTAAACTTCAGAGAGTTGACATTTTTAACCTTTCATTTGTGCGGTCCGCAAGATAATTATGCGGCCGCATTGCACTTTTGCTGCAGTAGCCATAAATGTGCGGTCTGCCGAAATCTACTGCGATCCACAATTCTTGCAACACTTAGCTAGATTTCTGTCCATAATTCCTACAAGTCACACTCAGACCTGTAGCACACTTCAAATGAAGTTAGCACAAAAATAGCACCTAACTACAAAAGAAAAAAGGAAAAGAAACATGGGTTGCCTCCCAAGAAGCACCTGATTTAATGTCACGGCACGATGCAGAATACCATCAATTGAAATGAATGACCTCTACGATGTGTATATCTCCAACCTTTCCCAAATAGTATTTCACCCGGTGACCATTGACTCGGAATATTTTATTGTTTTTGTTCTTCAAGTCTAATGCACCAAAAGGTGTCACACCCACAATTTCAAAAGGACCACTCCATTTAGACTTTAGTTTTCCGGAAAACATCCCCAACCTTGAGTTAAACAACAATATAAGATCGCCCACATTGAACTCTTTGTTCCAAATGTATTTGTCATGAAGATATTTCATCCTTTCTTTGTACAAGGACGAACTTGCATAAGCATGGTACCAGAACTCATCCAATTCATTCAAATGTGCAACCCTCAAGTTAGCGGCTACATCTCAAACAAGATTCAACTTCTTTAGAGCCCACATGGCCTTGTCCTCTAGTTCCACAGGAAGATGATAAGCTTTTCCGAACACCAACCGGTATGGTGACATCCCGATGGGTATTTTGTAAGCAGTCCAATAAGCCTATAATGCATCATCTCCCCTCCATTACAGTCCAATAAGCCCATAACTTGTTTCACTATTACAGTATTTCTTTTGCAACGGAGGAACTATAATATCCGTTTTGGATCTGCTCCCCTCCATTACACTACTAGCTTTAGCGTATGCGCGTGTATCACGTATCATGAATACAAATTTATAAAATTACAATGATTATTCACAAAAAGTATCGAAATTATTAAATAATTCTTTATTAAAAATTAAACTTCGAAAAGGATAAACATTTGGTCCTAATTATCTAACTATGCAAAGAAAGATTTATGCTCTACCAAAGTCTTCTATACCTTATTATTCGGACTTTCGTTAGGGATTGATTTAAGTTCGCACATCATTCTTTATAGACAAACCATTATTATGAATAAGAGAATATACATGTTGATTAACGCTCTTACTTCATTTAGGTTAATAGTGATAGGTAATATTATTCAACCACAATTTTCTGGTTTAATATATATTTACAATTGTATGCAATAGCTATCCGCTGAATAATTTAAATACCAGGACAAACTATGAAACTTTACGACAACACTATTGAAAAGTATTTCAGTAACATTTTCTTTAAAAAGAAAATTACTTAGTTGGCAATAGCTAGTAAAATTTTTAACATTAGCAACCTAAGAATCTTCAAAATTTTAACAATCCGAAAATAATCATGAGACCTGAGTTTGATTTCTATATAATTTGCTTTACGTTTTCGTCTTTTTCTCTTGCAATTGATTTGCACCCCGGAGGAAAAATAAGGTTAATTTAAGAGTCGTTTGGTATCTTGAGATGGAAGACTTATAATTATAATTATAATAAATTAATAAAACTTATTGCAAAAAGTGCAAGCAAAATTGTTGTTCGAAAAAAATACTCATAGCTATTTAAAAATTATGTTATTCTCACGAATACAATTGGAGTATCTTTCGGATGTCACTTGCTAATTAATATATGAAAACTACTTTATAATAGCGTATAGTACTAATGTTCCAAATAAATGACTTTTGAATATTTTATTTAAGGTAATTTTAATTGATCTTAAAGTCCTAAATTTTAGGCACATAATAAAAATAAGAAAATATATAATAATCAAATCTCAGTAGATTTTCAAGTGCTAAGTTTTAGGTAATTTAAAATTATTATTTTGTATAATATGAAATCTACTTTTAAAGGACAAAAAAGGCAAATGACATTTCGTTAAAGATCTTCATGCTTTTAATATATTACTAGTATTAGAGTATGCGCGTGTACCCCATACTAATAAGTTTAAAATTCTAAAGAATCACAGAAAAAAGTAACGTGCTTAAGTTATAAAAATAAAAGTTAAATAAATATAAGTTCATGAATGATGATTATTGATATTAGTCGTAATCCTCTATTTGCATTTATGCCATTCTGTTGATCAAAGGTTTTGATTATTCACTTTAAATCATAATGTCAGGTTTATTATACATATATAACCAAAATTAAATCAGATCATGGAATACATTTTAAGAATGACTTTATGCACTTCTTCATGTTATATATGTTATTGCCCTTTTTTTTTTCTTTACAGATGAAAATTGTATGTTTACGTGCAAATATATGTTTTGAATCGTTAGTTATTCATATTCGCATACTCATGTAGACTAAAAGGACGAATATCTTTAACGAAATATCATTCGCCTTTATTTATCGTTTAAAAATAGAGTTCACCTTTTAAAAATAAAACTTCTTATGTTGTAGTTCAAATAATGAAAGATTTAGTAAGTAAAATTTTAATTGATTTTAAAATCCTTAATTATATTCAAAAATTAATTAAATAATAATTTTAACCAATATAAAATTTATTTTTAGAAGAAAAAGGTTGATCAACAAATCTATAAACAACAGTAAAATAGACAATTAAAAAGTATACTTTACAGGCAGAATTTATGGGGAAAAGAAAAGATATTGCAATGACAAAAGATATCGCTAAAATATTTATCTAGGCCTTTTACAAAACAAAGAATAACGTACCTTTGAAGTGTTGGTTTCCAAGAATCCAAAAAATGCCGGCAAGCAAGAAGAAGAAAGAGGCACATAAAAAAATATACAAAAAATAAGTTGATGTAAAACTATCATCCAACTATTTAGATTGAAATTCTATTTTGAACTGAAGTCCAATTCAAATACAAACAGCATGCCATAACAAATCTAATAAAAATAAAGGTCGTGACAATCGATTATATTGCTACTGTATTTAAGCATTTTCAAAGAATATCATATGCTAATACTAAGATCAAACTAAAACACTTAAAAATAAATAAAGGAAATAATTTATAAGCAAGCAAGGTAAGAAAAAGGTTCATTCATCTACCAGCAGCATCGCAAACCTTTCCACCTCAATGTGATAATGTAACATCAATCAGACAAATTTAATTATTAGAATCATAACGTATTAAAAATTTGAGTTTTCAATGTGTTTGAAACTGCTAGCGTCCCTAATATTAGCAGTAAATATTAACACATCCAAGATTTAATAGCGACAATAAGAAACGCAATTGGTAATCTTTAGGATATAAGATGTTTAAGTATGTGTCATGTGTTGATGTACTTGTATTCACATTCAAAGAGAACAAACATAAAAAAAATAGTAATTTGCCAATGATATACCAATATAAATTAAACATAAGAGTGAATTTCTTACCTCTTCATGGCCGCATATGCTAGCTTTTTAAAGATTGATATTCTTATATTAATCTGAGTACCTGGAGCCAAATCAATACAGAAATCGATATCATGATATGGTGGCATGCCTGGAAGATCAGAAGGAAACACATTGGAGAATTCCTGGGCCATGGGCACTGAATCAGTCGCCAGAGTCTCTGCAGTAGTATCCCGAACATAAGCGAGATAAGCCAAAACCCCCTTCCCGACCATGTGTCGAGCCTTCAGAAAGTAGATAACCCGACTAGATGTACTGACAGACAAACCCCTCCACTCCAATCTAGGCAACTCTGGCATCACCAAGGTAACAGTCTTGGCATGGCAATCAAGGATGGCGTGATATGGAGACAACCAATCCATGTCCAGGATGACCTCAAAGTCGGTCATATCAAGGAACAGAAGATCCGCTCGGGTCTCATAACCACAGAAAGTAACAATACAGGACCGGTAGATCTGATCCACAAGAACAAAATCGCCCACTGGAGTGGACACATAAATAGGAGTACCCAAGGACTCCCGAGTAACACCAAGAAAATAAGCAAACATAGATGAAACATACGAATAGGTAGACACTGGATCAAATAGTACCGAAGCATCCCTACCGCAGACAGAAATAATACCTGTGATCACGGCAGGCCATTGCATCTGGTCTGGCCAAAAAAGTATAGAATCTAGCTGGAGCTCCACCTGACTGGCCTCCACCTGTTTGACCTCCACCTCTAGGACGGCCCCTACCCACCTTCCCTCCACCTCTAGGTGGCCGGACGACTGGTGTGGCAGCTGGTGCTGTAATCATAAGCTGGTGACCATGCTGTACTGCCTTGCCCCGAAGTCTAAGACAAAACCTTTTCATGTGACTAGGATCCCCGCACTCGTAACAACCCCTCAGAATGGAGGACTACTGACCTAAAGTCTGACACTGACTGCTTGAATACCCACTGGAGGAACCCTGAATAGCGGGCGGCTGGTAGGAACTCTCTGGCTTGGCGCTGAAGTAGGGCCGCACTGGAACACCCTGAGGAGGCGGTGGTGCTGGATATGTGGGCCTGCTAGACTGACCCCTCACGAACTGACCCCTGCCCCCAGCCGGGCCACCACTGAACTCTCCAAAATACCAAAATCGCTTATCCCTCAAAGCCTATTCCCGACCACGATGACGTGCACCCTCGATCCTCCGAGCTATCTCTACAACTAGCTCGTAAGAAGTCCCCATCTCAACCTCTCGGGCCATAGTGGCCCAGCTAGTAGAGTGAAAACCTGCCACAAACCTCCGCACTCTCTCTGCATCGGTGGGAAGTATCATAAGTGCATGGCGAGACAACTCAGAGAATCTCGCCTCATAGTCGGTCACCGACATCTATCCCTACTGGAGCTGCTCGAACTGAAATCGTAATTCTTCCCTCTGAGAGGGTGGAATATATCTGTCCAAGAAGAGGCGTATGAACTGGTCCCAAGTCATGGGAGGAGAACCTACCGGTTTCCAGCTGGAAGGTAGTAAAATCCACCCCATGGGACTCCAATATCCTCATGTTAAGCAGTCTGTCCCTGCACCGATCAATAAAGTCTTGGGGGTCCTCGTGTCACTCACCTCCAAAGACAGGAGGTTGTAGCCTGGTCCATCTGTCCAATAGCCTATACGTATCGCTGACCACAACCGGTATGGGTCGGTAAGGGTATGTGCTCCCATCCCGCCTGAGAACTGGCTGGGTCTGCTGGAAATAAACCAGCCTGAGTCATAGAATCCATGAACCGTAGCACACGGCCCATGACCTCCTGGAATCCCGGTGCGGGCATGAATTCCACCGGAGCTGGCTCTGCTACAGGCATATCGCCCTGCTCCTTAATAATAGGATCTTCTACTGGATCCACTAGTGGCATAACTGGAACAACTCTGGGATGTCCTCTTCCTCTACCACGAGCTAGAGCCCTCCCTCGGCCTCTAGCGACAAAGGGGACAACTCTTCCATGATCGGGTATATCTGCTGCATGCGTTCTAACCATCTCTGAGAGAATAAGAGAGAGATACTTAGCACAACCTCAATTGCACGATAGGAGATGAAGAAAGAGTAGTTTCCTAACACCATATAGACTCTCGAAGATCAGCATGGATGTCTCCGCACCGATCCGCAAGACTCTATTAGGCCTGCTTCAGATCCTGCACGGTTAGTGCATAAGTGTAGCGTGAGTACATAAACAACATGTACCCAGTAAGTATCTAGTCTAACCTCAAAGAAGTAGTGACGAGGGGTCGACTTCGACACTTACTATGGGCTAACAATAAAATACCTAAATTCTAAATAAACATGAATTATGTAAATAACCATAAATCTCCATAACAAGAGATAAACAAGTATTTCTTTCACTGATAATAAATCCCAAGCCAATTTCCATCATTTAAATAATTGTAACCTCTCAAGCCAATAAAATCATATCAAGAAGATTAGGCTCCAAGTATTATTGCGCACTATTTATGCCGAGGTCGTACAACCCGATCCAAAATATATGTATATACTATGTGCACTGCCAAGGGTCGAATGACACGAACCATATATGTATCTATTAGCGAACGGCCCGCTCCCATGAGAGTAGAGGAAATTTACCTCGCTCGAGGAAATACTTGCGATGCGAGTGGACATAGATTTCTCAAAGTTGTTATAAAATTCTTGCATTCTTCCCCACAAATAAGAAATTTAAACGGGAGATTTTAAATCTTAAAATCCTTAATCTCAGCTCTAGTTAAGACAATTAATATGTATGACCAACATAGTAGAGCAAATAAAATATGGTGTAAGCCTAAGACTACCCAGACATCACAAAGAATATAGCTACGTACGGACTCTCGTCACCTAGTGCGTACATAGCTCCCCACACATATAATTCATAACAAAATACGCCTAAGGGGATGAGTTCCCTCTTACAAGGTTAGGCAAGAGACTTACCTCGTTCTCAAGCTCACTCCCGATCCACAAATATGCTTTAAATCCTCAACTTGTTGCCAAATGACCCGAAACTAGTCAAATGTTATATAAATCAATCAATACATGTTCAAAGGTTCATAATTTAACTATTAGAGTAATTACCCAATCCAAATTGGAAGATTCCTAAAATTCACCCTCGGGGCCACGTGCTCGGATTTCGAAATTTTTTGAAGAAAGTTATTACCCATAACCTCACGAAGTCAAATATATAGTTTTCACTCAATTCCATAACTATTTTCGTGGTAAAATTCCATTTTTATCAAAACCTAGGTTTTTCACTTAAACCCATGATTTTCACAATTTTTACATGTTAAAACCTACCCATAATCTATGTATTTAACTCACATTGTATAGAAATTACTTACCTCAAAGTGCTAGGTGAAAACCCCTCTCCAAGAGCTCCAAAATCGCATTAAATGGATCATTCTGCCTCTAGCAATTTCGCACCTGCGATCACTGGGCCGCATCTGCGGTACGGCTTCTGCGGATTTCCCCAGGCCCAGTGCTGGCCACTTCTGCAGATGTGATCCCGCTTCTGCGGTCATGCTTCTATGGTCAGGGAAGCGCATCTGCGGCCTTTTCACACATGTGGCTCCTTATCGAAGAAGCGAGTCTTCTTCTGAGCACTCCCCTTCGCTTCTGCGAACCACTGGCCAACTGCTCCCAAGCCGCTTCTGCGGTCAAAATCAAGCACCTACGGGCTCGCACCTGCATCCAAACATACCAACAAGTCCGTAAACATGAGACAGACTTGCTTGAACCCTCGGTATGCATAAAACAATACCAAAACTAAGAATCACAACCCAAACCAAATTGAATCAACTTATGAACTTCAAGTTCTTCCAACTTACTCCGAACGTGCCGACACATACTTAAAGTACTCTGAATGACTCCAAATTTTGCGTGCAAGTCATAAATCACCATACGAAACTATTCCCGGGATCGAAATCCCAAATGGACCTCGATAACACCAAAACCTACCCTAAGACAAATTTAAAGAACTTTAAAACCTTCAAGGTGCCAACTATCAATATTAAGCGTTGAAGCGCTCTCGGGTCATCCAAAATCCGATCCGAACATACTCCCAAGTCCAAAATCATAATACAAACCTATTGGAATGGTCAAATCCTGGTTCCGAGGTCGTTTACTTAAAACGTTGACTCAACTCAAACTTAGCCCCTTTTAGCCAACCTTAAGGAACCAAGTGTTCCGATTTCAACCCGAACCCTTCCAAATCCCGAACTAACCATCACCGCAAGTCATAAAATAGTAAAAGAATATATGGGGAGTCTTATTTAGGGGAACGGGGATCTAGAAAGTAAAACAACCTGTCGGGTTGTTACAGGGTCATCCGTGAGCATTTCGGTACTTATTATGGAAGGTTGGCATTTTGGCGGTTTAAGAATTTCTTATGTTTGGTTTGAAGTGGATTTTGATATAATAGATGTCCATTTAGGGTTCTAAGGCTTAGAATAGCTTCTTTATATCATTTATGACTCGTGTGTGAAATTTGAAGTCATTCCGAATTGATTTGATATATTTCGGCACAAGATATAGAATTTGGAAATTTAAAACTTTATAAGTTTGATTCGAGTCGCAATTCATAATTTTGATGTTGTTTGACATGTTTTAAGGCTTCGATTAAGTTTGTATTGTATTTTGGGACGTGTTGGTATATTTGGTCAAGGTCTTAGGGGCCTCGGGTGAATTCTGGATGGTTAACAGATCGAATTTTGGACTTAAGGAAAAGCTGGAGGATTCTGGTTGCTGGTGCAAACGCTTTTGCGGAAGCTTCATCGCAAAAGCGAGGCAGTAGACCGCAGAAGCGGCTAGAAGGGTAGCGAGGAAGAGGCTGTAGGTGCAAAGAAATTTATGCACCTGCATGACCGCAGAAGCAGCCCAGGGGTCGTAGAAGTGATGGGGAGTCAGGCAGGCTGGAGGCGCATGTGCGAGGTTGTGCCGCACCTGTGAGACCGCAAAAGCGGATTCTTGGGCGCAGGTGCGACTCTGCAGATGCAAAGGAAGAGGGGTTGAAGGGGGACCACAGAAGTGGTATTTTGGCCGCACCTGTGGAACCACAGAAGTGGTCAAATGGCTGCATGTGCGAGAGATCGTTGGGTAGTGTGTTGTTTTAAGAACGGGATTTGGCCCATTTTTTTCCATTTTAACTTGGCTGGGGCGATTTTGGAGAGCTTCAAGGGGAGATTTTCATCAAACAACACAAGGTAAGTGACTCCCTCCTATTATAAGTTAAATACATGGTTTATATATGGATTTAAACATAGAAATTTGTAGAAACTTGGGATTTTGGTAGAAAACCTAGAATTTGGTATTTTTGGATTTTGACCACGAAACGGGATATGGAATTTGGAATAAGTTATATATTTTAGTTCGTGGTGTTATGGGTAAAGTTTATCTTTGGAAATTTTCGAAATCCGGGCACGTGGGCCTGAGAGTTGTCATTTTGGCTTTTGAACGGAGTTGGGAATCATTTTAAATTGTTAGATTATACGTTGTTTGACTAGTTTTGAAGATACGGGCATCGGGTTGAGGTGTTTGAGTGGTGTTGGAGCTGGTTATGAAACTTTGGAGTAAGGTAAGTCTCTTGTCTAACCTTCTAAGGGGGAAACTACCCCTAGGTGATATTTATTGTTATGTGCAACTAGTTATGGGTGTTACGTACACACGAGGTGACGAGAGTCCGTACGTAGCTACAACATGTTTATATCGGGGTAGACTTAGGATCTTATCATGAAATATTTGAATTATTTCAAATCATTTTGCCGGCATAATTAATTGAAGTTATAAATAAAATTTATTTAGAAATAAATATATGTATACTAGGCCAAGACATAACACTTTGGGTTGTGGGTGAGTTATTTGAGAAACGATAAAGGTTATATCCATTTTGTACTCATGTACGGTATTGTAAACGCGTGTCTCGTAATTCGGTAACTTTTTTCCTTTTCTTATGGAGCGAGCCGAACGCCTCTGCAGTATATAGATGAATCTGTGGTTCGTGCCGCTCCACCCTCGGTAGTGTACACATTATTCTGGATTGGGCCGAACGACCTTAGTAGAATCGTGCGTTATATCGCTAGTAGTCCGAATATTCACGAGCTAATCTCTCCACTGATGCCTTACATTTTATATGGTATTCCTTATTTATTTGATAATGACACTAGACATTTTTCTGAGCTGTTAAGGTAGAATATAAGATTTAGAAATTTATGCTTTGAAAGAGGAAATTGGAAGATTATGTAACTTACAGATTTATCCAATCATTGCCATATGCCTCATATCTGCTTATGTTTTATTATAATATTTTATTGAACCTTTAGTAAGTGTCGATGTCGACCCCTCATCACTACTTCTCCGGGGTTAGGCTAGATACTTACTGGGTGCGTGTTGATTTAAGTACTCATGCTGCACTTCTGCACTAAATGTGCAGGATCTGACAGGTTCATTTGATGATCACCTTGGCGCGTAGGCACACCTGTTGAGGAGACTTTATGTGAGTTGCATTCTAGGCTATGTATCGCAGTCCACCGAGTCTGTATTTTACTATTTATTTTATTCTGTCTTACTACATTCGGAACAGATGTTGTATTATTATTGTACTCCTTAGAAAATGCTCATGCACTTGTGACACCGGATTTTGGGGGTTCCTACTGGTTGTTCGTTATTGTAGTTCACATAGTTATTATCTTTTTACCCTGTAAATTTTATTTTATACTATTTAAGTAATGGAGATTATGATCTCGAAAGTAATAAAATGAGTAAATAAATTAATAAATTAACATTGGCTTGCCTGACGGCGGCGTTGGGCACCATCACGACCTATAGTGGATTTTGGGTCGTGACAGATTGGTATCAGAGTGTTAGGTTCACTTAGGTCTCACGAGTCATGAGCAAGTCTAGTAGAGTCTTACGGATTAGTACGTAGACGTCTGTGCTTGTCTTCGAGAGGCTACAGGGGTGTTAGGAGAACTTCCCTTCTTGATTTCCTCATGGTGCGATTTGATTCTATTGAGGCTTGTGCCTTTATTTCCTTACTACTCAATCTTATGCGACGTGAAGCGCTTTTTAATCGGACATCCAGGAGTTGTATTGGTGCAGGATATTTTTTCCCTGCGTGTTCGGGCAGGCTATTATCATCGCTTTGCGGAAGGGTGTTCTGTCATTTCAGTTCAGTATCTATATTTCTTATGGTATTGAGTCTATGCACAAATTGCTATGATATTCATAAGTTGTTACCGCACCGTGTTGGTGTAATGGTAGAGTGCTTATTTATGGATCGCGGCAGTAAATGACTCGAAAAGAGGATTCCTCAGTGCATGATTTATAGGTTCAGCATTTAATTTCAGTAAAGGAAAGGCAATCGGACTATGGATGTTCAGGTTTTGGTTGATGGAGTAAAGAGACTAGTATTCTCGAGCGTGGTGGAATTTTCATTGTGATGCAGTGTCGTCGTCCTTGTTCGAACGCATTACGATTTGCCGATGTTATAGTCTTCTTTAATATTGCCTTCAGGGCAGGGTATTGTGAAATGGTGCCTAAGGCGCAGTTGTCAAAGATAGCGGTATGTAGCGGTTCTGAATCGAATATGTGATTCTAATGTTGATGGCTCGAGAAAGATGATCTTCCAGGAGGTTTAGAGTTTGTAGCCATTCATTAGTCCAAGTGCTACAAATATGGATTTGGTATGAGGCAACAGTTGGGCAGAAAAGTATGAGGGAGGACATGACGGGAAGTGCCTTGTGGTGGTTGAATTACTAGTAGGTCAAGTATGAACAACAGAGGTTGAGAAGTTGCTTAAAGGAGATGATTTAACCAAAGTAAGTGTGACAGATTAGCATAAGGGTTATGTGGTAGGATAGCTGCGTGCCTTGAGAAAGTATAGAATGGTTTGGGAATCCTGATGGAAGGTGATTTGGTCTACGGATTTTATTTGGAATGGTTGTTACCATGCGGAGAAAGATTTAATATGGCAGAAAGGAGTTTTCTTGAAATGAAGAGGGGTGTGAAGATTTGATTATCATTTCAGATGCAACATGACTCGAGTTTGGAATGTATTGTTGGACTTTTAGTTGATGTCAATGGGGAAGGCACAGACTTATTCAGCTGGTGGACGAGCATGGGCTCAGGAAGGTTTACTGATTTCGTGGTAGGTGCACCCAGTGCAGCATCATTGGGAGATGTCGGTAAGAAATTTCATAGTTGGGTTATCTCCTGCGAGCAGGTTAGCAGTTGTGTGACTTTGATAAAGTTTCTACGAGGAGTTCTACTTACTACCCGACAGAAGGTCAAATATGCGGTCATGGCTGATAATTAGGAATGTTCATGAAAAGCTTAACAAAAGACTTCGAGAAATTTGGCGGGTTAACAAAGCGAGATCATGATAATTGAGAAAGAGGAATCGTTGTGGGCTCTACATTATGTGGTGGTAGCTTAAAGCTAAGTAGGGGAGCCACTCCATTTTCGATTGGATCATGTAGTTGTCTGCTTGTGTGGTTTCGGGTTATCGATGTGTTGGTGGATTAATTATGACTAGTACAAAAAAGGGAAATGTCAGGAGTAATTCGAACAAGGAACTCAATGAATGTGTGTTATACTTCGCCTTATCGATTCATGTGTAGATTTTGGGAAGACTCGGAGTTTATGCTTCTTGTGGAAGTAATGTAATAAGGAAAAGAATTCAGATGGTTGCTTCTTTGAGAAGGTGTTCATGTGCTAGCAGAGCGTTGAAGTTTGGTTATATACGGGATCAGGTCAGAGAGGGTGACTCTCAATAACGGTCCTGGTGGGTTCAAGAATTTAAGTGCAGTGCCTTAGGACTTAGAATATTCTATGTTATCATCGGACATACAGTGCAGTATTGCAGGAAAGAAAGAAATAGCTTCGGAGATGTTGTTGTGCGCTTGAGAAGAGTATGAGATGATTCATGGGTATTGAGACGATGTGGTCTCGTGATTTCGGTCACTCGGGATGAGTGCGGATTGAGTTCGTTATGTTGTGAATGGAGCTATTATTATTTCCAAGGCATGTCAAGAGTAAATTAAAAGAAGTTGGGTCGTTTAGTAATGGTTGAGTCGGCATGATTGTAGCAATGATCAGTTCCTTTGGTGCGAAGTTATGCATGTGGTTTGTGGTTGTACGTGCGGGCTTGACAACCACCATGCCTTGATTGATTTGGGAGGTATTTGATTTGAATGGCCTTGTTGTGTAAATGGACTCCAGAAGAGTCATGATGGTTTAGATCACGACTTGAGGTTTGTATTTTCTGTGGTTGGGGAATTCAATTGTGTGTTGCATTGGTTCTTCTGAAATGAGCTAAGTGAAAGGCTTCTAGCCAATGAAGTGTTTATTTGTAACACATCGGAAACATTTTGAAGTACTTAACCGCTATTAAGAAAGTTGATGTACGCTAATTATATTATTTTGGGTGCAGACAAAAACTATTATATGAATGATATTAATTGATCATGATAATATATGTATGAAGTGCATTAAGAATGGTTTATGGTCTAAGGAGAGCCCTAAGTCCAAGTCAAGTTGGAAATTTCATAATAGACTAAAGTTTCAAGTGAGTTAGCATAAGACCTAATTTCAAATGAGCATAACTCTCATGATACGAAGTTTTATATGGTGTATTAACTATCAAATGAAAGATCTTAGAATCTACTTTCTAACTCTTCAAACCGTTCATCATTTGGACACACCTACAAGAAGTTATGATCAAATTATCAAAGGCTAAAAAAATGCGATTCTGCGACCAATTCTGCGATCGCAAAATCGTTATGTGATCGCGAAACTGCTTCTGCGACCACAAAACTGGTCGCATAATGGACCAGAACAACCCAGTTTTGCACACCAATTTTGCGATCAATTGTGCGGCCCGCATACCCATTCTGTGGTCCACTATGCGACCGCATACCTAATTTTGGAGGGTTAATTTTTTTTTTCATAACCCGACTCCATTTTAATAAATAGCCTTTTGGGCTTATTTTGGGGTTTGTTTTAGGGTTTTAGAGAGAGATAAGAGCATTTTAGAGAGAGAAGGAGGGAACCTAACATTCTAATCATCCAATCTTCAAGAATCAAGGAAGCTAATCACAAGATCTTCATCTAAGAGGTAAGATTTAACCCCTAGTCTTCAATTTCGAGTTTGGGGTAAAAGCTTGGTGATTGGGAATATGATTCTTGGGTGTAAGAGTATTATGTATATATTCTTGTACCAATAAGGTTTGTGGGAAAATTGTTTAGATCAAATAAGTAAAGATTGGGTTGTGGAATGAAGGAAATCTTGTAGGAGAACCTTGTAACCAAATTTACACACCTAGTGTTTGATAAAATGCTCAAATGAGCTGAAACCATGAAAATCTTCCTAATTATGGTTCACTTTTGTTATGTTTCTAAATAGATTAAAGTTGCTAGGATTTTCGGAACCTCGTAGTAATGTAAGGAAGGCTCAACAAAGATTGGAGCCGT
Source organism: Nicotiana tabacum (assembly GCF_000715075.1). Lineage (NCBI taxonomy): Eukaryota > Viridiplantae > Streptophyta > Magnoliopsida > Solanales > Solanaceae > Nicotiana > Nicotiana tabacum. Next base: position 89,665,799 of record NC_134092.1, on the reverse strand, counting down.
CCGGAGGTCAATTCACATGAGAAAGCTATTTTGGAATATCGGCCTAAGTTCAAAAAGGTAAGTATCTTGCCTAACCTTGAGTGTGGGAATTACCACTTAGGCATTGAGTCTTATGTGGAAATTGTGTAATTGAAAACAATTTACGTGAGGTGACGAGTACGTACTTGGTTTATATGTGCAAATTATATCGGTTGAAATTCGTAGACTCTCTTATGTATTAAATTGAAAAATTGTTGAAACGTAGTAAATCCTTGATTTGTCATGCCTCATTCCTTGTTTGTTGAGTTTGTATTTTATATGATAATTTGGTGTGATTGCCATTTAATTTTTATGTGAAATCTGTGTTTGTTTGAGTTTCTATTTTTATGGAAAGTACTTTCATTATTGATTTTATCTACGGATAATTTAAATGGGAAATTTGGTTAATAAGATGAATAAATCTATTATTTTACGATGTTTTGATTTAAAAGAGGTGTTGTTCCTTAATGTATTACTTTTCAGTTCATGTTGTTAAAAACTTGGTATTGAATTATAAAGGCCGTGAATCATATTGAGGCAAAGTGCCAAATTGTGAAATATTATTCGGTAGAATTGTTCACTCCCAAACATTTTGTTAAGATTTTGGTGTCACGACCCGAAATTTCCCACCGTCGGGACCGTGCTGGCGCCTAACATTTTACTTGCTAGGCAAGCCAACGTTAGAACATCGTTAAACCAATTCCTTATTTTCATTCAATAAATAACAATAATTAACTAAGATAAAATATAATAAGTGCGGAATATCATAAAACTGTATTAATTACTACCACCCGGATCTGGAGTCACAATTCACGAGCATTCTAGAATTTAATATAAGTAATAGTCTGAAAGAAATACAACTGTCTGGATGAAAGAAAACAGTAGGACATAAAAGATAGACGGGGACTTCAAGGTATGTGAACGCCGACAGATCTACCTTGAGTCTCCGGACATCGGACAAGTAGTAAATCTCGATCAACCTGAGCCGGTATCAAAATCTGCACAGAAAGTGCAGACTGCAGCATCAGTACAACTGACCCCATATACTGGTAAGTGTCGAGCCAAACCTCGGTGAAGTAGTGACGAGGCTATGACAAGACACCCACATATAACCTGAACAATATAACCATGCTAGTGGTAACAACAGTAAATAAAGAAATAATGCAGAAATAATAGGAAGGAGACATACAATGGGGAGTATAACATAAAGAGTGAGAATAATGAAAAGACAGAATTTAACGAAAAATCCTTAAACGAATTGAGCAATTAAAACAGCAAAGGAAAACTGCACGACATCACCCTTCGTGCTTTTACTCTCAACCTCACCAAATAAATAAATAAAACGGCACGACATCACCCTTCGTGCATTAAACCTCTCATAATATACACGGCATCACCCTTCGTGCTTTACACTCTTCCTCACAATATAAATAAAGCATGCACGACATCACTCTTCGTGCTTTACACTCCTCCTCACAAATCACAGAATCGATAACAACAACTAAATAAGAGTATCCCAAAGGAACCAGTATTTTGCCCATAATCAATAGCACAATGTAATCTCAACCTTGGATCAAGAAAGTTACCAAATCTCAGTGAAACCAGATATGAGTCACCCAACATTTCAAATAACCCGCTAAGCATGGATAGTAGAATTTAAGGCTACAAAATAGACAAGAATAGAATTTCACTCGCATGCTATGACTCGACAACGACGCATAGATGCTCGTCACCTCACCTATACATCGTATTTAACAACCAAACACGTAGCAAATGAACACATAATACTTATTCCCTTAAGCCAAAATTAGACACGACACTTACCTCGCTCACTTTTCCTTTGGAATTCACCTCTAACCCACTCTTATATATTCAAAAATGACTTAATAATATCAAATATTTCTAAAGGAATCAATTATATTTCATAAATTAAATTTCCAAAATTTTCCTCCAAAAAGTCAAAAAATTCGACACCGGGCCCGCTTGGTCAAAACTCGAGATTCGAACCAAAATCCTTTTGCCCATTCTCCCCCGAGCCTGAATATGTAATTAGTTTTGGAATCCGACCTCAAATCGAGGTCTAAATCCCCAAATTCTTGAAATCCCTAGTTTCTACCCTAACCCCTAATTCTACCATGAAAGCTCTAGATTTTAGGTTGAATTCTAGTAAAATGAAGTAAAAGATTGAAAGAAACGAGTTAAGGAACACTTACCTATGATTTGGGGAAGAAAATGTCTTTGAAAAATCGACATAGGCCTCCTATCCTTTTGAAAATGAGAAGAAAAATGGCTGGAGTCCAAACTAAATGAACTCACTGCCCAGCGACCTTCGCACCTGTGGTGCTTTGGTCGCACCTGCGCATCCGCACGTGCGGACAGGATGTGCTCTTCTGCGGAAAAGGACTAGGTCAACTAGGGCCGCACCTGCGGACAGGGTTTCGCTTCTGCGGTCCCGCTCCTGCGGAGAAAAGTCCGCATCTGCGGAAAAATGAAGTCCAGGCCTAGGTCGCACCTGCGACCAAAGGCTCGCAGGTGCGGGCACACCAGATTTGTTGCACCAGCAGCCTTGTTGAGGTTTGAACTCAACTCGCGCATCGCCCGAATGGCACGCGAGCCCTCGGGGCTCCAAACCAAACATGCACGCAAGTCTAAAAACATCATACGGACCTGCTCGCATGATCAAATCGTCAAAATAACACCTAGAACTCTAAATTTAGCACCAAATCAAATGAAATTCTCAAGAACACTTCCAAATTTATATTTTCTCAATTGGACGTCCGAATCACATCAAATAAACTCCGTTTCTCACCAAATTTCCCAGACATGTCTTAAATATCATAATGAGCCTGTTCCGGGCTCCAGAACCAAAGTACGGACCCGATACTAACAATGCCAAATATCAATAGATTCTTAAAAACAAATAATTTCCAAACTTTTAATTTTCATCAAAAATTCATAACTCAAGTTAGGAACCTACGAGTTCGATTCCGGGCATATGCCTAGGTCCAATAATTCGATACAGACCTACCGGGACCATCAAAGCATGGATCCGGGCCCATTTACCAAAAATGTTGACCGAAGTTAACTAAAATCAACTTTTAAGGCAAAAATTCTTATTTTCATTAGTTTTCAACATAAACGCTTTCCGGAAACCTGCCTAGACTGCGCAAGCAAATCAGGGAGGGTAAAAATGAGATTTTTAAGGCTTAAGAGCGTAGATTCGAGTTCTAAAACATAAGATGACCTTTTGGGTCATCACATTCTCCACCTCTAAAACAACCGTTCGTCCTCGAACGGACATAGAAAAGTTCCTGGGCTGGTGAAAAGGTGGGGATCTCTACTCTGCATATCGGACTCAGACTCCCAAGTAGCTGCCTCAATAGGCTGACCTCTCTACTGCACTCGAACTGAAGGGTAACTCTTTGATCTCAACTGGTGAACTTGTAGGGCTAGAATCACCACCGGCTCCTCCTCGTAAGTCAAATCCTTGTCCAACTGGACAGAGCTGAAATCTAACACATGGGACGGATCTCCGTGATACTTTCAAAGCATGGACACGTGGAATACCGGATGAACAACTGCTAAACTAGGTGGCAACGCAAGCCTATAAGCCATCTCTCCCACTCTCTCCAGAATCACAAAAGATCTTATATACCTAGGGCTCAACTTGCCCTTCTTTCCTAACCTAATTACACCCTTCATGGGTGATACCCGAAGTAACACTCTCTCTCCGATCATGAATGCAACATCACGAACTCTACGGTCGGCATAACTCTTCTGCCTGGACTGAGCTGTGCGAAGTCGATCCTGAATAATCTTGACCTTATCCAAGGCATCCTGTACTAAGTCTGTGCCCAACAACCGAGCCTCTACTGGCTTGAACCACCCAACTGGCGACCGACACCGCCTACCATATAATGCCTCATAAGGAGCCATCTGAATGCTTGACTGGTAGCTGTTACTGTAGGCGAACTCTGCAAGGGGAAAGAAGTGATCCCACGATCCTCCGAAGTCTATAACACAAACGCATAGTATATCCTCCAAGATCTGAATAGTACGCTCGGATTGCTCGTCCGTCTGAGGATGAAATGTTGTGCTCAACGCAACCTGCGTACCCAACTCACGCTGTACTGCCCTCCAAAAGTGCGAGGTAAACTGCATACCTCGATCAGAAATGATAGACACAGGCACATCGTGAAGACGGACGATCTCCCGAATATAAATCTCTGCCAACCACTCCGAGGAATAGGTAACTACCACAAGAGTGAAATGCGCTGACTTAGTCAGCCTGTCCACAATAACCCAAACTGCATCGAACTTTCTCTGAATCCGTGGGAGTCCAACAACTAAATCCATAGTGATGCGCTCCCACTTCCACTCAGGAATATCTAACCTCTAAAGTAAACCACCAGATCTCTGATGCTCACACTTTACCTGCTGGCAATTTAGGCACCAAGCTACATAGGCAACCATGTCCTTCTTCATTCGCCTCCACCAATAATGCTGCCTCAAGTCCTGATACATCTTGGTGGTGCCCGGATGAATAGAATACCGTGAACTGTGGGAATCCTCAAGGATCAACTCACGAAGTCCATCCATATTAGGCAAACAAATATGACCTTGCATCCTCAAAACTCTGTCATCTCTAACAATAACCTGCTTGGCACCCCCGTGCCGCACTGTGTCTCTAAGGACAAGTAAATGAGAATCGTCATCCTACCGATCTCTGATGCGCTCAAACAAAGAAGATCGAGAAACTGTACAAGCTAAAACACGGCTGGGCTCAGAAACATCTAACCTCATGAACTGGTTAGCCAAGGCCTGAACATCCAATGCAAGAGGTCTCTCACTAACTGGAATGTATGTAAGGCTACCCATACTTACTGACTTTCTACTCAAAGCGTCGGCCACCACGTTGGCCTTCCCGGGATGATACAATATAGTGATATCACAGTCTTTCAATAGTTCCAGCCACCTCTTCTGCCTCAAATTGAGTTCCTTCTGCTTTAACAAATACTGCAAGCTCCGATGATCAGTGAATACCGCACATGGCACACCGTAAATATAGTGCCTCCAAATCTTCAGCGCATGAACAATGGTTGCCAGCTCTAGATCATGAACATGGTAATTCTTCTTACAAACCTTCAGCTGCAATGAAGCATATACAATAAACTCTCCACCCTGCTTCAATACCGCACCCAGACCAATACGAGATGCGTCACAGTATACTATATAAGATCTTGAACCTGTGGGTAACACCAATACTGGTGCCGTAGTCAAAGCAATCTTGAGCTTCTGAAAGCTCGCTTCACACTCGTCTGACCACCTGAACGGGGCACCCTTCTGGGTCAATCTGGTCAACAGAGCTGCTATGGATGAAAACCCCTCCACAAATCAACGGTAATAGCCCCCCAAACCTAGGAAACTACGGATCTCTGTAGCTGATGTGGGTCTAGGCCAGTCCTGAACTGCCTCAATCTTCTTAGGATCCACCTGAATACCCTCTACTGATACAACGTGACCCAAGAAAGCAACTGAACTCAACCAAAACTCGCATTTTGAGAACTTAGCATATAACTGGCAATCTTTCAGAGTCTAAAGAACGATCCGAAGATGTTGCTCAAGCTCCTCTCGACTGTGGGAGTAGATCAAGATAACATCAATAAACACAACCACAAAGGAATTCAAGTAGGGTTTGAACACCCGGTTCATCAAATCCATGAATACTGCTGGGGCATTTGTTAGCCCAAATGACATCACTAAAAACTCAGAATGCCCATACTAAGTTCGAAAAGCTTTCTTAGGAACATCGGATGCCCTAATCCTCATCTGATGGTAGCCAGATCTCAAATCAATCTTTGAAAACACCTTGGCACCCTGACGCTGATCAAATAAATCATCAATCTTCGGAAATGGATACTTGTTCTTGATTGTGACTTTGTTCAACTGCCAATAATCTATACACATCCTCATCGATCGATCTTTCTTCTTCACAAACAACACAGGTGCACCCCAGGGCGAGACACTAGGTCTAATGAAGCCCTTATTAAGTAAATCTTGCAACTGCTCCTTCAATTCTTTCAACTCTGGCGGGGCCATGCGATATGGCAGAACGAAAATAGGTTGAGTGCTTGAAGCCAAATCAATGCAGCAATCAATATCCCTGTGGGGTGGCATCCCCAACATGTCTACAAGAAACACCTCTGGAAACTCACGAACAACCGGCACCGAACTATGGAAGGAACCTCCGCACTAGAATCGCGGACATAAGCCAAATAAGCTAGACACCCCTTCTCGACCATATGTCGAGCCTTCACATAAGAGATAACCCTGCTGGCATAATAGCCAAGATGCCTTCTCCATTCTAATCGAGGCAACCCCTGCAAGGCTAAGGTCAACGTCTTAGCATGACAATCTAATATAGCATGATAAGGTGACAGCCAATCCATACTCAGTATGACATCAAAATCAACCATGTCGAGAAGTAAAAGATCTACACGAGTCTCAAGAATCCCAATGGTGACCACACACAAACGATAAACACGATCTACAACAATAGCATCTCCCACTAGTGTGGACACATACACAGGAGCACTCAAAGAATCACATGGCACAACCAAATAGGAAGCAAAATAGGATGACACATAGGAGTAAGTAGATCCCGGATCAAATAGAACTGAAGCATCTCTAATGCAAACTGAAACCGTACCTGTGATAACAACGTCAGATGACTCAGCCTCAAGTCTAGCTGGGAAAGCATAACACCGGGGCTGGGCCCCACCACCCTGAACTACATCCCTGGGACGACCTCTAGTTGGCTGGTCTCCACCTCTAACGGCCTGACCTCCACCTCTAATATTCTGGCCTCTACCTCTGGCTGCCTGAGCCCTGCCTCTGGCTGCCTGAGCAGGTGGTGCAGCAACTGGTGCCAGATCCATGGCACGAGAACTCTGATGTTGTGAGCTGCCCATTGCCCGAGGGCAAAATCTAGCAATGTGCCTCGGATCACCACAAGTATAACATTACTTTGGTTGATGTGACTACTGACCCTGAAGTGACCCTGTCGACCTGAATAACCACCCTGATAACTCTAGAGTGGAGGTGCACTAGTAGGAGCGGGTGGTGCACTATAGGCTAGCTGGTCGGAATAATGTATCTGAGGGCCACGACCACCTGAGGCACCGTGGGATGCCTGGAGCGCTGAATGAAATGGCCTGGGAGGATGGCCTCTACCAAAAGTACTCCTACCTCTAGATGAGGCACCGCTGAACTCACCGGAATGACGAGGTCTCTTGTCAGACCCCTAACCTCCCCAAGTAAGAACCAGTTCGACTCGTCTGGCGACATTAGCAACCGCTTGAAAAGAAATCTCACACCCAGTCTCCTTAGCCATCTGCAATCTGATAGGCTGAGCAAGTCCATCAATAAACCTCCTCACCCTCTCTCTCTCAGTGGGAAGCATAAGAATAGCATGACGGGCCAAATCAACAAAATGGGTCTCATACTGAGTAACAGTCATACTGCCCTGCTGGAGACGCTCAAACTGACGACGATGCTCCTCTCTCAATGTGATAGACAGAAATTTCTCTATGAAGAGCTGAGAGAACTTGTCCCAAGTAAGAACAGGCGACCCAGCTGGTCTGGTCAACAAGTAATCTCTCCACCATTTCTCGGCGGAACCAGTCATCTGAAATGCAACAAAATCGACCCCATTGGTCTCCACTATACCCATGTTCTGTAAACCCTCGTGATAGCTGTCAAGATACTCCTGGGGATCCTCTGAAGGAGCACCACTGAAGTGAACAGGAAAGAGCTTGATAAACCTGTCCAATCTCCATAAAGCCTCAGAAGACATAGCTGGCCCATCTCTGACCTGTGTCGCAATAACCGGCTAAACTAATCCAACTGGCTGAGCTTCTTGAGCCTGATACTGGGGAGATATCTGCTCCGGAGCGGGAGTGGTAGGAGTCTGGGATCCTCCTCCAGCCTGAGAGACTTCTGGTGTCATGAGAAATGCGCCAGTCTGGGCCACACTCTCCATAAGGCCCACCAAACGGACCAAAGCGTCCTGAAGTGCTGGGTTAGCAATGAACCCCTCTGGAACCTGAGCTGGTCCGGCAGGAACAGTCTGGGCTGGAACCTCCTCATCAAGCTCTATCTGAGGCTCCACTGTTGGGGCTGCTGCTCGGGCCCTAGGCTGAGCCTTGCCCCTGCCTCGGCCTCTGGCACGGCCTCGGCCTCGATCTCTGCCCCGCGTAGGAGCTGTCACTGGAGGCTCTACTGTTGCTCAGATAAGGAAGCGGTACGTGTTCTTGCGATCTGCGAGAGAATAAGAGTAGAAGAGTTCAATCAGTATTGAGAAAGAAAAATTGCACGACAGAGAAGAATAGAAGTGAAACTTGTTCCTAAACTTCATAGCCTTTGGAAGATAAGCACAGACGTCTCCGTACCAATCCTCCAGACTCTACTAAGCTTGCTCGTGAATCGTGAGACCTAGGCAACCTAGTGCTCTGATACTAACTGTCACAACCCAAAATTTCCCACTGTTGGGACCGTGATGGCGCCTAACATTTAACTTGCTAGGCAAGCCAACGTTAGAACATCGTTAAACCAATTCCTTATTTTCATTCAATAAATAACAATAATTAACTAAGATAAAATATAATAAGTGCGGAATATCATAAAACTGTATTAATTACTACCACCCGGATCTGGAGTCACAATTCACGAACATTCTAGAATTTACTACAAGTAATAGTCTCAAAGAAATACAATTGTTTGGATGAAAGAAAATAGTAGGACATAAAAGATAGATAGGAACTTCAAGGTCTGTGAACGCCGACAGATCTACCTTGAGTCTCCGGACAGCAGACTAGTAGAAAATCTCGATCAACCTGAGCCGGTATCAAAATCTGCATAGAAAGTGCAGAGTGCAGTATTAGTATAACTGACCCCATATACTGGTAAGTGTCGAGCCTAACCTGGGCGAAGTAGTGACGAGGCTAGGACAAGACACCCATATATAACCTGAACAATATAACCATGCTAGTGGAAACAACAATAAATAAAGAAATAATGCAGAAATAATAGGAAGGGGACATACAATGAGGAATACAACATAAAGAGTGAGAATAATGAAAAGACAGAATTAAACAGAAAATTCTTAAATGCATTAAGCAATTAAAATAGGAAAGGAAAACTGCACGGCATCACCCGTCATGCTTTTACTCTCAACCTCACCAAATAAATAAATAGAATGGCACGACATCACCCTTCGTGCATTAAACCTTTCATAATATACACGGCAACACCCTTCGTGCTTTACACGCTTCCTCACAATATAAATAAAGCATGCACGACATCACCCTTCGTGCTTTACACTCTTCCTCACAATATAAATAAAGCATGCACGACATCACCCTTCGTGCTTTACACTCCTCCTCACCAATCATAGAATCAATAACAACGGATAAACAAGAGTATCACAAAGGAACCAGTATTTTGCCCATAATCAATAGCACAATGTAATCTCTACCTTGAATCAATATTCGAAAATTACAAAATCTCAGTGAAATCAGATATGAGTCACCCAACATTTCAAATAACCCGCTAAGCATGGATAGTAGAATTTAAGGTTACAAAATAGAAAAGAATAGAATTTCACTCGCATGCTATGACTCGACAACGACGCATAGATGCTCGTCACCTCAGATGCTCGTCACCTCACCTATACATCGTATTTAACAACCAAACATGTAGCAAATGAACACATAATACCTATTCCCTCAAGCCAAAATTAGACACGACACTTACCTCACTCCGAAGGCCATTACATTCTCAATCATAATTTTTCCTTTGGAATTCACCTCTAAACCACTCGTATCTATTCAAAAATGACTCAATAATATCAAATATTCTAAAGGAATCAATTATATTTCATAAATTAAATTTCCAAAATTTTCTGCCAAAAAATCAAAAAATCGACCTCGGGCCTGCTTGGTCAAAACCCGAGGTTCGGACCAAAATCCTTTTATCCATTTTCCCCCGAGCCCGAATATGTAATTAGTTTTGGAATCCGACCTCAAATCGGGGTCTAAATCCCCAAATTCTCGAAATCCCTAGTTTCTACCTTAACCCCTAATTCTACCATGAAAACTCTAGATTTTAGGTTGAATTCTAGTAAAATGAAGTAAAAGATTGAAAGAAACGAGTTAAGGAACACTTACCTATGATTTGGGGAAGAAATTGTCTTTGAAAAATCGCCCTAGGCCTCCTATCCTTTTGAAAATGAGAAGAAAAATGGCTGGAGTCCGAATTAAATGAACTCACTGCCCAGCGACCTTCGTACTTGCGGTGCTTTGGTCGCACCTGCGCATCCGCATGTGCGGACAGGATGTGCGCTTCTGTGGAAAAGGACTGGGCCAACTAGGGCTGCACCTGCGGACAGGATTCCTCTTCTACGGTCCCGCTCCTGCGGAGAAAAGTTCGCATCTGCGGAAAACTAAAGTCCAGGCCTGGGTCGCACCTGCGGGGCTATCGTTCGCACTCGTGAGCTCGCACCTGCGACCAAAGGCTCGCAGGTGCGGGCACACCAGATTTGGTGTACCAGCAGCTTTGTTGAGGTTTGAACTCAACTCTCGCATCGCCCGAATGGCACCCGAGACCTCAGGGCTCCAAACCAAACATGCATGCAAGTCTAAAAAAATCATATGGACCTGCTCGCGCAATCAAATCTCCAAAATAACTCCTAGAACTCTAAATTTAGCACCAAATCAAATGAAATTCTCAAAAACACTTTAAAATTTCTATTTCCTCAACTGGACGTCCGAATCACGTCAAATCAACTCTGTTTCTCACCAAATTTTACAGACATGTCTTAAATATCATAATCAAACCTGTACTGGGATCCGAAACCAAAGTACGGACCCGATACTAACAATGCCAAATATCAATAGATTCTAAAAAACAAATAATTTTCAAACTATTAATTTTCATAAAAAATTTATAACTCAAGCTAGGGACCTCCGAATTCAATTCCGGGCATACGCCCAGGTCGCATAATTCGATACGGACCTATCGGGGCTGTCAAAGCATGAATCCGGGCCAGTTTACCAAAAATTTTGACTGAAGTCAACTAAAATCAACTTTTAAGATAAACATTCTTATTTTCATTAGTTTTTAACATAAAAGCTTTCCGAAAACCTGCCCGGACTGCCAAGCAAATAGAGGAGGGTAGAAATGAGATTTTTAAGGCTTAAAAGCGCAGATTTGAGTTCTAAAACATACGATGACGTTTTGGGTCATCACAGTTGTGCACATTATAATTAATTAAATAAGTTTAAATTGAGGCATTTATATATTTAGCTAAAATTTAGATTAAAGAAGGCGTTGTCCTATGATGAGTTATTCTCCCATCCTTGTGGTTGTTTTTCAGATTTTATATACATTGTGTTGAGCCGTGGACTATCTGTTGTAAAATTAATTGACTTTATTGTACCTTTGGAATGGTTGTGGTCTACGGGGAATTTGTAAATACGAGTTGATGATGATGTGCTGTTGTGATAGTATTCTGTGTGAATTGTTGTGTGATTTGAGTTACTGTTATGCGATGTATAAGGGCGGTATCTCGTTGTTGACATTATGCGGGCATAAGGGTGGCATTTCACTGTGGTTATATGTGTTGGGATATTGTCTGGGCAGAGTGATAAGGGAGGATATTAAATGAAGCAATAAGAGAGGCTATTATAGGAGCGATAAGGGTGGCTATAGGAGCGATAAAGGTAGCTATAGGAGCGATAACGGTGGCTATTGATATTGTCAGAGCAGAGGGATAAGGGAGGCTATTATTGGAGTGATAAAGGTGGTTATAGGAGAGATAAAGGTGGCTATTGTCAGGGATGATATGTGATGATGTGGGGTTATTGCGTTGGTAATTTTCATGTGATGTTGTGATTTTGCTTGTGTTTATTTTTATACCTTGTGCAATTTTTTTTGTTGTTGGTAAATTGATAATAGTCTGATCTATGTTGAAATTGGTATCCTGTGGTTATTGCCAGGCAGATTATAAAATGAAATGTCGTCACGAGGTGCCGTGAGTAAGTAATAATGATATTGGCACGTGAACTATCCGTGCAGTTGTGATATAAAATGTGGGCATGAAGTGTAGTGAGTAAATAATGATGATATTGGCACGTGAATTATTCGTGCAGTTGTGATATGAAATGTGGGCATGAGGTGACGTGGTTAAATGATGATGATATTTGACACGTGAGTTGTCCGTGCGGTTTTGACAGAGAAATTGGCATGAGGTGCCGTGGAAATATGAAAGTGGGCTGAGACCCGCATTTTATGCTTTTGAAATGCTGTGGCACAGGGTGACTTTTATTTGAAAGAGATTTATTTGAAAAAATTTTATTTGAAAGATATTTATTTGAAGGAATTATATTTGAAAGAGATTTGAAAGAGATTTATTTGAAAGTATTATATCCTGAAGATTTCTATTTGAAAAACATATAGGCAAAAGATTTATATTGGAAGGACTTGATTAATTGGTTGTACTTGTATTCATTATTTGTTGCGCAATATTTATGGTGTTCTTGTCGCCCTGCTGTGTATATCACTGGTTGATTATTGTTGCCATCATTGTTATTTGTTTCCTATTATTTTTGTATACTATATTGCACAGGTTATTAGACTAGTGAGTGTCTTGACTGTACCTCGTCACTACTCCACTAAGGTTAGTCTTGATACTTACTGGGTACCGATCGTGGTGTACTCATACTATACTTCTGCACATTTTTTGTGCAGAACCAGGTATTGGAGCTATCGGACTCGGACAGAGTTAAAGTGTGATCGCAAGGATTAAAGGTAGAGTTGCTTGGTAATCGTAGTCCCTTGAAGTCTTTTCATTTTATTGTACTGTTAATTATTAATCAAACAGTATTGACTATTCGATACTTGAGATCATTTCATGTATTCAGTTAGAGTTCATGACTCAGTATTACGGGTCTTGAGAGTTTGTTATATTTGAAATTATTTCCGCGGTTGGTTTATATATATAAAAAATGGCTTGAATTGTTTTGAAATTGGCTTACCTAGTCTTAGAGACTAGGTCTCATCACGACACCTGAGGTGAGATTTTGGATCGTGATAAGTTGGTATCATAGCTCTAGGTTCGTAGGTTCTGCAAGTCACGAACGAGTTTAGTAGAGTCTTTCAGATCGGTACAGAGACGTATGTACTTATCTTCGAGAGGCTACAGAGCTAGTAGGAAAAATATTTCACTTCTTTCATTCCTTATCGCGCGGTATTTATTCAGCTTGAAACATATATCTTATGTTGTTTTGCATCCATTCGTGTATGAAATTACGTACTCGGTATCAACTATGTGCCAACGGTTTGTGATACTACAGAGGGGTCATAAGGGAACCAGGGTTGCTCAACTATTGTTACAATGTTTCGTCTAGATCGAGGATGCGGAAGTATTGAGAGATCATTCAATTGTGCACATGGGGGTGCAATAGGTTCTGACATCTGGTTGATAAGTATGATCTTAAGAAGGTTTAATTAATTGCCTAATCGTCAAAATCGTGGTAGGGTCACGAGGTGGATGTAGATCTGAAGATAGTTGGTTGTATTAGAGACTATGTAGTTCGTATGGGATTTCCATTTAGTGAAAGGTACATACTAGTAGTCAAGGCACTCAAGGAAGCAATTTTAACTGTTACTAGGATGGCATGGCCCAATAAATGGCTTGATGTGTCTTATGACTTGTGCCGTACGAGCGGTGAAGGTTAGTATTATGAATCATTGGATTGTGTCCTATGACTTCGTTCCAAGTGAGGGGAGTCCACTATCAACGATCAGATTGCGGGGTCATGTGTTATATCAGTTTTGGCCTGAGATGTATTTATGTGCTATTGAAAGATTCTCCGAAACTTGTATATGATTGAGAACTGAGATTTGTATGGGATGATGCTGGGACTTGCGGTATTCCCGCGTCCTTAATAATTCTATATTTCAGTATTAGCGGGGACATGGAAACAATTTCAGAATACTCGGGGTGTTCCAGTAAGTTCTTTTAATACACCACCGGCACGAGGTTCCTATAATGGTTATTCCAGTTATCCGGCATAGACTCAATATGAGCATCCAAACCCGCAGAGGGGTTGTTATCAGTGTGATGATACTAGGTACGATTCCAATTTGTTATAAAGGAATATTTCCCTTAATTTGATTCGGTTCTGAATATTGAGGTGAGTCCTCCTATTATGTTCCGCTTATGGGTGAGCTTCGTAATTTTGTGACACACTTATATGTTTATCCGTGTTGGGAGATTTGATGATGTTATCCCGTGTCTATCATTTTTATTTTTGTACACGATCGAGGGCTATAAGTCCAAAAGTGACTTTCTATTACTCACTACAGTGGGTTTTGATGTGATTTTGGAATAATTGGTCTCAATTTTATGAATTATATGCCCTATTGGTATGTGAGTTCATTATGTGTCGTGAAATTTATTTACAGAATTTATTAAAAAGAAGAAAGAAAGGGAATGGAAAATCTTAGTTTGCACAATGTGCAAAATACTTGTGATTCGGAGTTAAGGATGAGATCCTCACATTTTTATATGATGTGAAATATTTAAACTGGGCTACAAGATGCGATGGAAGTTATGTAAGGACGAGGTCCTTGTGGTAAAAAATTTATGAGTTTAAATTCTCCCTTTGTGAAATTAAAGTTGTACTATAGTATTAATAGGGTGTCATGCCTGTTAGGCTTATTTGATAATTTTGTATGTATTTTGTGTGCATATTTAGCCATATTCGTGCTGTAAATATTGAGTTTTAGCCTATGAGATGAGTGCCCAGGTGGCGTTAAATGTGACTCGTTAATTCGGATAAATAATTATGAGGTCTTCATGCCTCATGTGTAGTCAGCGTTGTGAAAAATTTGAAACGAGATTTTGGTTAATAAAAGATTAATTGAGGATGCTGGAATTAATTATGAACAGTTATTATGACCAGAGATGTGATTATGGGCATACGTATAATGTATGTGTAGGCACAAAATTGCTACCGCCGGTTGAGACTAACACAGTGTGTTAATATGGGAAATTAGGCTTTATGACATCTGAAGGAAATGGGCCAAACTATGAGCATGATGTTTCCCCCATCATGTCCTCCATGTACCTGGTGTTTCATGTGCCTATGTCTAAGAAGGTAATCGGAAATCCTTTATCTATTGTTCCAATGGAAGCTAGTGGAGGTGAAGTTAATGGATAGTTAGTTTATGAGAGTTACCTAATTGTCATCCTTGTTAGATAAGTCCGAAAGTTGGGATTGCCTATGTTAATGTGTTATGGCAAAGTTTGTAAGTAGAGAAGGTCACCTTGAAGGACAAAAGTATTGTGGAGAGAAAATATTTTTGCTTGATTGTGTAGAAATTAGTTTTGATTTGAAAGGTACTTTCTAGGTGTCATGTCTAGATATCACTCTTGATAATATAATGCCGGTAATGTTGAGATTAGTGTTGTTGATATACCTTGTGATGCTTTGTCAAGTTGTGGATGTGTTGATAGGGTAATTTTGGTGATTCTCTGGCAGGTGGATAGGCCCAGTTACAGGGGAAACTCTGCCGAAATTTTTAAGAATTTGTAAAGATAGCAAAATTTTAAGGGCCATAAATAAGTTGAGATTTTGGAAAGGAAGTATAAGACCCATGTAGTCATAAGTGACTATGCATAATGATTGGAGGTAAAAAGATGGTAACTCTATTATTAGAAGTGACTTGTAAAACATTCGAGGATGAATGTTCGTAAGTAGGGGAGAATGTAACACCCCGGAAAGATTTCGAAGTACTTAACCACTATTAAGAAAGTTGATATGCGCTAATTATATTATTTTGGGTGCAGACAAGGACTATTATATGAATGAAATTAATTGATCATGATAATATTTGTATGAGGTGCATTAAGAATGGTTTATGGTCTAAGGAGAGCCCTAAGTCCAAGTCAAGTTAGAAATTTCATAATAGACTAATGTTTCAAATGACTTCGCACAAGACTTAACTTCAAATGAGCATAACTCTCATGCTACAAAGTTTTATATGGTGTAACCTATCAAATGAAAGATCTTTGAGTCTAGTTTCTAACGCTTTAAACCGTTTGTCATTTGGACACTCCTACAAGAAGTTATGACCAAATTAATAAAGGCTGGAAAAATGCGATTCTGTGACCAATTCTGCGATCGCAAAATCGTTATGCGATCGCAAAACTGCTTCTGTGACCACAAAACTGGTCGCAGAATGGACTAGAACAGCCCAGTTCTTGGCACCAATTTTGCGATCAATTGTGCGGCCCGCATACCCATTTTGCCGTCCATTATGCGACCGCATACCTGATTTCTATTTTCATAATCCAACCCCATTTTAATAAATAGCCTTTGGGGCTTATTTTGGGGTGTTTTTCTAAGGGTTTTAGAGAGAGGTAAGAGCATTTTAGAGAGAGAAGAAGGGAACCTAACATTATAATCATCCAATCTTCAAGAATTAAGGAAGCTAATCACAAGATCATCATCTAAGAGGTAAGATTCAACCCCTAGTCTTCAATTTCGAATTTGGGTCAAAGAGGTAAGATTCAACCCCTAATCTTCAATTTCGAGTTTGGGATAAAAGATTGGTGATTGGGAGTATGATTCTTGGGTGTAAGAGTATTATGTATATATTCTTGTACCAATAAGGTTTGTGGGAAGATTGTTGAGATCAAATAAGTAAAGATTGAGTTGTGGAATGAAGAAAATCTTGTAGAAGAACCTTGTAACCAAATTTGCACACCTAGTGTTTGATAAAATGCTCAATTGAGCTGAAACCATGAAAATCTTCCTAATTATGGTTCATTTTTGTTATGTTACTAAATAGATTGAAGTTGCTAAGATTTCCGAAACCTCGTAGTAATGTAAGGAAGGCTCAAGAAAGATTAGAGTCGTCTGAAGGTCAATTCACGTGAGAAAGCTATTTTGGAATATCGGCCTAAGTTCAAAAAGGTAAGTATGTTGCCTACCCTTGAGTGGGGGAATTACCCCTTAGGCATTGAGTCTTATGTGAAAATTGTGTAATTGAAAACCATATACGCGAGGTGACGAGTACGTACTTTGTTTATATGTGCAAATTATATTGGTTGAAATTCGTAGACTTCCTTATGTATTAAATTAAAAAATTGTTGGAACTTAGTAAATCCTTGATTTGTCATGCCTCATTCCTTGTATGTCGAGTTTGTATTTTATATGATAATTTGGTGTGATTGCCATTAGACTTTTATGTGAAATCTGTGTTTGTTTGAGTTGCCATTTTTATGGAAAGTACTTTAATTATTGATTTTATCTACAGATAATTGAAATGGGAATTTTAGTTAATATGTTGTGCACAATATAATTAATTAAATAAGTTTAAATTGAGGCGTTTATTTATTTATCTAAAATTTAGATTAAAGAAGGCGTTATCTTATAATGAGTTATTCTCCCATCCTTGTGATTGTTTTTGAGATTTTATATACATTGTGTTGAGCCGTGGACTATATGTTGTAAAATTAATTGACTTTATTGTGCCTTTGGAATGGTTGTGGTCTACAGTAAATTTGTAAATACGAGTTGATGATGATGTGCTGTTGTGATAATATTCTATGTGATTTGGGTTACTGTTATGCGGCGTATAATAGTGGCATCTCATTGTTGACATTATGCGGGAAAAAGGGTTGCATCTCACTGTTGTTATATATGTTGGGATATTGTCTGGACCGAGTTATAAGGTAGGCTATTAAACGGAGTGATAAGGGAGGCTATTATAAAAGAGATAAGGGTGGCTATAGGAGCGATAAGGGTGGTTATAGGAGCAATAACAGTGGCTATTGATATTGTCAAGGCAGAGAGATAAGAGATGCTATTATAGAAATGTGTCACGACCCAAAATCTCACCACATGCGTCGTGATGGCACTTAGTCTCTAAGACTAAGTAAGCCGATTATAATTATAATTCAAGACAATTTTTGTTTAAAACATATAATTAAATACTAGTGTCAAAACCAACAACGGAAATAATTTTATCAACCTCCCAAGACTGGTAATACTGAGTCACGAACTCTAACTGAACACATGAAATGATCTTAAGGATCGAATACTCAATACTGTTTGATTAATAATTAAAAGTAAAATGAAATGAAAAGACCCCAAGGGACTGTGACGACCAAGCAGCTCTACCTTGAATCCTTACGATCCCTCTTTAACTCTTCTCAAGTCCAATAACTCTAATACCTGGCTCTGCACAAAAATGTGCAGAAGTGTAGTATGAGTACACCACAGTCGGTACCCAGTAAGTACCAAGACTAACCTCAGTGGAGTAGAGACGAGGCACAGTCAAGACACTCACTAGTCTAATAACCTGCGCAATATAGTATACAAAATAATAGGAAACAAAAAATAATAAGGGCAACACAAATCAACCAGTGATATGCACAATAGGAAAACAAGAACACCATTAATATTGCTCAACAAATAATAAATACAAGTACATCCAATTAAATCAAGTCCTTCAAATATAAATCTTTCGCCTATATGCTTCTCAAATAATACTCTTCAGAATAAAATTCTTTCAAATAAATCTCTTTCTAATATAATTCCTTCAAATAGATATCTTTCGAATATAATTCTTTCCAATAATATTTTGAATATAATCCTTTCAAATAAAAGTCACCTTGTGACACTTCATCTCATAATCATAAAAACAAATACGGGTCTCAGACCATCTTCATATTTCCACGGCACCTCGTGCCCATATCTCTATCACAACCGCACGGATAACTCTCGTGCCAAATATGTCTATACATAAAATCCGCACGATTAATTTATTTTCAATAAAGCAAGGTTATCATTTTTAAATCGAGTAAGAATTCAACAAAGAAATGAGTTTATTTTAGAAATAGTTGGAGTGAAGAAAAATGACATTTCAATTTAAATAAAACATAAGATAATCTATTGCTTCGGATGTAAAACTTATTAATTCAAAACATAATAGTAATTTCTTTTATTTAGAACAACTCAGTCATCAAAAATCGATAAAAACCAGGAATATAAATCTTCAGAGTCTCGTACTAAAAATCCCAAGCCAACACAATACAACAAGGAATACAAACACATAGTAAAATCAAATAATACATCACGGCAGATCACAAGGATTTTCCTAACACGGTAATACGAAATAAACAAAGGCAAGTGCAACAATAGAGAGATGTCAACAAAAGGGCACTCCCGAGGTACCGCTTCGTAGTCCCAAAAGTAAATATGCAAGATAGGGGGATCTCCCGAGGTACCGCCTAGTAGTCCCAAAAGTAAATATGTAAGACAGGGGGATCTCCCGAGGTACCGCCTCGTAGTCCCAAAGTAAATATGCAACAACAACAATGCCCCCAGGCTATCACAAGTCATCATAATTCAATTCTCAACATAGCCCACCTTGTCTCGCCACGTGTGCAATAATAATGTAAATGCCCGCCTTGTCTCGCCGCACACGGATAATAATATTCCCACCTTGTCTCTCCACATGCACAAACCCACATATATAGCCCGCCTTGTCACGCCGCATGTGCATATATCAATAGTAATAATAGCATGGCAGAAACCTCGTGCAAACACCCGAATAATCATCCCAACAATATCATGTGCCAATATCACAACATATCATAAATTGCACCTTAAGTGCTCAAATATTATAATTTATCATAGATTTCACATCAAGTGCTCAAATATTACAACTCGCCACCAAATTCAACAATACATTATTTTCCATAATAAGGAGCCTATGGCTCGACCATAATGTACACAAAATCTCAACAAATATATCCGGGAGTGAACAACTCAACAAAATAATATTTCATATAAAAATCAAGGTGGAAATCACACCAAATCATCATATAAAAATAAATCCAACAAAACAAGGATTTAGGTAAGATAATTAAAGGATTTAATAAGTGTCAATGGTTATCCAATTTACTATACAATATGCCTAAGACTTTAATCCAATATATTTTGCACATATAATCCCGAGTACGTACTCGTCACCTCACGTACACGGCTTTTTACATTTCACAAATGGCACATAAGACTCGATGCCTAAGAGGTAATTTCCCCACTCAAGGTTAGGCAAGATACTTACCTCGACGAAACTAAGTCAATTCTTTAAATGATCTTCGCGAGGGAAGCCACCTCCGGATGGCTTGAAATTCACCCCTTAATAATACTACGATGGTCCACCACACTAAACAAATTTCAATCGACAACAATGAAACACAATTGCACCAATATTAGTAACAAATTTCCAGGTATTTGGTCATTTAGGCATTTTGTCAACCTCTACGCACAAAATTCTCTACAACCTCTTCAATGGAATTTATTCATCTAACAACCACCTTCCACACAAATGATTCACCTCACAATCATCTCTAGTCCATACACAACTTCCTTTAGCACATGCATGCCCAACAATTTACTCCCAACCCACAAATCTTATCAATTCATTCATTTTACAATCTCTACAATGGGTATTCATTTAACTTGATAATTTATGGCTTCCAATCACCATACCATGAGTTACAATACTTAATTCATACTCATATTTCCATAATAAATCCGTACATATAAGTCTAAGAGTGTAGGGTTACTTTTTTATTTTTTGGAAGAAAACTTGCAAAACCCACCTTTGAGTTCTTGAAGAAATTTCTTGAAGATCTAAGTATTTTATGTGTAGATTTCATCAATACTAGTGTAGAAATAATGAAATTTCATATCAAGATAATGGGGATTGCTTACCATGAAGAAGAGAGGAGTTGGTGGTCTTGAGAGAGTGGAGAAGAGCTCCAAAATCCGTCCAAGTGAAATGGGAGAAATGAACCCACAAGGTAAGTACTTAAAAGGCTTCAGGTGGGGGTAGCGTGCCTATGCCAGCACCAACTTCTATACTTCACTGATTTTTCAAACTTGCTGAGAGGGCTGGCATGCCACAATCCGTGCGTTGCACGAACCCTAGCACGCTCCCAGTTCTTTTCTTTTTCCATTTCTTGCTTCTCCACTCACCATCATTTGATACCTTGCTATGATATAGACCCGACTTGACTTCCAATTTTGCACAAAAGTTATAAATGAAATAACAAAGCTATTCCAAATTTCCAAAATCGAATTTCGACCCTGATATCAAAAATTCAACCTTCGGTCGAACTCTCCAAAAATATTCTATTTTCTAACTTTCGCCAAAATGCGTCGAATTGTCCTACGGACTTCCAAATCCAAATCCAGGCATAAGCATAAGTCCGAAATCACCATACGAAGTTATTAAAATCATCAAAATTCTATTCCGGGGTCGTTTGCTCAAAATTCAACTATTCGGTCAACTCTTTCCATTTAAGCTTCAAAATAAGAATTATTCTTTCAATTTAATTTCACATCTTCAGAAAACCAACTCGACCACACTCGCGGGTCATAGTGCATATTATGAAGCTGCTAGTGACCTTTAGTCGCTGAACGAAGAGTAAATTCTTAAAATGACAAGTCGGATCGTTACATTCTCTCCCCCCCCCAAACATGCGTTCGTCCTCGACGTGCCAAGAATCTTTCTGAGGATTTTAATTTACTAAGTGTATTTACTACACACATACTCGTGGGAGATTCTATGTCACCACAAACTTAACAGGGGTCCGACAACACCATCTCAGTGGAAATTATTTTTTTTATCCACACTTATAAACTTTAAAGCCAACTCCTTAGATTCCAATCAATTTCAAATGCCTGATTTTTCATATTAACACACTGTGTTAGTCTAAACTAGCTATAGTAACTCGTGCCTACACACATATCAACTTTCTTAATAGGACTTAAGTACTTCTTCTCCGCTTAGGATCATATGTCCTCAACTGTGAAGTAGAGTCAGCCCTCAAACAAATAACATAACTTATCTCTTCCTTTGCCATCTCAATCTCCCAAATCTTTTTTCTAACTCCCAAATTTTTCAGAAATTTTGACAGAGTGTCCCCTGTAATTAGGCCTATCCACCTGCCAGAGTAACACCAAAACAACTCCTAAGAACACATCCACAACACAAATCAATAACACTAATATCAGCATTACAAGCACTACATTATCATAATGCTATTTGAACATGAAACACATCATATGCATGCCCATAACCACATCTTTGGTCTTAATAGTTGTTCATAATAGATTACAACATCGCCAATTAATCTCATCTAAACAAAATCTCGTTTCAAACCTCTACTTTACTAACACCGTGGCACGAGGTGTAACGACCCGACTTGTCATTTTAAGAATTAATGCCCCGTTAAACTACTTAAGGTCCCATACAATTTCATAATATGTATTATGACCCGCGGGTGTGGTCGAGTTTGATTTTCAGAAAATTTAGAATTTAATTGAAAGAGAAATTCTCATTTCGATGCTTAAATGGAAAGAGTTGACCAAAGAGTTGACATTTGAGCAAACGACCTTAGAAAAGAATTTTGATGATGTCAATAACTTCGTATGGTGATTTTGGACTTAGGCGCGTGTTCGTATTTGGATTTGGAAGTCCGTAGGACAATTCGACGCATTTTGGCAAAAGTTGGAAAATAGACGATTTTCGGAAAGTTCGATCGAAGGTTGAATTTTTGATAACGAGGTCGGAATCCGATTCTGGAAATTGTAATAGGTCTGTTATGTCACCTATGACTTATGTGCAAAATTTGAGGTCAATCGGACTTGATTCGATAGGTTTCGGCATTGAATGTTAAAGTTGGAAATTTCATAATAGACTAAAGTTTCAAGTGAGTACGCACAAGACCTAACATTAAATGAGCATACCTATCTTGATATGAAGAGTTATATGGTGTGTTACCTATCAAAATAAAGGTCTGTGTGTCTAGTTTCCAACGCTTTAAACGGTTCATCATTTGGAAATTATTACAAGTAGTTATGACCAAATTACCAAAGCTGACAGAATGCGATTCTGCGACCTATTATGCGATCGCAAAATGGTTATGCGACCGCAAACTGGTTGCAAAATGGTCCAAAACAGCCCAGTTCTGGGCACCGATTTGTGCGATCATTTTGCGACCCGCACACCAATTGTGCGGTCCATTGTGCGACCGCATAACTGAGTTTGGAGGGTTAATTTTCCAATTTTCATAACCCGACTCCATTGTGATAAATAGGGGAAATCTTGTCCAAACTTTGAAATCCAACAAGGAAATATCACAAGTTTTTCATCTAAGAGGTAAGGTTCCATACCCTAGTTTTCAATTTCGAATTTAGGTAGAAGATGGTTGATTAG
The DNA here is from genome assembly GCF_000715075.1 of Nicotiana tabacum. Lineage (NCBI taxonomy): Eukaryota > Viridiplantae > Streptophyta > Magnoliopsida > Solanales > Solanaceae > Nicotiana > Nicotiana tabacum. The sequence goes on along the minus strand of NC_134092.1, from coordinate 89,642,417 downwards.
GAGTATGATTCTTGGGTATGAGAGTATTATTTACACATGTATGTACCAATAAGATTTGTGGGAAGATTGTTGGGCTAAAATAAGTAAAGATTGGGTTGAGGAGTGAAGGAAATCTTGTAGAAGAACCTTGTAGCCAAATTTGCACACCTAGTGTTTGATAAAATGCTCAAATGAGTTGAGACCATGAATATCTTTCTAATTATGGTTCACTTTTGTTATGTCTCTTAATAGATTGAAGTTTCTAGGATTTCCGGAACCTCGTAGTAATGTAAGGAAGGCTCAAGAAAGATTGGAGCCCTCCGTAGGTCAATTCATGTAAGAAAGCTATTTTGGAATATTGAGCTAACTTCAAAAAGGTAAGTGTCTTGCTTAACCTCGAGTGGGGGAATTTTCCTTTAGGCATTGAGTCTTATGTGCAATTTGTGTAATTGAAAACTATGTACGCGAGGTGACGAGTATGTACTTGGTTTATATGTGCAAATTTTTTTGAGTTAAAGTCTTGAGCATATTGTATAGTAAATTGGATAATTGTTGGCATATATTTAATCATCCATTTGTCGTGCCTAAATCATTGTTGTTGACTCTATTGTTATATGACAATTTGATGTGATGATTATTCATGAAATTTTGTGAATTTGCTGGTTTGATAATTATTGGAATTTAATTTCATTTTGGATTTTTCCTTCTACAAATAATTAATTAAATGAGCTTAAGAAGAGTTGTTTATATAATTATTGAAAATCTGAAGTTAATGAAGACTTTGCTTTATGTTAAGTAATTTCTATCTCTATTGATTGTTTTTGGGTGTTGTGCACATTGTGCGGAGACTTCGGCTATTTGTTGTGAAATTAATTTACTTGGTTTTATATTTGGAATTTTGGTTGTAGCCACTGGGAAAATTATGATATGAATTGATTTTGTTATGTTGCCGTGATAATTTCCCGTGTAAATTGTTGTATTGTGTTAATTATTATTTTGAAGATATAAGGGTGGAAATTCACCGTTGATATTATGTGGGTATAAGGGTGGCATTTCACTGTGGTTGTGTTTGTTGGAATATTATCTGGGCGGAACGATAAGGGTGGCAATAGGAGCGATAAGGGTGGCTATTGATATTGTCTGGGCGGAGCGATAAGGGTGGCTATAGGAATGATAAGGGTGGCAATAGTAGGGATAAGGGTTGCTATTGTCAGGGACGATATGTGATGATGTAGGGTTGTGGGTTTGATGATTTTCATATGATGTTGTGATACTTTTGTGTTTATTTTTATACCTTGTGCAATATTTCTTATTTTTGGCAAATTGATGACAATCTTATTTATGTTGAAATTGAGAGCATGTGGCTATTGCCAGGCAGATTATAAAATAAAATGTGGGCACGAGGTGCCGTGAGTAAATAATGAGGATATTGGCACGTGAATTGTCCGTGCAGTTGTGATATGAATTGTGGGCACGAGGTGCTGTGATTAAATGATAATGATATTTGACACGTGAATTGTCCATGCAGATGTGATATGAATTGAGGGCACGAGGTGCCGGGTGAAATATGATGATTTAATTATGGACACGAGGTGCCGTGGAAATATGAAAAATGGGTTGAGACCCGTGTTTACAAAAAATATAAAAATGGGCTGAGACTCGTATTTTTATGATTATGAAACGAGGTGTCACATGGTGACTTTTTAATTGAAAGAATTATATTCAAAATATTTATTTGAAAGGATTTTTATGTAGAAGGTATTATATGAAAGAATTATATTTAAAAGATAATTATTTGAGAAAATTATATTTGAAAGAGAGTTATTTGAAATAATTATATGTGAAAGACATTTATTTGAAGGATTTGAGTTATTGTGTGTAATTGTATTTCTTAATTGTTGAGCGATATTAATGGTATTCTTGATGTCTGTTGTGCATATTACTGGTTGATTTATGTTGCCCTTATTGTTTTTTGCTTCCTATTATTTTATATATTATATTGCCCAGGCTATTAGACTAGTGAGTTTCTTGACTGTACCTCGTTTCTACTCCACTGAGGTTAGTCTTGATACTTACTGGGTACCGACCGTGGTGTACTCATACTACACTTCTGCACATTTTTATGCAGATCCAGGTATTAGAGTTATAGGACTTGAGAAGAGTTAAAGCGGGATCGTAAGGATTAAGGTAGAGCTTCTTGGTCGTCGCAATCCCTTGGAGTCTTTTCATTTCTTGTACTGTTAATTTTTAATCAAATAGTATTGTATACTCGGTCCTCGTGATCATTCCATGTATTCAGTTGTAGTTCGTGACTCAGTACTACCAGTCTTGGGAGGTTGTACATTCATATTTGTTCCGCTGTTAGTTTTGGTTACTTATTTAATTAAAAAGAAATGGCTCCAAAAAATGGCTCCAAAAATATAATTGAAATCGGCTTACCTAGTCTTAGAGACTAGGTGTCGTCACGACGCGTGTGGTGGGATTTTTGGGTCGTGACAAATTGGTATCAGAGCTCTAGGTTCATGGGTTCTACGAGTCACGAACGAGTCTAGTAGACTCTTGCGGATCAGTACGGAGACGTCTGTACTTATCTTCGAGAGGCTACAGAACTGTTAGAAAATTTCCATTTCTTTCATTCTTGTTGTGCTTAATTTGTTGAATTTGGAATTTGAACCTTTGTATCTCCATTCTCTCACAGATGGTGAGGACACGTGCTATTGGGTTAGCTGAGCAGGCATCCGCACATACTGCTAGGACTGCAAGAGCTAGGGCTGCAAGAGGCTAGGGCCGAGGTAGAGGTCAAGGAAGGGCACGTGCTGCGACTAGAGCACCTGTCAGAACAACAGTTGAGGAGCCACTAGTAGCTCTAGTTGGGGGACAAGTACCAGAAGCACATGTTGTTACACCAGCACTTCAGGAGACTTTAGCACAGTTCCTGAGTATGTTTGGTACATTAACTCAGGAGGGATTGATCTCTGTTGCACCAAACATTCCGCAGATTGGGGGAGTAGCTCAGACTCCTACCACAACTCCAGAGCAGCAGGTTCACGTTGGACAGGTTCCGGGTGTAGTACCGGTACAACCTGTTATTCCGGTTTGGCCTGAGGTCAAGCCCGAGGCATCAGAAGAAGAACAAATGAGACATGAAAGGTTTAAGAAATAGGACCCACCAACTTTTAGTGGCTCAACTACAGAGGATGCCCAAGGATTTTTGGAAAATTGTCACCGTATTCTCCGCACCATGGGTATTGTGGAAGTGAGCGGAGTTTCCTTTACTATATTTCAAATGTCAGGCGTAGCGTATCCGTGGTGAAAAATCTATGAAGAAGGTTGACCAGTCGATGCCACACCACTAACTTGGGCTCAATTTTCGGAAATGTTCTTGAAAGAGTTTGTTCCCCAGACTCTCAGAGATGCGTGGCGCACAAAGTTTGAATGGTTACGTCAAGGCACTATGACAATGTCAGAATATGCTATCAGGTTCAGTGAGTTAGCCCGTCATGCACCTATATAAGTTCCTACAATCAGAGAACGGGTCCGCAGATTCATTGAGGGGCTCGATTATGATGTTGAAATATGCATGGCTCAAGAGTTGCAAATCGATGCTCCATTTCAACAAGTAGTGGAGATTTCAAGGAAGATTGAGGGTATTTTAGGAGAGGAAAGGGAGTCTAAGGAGGCCAAAAGGTCTCGAAGATCTGGAGGGTTCAATGGGTTTTACTCTTCAGCTAGAACCCATTATAGCGGAGGCTCGAGCAGCCGGTCAACTCAGTCCGCACATTAGATTACTCGGAGTGCTCCAGTTTACAGTGCACCACCGACACGAGATTCTTACAGTGGTTATTCCAGTTATCAGGCACAGACTCAATACGAGCAGTCGCGACCTCAAAGGGATTGTTATGAGTGTGGTGATACTAGGCATATCATGAGAGATTGTCCTAGACTTAGGAGGGGTGGATTTCATCTGAACACTCCAGCCACAAGCTTTATTCCAGTTAATACTCCACGTGCACAGTCAGCTAGAGGTGGAGGACAGGCGGGTTGTGGGCACTTAAAAGGGTAGAGGCTCGACCCGTTGATTTAATCATTATGATTTGGCTGGGCCAATACACCAGATGGTGTTGTTACAGGTACGATCCTGATTTTATTATAAAAGGATATTTTCCTTAATTTGATTCGATTCTGAATATTGAGGTGAGTCCTCCTATTATGCTCCACTTATGGGTGAGCTTCGTAAATTTGTTACCCACTTATATGTTTATCCCTGTCGGGAGATTTAAAGATGTGAACCCGTGTCTGTTATTTTATTTTTTGTACACCATTGAGGGGTATAAGCCCAAAAGTAATTTTTATTATTCATTACAGCGGGTTTAATGTGTTTCGGAATAATTGATTCCATTTTTTATGAATTATATGCCCTACCGGTAGGAGGGTTCATTATATGTTGTGAAATTTATTTATGAAATATATTGAAAAGAAGAAAGAAAGGAAATTGAAAATTTCAGTTAGCACAATGTGAAACATACTTGCGATTCGGAGTTGAGGACGAGATCCTCGCATTTTTACATGATGTGAAATATTTAAACCGGGCTGCAAGCCGCGATGGAAGTTATGTAAGGACGAGGTCCTTGTGGTGAAATATTTATGAGTTTAAAATTTTTCCTTTGTGAAATTTAATTGTACAATAGTATTAATAGGGAGTCATGCCTGTTAGGCTTATTTGATAATTCTTGTATATTTTTCTGTGCATATTCAGCCATTTTGGTGTTGTAAATATTGAGTTTTAACCTATGAGATGAGTGCCCAGGTGGCATTAAATGTGACTCATTAATCCGAGTAAGAAATCATAAGGTCTTCATGCCTCACATTTTATTGTCAGCATTGTGAAAATTCTAAGAGAGGTGGTGGTTAATATGACATTAATTGATGATACTGGAATTAATTATGAACAGCTTTTAAGACCAAAGATGTGGTGATGAACATACATATGATGTGCTTCATGTCCTGATATCATTATGATAATGCAGTGCTTGTAATGCCGAGATTGGTGTTATTGATATATACCTTGTGGTATTTTGTTGGGTTGTGGATGTGTTGTTAGGAGTTATTTTGGTGTTACTCTGGCAGGTGGATAGGCCCAATTACAGGGGGGACTCTGCCGAAATTTCTGAAAAAATTTGGGAGTTAGTAAAATTTGGAGGATTGAGATTTGCAAAGGAAGAGATAAATATGTTATGTGTTTGAGGGCGAATGATCCTAAGTGGGAAAGAATGTAGCAACTCGGAAAAATTTTGAAGTACTTCAACACTATCAAGAAAGTTGATGTGTGCGTAGGCACGAGTTATTATAGCCAGTTGAGACTAATACGGTGTGTCAAAGTAAAAATCATGCCTTTTGGAAATGATTGGAGAGTTAGGGAATTTGCTTTAAAGCTTATAAAAATGGACAAAAGAAATAATCTCAATTGAGATGGTGTCGTCGGACCCGTGTTAAATTGAGGGAACGTAGAATCACCCAGAAGTATGTGTATAAGAATACACTCAGTAATTTAAAGTCCTCAGAAAGATTCTTGGCACGTTCGAGGACGAACGTATGTTTAAGAGGTGGAGAATGTAACGACCTGACTTGTCGTTTTAAGAATTAATGCCCCATTCAACGAGTTAAGGTCCCGGTCAACTTCATATTATGTATTATGACCCGCGGGTGTGGTCGAGTTTGATTTTCGAATGATTTAGAATTTAATTAAAAGAGAAATTCTCATTTTGAAGCTTAAATGGAAAGAGTTGACCAAAGAGTTGACTTTTGAGCAAACGACCTCGAAATAGAATTTTGATGATGTCAATAGCTTCGTATGGTGATTTCGGACTTAGGCGCGTGTTCGGATTTGGATTTGGAAGTCTGTAGGACAATTCGACGCATTTTGGCAAAAGTTGAAAAATAGACTATTTTCGAAAAGTTCGATCGAAGGTTGAATTTTTGATAACGAGGTTGAAATCTGATTCTGGAAATTGAAATAGGTCCGTTATGTCACTTATGACTTGTGTGGAAAATTTGAGGTCAATCGGACTTGATTCGATAGAATTCGGCATCGAATGTTGAAGTTGAAAATTTCATAATAGACTAAAGTTTCAAGTGAGTTCGCAGAAGACCTAACTTAAAATGAGCATACCTATCTTGATATGAAGAGTTATATGGTCTGTTAACTATCACAAGAAAGGTCTTCGAGTCTATTTTCTAACGCTTCAAACCTTTCATCATTTAGACATTCCTACAATAAGTTATGACCAAATTACCAAAGGCTGTAAGAATGCGATTCTGCGACCAATTATGCGACCACTATGCGACCATTATGCGACCATTATGCGATCGCAAAATGGTTATGCGACCGCAAACTTGTCGCAAAGTGGTCCAGAATAGCCCAGTTCTGGGCACCGATTTGTGTGATCATTTTGCGACCCGCACACCAATTGTGCGGTCCATTATGCGAATGTATAACTCAGTTCGGAGGGTTAATTTTCCTATTTTCATAACCCGACCCCATTTTGATAAATAGGCTTTGGGGTTTATTTTGGGGCAATTATCTAAGGTTTTTTTTAGAGAGAAGTGAGAGTGTTCTAGAGAGAGGAAGTAGATGAAGTGTTTTGTTCATCAAGATCTTGTCCAAACTTTAAAATCCAACTAGGAAATCTCACAAGTTCTTCATCTAAGAGGTAAGGTTCCATACCCTAGTTTTCAATTTCAAATTTGGGTAGAAGATGATTGATTAGGAGTATAATTCTTGGGTATGAGATTATTATTTATACATGTATGTACCAATAAGATTGTTGGGCTAAAATAAGGAAATATTGGGTTGAGGAGTGAAGGAAATCTTGTAGAAGTACCTTGTAGCCAAATTTGCACACCTAGTGATTGATAAAATGCTCAAATGAGATAAAACCATGAAAATCTTCCTAATTATGGTTCACTTTTGTTATATTTCTAAATATATTGAAGTTGCTAGGATTTCTAGAACCTCGTAGTAATGTAAGGAAGTCTCAAGAAAGATTGGAGCCGTCCGTAGGTCAATTCACGTGAGAAAGCTATTTTGGAATATCGACCTAACTTCAAAAAGGTAAGTGTCTTGCTTAACCTCGAGTGGGGGAATTTTTTCTTAGGCATTGAGTCTTATGTGCAATTTGTGTAATTGAAAACCAAGTACGCGAGGTGACGAGTACGTACTTGGTTTATATGTGTAAATTTTATTTAGTTAAAGACTTGAGCATATTGTGTAGTAAATTGGATAATTGTTGGCATATATTTAATCATCCATTTGTCGTGCCTAAATCCTTGTTGTTGACTCTGTTGTTATATGACAATTTGATGTGATTGTTATTTGATTATTCATGAAATTCTGTGAATTTGCTAGTTTGATAATTATTGGAATTTAATTTCATTTTGGATTTTTTCCTCTACAAATAATTAATTAAATGAGCTTAAGAAGAGTTGTTTATATAATTGTTGAAAATCTGGAGTTAATGAAGACTTTGCTTTATGTTGAGTAATTTCTATCTCTGTTGATTGTTTTTGGGTGTTGGGCACATTGTGCGGAGCCTTCGGCTATTTGTTGTGAAATTAATTTACTTGGTTGTATCTTTGGAATTTTGGTTGTAGCCACTGGGAAAATTGTGATATGAATTGATTTTGTTATGTTGCCGTGATAATTTTTCATGTAAATTGTTGTGTTGTGTTAATTATTATTTTGAAGATGTAAGGGTGGCATTTCACTGTGGTTGTGTTTGTTGGAATATTGTCTGGGCGGAGCGATAAGGGTGGCTATTGATATTGTCTGGGCGGAGCGATAAGGGTGGCTATAGGAGGGTGGCTATAGGAGTGATAAGGGTGGCAATATGTGATGATGTGGGGTTGTGGGGTTGATGATTTTCATGTGATGTTGTGATACTCTTGTGTTTATTTTTATACCTTGTGCAATATTTCTTATTTTTGGTAAATTGATGACAATCTGATTTATGTTGAAATTGAGAGCATGTGGCTATTGCCAGGCAGATTATAAAATAAAATGTGGGCACGAGGTGCCGTGAGTAAATAATGAGGATATTGGCACGTGAATTGTCCGTGCAGTTGTGATATGAATTGTGGGCACGCGGTGCTGTGATTAAATGATAATGATATTTGACACGTGAATTGTCCATGCAGATGTGATATGAATTGAGGGCACGAGGTGCCGGGCGAAATATGATGATTTAATTATGGACACGAGGTGCCGTGGAAATATGAAAAATGGGTTGAGACCCGTGTTTACAAAAAATATAAAAATGGGCTGAGACTCGTATTTTTATGATTATGAAACGAGGTGTCACATGATGACTTTTTAATTGAAAGAATTATATTCAAAATCTTTATTTGAAAGGATTTTTATGTATAAGTTATTATATGAAAGGATTATATTTGAAAGGTAATTATGTGAGAAAATTATATTTGAAAGACAGTTATTTGAAAGAATTATATATGAAAGACATTTATTTGAAAGATTTGATTTATTGTGTGTAATTGTATTTATTAATTGTTGACCGATATTAATGGTATTCTTGATGTCTGTTGTGCATATTACTGGTTGTTTTATGTTTCCCTTATTGTTATCTGCTTCCTATTAATTTGTATATTATATTGCTCGGGCTATTAGACTAGTGAGTGTCTTGCCAGTACCTCGTCTCTACTCCACTGAGGTTAGTCTTGATACTTACTGGGTACTGACCATGGTGTACTCATACTACACTTCTGCATATTTTTGTGCAGAGCTAGGTATTGGAGTTATTGGACTTGAGAAGAGTTAAAGAGGGATCGTAAGGATTCAAGGTAGAGCTGCTTGGTCGTCACAGTCCCTTGGGGTCTTTTCATTTCATTGTACTATTAATTTTTAATCGAACATTATTGTATATTCGGTTCTCGTGATTATTCCATGTATTCAGTTAGAGATCGTGACTCAGTACTACCAGTCTTGGGAGGTTGTATGTTCATATTTATTTCCGCTGTTAGTTTTGGTTACTTATTTAATTCAAAAAAAAAATGGCTCCAAAAATGTAATTAATCGGCTTACCTACTCTTAGAGACTAGGTGGCATCACGACGCCTGTGATGGGATTTTTGGGTCGTGACACGAGGCATGAAGACCTCATAATTATTTATCTTACATAATGAGTCACATTTAATGCCACCTGGGCACTCACCTGGTGGACTAAAACTCAATAATTACAGTACAAATATGGCTAAACATACACAGAAAATACATATAAAATTATCGAATAAGCCTAACAGGAATGACTCCTTATTAATACTATAGTACAAATTTAAATTTCACAAAAGAAGAATTTAAACACATAAATTTTTTACTACAAGGACCTCGTCCTTATATAACTTCCACTATGGCTTGTTGTCCGGTTTAAATATTTCACATCATATAAAAATGCGAGGATCTCGTCCTCATCTCTGAATCACAGGTATTTTGCACATTGTGCCAACTGAAATTTTCCATTCCCTTTCTTTCTTCTTTTTAATAAATTCCGTAAATAGTTTTCACAACACATAATGAACCCCCATACCAATAGGGCATATAATTCATAAAATTGAAATCAATTATTTCGAAATCACATCAAAACCCATTGTAGTGAGTAATAGAAAGTTATTTTTTTTGGACTTATAGCCCTCAATAGTGAACACAAATAAAAATGATAGACACGGGCTAACATCATCAAATCTCCCAACAGGGGTAAACACGTGAGTGGTGTACAAATCACAAACTCGCCCTATATGGATCACGGTGGGAGGCCTCACCTCGATAATCAGAATTGAATCAAAATAAGAATATTGCTCCTTTTATTATAAATTAAATCATGCATGTATGACACCATCTGGTGTATTGGCCTCAACCAAGTCATAGCAATTATATTAACGGGCCGGGTCTCCCCCTCTTAGGCACCCTCTACCCCCTGTCCTCTACACATAACTGGCTGTGCACGTGGAGTATTAACTAGAATAAAGCTTATAGCCTAAGTATTCTGATGAAATCCGTCTCTCCCAAGTCTGGGACATTCTCACATGAATTGCCTAGTACAATCACCACAATGATAACAACCCCTTTGCGGCGTCGGCGGCTCATATTGAGTCTCTGTCGGATAACTGGAATAACCATTATAGGAACCCTCTGCCGGTGGTGCATTAAAAGAACTTACTGGAGCACTCCGAGTATTCTGAAATTATTTCCATGACCCTGCTGATACTGAAATATAGAATTATTAAGGACGCGGGAATACCGCAAGTCCCAACGTCATCCCATACAAATCTAAACTCTTAATCATATACAAGTTTCAGAGAACCTTTCAATACCACATAAATACATCTCAGGCCAAAATTGATATAATGCATGACCCCGCAATCTGATCGTTGTTAGTGGACTCCCCTCACTTGGCGTGAAGCTATAGTATATAGTCCGATGATCAGCAACACTAACCTTCATCGCTCGTACGACACTGGTCATAAGACACCTCAAGCCATTTATTTCGCACATGTCATCCTCGTGACAGTTAAACTCGCTTCTTCTAGTGCCTTGGCTGCTAGTATGAACCCTTCGCTAAATAGAAATCCCATACGAACTACATAGTCTCTAATACCACCAACTATCTTCAGATCTACATCCACCTCGTGAACCTACCATGATTATGACGATTAGGCAATTAATTAAACCTTCTCAAGATCATACTTATCAACCAGATGTCAGAACCTGTTGCACCCCCATGTGCACAACTGAATGATCTCTCAATACTTCCGTATTCTCGATCTGGATGACAAGGCAATTAATTAAACCTTCTCCAGATCATACTTATCAACCAGATGTCAGAACCTGTTGCACCCCCATGTGCACAACAGAATGATCTCTCAATACTTCTGCATCCTCGATCTGGACGACACGTTATAACAATGGTTGAGCAACTCTGGCTCCCTTATAACCCCTCTGTGGTATCACGAACCGTTGGTGAATAGTTGATACCGAGTGCGCAATTTCATACGCGAGTGGATGCAAAAGAACATAAGATATATGCTTCAAGATAAATAAATGTCGCACGATAAGGAACGAAAGAAGTGAAAATTTCCTAACAGTTCTGTAGCCTCTCGAAGAAAAGTACAGACCTCTTCGTATCGATCCGCATGACTCTACTAAACACGTTCGTGACTCGTGGAACCTATGAACCTAGAGCTCTGATACCAACTTGTCATGACCCAAATTTCCACCACATACGTCGTGATGGCACTTAGTCTCTAAGACTAAGTAAGCCGATTATAATTATAATTCAAGCCAATTTTCTTTTAAATATATAATTAAATACTAGTGTCAAAACCAATAGCAGAAATAATTCTATCAACCTCCCAAGACTGGTAATACTGAGTCACGAACTCTAACTGAATACATGAAATGATCTCAAGGATCGAATACTCAATACTGTTTAATTAATAATTAACAGTACAATAAAATGGAAAGATTTCAAGGGAGTGCGATGACCAAGCAGCTCTACCTTGAATCCTTGCGATCACACTCTAACTCTGTCGGATAGTGTCACGACCCAATTCTCCCTTCGTAAGATGTCGTGATGACACTTAGTCTCTACGACTAGGTAAAGACTAACCTCAGTGGAGTAGAGACGAGGTACAGTCAAGACACTCACTAGTCTAATAACCTATGCAATATAGTATACAAAATAATAGTAAACAAATAACAATAAGGGAAACACAAATAAACCAGTAATATGCACAATAGGACAATAAGAACACCATTAATATTGCTTAACAAATAATAAATACAAGTACATCCAATTAAATCAAGTCTTTCAAATATAAATCTTTTGCCTATATGCTTCTCTAATAATACTCTTCAGAATAAAATTCTTTCAAATAAATCTCTTTCTAATATAATTTCTTCAAATAGATATCTTTCGAATATAATTCTTTCCCATAATATTTTGAATATAATCCTTTCAAATAAAAGTCACATTGTGATACCTCATCTCATAATCATAAAAAACAATACGGGTCTCAGCCCACCTTCATATTTCCACTGCACCTCATGCCCATATCTCTATCACAACCGTACGGATAACTCTCGTGCCAAATATGTCTATACATAAAATCCGCACGATTAATTTATTTTCAATAAAGTAAGGTTATCATTTTTAAATCGAGTAAGAATTCAACAAAGAAATGAGTTTATTTTAGAAATAGTTGGAGTGAAGAAAAATGACATTTCAATTTAAATTAAACATCAGATAATCTATTGCTTCGGATGTAAAACTTATTCATTCAAAACATAATAGTAACTTCTTTTGTTTAAAATAACTCAGTCATCAAAAATCGATAAAAACCATGAATATAAATATTCAGAGTCTCGTACTAAAAATCCCAAGCCAACACAATACAACAAGGAATACAAACACATAGTAAAATCAAATAATACATCACGGCAGATCACCAGGATTTTTCTATCACGAAAATATGAAATAAAGAAAGGCAAGTGAAACCATAGAGAGATGTCATCAATAGGGTACTACCGAGATACCGTCTCGTAGTCCCAAAAGTAAATGCTTAACAGGGGATCTCCTGAGGTACCGCCTCGTAGTCCCAAAAATAAATATGCAAGACAGAGGGATCTCCCTGTAACGACCCGACCGGTCGTTTTAAGCAATTTTGCACCTTTCAACTATTTGAAGTCTTGAATAACTTCCTACATGGTATTATGACTTGTGTGAATTGTCGCTTTTGGTTTTAAGGCATTTCGGAGTTAGCTTGGAAGAATAAATTTCATGTTGGAGGCTTAAGTTGAAATAGTTGACCGGATGGTGACTTATGTATAAACAACCCCAGAATAGAGTTTAATTATTCCAATAGCTCCGTATGGTGATTTTGGACTTAGGAGCTTGTCCAAAAAATTATTTGGAGGTCCGTAGTGAATTAGGCTTGAAATGCCGAAAGTTGAATTTTTGGGAAGTTTAACCGGGGATTGGACATTTTGATATCGAGGTCGGAATCTGATTCTGAAAATTGGAATAGCTTCGTTATGTCATTTATGACTTGTGTGCAAAATTTGAAGTCATTCCGGATTGATTTGATATGTTTCGGCACAAGATATAGAATTTGAAAGTTCAAAGTTCATAGATTTTTATTTAAGGTGCGATTCATCATTTTGATGTCGTTTGATATGATTTGAGGCCTCGAGTAGGTCCGTGTTATGTTATGGAACTTGTTGGTATGTTCTCTTAGGGTCCTGTAACGACCCGGCCGGTCGTTTTGGCTATTGCAGTCCCGTTTCCCCATTTACTGCTCAAATTGTGAATTACAGTTGTTATTTGACTTGTCGGGGTAATAGGTTTGGGTTCGGTGAGGTTTTAAAATGATTCGGAGCGCTTAGCTCCAAGGTTTAGAATTTAAGTTGAAAAGGTTGACCGGATGTTAACTTGGGTGTAATGACCCCGGAGAAATTTTTGCTATGGAAATTAAGGTTTGGTGGTGCCGAGCTAGATCAATTAGTATAAAGATTATAGAAATTTGCCGCGGGGAGCAATCTCGCCGCGGCTCGGACTTTTTGGGTTGAACAATGCACCGATGTGTAAAGGAAAATTTTGCCGGAAATAGGTCATTTCTGCGACCACTATGCTATCCCAGAATCACTCTGCGGACCACATATTGGTCGCAAAGTGAAGCAGGAGAAGGGCAAGATTTGAGGAAAATCTGTGGTGCACTATGCGACCGCAGACCTGTTTTCCGGTGCATTATGCGACCGCAGAACAAGTATGCGGACCGCATAATGACCGCAGAACAGGTCAGTAATGCCCATCTTTGGAGGCCAAATTAGTGGCCGGTATGCGGACCGCATACCTGTTATACGATCACATATGGGACCGCATAACTGCGTCGGAGCTTCCATTCTTTCTAATTTTTTACCCGACCCAACTTCGATTTATAACCCTTGAAACTCATTTTTGTGCCAAAATTTGATATTTTAGAGAGAGGTGAGAGCATTTTAGAGAGAGAAAGTGATGACTTGGTCATTTATCCATCAATTCCTGTTTAAGGTTTGAAGATTTCACAAGGATTTTGCTAGGGCTACCAAGAGGTAAGAATTTCTTTCCCCAATTCTTCAATTCCGGGTTTGGAGTAAAGATAGGTGATTAATAGTATGATTCTTGGGTATAAGAGTATTATGTATACATACCAATAAGGTTGTGGAAGGATTCTTAAGTTCAAATGCATAAGGATTGGGTTGAAAATGGTAGAAATCTTCATAGATTTTAATTGATGATTTGAGGGCCGAGTTGATATCGGATTTTGGTTAAATTTATATGGTTGGACTCGTGGTTGGATGGGCGTTAATATTCTATAACTATTGTCGGGTTCTGAGACGTGGGCCCTACGGTCGATTTTTGAGTTAATTTCGGATTTTATTCGAAAATATTGTATTTTCTTATGGAATTAATTACAATAATTTGTATTGACTGAATCGAATTAATTGTAGCTAGATACGAGACTTTTGGAGACCAATTCTCGTGGCGAGGGCATAGCGAAATAAATAATTGCACGGGTTGAGGTAAGTAACAACTATAAATCTGGTCCTGAGGGTATGAAACCCCGGATTTTGGTATCATGTGATTATTTTGGAGGTGGCGCATATGCTAGGTGACGGGTGTGTGGGCGTGCACCGAGGGGATTGTGACTTGGTTCGTCCCGGGAATCTGTAAAGTTGAATAATTTATAGTTAGCTGTATGATCTCTATGTGTTGAAAAAACTGGACTATAAATCATGTTAGAAATCATGCTTAGGCTATGTTATAATACTGTTGAGACCCGTAGAGGTTGCGTACTTGTTGAATTATTTGCTAATTGTTGTCTTGTACTCGGTCATGATTTTTCTTGCATATTATACCTCTGTCTTTCTGGAGATTCGATGATATACTATGTTATCTTTGTTTGGGCTGATCTTTGTGATTTCTGAGAGCCTGAGAGACTTGAGAGGTTGAGGACTGAGTAAGGCCGAGGGCCTGTCGGTGAGGTAAGGATATTATGGCACGTAAGTTGTCCGTGTAGGATATTATAGCACGTGAGTTGTCCGTGCATATTATGGCGCTTGGGCTGTAGGAGCCCCTCCGGAGTCTGTACACAGCCCCAGTGAGCGCAGGTACCCATTGAGTGTGAGTGCTGAGGGCTGAAAGCCGAGTGGTTGAGCTGAGTGACTGTTGCCTGAGAGGTTGTACTTGCTTTGAATATGTTGTTGCACTTGGTTGCTATTTGTCATTGTTGTGAAATCTATGAAAGCATTTATATCCGGATTACTTGAAATTGAACTGTATAAAATTTATTTGACTTAAACTACTGGATTTGAAATCATGTCTATTCTTTGCTGGAACTACTGAAAGTGAACTATGACTGTGTAGCTCGTCATTATCTTCAATTCCTTAGTTATTATTGTTACTTACTGAGTTGGTTGTACTCATACTACACCCTGCACTTCGTGTGCAAATCCAGGTGTTTCTGAATAGAGTGGGTGTTGATCATTTCACGCAATTGATTTTCAGGAGATTTTGAGGTAGTTGCCGTGTTCCGCAAACCTTGTCTCTCCTTCTCTATCTCCTTGTTCACTGTATTTAGTCTCAGATTATTATAGACTGTATTTTCCAGACTTGTACTCATATTAGATGCTCAGGTACTCAGTGACACCAGGTTTTGGGAATGTTGTATCGGAAATTGCTGGATTTTTGGTATTGTATTAAACGTTACGTTTTTAAATTTAAAGGAAATCGTGGGTTATTGATGTTGTCGGCTTGCCTAGTACTGAGATAGGCACCATCACGACAGGTTAGGATTTTGGGTCGTGACAGGTCCCGAGGGCCTGCGGTGAGTTCCGGATGCTTAACGGATCGAATTTGGATTTGGAGGAGGAGCGAAAGCAGCTGGGTTGCTGGTGTGATCGAACCTGTGTGAAAAAGGACCGCAGGTGCGAGCTCGGGGATGCGAGAAATTAGTCGCGGAAGCGGAAAAATACATGGACTGTCCAGGTACCGTGGGTACGAAAAATTTTGCCGCGGGTGCGAAGACCGCAGGCGCGAAGAAATCATCGCGGGTGCGAAGAAATCTTACCGCAGATGCGACGAAATCATCGCGGGTTCGAAGACCGCAGGCGAGAAGAAATCGCCACGGGTGCGAAGACTGCAGGTGCGAAGAAATCACTGCGGGTGCAAAAATCCTGGACAGAATGTTAAAAACAGAGGGGTTACGAGTTTTGCCATTTTTGTACCTTCAAGCACGGTTTTTGGAGGTGACACTCACGATAGGTGACGAGCATGTAGACGTGCACCACAAAAAATGTGTCTTGAATAAATCCTATGCAGTTGTAAAATTAATGAATCATGTTATTATCCGGATATTCTCATCGTGTTAGGAAATTGAGCTGAGACTCTTATTAAAGATCATGTTTAGGCTATGTGCCAATATTTTGGGATCTATGGGGTCGTGTTGCTGTTGAATTAATTGTTTTAAATTGAAAATTCATACTCAGTCATATTCATGTCATTATATATTATATCTTTGTCTCTGTTGTTATTTATTGATACATCATATTACCATTTTTGGGCTATTTTTATGACATTGTGAGCCCATGAGATAGAGAGACTGGACAGATTGATGACTGAGTGAGGCCGAAGGCCTGATTGTAAGGATAATTATGGAATCGGGCTGCGCTCCGCAGCAAGCCATATTGGCTTTATATACTTTATTATTATATGGATCGGGGCTGCCCACCTGTAGCAGTCCTTATAGTCTTTATTATTATACGGATCGGGGCTACCCCCAGTAAGCGCAGTTGATTTATATTGAGGGATGGATCTTCCCTGGGCATGGATCTTGCCAGAAGCATTTATATTGAAGATGGATCTTTCCTGGGGATGGATCTTGTCCGAAGCATTTATATTGAGGGATGGATCTTTCCTGGGCATGAATCTTGCTCGAAGCATTAATATTGAGGGATGGATCTTCCCTGGGCATGGATCTTGCTCGAAGTATTTATATTGTAATGAGTTTACCTGGACATGGATCTTGTCCGTATCTTTTATATTCGAGGATAAATTACCCCAGGGCTGGATTGGCCTTAAACGGTACTGAGTGACTGACTGTCAGTCGATGTGCATATATATACGGGTTGGGAATACCCCTAAGCTGTATTCTCCATAAACAGTACTGAGTGACCGGATGATTTGTGATCTACATTTACTTGAGATCCTTCCACTGAGATGTCATATTCCTCATATCATGCAGTATTGATCTATTTCACTTGTACTGAGTTAAACTGTTGAACTTGAAAGCATGCCTACATTTCGATACCATTATTTATATTGGATTGTGCATACGGAGCTCGTCATTACTTTCAGCCCAGAGGTTAGTCTTGTTACTTATTGAGTTGGTTGTACTCATACTACACTCTGCACCTCATGTGCAGATCAAGGTGCTTTCGGACAAGGCGACCGCTAGATCACAGAATTTTATCAGTTGGAGACTATCAAGTTAGCTGCCTGGAGTCCGCTGACCTTGACTCCCTTTCTTTCAATTATTGTACTCTTCTATACTTTCAGATAGAGTTTTGTCAATCAGACTTTGTATTCATATTAGATGCCCATGTACTCAGTGACACCTGGTTCTGGGAGAGATTATATATGTAATTGTGAGATTTCTTCCGCTGAATTTAAATAATATATTTTTAAACTTAAAAGATATGGTGTTTTATTGAGATATTCGGCTTGCCTAGTATTCAGACAAGTTGGTATCATAGCTTTAAGTGACATAGGTCTCATGAGTCATGAGCAGGTTTAGTAGAGTTTTGCGGATCGGTACAGAGACATCTATACTTATCTTCGAGAGGCTGCTGAACCCTTAGGAATATTTTACTTTCTTGTATTCTATCATACAGAATTGATTTAGCTTGAAACATAACTCTTTGAATTCCTTCCATGCATTCGTATGCGCACATGAGCGCTCGATATAAGTTGTGCATTGCCGGCTTGTGATTCTATAAATGAGGTTCAAGATGTGTATTCTATGTTTTGGTGATGGGCCAGTCTGGAGGACTTGAGGCCAGGTTTAGACAGCAGCTTAGGCTTGGTAGCTTCAGTTGTAATCTGTACATTTTGGCTCATATGTATGGTAATATCTTTAGGAGTGGAATTTGTGGCTCGATGAGCGGTGGAATGGCTTTGTGATGAGTATGATGTGACTGCGGTATGTGTTAAGACGACTTGAATGTGACGAGAAGTGTTTCCTTGAAATGTAAAGGAAGGCCATTGGGCGCTTTATTTTCATTTGATGTGACATACAATCTCGAGTGTAAATGTTTTGAAAGATTCTTCACGTTGTTAAATTTTTGGGGCAAATTATATTCTCGTGTCTGGTTAATGAGTTTGGACTTAGAAAGATTAAGTGATTTCATAGTAATTGTGGCTGCGAAAGGGTATAACAAGATGCCAATTTGAGACTAAGCAGGTGGGTTATCTCCTGTGGAGTAATCTATATAGGTGTGTACCTTATGATGTGAATAAAGAGTTTCTTTTCTGCCAGCGTGGCGTATGTGTTGAGACTTGAATTTGAATCTGGTTGAGAAAGTTGACTTGAGTGTTAAGAGAATGAATGCGAGATTAGCGGATGATTGAGAAAATTATGGTTGGTGTGTCTTGAGCTTGAGAAGAATTTTCGTTGAACTGACTGTAGTATTATGGCAGTAATAAAGTATGGGTATTGTGAGTTATGAAGTGTTTTAATCTATGCTTTGAGCCAAGTGGGGGAGCCGGATATTGACAATTCAATTGATGGTTATATGTTAAATTTTAGTTTGGTCTGAGGCATACTTGTGGATTAGTTATGACTTGCAGAGGTTGAGATCGAGGATGACTCGAGTACTGAAATTTTGAAATACGAAATATATTACGCTTTATGGGTATATGAAAATCACGGGGTGAGTAAGTTGTTATTCGTGAATGATGTAGTGCGCACGGAGTATGAATTTGATACGTAGTATTAAAGTAGAGTTACTTCTTTGAGTGTTGTTGTGCTAATGGGGCACGTGTTTTTTGGCCCATTTGGGCGGTGTAATGTGGATTTGAACAAAGGGGGTGACTCTCGGGAAAGTTCTAATGGATTCGAGATTAATATGTAACAATTGAGAATTTTTGGCGGATTTATTTATGGCTAAAATCTGAGGTTTAAGTTGGATGGTGTCGAGACTTGTGGCATTTTTTGTATATCATTATGGATTTTATATTTCGGTATCAGGAAGGTGAATGAAACGACCTTAGACTCAAATAAGGTATTTTCTGAGTGGGTGTTTCGGATGTGGTATTTATAGGGGTAATTATGATGTGGTGAGACTCTACAAATATTTTGGTGACAATATTCTTGGGTTTTGGTGACCTACGTGATTTGGTCGAGTTAGAGGAATTTAGTTCTAATATCTTAGTTATGTGCAGATGGATTTCAAAGTGTTCTTGACGGTTTGAACCGGATATTTTCTACTAGTGTGGATAACGTGTTGTATATTGTGATTTCCTCCTGGAAGGAAGCGAGAGAAAGGTTTATAACTAACCGGGTATGTAATTTGCCAGTGACTCAGAGTTGATAATAAGATTCTTGTGTCTTTCACATAATGAGATTCACACGAATAAGGTGGCAGTTCATTCTTGAAAGAAAGATCACGAATTTTGGACAGAATGGTCAGTTTCAGATATTTAGAGGAATGTTATAACTGCCCGAGGATCCCTGAGAAGGGTGTGTATTTCAGTAGGCGCATTGTGTTTTGACTTACGGATGTTCATCGATATTGCAGTATCCACCTGGTTGATAAACTGCTGATATTCAAATTATTGCTATATGGCATGGAGGAATTATGGGAATATTG
This sequence comes from Nicotiana tabacum, assembly GCF_000715075.1. NCBI lineage: Eukaryota > Viridiplantae > Streptophyta > Magnoliopsida > Solanales > Solanaceae > Nicotiana > Nicotiana tabacum. Next base: position 89,622,467 of record NC_134092.1, on the reverse strand, counting down.
CTAGTGGGATGATCGTGCATGAAGGATGTGATAGCTATGCGAGTGCTGGAGTTTTGATCAGTTACGATGGTTCATGTGTACTTATTTGATTGCTCCTGTATATTCTGCTTGAATTAAAGGCCTGTGACCATGCCGGGCGGATTATGTTATTGGCATGTGAGTTGTCCGTGCGATTTCAGATATTGATACCATATCACGTGAGTTGTCCGTGCGAGTGATGTTAATGTGAGCTCTATAAGACCTGGTTACTATTATTAAATTTGTGTGCCTTGGTTCTACTATATATAATGAGCTTATAACATTACAGTTGTGGTGGTGCTTCTTGAACTTACAATACAATTCTCTACTTTGCGACATCTCCCATATTTGGCTACACAGATTGCGCAATTGTGGCTTGAGTTATATGGATGTGGCGTGTCTGTGGGACAATTGTGTTTAACAAAATAAGGTCATTGGACCTAGAATGGGTACTATCAGGCTTGATTATGGTATATTCGAGAGGATTGTGGTTCTGGTTGGGGCGAGAGAGCTCCATGACTTGTCGATTTGATAAGAGGTTATGAATTGTTGATTGTTTCTTTCATCATTGGCAGTGTACGAAGGTTTTGGAATGAGGTTCTTTTGAATGCGGGGTTTTATACTAGTACTTGGTTGGTTTGAGTAGTTATTGTGATCAGAAGGTTGCTACGAGTAAGGGAGTTGTGTAGTATGTTATGCGATTATATCTAGGATTATGGTTATGGCTTGGTACAACGTGTTCAAACTCATATAGCGTGTAGATGTGAGATTCAGGTCTTCAAAAGAATTTTTGAATGTTGGAAATTGAAGTCCCAAGATTCTGGGCTAAGGTTAAATTACTGATTTTTCAGTTATGTTGTGTTGTCAAGCCAATACATTTTATATAGAATAGGGTGACGTGAGAAATTAGTCGCGGAAGCGGAAAAATGCATGGACTGTCCAGGCACCACGAAAAAATTTGCCGCGGGTGCGAAGACCGCAGGCTCGAAGAAATCATCGCGGGTGCGAAGACCGCAGACGCGAAGAAATCATCGCGGGTGCGAAGACCGCAGGCGAGAAGAAATCACCACGGGTGCGATGACTACAGGTGCGAAGAAATCACTGCGGGTGCGAAAATCCTGGACAGAATGTTAAAAACAGAGGGGTTCCGAGTTTGGCCATTTTTGGACCTTCAAGCACGATTTTTGGAGGTGACACTCACGATAGGTGACGAGCATGTAGACGTGCACCACAAAAAATGTGTCTTGAATAAATCCTGTGCAGTTGTAAAATTAATGAATCATGTTATTATCCGAATATTCTCCTCGTGTTAGGAAATTGAGCTGAGACTCTTATTAAACATCATGTTTAGGCTATGTGCCAATATTTTGGGATCTATGGGGTCGTGTTGCTGTTGAATTAATTGTTTTAAATTGAAAATTCATACTCAGTCATATTCATGTCATTACATATTATATCTTAGTCTCTGTTGTTATTTATTGATACATCATATCACCATTTTCGGGCTATTTTTATGACATTGTGAGCCCATGAGAGAGAGAGAGACTGGACAGATTGATGACTGAGTGAGGCCGAAGGCCTGATTGTGAGGATAATTATGGGATCGGGCTGCGCGCCGCAGCAAGCCATATTGGCTTTATATACTTTATTATTATATGGATCGGGGCTGCCCACCTTCAGCAGTCCTTATAGTCTTTATTATTATACGGATCGGGACTGCCCGCCTGTAGTAGGCCATATAGGCTTTATATAGCGCTTGGGCAGAAGGAGCCCCTCCGAGAGTCTGCACACACCCCAGTGAGCGCGGATGATTTATAGCGCTTGGGCTGAAGGAGCCCCTCCGGAGTCTACACATACCCCCAGTAAGCGGGGTTGATTTATATTGAGGGATGGATCTTCCTTGGGCATGGATCTTGCCTGAAACATTTCTATTGAGGGATGGATCTTCCCTAGGCATGGATCTTGCCCGAAGCATTTATATTGAGGGATGGATCTTCCCTGGGCATGAATCTTGCCAGAAGCATTTATATTGAAGATGGATCTTCCCTGGGGATGGATCTTGTCCGAAGCATTTATATTGAGGGATGGATCTTTCCTAGGCATGGATCTTGCTCGAAGCATTAATATTGAGGGATGGATCTTCCCTGGGCATAGATCTCGCTCGAAGTATTTATATTGTAATGAGTTTACCTAGACATGGATCTTGTCCGTATCATTTATATTCGAGGATAAATTACCCTAGGGCTGGATTGGCCTTATACGGTACTGAGTGACTGACTGTCAGTCGATGTGCATATATATACGGGTTGGGAATACCCCTGAGTTGTATTCTCCATAAACAGTACTGAGTGACCGGATGATTTGTGATCTGCATTTACTTGAGATCCTTCTACTGAGATGTCATATTCCTTATATCATACAATATTGATCTATTTCTCTTGTACTGAGTTAAACTGTTGAACTTGAAAGCATGCCTACATTTTTAAACCATTATTTATACTGGATTGTGCATGCGGAGCTCGTCATTACTTTCAGCCCAGAGGTTAGTCTTGTTACCTATTGAGTTGGTTGTACTCATACTACACTCTGCACCTCGTGTGCAGATCAAGGTACTCTCGGGAAAGGCGACTGCTAGATCACAGAAATGTATCAGTTGGAGACTATCAAGTTAGCTGCCTGGAGTCCGCTGACCTTGACTCCCTTTCTTTCAGTTATTGTACTCTTCTATACTTCAGACAGTGTTTTGTCAATCAGACTTTGTATTCATATTAGATGCTCATGTACTTAGTGACACCGGGTTCTGGGAGTGATTATATATGTAATTGTGAGATTTCTTCCGCTGAATTTAAATAATTTGTTTTTAAATTTAAAAGATATTGTGTTTTATTGAGATATTCGGCTTGCCTAGTATTCAGACAAGTTGGTATCATAGTTTTAGGTGACATAGGTCTCATGAGTCATGAGCAGGTTTAGTAGAGTTTTGCGGATCGGTACAGAGACATCTATACTTATCTTCGAGAGGCTGCTGAACCCTTAGGAATATTTTACTTTCTTGTATTCTATCGTATGGAATTGATTCAGCTTGAAGCATAACTCTTTGAATTCCTTCCACGCATTCGTATGCGCACATGAGCGCTCGATATAAGTTGTGCATCGCCGGCTTGTGATTCTATAAACGAGGTTCAAGATGTGTATTCTGTGTTTTGGTGATGGGCCAGTCTGGAGGACTTGAGGCCAGGTTTAGACCGCGGCTTAGGCTCAGTAGCTTCAGTTGTAACTGTACATTTTGGCTCATATGTATTGTAATGTCTTTAGGAGTAGAATTTGTGGCTCGATGAGCGGTGGAATGGCTTTGTGATGAGTATGATGTGACTGCGGGATGTGTTAAGACGATTTGAATGTGACGAGAAGTGTTTCCTTGAAATGTAAAGGAAGTCCATTGGGTGCTTTATTTTCATTTGATGTGACGTACAATCTCGAGTGTGAATGTTTTGAAAGATTCTTCACGTTGTTAAATTTTTGGGGTAAATTATATTCTCGTGTCTGGTTAATGAGTTTGGACTTAGAAAGATTAAGTGATTTCATAGTAATTGTGGATGTGAAAGGGTATAACAAGATGCCAATTTGAGACTAAGCAGGTGGGTTATCTCGTGCGGAGTAATCTATATAGATGTGTACCTTATGATGTGAATAGAGAGTTTCTTTTCTGCCAGAGTGGCATATATGTTGAGACTTGAATTTGAATCTGGTTGAGAAAGTTAACTTGAGTGTTAAGAGAATGAATGCGAGATTAGCGGATGATTGAGATAATTATGGTTGGTGTGTCTTGAGCTTGAGAAGAATTTTCGTTGAACTGACTGTAGTATTATGGCAGTAATAAAGTATGGGTATTGTGAGTTATGAAGTGTTTTAATCTATGGCTTTGAGCCAAGTGGGGGAGCCGGCTATTGACAATTCAATTGATGGTTATATGTTAAATTTTAGTTTGGCCTGAGGCATACTTGTGTATTAGTTATGACTTGCAGAGGTTAAGATCGAGGATGACTCGAGTACTGAAATTTTGAAATACGAAATATATTGCGCTTTATGGGTATATGAAAATCACGGGGTGAGTGAGTTGTTATTCGTGAATGATGTAGTGTGCACGGAGTATGAATTTGATACATAGTATTAAAGTAGAGTTACTTCTTTGAGTGTTATTGTGCTAATGGGGCACGTGTTTTTTGGCTCATTTGGGCGGTGTAATGTGGATTTGAACAAAGGGGGTGACTCTCGGGAAAGTTCTAATGGATTCAAGATTAATATGTAACAATTGAGAATTTTTGGCGGATTTATTTATGGCTAAAATATGAGATTTAAGTTGGATGGTGTCGAGACTTGTGGCATTTTTGTATATCATTATGGATTTTATATTTCGGTATTAGGAAGGTGAATGAAACGACCTTAGACTCAAATAAGGTATTTTCAGAGTGGGTGTTTCGGATGTGGTATTTATAGGGGTAATTATGATGTGGTGAGACTCTACAAATATTTTGGTGACAATATTCTTGGATTTTGGTGACCTACGTGGTTTGGTCGAATTAGAGGAATTTAGTTCTAATATCTTAGTTATGTGCAGATGGATTTCAAAGTGTTCTTGACGGTTTGAACCGGATATTTTCTACTAGTATGGGTAATGTGTTGTATATTGTGATTTCCTCCTGGAAGGAAGCAAGAGAAAGGTTTATAACTAACCGGGTATGTAATTTGCCAGTGACTCAGAGTTGATAATGAGATTTTTGTGCCTTTCACATAATGAGATTCACACGAATAAGGTGGCAGTTCATTCTTGAAAGAAAGATCACGAATTTTGGACAGAGTGGTCAGTTTCAGATATTTAGAGGAATGTTATAACTGCTCGAGGATCCCTAAAAAGGGTGCGCATTTCAGTAGGCGCGTTGTGTTTTGACTTACGGATATTCATCTATATTGCAGTACCCACCTGGTTGATAAACTGCTGATATTCAAATTATTGCTATATGGTACGGAGGAATTATGGGAATATTTCTAGTGGGATGATCGTGCATGAAGGATGTGATAGCTATGTGAGTGCTGGAGTTGTGATCAGTTACGATGGTTCATGTGTACTTATTTGATTGCTCCTGTATGTTCTGCTTGAATTAAAGGCCTGTGACCATGCCGGGCGGATTATGTTATTGGCATGTGAGTTGTCCGTGCGATTTCAGATATTGATACCATATCACGTGAGTTGTCCGTGCGAGTGATGTTAATGTGAGCTCTATAAGACCTGGTTACTATTATTAAATTTGTGTGCCTTGATTCTACTATATATAATGAGCTTATAACATTACAGTTGTGGTGGTGCTTCTTGAACTTACAATACAATTCTCTACTTTGAGACATCTCCCATATTTGGCTACACAGATTGCGCAGTTGTGGCTTGAGTTATATCGATGTGGCGTGTCTCTGGGACAATTGTGTTTAACAAAATAAGGTCATTGGACCTGGAATGGGTACTATCAGGCTTGATTATGGTATATTCAAGAGGATTGTGGTTCTGGTTGGGGCGAGAGAGCTCCATGACTTGTCGATTTAATAAGAGGTTATGAATTGTTGATTGTTTCTTTCATCATTGGCAGTGTACGAAGGTTTTGGAATGAGGTTCTGTTGAATGCGGGGTTTTATACTAGTACTTGGTTGGTTTGAGTAGTTATTGTGATCAGAAGGGTGCTACGAGTAAGGGAGTTGTGTAGTATGTTATGCGATTATATCTAGGATTATGGTTATGGCTTGGTACAACGTGTTCAAACTCATATAGCGTGTAGATGTGAGAATCAGGTCTTGAAAAAAATTTCTGAATGTTGGAAATTGAAGTCCCAAGATTCTGGGCTATGGTTAAATTACTGATTTTTCAATTATGTTGTGTTGTCAGGCCAATACATTTTATATAGAATAGGGTGACGTGAGATCACCCTCGGGTATGTGTGTGGTGAGGTGGAATAGATATTTGAAGATGAAGAACAACTTTTGGCACATTCGAGGCCGAACATATGTTTAAGTGGGGGAGATTATAACGATCCGACAAGTCGTTTTGAGCAATTACGCTCCTTTTAACTATTTGAAGTCTTGAATAACTTCCTATGAGGTATTATGACTTGTGTGAATTGTCGGTTTTGGTTTTAAGGTATTTCGGAGTTAGCTTGGAAGAATAAATTTCTTGTTAGAAGCTTAAGTTGAAATAGTTAACCGGATGGTGAATTACATGTAAACGACCCTGGAATAGAGTTGTGATGATTCCAATAGCTCTGTATTGTGATTTTGGACTTAGAAGTGTGTCCGTAAAATTATTTGGAGGTTCGTAGTGGAATTAGGCTTGAAATGATGAAAGTTGAATTTTTGGTAAGTTTGACCGGGGTGTTGACTTTTTGATATTGAGGTCGGAATCCGATTATGGAAATTGGAATAGCTTCGTTATGTCATTTATAACTTGTGTGCATAATCTGAAGTCATTCCGGATTGATTTGATATGTTTCGGCACAAGATATAGAATTTGAAAGTTTAAAGTTCATAGATTTTGATTTAAGGTGCGATTCATCATTTTGATGTCATTTGATATGATTTGAGGCCTCGAGTAGGTCCGTGTTATGTTATGGAACTTGTTGGTATGCTTGGTTAGGGTCGCGAGGGCCTCGGGTGAGTTTCGGATGCCTAACGGATCGAATTTGGATTTGGAGGAGGAGCTGAAGTGTAACGACCCAACTTGTCGTTTTAAGAATTAACGCCCCGTTCAGTGGATTAAGGTCTCGAGAAACTTCGAAATATGTATTATGACCTGCGGGTGTGGTCGAGTTTGATTTAGTGAAGATTCGGAATTTAATTAAAAGAGCAATTCTTATTTAGAAGCTTAAATGGAAAGAGTTGACCGAAGAGTTGACTTTTGAGCAAACGACCCCAGAATAGAATTTCGAGGTTGGAAATAGCTTCGTATGATGATTTCGGACTTAGGCGTATATTCAGATTTGGATTTGGAAGTCCGTAGGACAATTCGACACATTTTGGCGAAAGTTGGAAAATATAAGATTTTGGAAAAGTCCGACCGAAGGGTGAATTTTTGATAATGAGGTCGAATTTCGATTCCAAAAAATGGGAATAGCTCCATTAAGTTAATTATGACTTTTGTACAAAAATTGAAATCATTCCGGATTGATTTGATACGTTTCGGCGCAAAATATAGAAGTTGGAAGATTTGAAAACTTATAATTCGATTCGATGAGCGATTCATAATTTCGGCATTGTTTGGAATGGTTTGAAGCCTCGACTAAGTTCGTATTGTATTTTGGGACATGTTGGTATAATTGGTTAAGGTCCCAGGGGGCTCGGGTGGATTCCGGAAGGTTAACGGAGCAATTCGGACTTGGAAGAAGCTGCTGGAAAATGGCAGCAGTTGTTGGATTCGCACCTGCGGAATTTTGGGCGCAGGTGCGACCTCGTAGAAGAGAGGATTTCGTTGCAGAAGCGAGCTGGGCAGAGCTGGAGGAAGGTCGCAGATGCGGACAGCCTTCCGCACCTGTGCAATTGCAGGTGCGATGTTTTCTACGCAGATGCGATGAGTGAGCGCAGAAGCGGAATATGCTGCGCACCTGCGATCATCGCAGAAGCGAAAATAGCTCCGCAGGTGCGATCTTGTGGCTGGGAAGTGATCATCGCAGACTGGGCAGCAGATACCTTGAAGTGTTTTGAAATCTTGAAGTGTTTTGAAATCGGCTTACCTAGTCTTAGAGACTAGGTGTCATCACGACACCTGAGGTGGGATTTTGGGTCGTGACATTATTCTACTAGTAGTTCAGGGGTTATGATGAATTCTTGTATTCTCGCGTAGCGGCATGATAAGTGCAGTGAGCGGCATGAGAATTTGAAAGTTGAGACAACGTGAGTATTCGCACATGTGTTGTGGTCCTGTGTAGCTTGTTGTGTTATATGAGCAGGATGGCTCTCAAGATGCAGATCATTTATTGCACCTTAGTCGTTCTTGGGTTTTATAGCGTATGGCGCTATCCGTCTCCCAGGGTGGTATTTTCACACTTGGCGTGCTTGTGGTCGGTATTCGGTATTTCGTAGGTATAAGCATTATGGCTTGATGGGCATTTCCTTATCTATTGTTATGTGTGGATTGGGTGGCACGCCGCCACGGGTACGTTGTCTGGATCGGGTTGTACGCCGCAACGGTATCATATTTGGATAGGGTTGCATGTCGCAACGATATCATGTTTGGATTGGGTTGCACGCCGCAATGGTATCATGTTTGTATCGGGTTGCACGCCGCAATGGAATCATGTGAGGATCGGATTGCACGCCGCAATAGTGAGCTGTTGAGTACGGTTTCCTATATCTATTCATGTGTATTCGTTTCTCATTCTCTGAGAAAGGTTTATAGCATCTCTTCGGCCGTTTTATTCGTTACGCGGGATGGGTAGTTCTTTTTCCAGAGTTCGTTTTTCCTTATGTATCACATTCGAGTGTGTAGCTTGTTGGCGCATTATGGGCGTCATATAAGATTTTTGGCAGTGTCTGAGATAGCTTATTGCCTGAGCAACTTGTACTGGGTGAGATGAAATTTTTGGACCTAAAATTAGTGCAATCAGATTTATATAAGGTACATTAAAGAGAATATACGTTTATTCAATTTAGAACGAGGTAATAGTTCTTGTTAGGAGGAGAGACTCCATGAATTATTGATTCGGCAGGTGGTTATGAGTTCTACATGTCTTTTTTGTCGTGGAAGTATTGCGAGAGTTGAAATAAGATTTATAAGAGTCATGAGATGTCTTGCGGGCATCGGATCCGTGAAATTACAGCTATTGTGGTCGGAGGATGTTATTATGGGCAACCGACTTATGTGTGGTACATGGTGTGATTTCAGCATTGGTGCATGATCATGTTTTGGTACAGTGCGTGGTGATTGGTACAGTGTTCGTATGTTAGAATCAGGACCTGTAGAGAAATTCGCAGGTTGGAATTTGGTCCTAAGGTTTATTGACTAAATAAAAGGGAGGAACTTAAGTCTGACTCGAGCTAATGTGTCCAACTGGATTGTGGTAGCACGGGTAGGTGCACGGGGTGTTAAACAATAATTTTTGACAACTCCGGAGTAGTCCTTAGCACGTTCAAGGATGAACGTATGTTTAAGTGGGGGAGAATGTAACGACCCGACCGGTCGTTTTGAGCTCTAATGCGTCGTTCGGCAGTTTGAGGCCTTGAATAGATTCACTTCAGGTATTATGACTTGTACGTGTGGTCGGAATTTGAATTTCGAGAAGTTAGGGATTGATTTGGCAAGCAAATTCAAATTTCGGAAGCTTTAAGTTGAAAGAGTTGACTAATGTTTGACTTTTGAGTAAACGACCTCAGAATCAGGATTTGAAAGTTCCAATAGGTTCATATGATGATTTCGGACTTGGGCATGTGTTCGAGTTGAGTATCGGATTACCCGGGAGCATTTCAGTACTTATTATCAATCTCTGTTTGGGGTTATGAGCCTTGGAATAGCTTCGTTATGTCATTTATGACTCGTGTGTGAAATTTGAAGTTAATCCGGATTGATTTGATACGTTTCGACACATGATATAATTTGAAAAATTATAAGTTTGATTCGAGGCGCAATTCATGATTTTGATGTTGTTTGACAAGGTTTAAGGCTTCTACTATGTTCGTATTGTATTTTGGGATGTGTTGTTATATTTGGTCAAGGTCCCGAGGGCCTCGTGTGGATTCCGGATGGTGAATGGATCGAATTTTGGAATTAATCCGGAATGGATCGAATTTTGGAATTAAGTAAAAGCTGGAGGATTCTGGTTGCTGGTGCAACTGCTTCTGGGGAAGCTCCATCACAGAAGCGGCCTCGCATAAGTGAGGCAGTGGACCACAGAAGTGGCTAGAAGGGGAGCTGGGAAGAGGCCGCAAGTGTGAAGGAATTCCCGCACTTGCATGACTGCAGAAGCGGTCTAGGGGTCGCAAAAGCGGTAGGGAGTAAGGCAGGCTGGAGGCGCAGGTACGAGGTTGTGCCGCACCTGCGAGACCACAGAAGCGGATTCTTGGTCGCAGGTGCGACTCCGCAGAAGAGGAGTCTGGTCTACAGCAGCGAAGGCAGGGGGATGAAGGGGGACTATAGAAGCGGTATTTTGGCCGCACCTGCGGAACCGAAGAAGCGGTCAAGTGGCCACAGGTGCGAGAGGTCGCCGGGCAGTGTGTTCTTTTAAGAACGTGATTTGGCCCATTTCTTCCATTTTCACTTGGTTGGGGAGATTTTGGAGAGCTTAAAGGGGAGATTTTCATCAAGCAACACAAGGTAAGTGACTCCCACCTATTACAGGTTAAATACATGGTTTGTATATGGATTTAAACATGGAAATTTGTAGAAACTTGGGATTTTGGTAGAAAACCTAGAATTTGGTATTTTTGGATTTTGACCACTAAACTGGACATGAAATTTGGAATAAGTTATATATTTTAGTTCGTGGTGTTATGGGTAAAGTTTATCTTCGAAAACATTCGGAATCTAGGCACGTGGGCCCGAAGGTTGTCTTTGTTGGCTTTTGAGCGGAGTTGAAAATCATTTTAAATTGTTAGTTTATAAGTATTGGGGTATATTTTGATTGGTTTGCATGTTGTTTGACTAGTTTTGAAGAGACGGGCATTGGGTTGAGGTGTTTGAGTGGCGTTGGATCCTGTTATGGAACTTCGGAGAGAGGTAAGTCTCCTATCTAACCTTGTGAGGGGGAAACTACCCCTAGGTGATATTTATTGTTATGTACAACTAGTTCTGGGTGTTACATACGCACGAGGTGACGAGAGTCTGTACGTAGCTAAAGCATCTTTATGTCCGGGTAGACTTAGGATCTTATCATGTAATATTTGAATTATTGGAACTCATTTTGCCGGCTTAATTAATTGAAGTTATAAATGAAATTGATTTAAAAATAAATATATATGTATACTAGGCCAAGTCTTAACACTTTGAGTTGTGGGCGAGTTATTTGAGAAAGGGTAAAGATTATATCCATTTTGTACTCATGTACGGTATTGTAAACACATGTCTCGTACTTCGGTAACTTCCTTTCTTTTTTTGTAGAGCGGGCAGAATGCCTCGTCAGTATATAGATGCATCTATGGTTCGTGCCGCTCGACTCTCGGCAGTGTATATATTATTCTGGATCGGGCCGAACGACCTCGGCAGAATCGTACGTTCTATCGCTAGAAGTCCGAATATTCACGAGCTAACTCTCTCCACTGATGCCCGACATTTTATATGGTATTCCTTATTTATTTGATAATGACACTGGATATTTTTCTGATTTGTTAAGGTAGAATACAAGATTTAGAAATTCATGCTTTGAAAGAGGAAATTGGAAGATTATGTAACTTACAGATTTACCCCATCATTGTCGTACGCCTCATATCTGCTTATGTTTTATTGCATTGTTTTATTGGACCTTTAGTAAGTGTCGATGTCGACCCCTCGTTACTACTTTTCCGGGATTAGACTAGATATTTACTGGGTACGCGTTGATTTACGTACTCATGCTGCAATTCTGGACTAAATCTGCACGATCTGACATGTTCATTTGATGATCACCTTGGCGCGTAGGCGCGCCTGTTGAGGAGACTTTATGTGAGCTGCATTCCAAGCTATGCATCGCAGTCCACCGAGTCTCTATTGTACTGTTTATTTTATTCTTTCTTACTACATTCGGGACAGATGTTGTATTATTATTGTACTCCTTAGAAAGTGCTCATGCACTCGTGACCCCTGTAAATTTTATTTTATACTATTTAAGTAATGGAGATTATGATCTTGAAAGTAATAAAATGAGTAAATAAATTGATAAATTAACGTTGGCTTGCCTGACGGCGGCGTTAGGCGCCATCACGACCTATAGTGGATTTTGGATCGTGACATTTTTGGCGTATGAAACATGTGCAACTAATTACAATTCTAATTATTCAAATATTTTGTAACCATGTTATTGGAATATAGCATGTAGATTTAATAAATTCAAAGCTATATACGCTTACTTCTATATAGAAAATCAAACATCATTGAGACAAATTGAAGGCACTTCGGACTTGGTCACTTTAAATATAATCAATATTGAATATGTAAAAGATGCGTAAGAGAAATTTTTGACTTGCAAACTATACACATGCAAAGTATACAATAGATCTATAAAGTTAAATCAAAATTCATTCAATCATCAACAAATACAGAACAACCTATTCATATTGTTCTTTCAATGAATTCGAAAAGAAGACTTAATTTAGCTCGGCTTCTACTAATGAGACCTACGATAGACCTAACTCTCTTTTATTTTGAAAAGGATATTAATACAATTTTATTCCTTCTTAACTAGTGCCAACCTCACGTCATTCATGTTCGAAACAATTTGTAACCGAAAGATTCTTACCCTTAGACCAAAATTCCGTCTGTTTATTTAGGTAAGGAAATTTAACAAAGTCAAAGTTGGGTAAATACATAGGATACTTCTAAGGAAAGAATTTTTATAAATAAGAAATTTACTCTATTTTAAATTCATAAATATTAAAAGCTTTTACACTGTTCAAATAAGGAAAACTCTAATAATCAAAAAAATTTAGTTGATTTTAAAGTGTTAAATATTAGAAAAATAATTAAATTATAATTTTGTCTAATATAAAATCTACGTTTAAAGGGTAAGAAAAGACGAACGACATTTGGCTAAGGGCATTCGTGCTTTTAATATAACTAGTTTTAGGATACGCGTGTTGTGCGTGAATCCTGTCTGAATGAGAACAAATTAAAAAAAAAGTACTTAAATATTATATGAAAAATTGTGTTTGACTAAGAAATAAAAGTTAAAGAGAAAATGTAAACTCCTGAAAATGATAAATGCCGATCCTATTTAACTAACTCAATAAAGAAAGAAACTTTACTTTTTAACTAACTCAATAAAGAAAGAAACTTTACCTCACAAAAGGTAATTAGTTATCTCGGTTAATATACTCAACTTGAAATTTATCTCAGTTTAATCATTTTATTGCTCAAACATTACAAATTATCATGCTTCCTTTTTTGTTTTAGTTAGAACACATAACGTTTGAAGATTTAAGAGCTTATTCGGAAAAATTTCTTGATGAGTTGTATGTTCAGATGTATTCTTAAGTTCATTCTAAAAGACACAACATGTCAGCTAACTCACAAGATGCTTTTTGTTTTCTTCTGGCGAGCAAATGCAAGTTGTTCTTGTTCTTTAACTAATACGAAATACTACATAAATTATTTTCAATATTTTAAATATTGTGTTTGTGGGTTATCTGCAATATTAAAAAATTAATTAAATTATAATCATGTCTAGTGTAAAATTAATTTTTAAAGGAAAAAAAACAAATAATATTTTATTAAGAGGTTTTTTGTTTTAAATATAATATAATTCTTTGATAAGTTCTCCCGTAATATAGGAGTTATTGATGATTCATAAGTTCTTTTAACATATTTTTAGCAATCTATTTCCGGAAAAAGATCGAAGATGTAACAAAAAAGGATAAAGAACTGAAAAAATAGGAAGAAAGAATAAAAATACATACTTACATCTACACGCTGAAGGTATTTCATGGCTACAAGTTTTTTGGTTTCTCTGTGTCAGTTGCTACCCCAAATTTATAGCTATACCAAGTCCTTTATTTTGTCAAACTTTTGCTTGCAATGTAAAGTAAAATAATTCTAGACTAACGTGGATACCCCTTATTTAGGATCAGAATCTTAATGATATAAAAGTTCTTAGTTAATTTAAATTTTTAAATACTAGGGTTCTTTAAATAAGGAAAATTTTTAATAAGTAAAGTTTTAATTGATTTCAAACTCTTAGATATTAGGGTATATAACTAAATGACTATTTTGCCTAGTATGAAATCAATTTTTAGAGGGTCAAAAAGGCGAACAATATTTTGCTAATGACCTTCTTGCTTTTAATATAGTACTAGTTTTAGTATACGTGCGTTGAATGTGTGTATAGTGTCTATCAATTAAAAAATATATACGTTGACGTTAAAATAAAATATAATATTTATTTAAATGATGAAAATAATTTTTCTCACATTAACATGGTAATTATATTCAATATCTTTTGAATACGCGTGAATGATGCATTTAGATAAATTAGTTGTGCATAATTTTATAATTATACATATCTTATAATACGATATACAAATATATTAAATTGTGTCTCACATGACATCTCTTTATGAATACATTTTATCTTCTACTATTTCATTCTTATTTCTTAAAGTTTGTATTTTAACAATTTATTCCTAATACAATAATTGATTTTATTTTATATTCTGATCTCTTTTAATTCAAATACTTAATTATCTTTTTTAATAAATAAAAGAAATAATTTATTTTTTGAGGATTCAGATTATTAATATTACCTCATATCATATATTAAATATTTAATTATAACTATATTTTTATCCATAAAAATTCTTTTGTCAAATGATATTAAAAATCAACCTTTTGTACTTTATGTTTGTCGTAGTATTGGTAAACAACTTTTATCAATCACTTTTCTTTCTCTCTTGCTCTTGCTATTATTAAATATTTTCGTAATTATTTTTTCTAATTATATTTAAAAATCTGTATTAATATTTATATCTACTCAAATTATTGATCAAAGAATAAAATTATAGTCCGTGGATCAATTTCACATGTCTACTCATACAATTTATACGTTACTTTCTGATTTGGGATAAAGGACAATGCTTCCTCTTTCTTTAGTCTTTTCTTTATTTTATTTTGTTATATCATAATTATTTACCTAAAATTTAGTATAATTGTACATTGTCTTTTGCACTAAAAATATTTAATTGTAGAAATTCATACGCATAAAGATTTGGTGACTTAATCATACTTTAGTCGTAAAATTTATAAAAGATAAAATTTTAATGATTTTAAAGTCCTAATTATAAGGACTTCTTAGTTATTCAAATAAGGAAAGATTAATAAGAAATAAATCTGATTTAATTTAAAACTCCTAAATATTAGCTAGGAAAATAATTAAATGACTATTTTGTCTAGAGTGAACTCTATTTTAAAAGGGTAAAAAAAAGCGAACGACATTTCGCTAAGAGTCTTTGTGCTTTTAATATAGTATAGATATAGATATAGATATAGGTAATAGCACCAGTTAAACCAAATTTATTAATTTGCATTTTAGAATATTTAAGTATTATGCAAGACAAGTAGAACTAGATGATTTAAAAACTACAATCAGAAAAGAGCATTATATTACATATGGCGCACACTATACAACAGTGGATATCCTCCACTTATATAAATCAAAATTGGCGTTCGTACGTAGTCAATTAGACAAAATGACATAACTCCATTTGTCCAAAATGGCATCACATTTTTTGGAGTGTAAGTAGTAGATGTCTTTGCCACAGCCTGTGCATGACCGCAACGTAACGTATTAACATTCACTACAATACAAAAATCAAATGTTAGATAAATAAAAAGCATACTCTTCTTCTTCCACCACTTCTCTTAATTCAATCTTTATGTATTTGATCCCTATAAAATACTCTGCAAAAGGAAGGAGATATAGGCGAGGAATTTTGAGAAAAGAAAAGAAAAGAAAAACAATTAACCTAATGTAACTGGTTGATCACGCCCAAATATGCGTCATAAAAAGGACTAAATGGTCGCTGCAAAAATAATCCGGTTCAAGAGTCCGGAGTCGAATCCCACATGGAACTAACCTATTTGCTACTTCTTTTAGTATCGCTAATGATAAGCTCAGAAAATTTTCAGAATTCAAGATTTTATTTGATAATTAACAGAAATTATTTAACTAAGGAAAAATGACAATAAAAACTATCAATAAGCAAGAATGAAGTTGAATTCAAGGGTAAAAGAATCTAGGGTTATTGATTTCCCCAATTGTCGGATTAATTCCTAACACATTAGCTATAATCTCGCCGTAACACTCTATAAAGATGATGAGTTCTTGCTTACCGTACTTATCTCTCGATCAATTACGATAATTTACTAGAAGCATTCTCTCGAACTACTCTAGTTGACAATTTGTACAACTCATAAATATCACACCAAAGGTTCGTTATCTCTAATCCCGCTTTTAAATTCAAGTAATTAATCTCTTAACTTACTCGAAAGTGGCGTTGTTTAACAACAATCTAATCAAGTGTAATTTCTCAAGCAACACTAGACAACTAGACACGATTAATCAAGGGCCCTTTCAATTAATCACAAGAAACACATAGTTGAACAATTATAGAGTAAAAACGGCTCAATTATATCAAAATGTAATCAATACTTCATCCAACAATTAGTTCCATCAACCCTAGATGACGGGTTTAGCTACTCATACTACTATGCACGATTACAATATAAAAAGTCATAACCAACAATGGAATTAAGAAGAAGAAGATGAAAAACTCGTACGAGAATTCTCCGTCTTGCTCATTTTGTGATCTTGCCTCCAAAGTTCTTCTAAACACAGAGATACCCTCTTTTTGGGCGAGCTGGGCTTCATATAGGTCAAGGTTAGTCTCCTCTCAAATTATAAAATTAGCCTTGGACTATTTTTCTCGGAAGCACGTGCGCGGCCGCGCATCAACCGCACACTTTGGCCAGTTTCTGCCTGACATGCGCGGCCCAGTACGCGGCCGCGCATAAACCGTACACCTGGAGGATTTTCTGCAGCATTTTTTTCTTTCTTCTTTTTAAGTGCGCTAACCTCCAATTGGCCTTTAATGCTCCATATTAGCTCCAAAACACTCTTTAACGTCCTCATAACCCGGAATTGCTCTTGCAAAGCATACAGTTCTTAATTAGAGCAATTTGTTATCATTTAACATTCAAATATCAATAAAGTACAGCTAAGTTATAGTGCAAGTAGTAGCTAAACTATATAATTATAGCATACTATCAATACCCCACATTTATACCATTTCTCGTCCCCGAGCAATCAAATCACACTCTACAGAGGCCCAACTTCACTAAGCGACTTTCCTAACTCATCACACCAAGAATATTTCACATAGATTGAGCACAATAGTGTAACATCTTCACCTCAAGAGTTGACTCCCATGCACCACGCAGTATTCCTAACTTACTCACTTACTCTAACGCAGAGGTCAAGAATTACCTTTCCTTCATAAATCAAGTGTCTGCTCACAACAAAAGGGACTCATTCCACAATCAATAAAATTCACGCACAATGAGGGACTTCAAAATGGACAGAATTCACTCACCCTCAGAAACGATATTCTTGTGCCACAAAAGAAACTCCATAGGTTTGCCCGTAGTGTACTACTCTACTAATCGAGCTCATTCAGTCTAGGATCAAGTAAGACTTTATTTGGTTGTAATGTAGCCTGCGGGTCGGGTAGGATATATTTGGATATAAGAGTGACTACACCTCCCTAAGCACTTTAATACATATACTTTAATATTCAAGTTCATACTTATGTAAAACCATAACTCCACCTTCACATCAATATATATTAACTCCATACTTCTTTAAGTACAATTACATCAAGAGTCACCACTTATCAAGGAATATTTTTTTTTCACAGCAATACCACTATTTTTTCCTTTTCTTTCTTTTCCAATTCAAGTGGCTCTTACTTTTTCAAAACAGTGCACCTTTCTCCTTATTTTATTAGTTCCACTCAAAAGCCAAACCAACCACCCCACACTTTAACTTTTACATAGTTTATAACAATTCAAGTGCTCATGAGAGGTTAGAAAGTTCAAATAGATGGTTAATTCAAACAAATGGGTAAGGCTTGTAATGTGGTTACCAAAGAAATAGGATTACAGGCTCAAAGTGGTTAACTCAAAGGGGTTAACTACGATACATAACAATTAGGCGGATAAAATATATATATATCTGGCTCAACAAAGAAACGCCTATATCACTTCCAAGACTGAACAAAACTACTATTTTGCTTTGCAAACACACGGGGCAAGTTCTAGACATCAAATGTAATGCACAGAATAACACAAAACCTTACACACACATGGCACATAACTCACTCAGGATTGGACTCATCAAGACACTCTAGTCAAAGAAGTTAAGCAAAGTTAAGATCATACAATTTAAGGTACTTATACAAGAGTCAAAAACTGGGACTAAGCGTCACAACCAAAGTATTCACTATTCTCAAGGCATAACAAGGTCAAGAGATATTGCTTCAATTCAATTCATAGCACAATGGCTCCTACTCGTAAAGAATAAAATTAACTACACCCGGTTCAAACAAAACTCTTGGAAAAGAACCGCGGCACAAAGAAAACCCAAGGGGGAATTACTACACTACCTACAAAGAAAATCTTTTTTTTTCTTTAGACTTAAATCCCTCAAGAAACCCGTCAAATGATATCCATCGTCGGGACAAATCGAAACTTTTGAAGATTTTTTTTTATTTTTATTTTTTATATTCAGTTAACTAACGAAACTACACTACTCTACATAACTTTATACATACAACATACAGACAAAATATCCCCCACCGCACACTTAAAACGGTGGCATATCCCCATGCCACACAAATAAAAATAATGTGAGGTAAAGGAAACTTCCCTGGTATATCAATCCTGATCGGAGACAGTGCCGGGGTCGAGATGGCACGCCCTCCCCAGCACACACAGCCAAGCCATGATCTTCTTCTCAGATTTTTTATTTTGGGTGGCCAGTGCATCAACTCGAGTCCCCAAATCTGTGACAGAAGTGCGTAACCCTACCATTTCATGTTCTAGGGCTTTCATCCGCGTATCCCATCTGACTACAGATGTTCCCTCAGCCTCAGCAACTTGCTCGTGTGGGGGTGACTTAGCCATAACCTCAACCTTCCCTTCATCTCCCTCATCTGGCGCATTAGACTCATCACTATTAGCTCTGCCAGGTACCATAGGATCCTTCTCAATGGTCACTTTATCTGCCCGGAACTTTGGTTCTTTTTTCACTCTTCCATCCACGTTCTTATTCTCCGGCACCCGTGCTTCCTGACATAATCTAGTGACTAGTGAAGGGAAGAAGAACCCATACCTCTGCACTGGACAACGGATGAACATCTCGTCGTGAATAACCTTAGCCACATCAAAATCATGGCCATTCGTGAAGCACCATATCAATGCAGCTTTGGGACCGTTCACATCAGTGGAGTTGGAGGAAGGCAGCAGGTAGCTATTGATGATATAAAGCCAAAATTTCCCTTCAAAGGTGAGTGAGGCCGAGTGAAACTTCCACCCCGGCGTAATCCACACTATGTCTTTATTTGGCACACAGATTGTTCTGAAAAACAGGTTCCATGAGGTTGGTTATCGCCTATACATATCATAATAGTCCTCATCCCCACCAAATACTGGCAGTCGGTACGCCCTCCTAATGGCGTCTATTGATGCCTCAACACTCTTTTGTCGCACAGTGCAAATATGGTCCTCATGTTCAGAGCAGTTCGCATAGAACTCTCGTACAACCATCAAGTTGGCCTCCTCAGGTTCTTCAAAGAAAATATCCAGCCTGCGTCGAACCAACTCTTGATACATATTGGGACAATCAATCTGGAGGGACCCCTTATCAATTCCCCGTTCCAGTATAGGATTCTTAGGAGCCTTCTGACTAAAACGTTCATGGGCTGAGCTTGATATAAATCTTGTGCTATCAAAATGAGGTGCATTGGTTTAGGCTCGTGCCAGGGACGAGCCTGCACGACCACTAGAAGAGGCGCATGTGGTTCGTCTTTTCTTTGAGGGTTTCATAATATCTCTAAAAAAAATACCACTATCAGTACAAGGTGGGATGTGTGAACCAATAGCGGTTACTCAGACTTCACCTGCACAATTGGTCACAAATTACATTCACGAACTCACTGCGGCATTTAAACAAACACTTGATGTGCAAATTCACCCCAAATTCCCCAAACACCCAATTATACCTCAATTCCACCACAATCTTAACAATATCTAATCCACCCCAACAAGATGAAATTATATTATTCTCACATACCAACAAGTATACTTAGTAATACAAAGCAAAGAAAAGAACAACAATGACTTCTACTACCATACAATTAAATGAGAAAAAGAAAAGAAAAAAATTGGAAAAACTAATAAAATAGAAATTGATGAAAAAGGAAAATAGAAGCCATTGCACTTACCTGAAGAAGCTTGTGAGGAATAGAGATTTGGGAGTGATTGAGTAGGGAAGAGGAGGAAAGGGAGGTAGGTTTTTTGCTTTTGAAATTGGGGAGAAGGGAGGTTTTTTTTTTTTTTGGGTGTGTGTTTGTTGTGAGAGAGGAGGGTTTGTTTTGTTTTTATTCAGATTTTAGGAGAGGAATAAGGGGGTGGGGGGTTATTAGTAAGGTATAAATAAAATAAACGAAAAGAAAAGAAAGGAAAAAAAAAATAAAAAATAAAAAAATTAACTAATGAAATAACCTAAAAACGTCGCCCCAGTGTGCAGTTCATGCGCGGTCAATGTGCGACCGCGCACATGAGGCAGTGGAGATCGACAAATGTGCGGTCCATATGCGGCCGCGCATGTGCAACAGTAGGGGTCCGAAAGTGCGCGGTAAGTGCGCGGCCGCGCACGTTTGTCCTTCGAAATTTCTCCCTTTTAGCCACTTTTTACCTATCTCGGGATGGATTTCTTCACCCCGAGTCCTTCCGTCGCGCACAATTTCATCCCTGCACACTAATAGACTTATCAATACTTTCACCGTTCAAAATCAAATACGAAAAATAAGAACAAAGAAAAAATATTGGGTTGCCTCCCAAGAAGCGCCTGATTTAACGTCACGGCACGACGAATTACAACAAAACCATGGGTTGCCTCCCAGGAAGCGTCTGATTTAACGTCGCGGCATGACGCAAGCTTTCATGATTGCACTTCGCTCACATATTGAGTCTCTTCCAATGACATCACAACTTTCTCCCCTTTTTCTTCAACCATTCCAAGGTTGTGTTTCAACCTTTGCCCATTCACTTTAAACTTATCCATTCCATCTTCAAATTCAATTTCTACTGCTCCACTTGAGAACACTTGCACAACTCTAAATGGTCCTGACCATCTAGATTTCAGCTTACCCGAAAACAATCTTAATCTCGAGTTGTATAACAATACTAGATCTCCGGGTTTGAAGTTCCGATCTAGAATATGCTTATCATGCATCATATTCATCCTTTCTTTGTACAATCATGCATTCTTGAATGCATGGAACCGGAATTCCTCGAGTTCATGTAGCTCTGTGACTCTACTTGTGCCTGCAATTTCCATATCCAAGTTCAACTGCCGCAGTGCCCATAAGGCTTTTATGATCAAGCTCCACCGGAAGATGGCATGCTTTTCCAAACACCAACTTGTATGGAGACATACCAATTGGAGTTTTAATTGTTGTGCGGTACGCCCATAAAGCATCATCCAACTTCTTTGCCCAATCAGTCCTTGTCGCATTCAACATTTTGGTCAGGATACTTTTGATTTCCCTGTTGGACACTTCCACTTGCCCGCTCGTTTGTGGGTGGTAAGGTGTAGCAACTTTATGGCAAACTCCATACTTTTCTAACAACCTTGCGAACGCTCTATTACAAAAATGGGTTCCAGCATCACTGATTATAGCTCTCGGAGTGTGAAAATGTGTGAAAATATTTTTCTTTAGAAAGCCTATCACTCCTTTGGCATCATTTGATGGAAGGGCCACAACTTCAACCCATATGGAGACATAGTCAACTGCTTCCAATATGTACTTGTTACCATACGAGCTGACAAATGGTCCCATAAAATCAATCCCCCACATGTCAAATACTTCCACCTCTTGAATTGTAGTCATCGGCATCTCGTGACGGCGAGATATGTTGCTTGTCCTTTGGCACTCATCACAACTTTTCACCCAAGCATCGCATCCTTGAATAAAGTTGGCCAATACAAACCCGACTCCAACACCTTCACCGCTGTCCGAATTCCTCCAAAGTGCCCACCATATGGTGAAGCATGGCAAGCCTGCAAAACAGAAGATTGATCTTTCTCGGGGATACACCTCCGGATCATGTTATCTACACATACTTTAAAAAGTAAAGGTTCATCCCAGTAATAAGACCGACAATCGCGAAAGAACTTTTTCTTTTGAATCGAAGAGAGTTCATAAGGTACAATAACGCTTGCCAAATAATTAGCAATATCAGCATACCATGGCGTATCCTCCATTGCCACTACTAGTAATTGTTCATCTGGTAATGTCTCAGTTATATCTTCAACCTCTACTTTCTTTTCAGCTCCCTCCAACCTTGAAAAGTGGCTTTGACTCCTTCTTTGCTATCAAGTACCTAAGTGTTGCATGGTCAGTATAAATAATCACTTTTGAACCAATCAAATAAGGCCTGAATTTGTCGAATGCAAACACCACAACTAACATATCTTTCTCAGTCACGGTATAATTGAGTTGTGCACCGCTTAGCGTTCTGCTTGCATAGTAAATTGGGTGCACCAACTTGTCCTTTCGCTTCCCCAGGACTGTTCTTATAGAATAGTTACTTGTGTCACACATGAGCTCGAACGACTACACCCAGTTGGGTGCAATGATGATTAGTGCAGTCACCATTCTCTTCTTCAGCTCCTTAAATACCAACCTGCAATCATCAGAGAACACAAAGGGATGATCCTTTTCAAGGAGTTTACATAAGGGGTTAGCAATTTTAGAGAAATCTTTTATAAATCGCCTATAGAACCCGGCGTGCCCAAGGAAACTTCTCACTGCCTTGACCGAAGTGGGCGGTGGAAACTTCTCAATCACATCAACCATAGAATGGTCGACCTCAATACCTTTACTGGACACTCGATGCCCTAACACTATACCTTCTTGTACCATAAAATGGCATTTCTCCCAGTTCAGCACTAAATTTGTCTCCACACACCTTTTTAAAACTCTTCTTAAATTGTTAAGACAGTCTTTGAATGAATCCCCCACCATTGAGAAATCATCCATAAAGACTTCCATAATATCCACTACCAGATCAGTGAAAATGGCTAAGATACACCTCTGAATTGTACACGGTGCATTGCACAGGCCAAACAACATTCTCTGAAAGGTAAAGATGCCATACGGACAAGTAAATGATGTTTTCTCTCTATCTTCAGGGGCTATTGAGATCTGATTGTACCCCAAATATCCATCCAAAAAGCAGAAGTGAGATCGCCGAGCAAATCTATCCAACATTTGGTCAATGAATGGCAAGGGGAAATGGTCTTTCCGGATGTCTGTGTTCAGTTTTCGATAATCCATGCGAATTCGCCAACCCGTGACTGTATGAGTCGAGATCAACTCGTTATTCTCATTTTGCACGACCGTCATTCCACCCTTATTTGGCACACACTGAACTGGGCTGACCCAATTACTATCAGAGATGGGGAAGATGATACCCGCATCTAACTACTTGATCACTTCTTTCTTCACCACTTCTTTCATGTTCGGGTTCAACCTTCTTTGATGTTCTTTGGAAGATTTTTGCCCTCCAAGAGAATCTTTTGCATGCAAAAGGCCGGGCTTATACCCTTTATATCTGCCATGGTACAACCAATAGCAGTCTTACATTCCTGTAACACCTATAGGAGTTGTTCTACCTACACAACTAACAAACCGGATAAGATAATAATGGGTAAAGTAGAGTTAGGCCCTAAGAAAGCATACCTGAGGTGAGCTACAAGCAGTTTCAGGTCCAACTGTGGTGGCTCCTCTATTGATGGCTTCGCGGGTGGTGTTGCCCTTTCTTCTAAGTGTAGAGGCTCGAACTGGGGTTCCATTTTCTAGAACCCTTGACCTTCGAGAGCCATGACCCACTCTTCCAACTCTTCACCATCCACATCTTCCAAATTCATCAAGTAAGCTTCTAACGGATCTCTGACATTAAGGGTCTCATCATCCTCTTGTAGTATTACATCCACCGCCTCCACTAGTGTACAATTCGCAAATTTGTTGGGCCTCCTCATAGAATGTTGAACATTGAATATTATTTCCTCATTATTCAACCTCATTTTTAACTCTCCAGACTCATGGTCGATCAATGCACTCCCAGTGGATAAGAACGGCCTCCCCAAAATTATTGGTATTTCTTCATCAACTTGACAGTCAAGAATAACGAAGTTGGCAGGAAATACAAACTTCCCCATTTGGACAAGGATATCATCCAGAATTCATGTCAGCCTTTTGACTGTGCGATCAGCTAGTTACAACAAACATTAAGGTCGGTCTAGCTCTGCCAATGCCTAGTTTTGTGTAGATTGCCAAAGGCATCAAGTTGATACTGGATCCTAAGTCACATAATGCTTTAGCAAAAGCATAACTTCCAATTGTGCATGGGATAGTGAAACTACCAGGATCAGACAATTTTTGAGCCATAGGTCTTGTCACTATCGTACTGCAAGTTTGAGTTAGAGTTATAGTAGACAGGTCCTAGAAGTCAAATTTTTGAGACATCAGATCCTTCATCATTTTTGCATAGCCTGGCATTTCCCTCAAAGCATCCATAAGAGGAATATTCAATTGAATTTGTCTAAGCATTTCTATGAATTTTCTGTATTGATCATCTTTCTTTTGCTTTGCCAATCTTTGAGGGAATGGTGCAGGAGTTAGCTTCTGCCCATAACTTGGTGTCTTTTATTTATTAGGAGCCTTTTCCACCACCTGTTCTGGGAATTGTTCAAATTCCTTCTCCTTGCCTTTGTCCACTTGTACCTGTTCAATTACAACTTATGTGAGCTCCGTTGACTCGTCGGTCTCTAATGTCACTGGAGTAATTGTCACTGCGTCTCTCCTAGATTGAGCAACTTTTTTCTCTCTGTCTAAATCCCTTCCATTCCCGAGACTCACTGTCATTAGCTGATTTGGGTTTTGCTATTTTGGATTGATGTTTGTATTTACAGGCAACGTTCCATGTGGGCGATTGTTCAAGACAATAGATAACTGGCCTAATTGAGTTTCAATGCCTTTAATAGCCGAATCATGTGCGGCTAACTTTTCTTGCATCTTTCCATTTATCCAAATGAGTTGTTATAGCATGCCCTTGATTTCTATCATATTATTGTCTTGCTATCGATGAGGCGGTTGGCAAGCCAACTGTTGTTGGTGCTGCTGATTATAGCCCTGCTACCTTTGATAAGGCACGACTTGGCCTTGTGGTCGTGCTCCCCCTGGAATGGTAGTGTATTGTTGCTGGGTTGGTCTGTACTATTGAATTTGAGGTCCCCATTGTTGTCCACCTTGCCTCTGACCCCCAAAATTATTGACGTAATTCATGTCTTCTCTAAAGCCCTGGTTATCATTCTCTCCACTCTGCGAGCAAACATATGACTGATTTATGCAGGGAGTGCATAGGCCTCCATTTGTCGTATCAATAATGTACACCTGTTTCGTACCCATCTCATCAATTTGCTTTGTCAACAAGCTCATCTGGGTCATGAGAGTGGCTATGTTTTCTGCATTTGTATTGTTTGGGTCAAGAGAAACATAATGCACTATTGGAGTGAGTGTTGTATCTCTCGTCATCCAGCTTGAATTTTGAGCCATCTTGTTAAGAAGAATCTTACACTCTGTGAATGTTTTGCTCAAGAATGCACCCCCAGATGAAGCATCTACATTGGTCTTCAGACCATTAGCCAAACCCATATAGAATCTCTGTCCAAGCATCTGATCTGGAATGCCATGGTGTGGACACTTCACCTGCATACCCTTAAACCTCTCCCAGGTTTCCTGCAAGGTTTTAGTCGGTTTCTGTCTGAATTGCAATATCTCATCAATTTGCCTCGCAGTTTTGTTGGGTGGATAGAACTTGTTTAAGAACTGCTTGACTAGTTCCTCCCAAGTAGCAATGGAGTTTATTGGGAGAGAATTCAACCAAGTTTGAGCCTCCCCAGCCACTGAGAAAGGGAACAGTAATAATCTGATTGCTTCAGGAGTCATATTCAGATGTCTTTGAGTGACAAAAATTGATAGAAAGTTCTTCAGATGTTGTTGTGGGTCTTCGATGTATGACCCGGAGAACAACCCTTTATTTTGCAGCAAGTGCAGCATGTTATTTGTAATCTGAAATGTCTTAGCTTGTATCGGAGGGACTGCAATTGCGGTTGCCAGGCTATCAGCAGTTAGTTGCGCCCAATCATATAGAGCAACTTCCGGCACAAGAGGTGCTACCACTCCAATGTTTGGGTCAACTCGATCATTCCTATTGTTCTCGTTGACGTTCTCCACGTCGTCCATTTCAATTTCGAATTGTTCGTGTTGTTTTAGTTGTTTGCCCTTCTTGTTAGCCCGATGCAATGCCCTTAATGCTTTCTTGGGATCTGAGAGTCGTTCAAAAAGTTCACCAGTTCTCAAGAAGCTTCTAGGCATGCACCTGAGTCATAGAAGAGTTCAAATGTGAGAATTTCAATGGAAATATTTTTAACACCACAGAAACTTGATCTAAACTAAAAATCCTAGCAATTATTCCAACTTGTAATAAATAACACCGTTAGTTCCCCGGCAACGACGCCAAAATTTGATCATGCCCAACTATGCCTTATAAAAAAGACTAAGCGGTCGCTGCAAAAATAATCCGGTTCAAGAGTCCGGAATCGAATCCCACGGAGAACTAACCTATTTGCTACAACTTTTAGTATCGCTAATGATAAGCTCAGAAAATTTTTAGAGTTCAAGATTTTATTTGATAATTAACATAAATTATTTAACTAAGGAAAAATGATAATAAAAACTATCAACAAGCAAGAATGAAGTTGAATTCAAGGGTAAAAGAAGTTAGGGTTATTGATTTTTCCAATTGTCGGATTAATTCCTGACACGTTAGCTATAATCTCGCCGTAACACTCTATAAAGATGATGAGTTCTTGCTTACCGTACTTATCTCTCGATCAATTACGATAATTTACTAGAAGCATTCTCTCGAACTACTCGAGTTGATATTTTGTACAACTCATAAATATCACACTAAAGCTTCGTTATCTCTAATCCCGCTTTTAAATTCAAGTAATTAATCTCTTAACTTACTCGAAAGTAGCGTTGTTCAACAACAATCTAATCAAGTATTCTTTCTCAAGCAACACTAGATAACTAGACACGATTAATCAAGGGTCCTTTCAATTAATCACAAGAAACACATAGTTGAATAATTATAGAGTAAACATGACTCAATTATATCAAAACGTAATCAAGACTTCATCCAACAATTAGTTCCATCAACCCTAGATGACGGGTTTAGCTACTCATACTACTATGCACGATTACAATATAAAAAGTCATAACCAACAATGGAATTAAGAAGAAGAAGATGAAAAACTCGTAGGAGAATTCTCCGTCTTGCTCCTTTTGTGTTCTTGCCTCCAAAGTTCATCTAAAAAAAGAGATACCCTCTTTTTGGGCGAGCCGGGCTTCATATAGGTCAAGGTTAGTCGTCTTTCAAATTACAAAATTGGCCTTGGACGATTTTTTTCGGAAGCACGTGCGCGGCCGCGCATCAACCGCACATCGACCGCGCACTTTGGCCAATTTCTGCCTGACATACGCAGCCCAGTGCGCGGCCGCGCATAGACCGCGCACCTGGAGGATTTTCTGCAGCATATTTTTCTTTCTTCTTTTTAAGCGCGCTAACCTCCAATTGTCCTTCAATGCTCCATATTAGCTCCAAAACACTCTTTAACGTCCTCATAGCCCGGAATTGCTCCTGCAAAGCATAAAGTTCTTAATTAGAGCAATTTGTTATCATTTAACATTCAAATATCAATAAAGTGCAGCTAAGTTAGAGTGCAAGTAGTAGCTAAACTACATAATTATAGCCTACTATCACTGGTGTACTGGATATGTAGCTTTTGTTGCGGATAAGTTCATGTAAAATAAACTTGAATTTCTTTGTAAAATGAAATTCCTTTTTTTCCCAATCAGAAAGATCAATAGTATTCCCACTTACCCTCCAATATGACTCAAACCTTCAACCTAACGATTGATAGTGGAGGTGCTCAACCACCAGAGCAAGCATCCTTTGTAAAATGCAATCCCTTTAATTTGTGATTAATAATTTCCATCAATCGGGAGCTAGTTGATATTGTATGTCTACCGAGCTCAAGTAACGAGCGAATAATCTATCTCGACAGTGAAGTCGATGGATAGGATGACTATCAATAGAATCAACGAAAAATTCATGTCCCCGTGTTGGTGATGCATGCTTATAGGCTAAAACATGGTACGAGTTATAAAAGATGCTCATCGGCGAATTGCAAATCAGTCAAGTTAGCAACATATACGACTTGTAATGCATGAAGGCAGGGTAAAACATAATAACGCCCTGACCTGTAGAGATAATCATCGGCAACAGCAAGTTAAATAGTAATAAAAGGGTTGCCCCGGTACATCAAGCGTCCCGCATTATTTATGTAAGGCCCGGAAAAGGTCACACCCCAAGAGTGTGATGTGGACAACATACCATAATGCAAGCATAGTGGCTGATTCCACAGTTCGAACCCGTGATCTATAGATCATACAAAGACAACTTAACCGTTGCTATAGTTAAATAGTAATGCAAATGACAATGCCCCTTTAATGTCACAAGTTAGTAAAGGTGCTTATTTGTTGCTGTAATGTCATGATAAGAAAAAGTTAGGTCATGAGGTAAAATTATCTAAACTATATAAGGAGACCATCCCATCCTAAAGAGCCGATGTGAAGTCAACACGTCACAAGTTAGCAGAGTGGCACTGTAATGATATCAATAGTACTAGCGGCAAGTTAGTATTAGTTGTATCAGTAAGCTTCTGCCTCTCATATATAGAGGCTAGTCACTAGAGCACGTCCAACCACATAACCTTCGTTCGTTAAACCCCTTAAAGGACTCCCAGATGCGGACATCTCATCTCCTCTCATTCCTACCAATGAGAGGAGATTAATGCTCGACATGCATGGTGAACAAAGAGTGATAAGCCGACTTTACGCGAGATGTATAAATACGTGAGTACTCAATATAATTAGCTTGATGCGCGCGCATAGCACGAATAACATCATCTCTTGAAATCTAAGAAGCTCAAAGATGAAAAGCTCGACTAGATGTACATGTTAGGTTTTTATCCAATTAGATAAGAGCTGTGAATGGGAAATGGAGGTAAACGATTTGGAGGAAAATGAAAAGATTGAAGTTGTTTCCTTTACTAATGTACTTTGTCCCACGTCGGAAATGAAAAGAAAATTTTTGTGTTTATATAGAGAAGCACATCTCCTAATTCTTAAAGAGTTAAGGAGAAGTGGTGTCTCGTGCCGTCGTCGTCGTCGCTCGACATCGGATACCAAATTTATTTCTTGTTTTCCGTTATATAATTTCGTTTCTAATATTTTTTTCGCGAAATTTTAAATGTCAAATTTGCGACTAACAGCGAGAGGGGATTAAATTCTTTAAGGAAACACAGTTTTCTGTTGGGCTCGGAATTTTTTATTCTTTTGTTTCTGTTTTTGTTATTGTTTTATTTTTGCAGAAATTATTTTTCGAATACAGATACTAACAAGCTTAAGCAATTTATTTTTATATTCTGTGTTCATCTTACTTTCTGCTTTGGGAGACTAAAATCCTATCGATTTTCTACTCCCATTTTGGAGATTAAAATCTTCGGATTTTCTACACTAGTTTGAGATTAAAGTCTTTGTGACTTTTTACTCAATCCGAGATTAAAATCCTTGTGATTTTCTACTCGGTTGTTTGTATTCAGTTTGAAGATATAAAAATTTCACCGACTTACTAATTCTGGTTGTGTCAATTTCTTTTACAGAAAAATAACAATAAGTACGGAACAACAAAATGGTTCTGTTGGGACTACTACTGCTGTAATGGCTACTGCGTTTTCAAGTCGCACAACGCCTACACCGGCGATGGCACTGGCAGAAAAGCCTAAAAAGTTTTTTGGTGCGGATTTTAAGCGTTGGCAGCAGAAAATATTTTTCTACCTGACCACACTCAATCTGCAGTGCTTTATCAGTGAGGACGTTCCAGTTCTGGGAGAAGAAACTCCTGAAAATGAGCGATTTGTAGTCACGGAGACATGGAAGCATTCTGACTATTTGTGCAAAAATTATATTTTAAGTTGCTTGAAAGACGGCTTGTACAATGTTTATAGCATCATGAAAACATCACGAGAGTTGTGGAATGCTCTTGAAAAGAGGTACACGACTAAAGATGCTGGACTTAAGAAGTATGTGGCCGCCATATTTATGGATTTCAAAATGGTTGACGGCAAATATGTCATAACGCAAGTCCAAGAATTGCAAGTTATTGTTCATAATCTCCTTGCTGAAGGTATAAATCGAGTCAATTTTTTTATTCAATATATTGATTATCTTACTAATTATAAATGTATGATTGAAAGTTTGGTCATAAATGAAGCATTTCAAGTTGCGGCATTTATTAAAAAGCTGCCTCCGCTGTGGAAGGACTTTATGAATTACTTGAAACATAAGTACAAGGAGATGACACTTGAAGACCTTATTGTTCGTCTACGGATTGAAGATGAAAACAAGGTTGCTGAGAAGAAGTCTCGTGGTAATTCAACAATAATGGGAGCAAATATTGTTGAGGAAGCGTCTACAAGCAACAATAAGATAAAGAAGCCGTCTGGACCAAAGAATTACCCGAACAAGAAGAAGTTTAAAGATAATTGTCACAACTGTAAAAAGGTTGGACATAAGGTTGTGGACTATCGTGCACCGAAGAAGGACAAGAAGAAGAATCAAGCAAACATGATAGAAAAGAATGATAAAATGGAGGACTTATGTGCCATTCTATCTCAATGAAGTTTAGTAGGAAATCCCAAGGAGTGGTGGATTGATTCTAGAGCCACTCGCCATGTTTGTGCTAACAAAGAGTTATTTGCCTCTTATGTTCCCGCAGGGGCCGGCGAGACTATCTTTATGGAAAACTCCGCCACTGCAAAAATTTAAGGTGTGGGGTGATATCTTTGAAGATGACTTCACGCAAAGTTGTGACTCTAAACAATGTTCTCCATGTTCTTGAAATTCGCAAGAATTTAGTGTATGCTGGACTTCTTATCAAGAATGATTTTAAGTGTGTGTTTATTTTTGAAAAAGTAAGAATGATATATATATAGGAAAATATTACCTAACTAAGGGCCTTTTCAAGTTGAATGTAATAACTGTTGACATCAATAAAGTTCAAGCTTCTTTTTACTTGAGTCAAATAATTTATGGCATGCACGTTCAGGTCACGTGAACTTCAAAATTATATGAAAAATGGTTAACTTGGAAGTATTATCTAAATATGAATGTGATAATTTGAAATGTCAAATATATGTGGAATATAAGTATGTTAAACATCCTTATAAATCAGTTGTAAGGAATTCAAATCTTTTAAACTTAATTGATACAGATATTTGCGATATGAAGTCAATATCATCTCGCGGTGGGAAAAAGTATTCCATAACTTTTATTGAAGACAATACTAGATATTGCTATATTTACTTACTTAATTGTAAATATGAAGCAATTGCAGCATTAAAGCAATACAAAAATGAAGTTGAAACGCAACCAAACAAAAAGATCAAAATGATAAGAAGTGATAGGGGTGGCGAATATGAATCTCTCCTTCCTTCCCTATGGTTGACTACTTTTTATTCTTTTTTCCATACTTCAGGAGGAAGAGATCGTCGGGTTCAACTGTTGAAGAAATATGTTTGGAATTTGGCATTATTCAACAAACAACTGCCCCTTACTCACCACAATCTAATGGAATTACGGAAAGAAAGAATAGAACATTAAAGAAGATGATGAATGCCTTGTTGATTAGTTCAGGTTTACCCCAGAATTTGTGGGGGGAAGCAGTTCTTACAGCTGACCAAATACTCAATCGAGTTCCCCATAACAAAACGCAAACCATCCCATATGAAAAATGGAAAGGTAAGAAACCCAACTTAAAATATTTTAAAGTGTGGAGGTGTTTGGCTAAAGTTCAAATTCCTAAATCCAAAAGGGTGAAGATTGGACCGAAAATGGTTAATTGCATTTTCATAAGATATACAATAAATAGTAAGGCATATTATTTTCTGGTCCATAAATCAGAAAATACCGTTATTTAAATTAATACGGTCATCGAATCCGATAATGCTGAATTCTTTGAGAATATTTATTCGTTTAAAAATGAATGTGAGTCGTCTAGTGAAAAATCAAAGCGACCTTGAGAAGAAGCAGAGGAAAGTACGTTTAATAAGGAAAATCCAAGATAGAGTAAACGTCAAAGGACAACTATTTCCTTTGGACCAGACTTTCAGATATTTTTGTTAGAAAATGAGCCTCAAACGTTTAAAGAAGCAATGTCTTCCTCAGAAGTACAATACTGGAAAGAGGCAGTCAATACTGAGATAGAATTCATATTAAGTAATCATACTTGAGAATTAGTTGATCTTCCTCCAGGAAAAAAACCTTTGGGTTCTGAGTGGATTTTCAAAAGGAAAATGAAAGTTGAGGGTACTATTGAAAAATATAAGGTAATATTAGTTGTCAAAGGGGTTAGACGATGAGAAGGTCTTGATTGTTTTGATACATACTTGTCGGTAACGAGGATTACATCTATTGGGGTATTAATAGCGTTAGCCGCCGTGTATGGTCTTGAAATCCATCAGATGGATGTGAAGACAGCCTTCTTAAATGGAGATTTGGAGGAAACAATTTATATGGAACAATCTGAAGGGTTCGTGGTTCCCACAAAAGAAAAGAAGGTGTGCCGACTTGTTAAGTCACTTTACAGATTGAAACAAGCACCCAAACAATGGCATGCGAAATTTGAAAAAATAATATTGGCAAATGGATTTAAGATTAATGAGTGTGATAAATGTGTTTAAATTTAAAATACTCCAAATCATATAGTCATTGTATGTTTATATGTTGATGATATGTTAATAATGAGCAAAGACATTGCCTATATAAATGCTACTAAGCGTATACTTGCTAGCAAATTTGATATGAAAGACTTAGGAGTTGCTGATTTAATTCTAGGAATTAAAATCCATAGGAATCCTCAAGGACTAGCATTGTCTCAATCTCATTACGTTAAAATAGTACTTGAAAAATTCAAGTATTTAGATTTCAAAGTCGCAAAGACCCCGATTGATGTAAATGTTGCTCTTACAAAGAATCTAGGTCAAAGCAAATCTCAACTGGATTATGCTTGAGTGTTGGGAAGTTTAATGTATATCATGAATTATACACGACCTGATATAACTTGTGTAGTAAGTAAATTGAGTCGTTACACAAGTAATCCCAACCAAACTCATTGGATGGCAATGAAACGAATTTTGGGGTATCTAAAACATACTCAAGATTATGCTTTGCACTACAATAAGTATCCTACGGTAATTGAAGGATATAGTGATGCAAATTGGATCACAGGGTCATCAGAAACAAAGTCCACAGGTGGATACGTGTTTACTATTGATGAAGGAGCAGTGTCTTGGAAATCAACCAAACAGACATGCATCGCTCGCTCTATAATGGAGTCTGAGTTTATAGCTTTAGATAAGGCTGGAGAAAAAGTTGAATGGCTCCGGAATTTCATGGAAGATATTTCATTTTGGCCCAAACCAGTAGCTCCTATATGCATATATTGCGATAGTCAAGCGGCAATAGGAAGGGCTGGAAGCGTTATGTATAATGGAAAATCTCGTCACTACGACAAAGACATATTACCATTAGACAATTACTCTCTAGTAGAATTATCATAATTAACTATATAAAGCCAAAAGATAATGTGTCGGGTCCGCTTACAAAAGGCCTAAATAGAGAGGCGGTTGATAAATCATCAAAGTGAATGGGACTATGGCCGAGGACAAGTCACTGTGGCGGTAACTCTACCTAGAAGACTGGAGATCCCAAGATCTAGGTTCAAGGAGATCAAACAAAGTCATTAGTGACGGTTCAGCATTGTCAAATAAAATTTTGGTCTATTCTCGTGATAAGACAATGTTCAGTACCAATGATAAAACGTTAAGGCTTTTTAATGTTTTGTAAATTTGATACGGAGTATATCAAATAGTGTATCTATGGGATAACACGTTTAGGAATCAGCTATATAAGTGTGAAGTGTAAGTTGCTTCAAGGACAATTTTGTAAGGTCTGTTCTCTACACACTTATGAACCGGGCGGTATTCATGGATGAAACGAACACAACAATGAGAACTAATGGCGGTTAAAGAGTTGATTGTGTTACTTATGACTGTCTAGGTATACACTAAAGTTCGATGGTTCAAAGATATCAAATCTACCAATTGACCGAGTATATCCGACATAAGTTCACTACGGAAAGTTCAAAGGGGGACCTACTTATCCAGATGCGATTAATCATTACTTGTAAATCACACAGTTTTTTATGCATGCATATTTACAGATAGTCGTTCCCCATTCATGTGGAGGATTGTTGGGATTTTATCTAATTAGATAAGAGGTATGAATGGGAAAAGAGGTGTGAATAGAAAAAGAGGGAAAAGATTTGGAGAGAAACGAAAAGTTTGAAGTTGTTTCCTTTACTAATGAACTTTGTCCCTCATCGAAAAATGGAAAGAAAATCTTTGTGCTTATATAGAGAAGCACATCTTCTAGCTCTTAAACAGTAAAGAAGAAGTGGTGCCTCGCGCCGTTGTCGTCGCTCGCTCAGCTTCAGCTTTGGTCAATTGATATGATTGATTGAGAAGCACATTTGGACCAAATTTATTTATTTATTGGACCAAATCGTTGGCTATAAATACATAGGAGTAGCCTCATTTTTTTACCACCGAAAATCTGCAAACTCTCCCCTCATCTTCTGCATTATTATTTTCAAAGCAAAACGTAAGTTTACTACCGTTTGTTGAGTTTGTCAAAATTCTCTAATTTTCATTGCCGGCATTACAGAATAGTTATTCTGTTCTATCCTGGGAGGAATTAATCCAATAACCTTGGGCAATAGTGAGAGAATTAAATTCCTTAAGAAAACACAGTTTTCTGTTGGGCTCAGAATTTTTTATTCTTCTGTTTTTGTTTCTGTTATTGTTATATTTTTGCAGAAATTACTTTTTGAATACAGATACTAACAGTATATATAGTCAATTTGACGTGTGTTCCCTGAAATTTATTTGCTAGTACAATAAAGTCAAAATACAATTCATTTTATCACATTATAAACGACAACAACAACAATCCAGTATAATTCTACTAGTGGGATCTGGGGAGGATAGTGTGTACGCAGACCTTACCCCTACCCTAGGATAGAGAGGTTGTTTCCGATAGACCCTCGGCTCTTTCCCTCCAAGAATTCCCCACCTTGCTCTTGGGGTGACTAGAACTCACAACCTCTTAATTGAAAATGGATGGTGCTTACCACTAAAGCAACCCACCGTTGTCCACGTTATAAACTATAAAGGAGCAAAAGATCAAATTCCTGACGCTGGTCCGGTTAAATTTCCTCCCCGAGTAAAAGTGGCAAGCAAATGTAAGTGCTTTTAATAGCTGACTCTCCACCCAAGTCATTTCCAAGTTTATGGTGAGATGATAATAGTTGCTATAATCATATAAAAATCATAGATTTTGTCAATCACTAATGGATATATGTCACAGACACTAGACAAAATTCAAAACTGTCAGAGTCAAAGTAGGACAACCTGACATCAGTGCAATTTGCCTTCTCCAAAAAAAAAAAAAAAGGAATTTCCAATATGCCTTCCCCCAATACTCCAACAACCTGCCTTTTCACAATTGTGGGATGTAATGAATGGATGCCTTGACCATGGCCTGTGCATGGTAGGACTTACCGCTACAACTCAACGTTTTGATTAGCCACCAGATTCCCTTGTCTTTGTCCTTATTACATTTTCTATTTAAAGAAGAATTTGATGATGGAACCCTACGATTCCATCGATTCTTGATATCCCTCAGTTCCATCTCCTCAATCCAAAAAAGAACAAGTACCATCTTGAGCTCTTACCTTGAAAATGGGTAACATAGTTATTCCATCCAAAAATACCACATTTTTTCTCACTAATTTGCCTCTTGCTTACGAGCTTAATATTTGGGTTTTTCTGTGGAATGAGTTTCCCACAGAAGATGATGTCTTGAGGAGGGTGGTGAAGATTATGGGACAATATATTCTTACTCCATTCTTCATTATAGAACTGAAAGAAGCCTTTCTCCTCCACTGATGATGATTGAAAAGCAGTTGAGGTTTGTATTAATTCACTTGAATAGTACTTTTTCAGTTCACTAACATTGCTATAAATTGGAAGATCACAAAAAGAAAGAGTATCTTCTTCTTCTTCTTCTTCTTCTTCATCATCAATATTTATTTTTAGCATGTTGATGTCCATCTTTTCTTCTTCACCATAACACACTCTAGTAATCATAATAGAGATATATAGAGAATAGAATTCTAAGATGTGAAGAGAATTGGTGATGTGAGTTAAGATGGAAATAAGTACTTATATATATAGAGAGAGAGTGTGTGTGTTTTGGAAACAGTGGTAGTTAAAGGATATACGGTTGATGAATATTTGGCGTCTGGATGACCACAAAACAACAGGAGAAGAGTAAATATTTTTTGTTAGGAAAAATAGGGATTTTCTTTTGGACTGGAATCTAGAAGTGGAGGCGGAGGAAACAAAATGTGCGACAATTCTTAAAGTTGAAAGGAGTTCACATTGTAGAATTAGATAAATTAAAGTACGTAGAAAAGTAAAGTCAAAAGTGCTTAATGCTGGCCACTTAAATGTTGGGATAATATTTATTTGACACGACAAAATGTTGAAGAAATTTAAGTACGATGGTACTTAAACAAAGGTTTCATCGAATTCACTCGGTCGATCAAACAGAACTTTGGATTTGATCAAGCAAGTGAATCCCTCCCCAAAACAATCTAACAGTTAGGTCATTAATGGAATACGAAGCGTTTAAAAGAGTTTTATGTTTTTAAAATAAATTTGTCTCATTATAGGATTGACATATATAATATACTATATATAATATTGTATCTTTAGAATTGAGACCGGTATTATTTAAGAAGTTACTTGAAATATACAGAAATTGCAATCCTGCATTTTGAAAAATTTAAACACGTTTTCTTTCATAAATGTCAAACTTTGCTTGATCATGGGATTAGGTGCGACAAATACGTATATCCCTGTCATGATCCCACCAGAATTAAGTAACCAATTTGCCCTTAGTTTTTTTTAACTAGATTTAAAGTAACTATTGAATTGATCTTTTTTCAACTTCAAAATGTTGTTTAAAGAAATCAATTGAGTTGACCTTTCAAATTATTCAAAACAAGTCAGCACTTCTCGCGCAGCCCCCTTCACCACCAAAGATATCACATACCACCAGAATTAATCCACTGACTTGTGGGCAGCTCAACAAAATATTTCTAAATCCCTCAGTTTTTATAATCTTTCTGCCCACTCAACCCATATGCAAACGTTACCAAATTCGTTGATCCTAAGAAAGATCGAGGAGGTTCAAAATTGATCTAGACCTACTAATATTATCGAGATCCAGAACTTCTTGATAGGTTACTATTGTCGTTTTATAGAGGAATTTTTATTCATTACAACTCCATTGACCAAGTTGACTCAAAAAGGTGTTCTTTTTAGATGGTCCGATGAGTTTGAGGAGAGCAATCAGAAGCTCAAGACCACATTGACTACATCCTCAGTGTTACTGTTACCCACGGGTTTAAGATTATACATGGTGTATTGTGATGCTTCATGCATTGATCTTGAGGGTGTATTAATGCAAGAAGTAGAGTGATTTCTTATACGTCATGGCAATTGAAGGTTCATGAGAAGAATTATCATATCCATGATTTGGAGGGCGGCAATTGTGTTTGTATTAAAGATTTTGAGGCATTACTTATATGGTATGACTTGTGAGATTTACATTGATCAGCATAGTTTTCAACACCTGTTTAAGCAGAAAAATTTGAATTTGAAGCAGTAGAAGTGGCTTACGTTGCTTAAGGATTATGATATCACTCTTGTATCTTTCGGGGAATGCTAATGTTGCCATGACCCAAGCCCATGGCATATATTGTCCGTTTTGGGCCAAGACTCGCATTGGTTTGTCTTTCAGGCTATGCCACATCGAGCCCCAAAAGCGCGCGTACCATGTAAACTTGTGTCATGCCTTATAAAGCTCTTTACTTTCCTCTCCTATTCCCATGTGAGATTCGCCTAAGGTGACATGTGCATCCCTTCTTCAGAAGCTTGTTAGCCTAGAAGCCTGCCAGTCCTACTTGATCTGCCCTCATCAGCTCTCCCTCCGTTATGGGCATCACTTTCACCCTCCTAGGACTCGCCTTCCTCGTAGAAGTTTTCCCCACCATCGTATTGAGATATATTCGGCTTTGATACCATATTTTTCATGACCTAAGCCCATGACACGTATTGTCCACTTTGGGCCTAGGCCCGCATGGATTTATCTTTCTGACTATGCCACATCGAACCTCAAATGTACGCGTACCATGTGAACTTATGTCTTGCCTTATAAAGCTCTTCACTTTCACTTTCTTCTCCCATTTCGATGTGCGATTCTCCTAAGGTGACATATGTACCCTTTTTTCAAAAGCTTGCTAGTCCAGAAGCCTGTCTATCTTGCCTGACCCACCTTTATCAGCCTGCCCTCTATCATAGGCATCACAAATGTGATAGCGGATGCTTTGAGTAGAAAGACGGAGAGTATGAGTAGTTTGGCGTACACTCCAGTTGAGGAGCGTCCCACAATTATGGATTTCATGTTTTAGTTAATATATTTGTAAGATTGGATATTTTTTAGCCTAGCAAGCTTCTTGCTTGTGTTGTTGCGCCATTCATTTTTGTTTGAGTAGATTAAGGTACACCAGTATGATGAACCACATTGGCTTGTGCTTAAAGTTACAGAGCAGCAAGGTGGTGCCAAGAAGATTGTTATAAGTGATGGCGTTATGCGACTTTTTTTTTAAAGCTAATATACCACTCGGCTTGATGCCTTGTGGTAAATATATAAATAAAATCCAAAATAGGAATCCGGTATAAGATGTGTAAAATAAGTAAGCAAACAGGTGCAAAAAGCAATAAAATCTAGCTATTACAATAGTTTGAGTTGGACAGGTTCCAGTCGAATGTGTTCTTTGTATCCTCTAGCCAAGTGCAAAACCTCCATGTAGCACCTCAAACGCTCTCACTAGGCGCCATGTTTTGCATTCCAAAAGGATTTGGCCAAATTGAATCTCCAACGTACACCTTCGATTGTTGTGGTTGTCCATGAATGTGATGGTGCGTGCACGTAAATTTGAGACCTTTGTCTTTCCAAATATTGTGATGCATTGCCGAGTAAGATGCCTGGTGATGGATGTTGTTGCATTTTACTGTATGGCTTTGTAGTCTACTGTTTTGACAGCAACACCACAACAGTTTTGACATCTTCGATCAAGTATGTAAGAAATGGAATTCCAACAGGAGTATTGTTGTAGAACAGACCTATTCGAACCAGACTTGTTTGAACCCAATATTGCATTGATAATTTTAATAAACCGAACAGCTACAAAGATTCCATAATCCAGAACAAGCGTTATAGTTCTTTCCCGTATGGTGCTCTACCACTCCCAGAATGAGCATTATAAAATACTAATACCACTAGTAAACGATACAACCCCATACAGTTAAAAACTGTCCAAAGCTTCCCAGCCCAATCAGTGGAAGAAATCCAGCAGTTCTATGGATCTTATTGACAACCTGTGAAACATATATATATCTATTCCTGAAGCTTCCAAGACCATCCATGTTATAGTTGTAATCATCCTTGAAGACTATGTAAAATATGTTGCCACCTCATGTCCAGATGCTAAGGCTGCCAAGAACAAATCTGTTAATATATTGATTCTTTGTTTCGGTCAATTGTGAAGTGAAGCAATTAACTAACAGTAGTAGGAATTTGAATAACTGAAGCTGTTGAAGGCCACACAAATGCTGTTTAGTTGACCTCCAAGATGATCAGCAACTGAAGCTGCCTTGACCAGCTCTATTGCACTAGTAATCCATGCTTGATGAATATTTGAGCAACTGTAGCTGTGGTCGACTATAAGTTGTGGAGCACCTCAAATTTGTGATCTTTTCTTGGAACCCAACTATTGTTTGATGATCTCCATAAAGAACAGCAATTGTGGAGTAATAGCTTAATAGCATCAGTCTGGAGCCTTCCTCTTTTCTACCCTTATCCTAAGGTTAGGGATATGGGCCTTGTCTAGGTTGATTAATCTCCTACCTGCACTTGGCAACTTATTGAATGAGTTAAATATTATTGTACCTACAAAATAGAAAGCCAGGTTAGTTAAATAATCTGCTAGTGTGTTGCCCTCCCTTAAAAAACATTGGAAAATCACATTGAAATTGTCCTTCATCCCCTTGATCCTCTTCACCTCCTTTGTTATGCACCATGGTGTTTCCCATTCACCTTCTATTATCCTTTTCATTACCAGAGAATCTGTCTCAATTATTAGTGGATGAATTTGTTGAGTTACATAGTATGCTAGCCCTTCTATGATTGCTTTTGCTTTTGCAACAATATTAATGGTGTCTTCTACCTTTTCTGCCCTAGCAAAAACCAAATCACCTCTCCAGTTCCTCACACAAAAACCATATGAGCTTTGTCCATGATTGCCTCTTGAGGTTCCATCTGTATTGCATTTGAACCATCCTTCATAGGGTGAATGCCATGCAACTCTCTTGGTTACCACATATGGTTTGTACCCTTCAAAAAGTGTAATCATGTCTGTCCATAGAAATGGTATGTTTGTCAACCAGGGATATATAATCTTTCCTAAATTATGCAATGTCTTGTTCACCTCATGAATTACCCTGCTGCATGATACCGTTCTTCCATGTTTCATGGTATTTCTCCTCTTACAAAGTTTCCAATTTATCACTGTCTCGGCTGCCTGAAATAAGGGTTTCAGTTTTGGACAGCAGTCCACATTCCACCGTGTTTTTATCGCTTGATGAACCTGCATTAAGTTATCTATTATGCCTACTGCTTGCCCAAATGATCTCCACACTCTATCTGTTGTTGAACTTGTTAGGAAAAGATGTTAAAAAGTGTCATTCTGAGATTGAATACAACGCCAACATTTTGATACCACCATGTGTCCATTCCTTCTCCACATATCATTTGTTGGTATTTTGCCTTTCCATAATTGCCACATAAAGAAAGATATTTTGAAAGGCAATCCTCTAGTCCATAGTTACTTATATTCAGGCATTATGGGCGCTCTGTACCTCATTAATTGCCATGCAGTAGTTAATGAAAATCTCCCTGATGCAGTTGGCATCCATTTATATGTGTCCCAATATTCACCATTGTTTTCAAAATGTAATTCCTGTCTAATATGATCTACAATCTCTATTGGAAAAGTTTGTTCCAACAGATGATTATTCCAATCATTTCCTTCTCTCAACT
This sequence comes from Nicotiana tabacum, assembly GCF_000715075.1. Classification (NCBI taxonomy): domain Eukaryota; kingdom Viridiplantae; phylum Streptophyta; class Magnoliopsida; order Solanales; family Solanaceae; genus Nicotiana; species Nicotiana tabacum. Next base: position 89,580,914 of record NC_134092.1, on the reverse strand, counting down.
CTGCTACGTCTTGAATGTTTTCATTGATGTCAAAGTCTGGTTCAACAACATGATATAATGTACCTAGGCCCGTCTAGTTTTCATGACATATATTGGTAGTGCCTCTGTTCATATCCCATATGATTTCATGATCCACTTCTCCCCTTGCCTCCAACATTTTTATCCAAACATGTGAACCTTTCCTGAATTGAACAGTAGTGGAGAATTTTTTTTTTGCAGTATTTATTCTATATGAAATTAGTGCAGAGTGATTCAATGGTCCTGAAGTTCCACCATAGTTTAGCAAATAATTCTTTTGAAACATCAAACAGGGATCTGACACCTTCCTCTTTTGGCATGCACAAATTTTGCCATTTACTCCAATGCCTGCTTCTTCCTTCATCTTTGTTTCTCCAGATGAGCCTAGCAAATATTTTATGCAAATGTTCCAGTACATTTTTGGGTGGATCAAGGACCGATAGTATATTAGTAGGCATACTTTGTAGTATACTTGAAATTAAAGTAGCCTTGCCTCCATACGACAGTAGTTTACCCTTCCATGAATGCAGTTGAGTCTTCACCTTTTTAATAAGATCATTGTAGTACACCTTTCTTCTTCTTTTGTAGAAGATTGGGCATGTAGTATGAAGGTTTTTCCTTGTTAATTAATTGGCCAGAAGTGTGCTCATACTTGGCAAGGAGCTCCACTATCTTTTGTAAAGAGTACGAATCAGTAGAAGCAAAAATGATAGTGTCATCAGCATATACTAAATGATTCAATATGTCAGTCCACTTAGGCATTCCATATCCTTTGAAACTCTTGTCTTCAAATAGTTTATTCAAAGATCTAGATAGTACCTCTGCTGAGTGTATAAACAGGATTGGAGATAGAGGATCACCTTATTTGACTCCTCTTGTTAAGTGAAAAAAATTTGAAGCTTAACCATTAATCAGAATTGAGTACCAGTTATTGGATAGTAAGTTCCACACCATATTGATGAAGCATTCTGCAAATTCCATTTTCCTTAATACATGCATCAAATACATCCAAGAGACCCTATCATTCAGCTACAGCAGCAGCTATAGTTTCTTGTGTATCAATCCATGTTCCATCATGATTCTGAATTCTTTTCAGTTGGAGCTTCTGCCTTTTACCATTGATATGGTTATGGAAAAATCTGGTATTTCTGTCCCCGTCTACAAACCAATTCATTCCTGCTTTTTGTTTACAGTACTGTTCCTCAATGCTCAGATATCTCTTCAACTCTGCTTGTGCCTTCTGAAGCATAATTCTATTCTCTGCTGTTGGCTTTTCTTCAAATAATATTTAATTCACTCTGAACACATCTTCTCTTAATGCCAGTTGTTTGAAGATATCCCCATAAGTGAGCTTGCTCCATTTAGAAAGAGCAATCTTAATTCTCTTTAGTTTTTGCTTGAACGTCAAGAAAGGATCTCCTGTGAATTCTTCCATCAAATTTTGTCGGGCAACTTCCATAAAAGATGCATGTTTGGTCCAGAAATTCAAGAACTTGAATGGTCTGACAAATTGCATAGTCTGATCACCACAACTCATCAAGAGTGGAACATGATCTGAGCCTGTTCTAATGAGATGCTCCACTTATGTACTTGGAAATAAGGTCTGGAATGGTGTATTGACAAGAATTCTTTCCAACCTTTTGAATATGCAGTCTGCAGCTGGCCTCCCATTCCACCAAGTAAATGGGCTTCCTTTATACCCAGTGTCAAACAGTCCACATGAGTTTACACAGAAAGAAAAATCTTCATATTCTGGAGGGTACACTGGCAGTCCTCCAATTTTGTCCTCTTCACTAAGAACTACATTAAAATCCCCTCCAATCACCCATGGTAACTCCATATCACTAGCAAGGTATTATAGGTTATCCCACAATTCTAATCTATTAAGTGATGAAAACTTTACATAAACAAAAGTCAACATTATGTACTTTCCAATATCTTGATGATACACCCTGATGGTTAGTTGTTGTTCAGTGTCAATCAACAAATCCCACTGCACCACATCATCTGCAAAGAGCCATATCTTCCCATTGACATTTGATATTGCAGTTTCCATGCCTAGCCTCCTCCTGTAGTTCTGAATAAACTTCTGGAAAGGTTCCATAAGTGATATAATGAAAAAGCCATGTTCTTTTTGTATGTTGATAACTCTCTAAAAGGCCCGATGAGTCTTAACGGATCTTATGTTCCATATGAGTGTTTTAATCACCATCTAGTTGTGGAGGCTGCCCTCTTGGGCAGTATTCTTGTAGGTGGGTGTTGTTCTTTTACTTAAGTTTTCTTCTTCCCTTTCTTTACCTTTCTGGCTGAGACTTTAGGTGATAAATTACCTTGCCATGCGACATCTTTGATGTTCCCAGTAGTAGATTCTTCATCAGTTTCATCTGCTTGCTGCTCTTTAAGCTCCAAAGCATTATGAATATCCATAGGCAGGTTGTTGTGTGTAATAATCTCATGCATTACCTGATTAGGAGATTTCAATGGTACATTGATTTGAATCTGCATAGGATATCCAGTACCTGATGCACATGCAATAGGCACTGTCTCAATTGGATTTGACTCCCTAGGAACTAGAGCTGACCCCATCTCATCATAAGCCATGATTAGATCCTTCTCAACCATATTTTGAGATTCTGACCTCAGTGATTATTGGGAAGTTTCTGCATCAATATTACTAGCCTGCTCGTTAGCTGAAACTCTTACCATAGTACCTTCAAAATTGAGAAATATCTGTCCAGTTAAAATACTGTTCAAAGCCTGCCTGGATGGTACTTTATGAACCGGTGCCTTCGATGAGTTAGCCCTTTGATATTCTAGTCTTATACTTGTATTTGCCTCTGAACTGTATGCAAGCTGTTGTGCATCACCACTACATAGTTGTCTAGCTCCTCTAGTGGTTCCAGTGGACTTATGTGAGTCTGCAAATATCTGTGAAGGTATTTCATGGCATGATGGTTTAGGGTAACATTAAGAACTTCCTTGTGCATTGCAAAGCTTTTTTGAACCCAATCAATTGTCTTTTCCTTTGTAACTGCATCATAAACCACAGACTTTGTGTACCTAATATTGATAGTTTCAGAGAGTTGGTACTTACGGAGGTTCATAATTTGCAATATTTAATTTACCCAAGTTTACAAAGATATATTATAACTTGAAACAACACTATTGGTAGCATATGACGAAGAAGAATATTGTTGGACATATTTTATGATGTTTGAATTGCCAACAGGTCTGGGAAGGTCAAAGAGATTGGTAAAGAGGAAGGTGGACTATATCTACTAATACAACAAAAGGAAGTCTAACAAATAAAGGTGATAAGTCCTTGATAATACAACATGTGGAGGATGCTGATATTTGGCACAAGAGATTATGGCATGTGCCAATGATAGTGCTCAGAACAATTTCTATATTCAAAATTAGAGGAAGTTTTGTTCTCGATCACTGTGTTGTCTATCCGTTGGCTAGGAAAACTAGAGTGCATGTTTCAATTATCAACATAATCTCTTTTCCTGTTCTTGATGGGTTATCCCCATTTGAAGTATTCTATGGAAAGCCACCCACCTTTAATCATTTGAAGGTTATGGGATGTCTATGTGATGAGCTTAATATTACTTGACATTTGACTCTTTTTGTCTTTAATCGGGTTGATTTGATGGGGGCTTTACTTGAATTATGGTCTAATATGTTGCTTTTTAGTGGAGGTATTGATGAGACGATCAATGGACAAGTAATGGACAAAGTCGGAGAAACAAATCTGAAAAAAGGAAGAAAATGTTGTGTGGCCGCGCAACTGAAGCCCATGAACTCACACATGTGCGCACATAGAAGACATGTGTTATGGAGGAGATGCGTGCCCAAGTACCCAGGTGTTCGGTAGCGCACGTTTGCCTACGGAAAATTTAAGTCAGGCCTATTTTTGTAAATTGTGGGAAATTCCCCTTGACCTATATGAAGCTTAAGCTCGTCCCAAACTAGGTATCTTGGTTTTTGCAGCAAAGTTTGGAGAGAAGAAGGCAAGAAAATAACGGATACTTTGTGTCATGATCCAAAACCCACTATAGGTCGTGATGGCGCCCAACGTCGCCGTTAGGAAAGCTAACGGTGATCTACCAACTTAATTATTTATTTTGTTATTTTTGAAATCATGAATCTTATTAGGTAGAGAGATAAATGAATTGAAATCATAGATACATACAATTTAAATAAAATATAAAGTAAAAGGGTGTCAATGGTAAGAAAAACCATAAACAAATTCCAGAACACCCTAAAACCCGGTGTCACAAGTGTATGAGCAATTGCTAAGAAATAAAATACCCATACAACATATGTCTGAAATGTAAAATAGACAGGATAACATAAATGAATATGAAGGATACTCCGTGTGCTGCGGATCGTAACATGGAATGCAGCTCACCGTAAAGTCCCCGCAATAATTGCGCCTTTGCGCTCAAAACACAACCAGAAATGTATGCCTGCACAATAAATGTAGGAGTGTAGCATGAGTACGTAAATCAATGCGTATCCAGTAAGTATCTAGCATAACCCCGGAGAAGTAGTGACGAGGGGTCGACATCGACACTTACTAATGGTTTAATAAATCAAGTACAGTAAAAAGTAGACAAGTATGAGGCATGATAATTAAATAGTGAAAACAAATATAGGTATATGATACGATCCTCATATGAACAGTAAACACAAAGTCCTCGAATATTGGTTATTTCCTCAAATGGAGTATATAATATGGTCCCCGCTAGATAGATCATCACATCTCAAGTCAGGAAAACTCACGGATACACTAGCTTCTTGTCAAATATTACACACGATTCTGCTGAGGCGAGCGACCCGATCCCATAAGAGTATTTCATGAAATGGATGAGGCAAACGGCCCAATCCCATAAAAATATTTACATCACACTGCTGAGGTGAATGGCCCGATCCCATAAGAGTGTGTTACAATATCATGCCGAGGCGAACAGCCTGATCCCATAAGAGTGTGATACATGATATTGTCGAGGCAAACGGCTCGATCCCATAAGAGTGTCGTTTAGCCCAAACACATTAGAATATGAAGCTTTTACGGGTCTTTGACCCCACTCATGAATATACGTGTGAGTTATGAGATTCAAGAAAAACTTTCTAATAAATATGCACAACACGGGAGAAATCTGTAAGGGAAGTACAATTTCTATAGCTAATCCAGTAGCTCGTCAAGTATCTAAAATAGCGAGTCCATTACTCTACGCGAGTCTAGTCTCTGGTCATAATGCGAATTGAAGCAATTAAACAGGCAAGTATAACTCAAATAGTAAAATTAAGGCATGGCATGAATCTAAGTCTACCCGGACATAATTAGGAATTCTAGCATTCGCATAGACACTCATCACCTCATAAGTGCGTAGCTCCCATGACATGTAACACATAACAAAAAAACACCTACATGGTAATTTCCCCCTCACAAGGTTAGACAAGAGACTTACCTCGCTCCGAAGTTCCATAACCTGCTCCAACGCCCCTCTAACACCTCAAACCAATGCCCATCGATCCGAAACAAGTCAAACAACGAGCACATCAATAATAATATACTCCAACACTCATAATTAATCAATTTATAACAATTCTCAACTTCACTCGAAAAGTCAACCAAGTCAACCCTCGGGCACACGTACCCGGATTCCTAAATTTTTCGAAGATAAACATTACCCATAATATAACAAACTCAAATATATAATTTGTTCCCAATTCCAAGTCCAATTTCGTGTTCAAAATTCAAAAATATAATTTCTATGTTTTCTTCAAAATTTTCACAATTTCCACCTATTTCTATGTTCAAATCCGTATATAATTCATATATTTAACTTACAACAAGTGGGAATCACCTACCTTGTGTTGCTTGATGAAAATCTCCTCAAAATAGCTCCCCAAATCCGGCACCCAAGTGAAAAATGAGAGAAAAGTGAGCCAACTCCTGAAATTAAACAGCACTGCCGAGGCCCAACCAAGCCCAGGGAATTGCTATATGCGAACACGATATCTTCCTCGCGTTTGCGAAGCATAACCTTCCCAAACCACCGCGAACGCGGGCCAAACAATGCGAATGTGAAGGCTTAACTCAGCCTTAATGACTTTCCTCCCATGCGATCGCGTAGCACAACTCTCCCAAACAGGCCTGCCTCCTCAACTCACCACGTTCGCGACTCTGCCCACGCGAACGCGAAGAACCACCTGCTCCAGCTCCGCGATCGTGACCCCATCTAGGCGATCATGATGAACAAAACCTTCACCAGCCCAGCTAACCCTTCGCGATCGCATCCTTACCTCCGCGATCTCGATGCACACCAAACGCACCAGAAACCAGCAGTGAAAAAATAAGGAGAATTTGTCTAAAACCATTCTGAAACACACCTGAGGCCCCCGGGACTCTTTCCAATTACACCAACTAGTCCTATACCTTATCGAAACTTATCCCAAGGCTCGAAATGCCACGAATAACCTCAAAATCATGAATCGATGATCAAAATCCTTTTTCAACTTTCAAACATTCCAACTTTGACGAACGCATCCGAATCATACTTAAACATTCCAGAATGACGCCAAAATTTGCGTACAAGTCCCAAATCACAATACGAACCTATTCCAAGGCTAGGAATCCCAAACAGACATCAGTAACACCAAAGTCTACTTCAACTGGAACTTAGGAAATTCTAAAACCTTCAAAATGCCAACTTTCCACAATAAGCGCCGAGATTCTCCCGGATCACCCGATACTTAACCCGAACATTTGCCCAAGTCCAAAATCATCATACGAACCTATTGGAACCTTCAAATCCCGATTCCGAGGTCGTTTACTCAAAAGTCAAACCTTGGTTAACTCCTCCAACTTAAAGCTTCCGAATTGGGAATTTTTCATCCGAATCAACTCCGAACTTCTCAAAATTCAATTTTGACAATTAGTACAAGTCATAAAACTTGAAGTAAAGCTACTCAAGTCCTCAAACCACTGAATGACGTGTATGAGCTCAAAATGACCGATCGGGTCATTACATTCTCCCCCACATAAACATATGTTCGTTCTCGAACATCCCAAGAACCGCTCCAGAGCTGCCCAAAATCATTGTTTAACACCTCGTGCACCTACCTGTGACACCACAACCCATGTGAGCACATTAGCTCGAGCTAGACTGAAGATCCTTCCTTTTACCTTATCCCACAAGCCTTAGAATCAAATTCAACATCTGGAATTCTCCATAAGATCTGATTCCAATATACGGACACCGTATCCATCTCGACACACTAAAACAAAACATGATCTTGCACCCATATTGTAACCACACAATGCACTGCATAATTCGTATGCCCATAATAACATCCTCCAACTGTAGAAGCTGCAAATTCACTAACCTAATGCCGTAGTATACCTCATAACACACATAAGCCTGATCCAACCCTCGCGATACTGCAATGATAAAAGCGACATGTAGAAGCACATCACCACCTGCCAAATCAATAAATCATGGAGTCTCTCTGCTTAACAAGAACCATTACCTCATTCTGAACTAAATAGTGACATTTTCTTTTTAATATACCTTACATAAATTTGATCGCACTGATCTTAGGTCCAGTAACCTCGTCTCACCCAGTACAAGTTGCTCGGGCAATGAGCCACCTCAAAAACAGTCAAAACCTCATATGATGCCATCAATGCGCAAACAAGCTACAACTCGAATATGACCTATAAGGAAGAACGAACTCTGGCAAAGAACTACCCAGCCCGCATAACGAATAAAACGGCCAATCAGATGATATGAACATTTCTTAGAGATGAGAAACAAGGCACACAAAATAAGTATAAGGAATCATACTCAACATCACACTGTTGCAGCATGCAACCTAATCTACACACCATACCCGTGGCAGCGGGTTACCCGACCCACACATAATAATCAATAAGGAAATACCCATCTAGCTAAAATGCTCATACCCATGAAATTCCCGAATATCCACCACAAGCACGCCATGTGCATAATCACAACCCTGGGGAGACAGATAGTGCCATGTGCCACAAAAATGCCAAGTACGACTAAGGTACCATAACGACCTACATCTCGAGAGCCATCTTGCTCATATAATATCACAAGCTACACTGAACCAAACACATATGCGAATAATCAAGCCGTTTCACAACTGACTTGACATAATAGAGTATTACAAAGAATAGCATGAATAACATCCAACGCCCAAAGACTCATCCATAAGGAATGCTATGCTGAATGAACATACCTGACATGATATAGAGAAAATATTCACATTAGATCTACTAACGACCTCAATCCAATTCCAATCATCCCATACTAGGCCAATAACCTTTCAAGGATCCACAATGACCATATTCCTGACACATACGAGCAGTCGTCTAATCCGGAACAAACTCACACAGTCCACAACCAAAGGAACAGAGCACCTCTCAGGCATAAACTCTCCCATTAGCAACAGTACCAGAATCTCCATACCTGATTTCAATCTCTAACACTAAAATGACTAACACGTCACACTTATACGATCTTCCCGAGGGATATACTCTCACAACCTTCCACACCAAGTAGTAAAATCTAAACATCAATGGCCATCGACTATGCTACTTCTATAGGGCTAGCCAAGCATCTGTATTTCAATACCCAACACCTCTTCTACAAACAGACCATCCTCAGGTTGCCCGAAAATAGTTCGAGCATACTCCGAACATATGAAATCGTCCCTCGCTCATTCGAGTTCATGACTTTCTTATCAAAACCGAACAACATCGATTCGTAACTTCCAATTTCCATGCCGCTCACTACACCTAACATGCCACTACGCGAGGGTACAAAAATTCCATCATAACTCCTGAACCATTAGTAGGATTAACACTTCATTGGCTCGAAAACGTTCACTTAACTCATTTCAGAAGAAGAATCGCCACCCACAACTGACTTCCCATAACCCTAGAAAATGCAAACCTCAAGTCATGGTCTAAACCGTTGTAACTCTTCCGGGATCCATTTAAACATAACAAAGCCATCAGAATAAAATACCACCAAATCAATCAAATGACGGTGGATGTCAAGCCTGCACGTACAACCACGAATCACTTGTATATCCTTTTCACATCGAAGGAACTGATTATTTCCCCAACCATGCAGATTCAAATCATGACTAACTAACTCAACCTCTTCCAATTTGCTCTTGACTTACCTAAGAAATAATAGCCCTATACAAAGACACAATAGACCTCCAATAACACTCATCCCGAGTGACCCAAATCACGAGACCATACCATTTCAATTCCTATAATCCATTTCATACCCTCCTCATGCAGTCTATAGTAACTCCAACTGATACACCTGCGCTGATTAGATCTTCTGCGAATCCGAAGTTGTTTCTCCTATTTTCCTAACACTACACTACAAACCCGTTGATAACATAGAAATTCTCCAAGTACCCTTCACACTCTACTGCTAAACTCAATCCTCAGCCACATAATGAACATGAAGATCCTTAAGCACCGCACCTAAATATCGAATCCATTAGAACCATTATTGAGAGTCACCACTTTGACCTAGTCCCGAATATAATAGCAAACTCTAGTGCTCTATTAGCACATGATTACTCCTAAATGAAGCAACTAGATGAATTCTTTTCCTTGTACATCACATCCACTCTAGGCATAAATTCTGAGTCATCCCAAAATCCGCACATGAATCGATAAGGCGAAATATAGCACACATTCATCAAGTACTTTGCCCGAATTACCATTGATGTTTTCTTTCCTTAGTCATAAATAATATACCAACGTACCGATAACCCGATACTGCCAAGGCACACAACCATGTGACCCAATCATAGATGGTGGGCTCCCCCACTTAGCTTTAAGCTACAATCACATAAATCCAGAACCCACAATAACTCCTCCTTCCCAGTTATTATGATCTCGCACTGTTAACCCACCAAATTTCTCGTAATCTCTCGATAAATTTTTCATAAAACATTCTGAATTATCCACCACAATCGCGCCTTCAACCTCTTGTTGTGTAGAAAGTAGAACTCTTCGTAGGAACTTCATCAAAACCACACAACCGCTAACCTGCTCACAGGAGATAGCCCACCTATGTAATCTCATATCGACCTCCTCCGACGTCATTGCTATAGTTACATCCATCATGAAATCAATTAATCTCCCTAGGTCAACACTGATCCGCCAGCCGTAAGAATCCTTTCATTCTTTAACACCACCCAAAAGTCCAGCAATAAGTTTGAAACTCGAAGCCGTATTGCATCCAAAATAATGATCGAATACTCATATTTTCCTACATTCCAATCAAGCCCTTCTTGTCACATCCAAAATTCCTAAGCACAGAAACACCTTAGGGGTCATCTCCCACGAACCATCAACATTGGAAATGCCAATTTGATCCTGAAATCGCAACACATAGCCATCTCACAATGCCATGCCCAGAGGCAAACAAATGAAGACCAGTATGCCGATGAGCCTCAATATATTCAATCAAGGACGGTGACACCACAATGTTAAAAAGAATTCCATCAAATTCAAAAATATCAAATCTCGACCGTAGGCAAAACTTACACTGGGCTGAAATGACAGAACACTCTTCCGCAAGGCGACGATAATAGTCTGCCCGCATTCGCAGGGAAAAGCATCATGCACCGCATCGGTAGCATCTTCACAACTCGTTGGTGCTCAACTGAGAACAAATGCCCGACATCGCGTACGAATGAGTAGAAAGGAACCAAAGGTATAAGCTTCAACAAAATCAAATTGCACGATGAGGAATCAAGAAAGGGAAGTTCTCCTAATAGCCATGTAGCCTCTCGAAGATATGTATAGATATCCCGTACTGATCTGCAAGACTCTTCCAGACAAGCTCGTGACTCGTGAGGCCTAAGTGAACCTAGTGCTCTGATACCAAGCTGTCATGATCCAAAAGCCACTATAGGTCGTGATGGCGCCCAACGTCGACATTAGGCAAGCCAACGATGATCTACCAACTTAATTATTTATTTATTTTTATTTTTGAAATCATGAATCTTATTAGATAGAGAGATAAATGCATTGAAATCATACATACGTACAATTTAAATAAAATATAAAGTAAAAGGGTGCCAATGGTAAGCAAAACCTTAAAATACTTTTAGAACACCCCAAAATCCGATGTCACAAGTGCATGAGCAACTGCTAAGAAATAGAATACCAATAAAATATCTTTCTGAAATGTAAAATAGATAGGATAACATAAATGAATATGAAGGAGACTCTGTGTGATGCAGATCGTAACATAGAATGCAGCTCACCATAAATTCCATGCAATAGGTGCGCCTTTGCGCTCAAAATACAACCAAAAATATATGCCTGCACAATAAGTGCACAAGTGTAGCATGAGTACGAAAATCAACGCGTATCCAGTAAGTATCTAGCCTAACCCCAGAGAAGTAGTGACGAGGGGTCGACATCGATACTTACTAATGATATAGTAAATCAAGTAGAGTAAAAAGTAGACAAGTGTGAAGCATGATAATTAAATAGTGGAAACAAATATAGGTACATGACACGATCTTCATCTGAACAGTAATCACAAAGTCCTCGAATATTGGTTATTTCCTCAAATGGAGTATATAATATGGTCCCCACCAGATAGATTATCACATCTCAAGTGGGGAAAACTCACGGATACACTGGCTTTTTGTCAAATATTATGCACGATTCTACTGAGGCGAGCGGCCCAATCCTATAAGAATATTTACATCATACTGCCTAGGCGAACAACCAGATCCCATAAGAGTGTGTTACAATATCATGTCAAGGCGAACGGATCGATACCATAAGAGTGTTTCTGAGGCGTTCAGCCCGATCGCATTAGAATATGAAGCTTTTATGGGTCTTTGACCCCACTCATGAATATACGTGTGAGTTATGAGATTCAAGAAAAACTTTCTAATAAATACGCACAACACGGGAGAAATCCGTAAGGGAGTACAATTTTTACGGCTAATCCAGTATCTCATCAAGTATAAAAAATAACGAGTCCATTACTCTACACGAGTCTAGTCTCAGGTCATAATGCAAATTAAAGAAATTAAACAGGCAAGAATAACTTAAATAGTACAATTAAGGCATGGCGTGAGTCTAAGTCTACCCAAACATAATTAGGAATTCTAGCATATGCATGGACACACGTCACCTCATACGTACATAGCTCCCACGACATGTAGCAGATAACAAATATAACACATATGGGTTAAATTCCCCCTCACAAGGTTAGCCAGGAGACTTACCTCGCTCTGAAGTTCCATAACCGGCTCCAACGCTCTTCTAACACCTCAAACCAATGCCCATCGATCCGAAACTAGTCAAACAACGAGAAAATCAATAAAAATATACTCCAACACTCATAATTAATCAATTTTTAACAATTCCCAAATTCTATCGAAAAGTCAACAAAGTCAACCCTTGGGCCCACATGCCCGAATTCCAAAACATTTCGAAGATAAACACTACCCATAATATAACAAACTTAAATATATAATTTGTTCCCAATTCCATATCCAATTTCATGGTCAAAATCAAATAATATAATTTCTAGTTTTTCTTCAAAATTTCCACAATTTCTATGTTCAAATCTGTATATAATTCATGTATTTAACTTACGACAAGTGGGAATTACCTACCTTGTGTTGCTTGATGGAAATTTCCTCAAAATAGCTCCCCAAATTAGTCCACCCAAGTGAAAAATGAGAGAAAAGTGAGCCAACTCCCGAAATTAAACAGCACTGACTAGGCCTGACCTTCTTCGCGATCGCGAAAGATACCTCACGATCGCGGAGATCAAGCCCAGGGAATTTCTCTACGCGAACGCGAACGCGATCGTGGAGATCAAGCGTAAGAAAGTGTAACGACCGGTCGGGTTGTTACACTTTGAATACTTCATCTGAATCATTCAATATGAAAGTTTGTTTGAATATGTGGGTTGTAATATTTTTTGTCCTCTTAATACTCTTCTGATGAATAATTTCTCCACTATGGAGTAATCCTTCTTAGTATTATTGACAAATGTAGTGACTTGATTATTATTCGAGAATTTAATTTCTATTAGTTGCTTGAATTCATTGAACGAGTTTCGAATTGAATTGCAAGGTTACACTTTGAATTTACTTTAATTTGAAAAGAAGTGTTGTTGCAAATTTCATTGTGTTATCTTATTTGGGTAAATTTCACGACTCTAATAGGTAATCAGAAGATCTTGTAGAGTTATCAATTGACCCAATATAGAGAAATAATCGAGAGACGTTCTTCGTAAGATCATTCATTCAATGTATTCTTGAATATGTTCATAGCACTTATCATTAGGTTATTTAACGGAACTCTCATTCATTTGATAGAAGAATTTGAATCATAAAGATAATCTAACCAGCTATTGAAATAGAGAGAGTCAATAGAACTTAAGAGTTGAACTTAGAATAGAATTATATCCCGAATTATAGTCTAGCACATGTCTTGTCAATGCCCTTATTTCTCTCATTGATATTCATATGTTACTACCTAGCTACCCAATTTCAATAATCATTCATAGTTGATAATCTTAATTTTACTCTTAGTTCGTAGATAATTCAAAATGAAAGGTTTATCTTCTTGAATAGTGTTAATCAAAGGTTTACAAATCGTAGCTGAAGCAACCCTTATAGCTGCTGATAAGACTGTTGAAGAGGATTGTCACACCCCAAACTAGGGGAGCGCGACCGGTGCTCAACCGAGAGAACCCGGCCGAGCAAGCCTGTTAGATTTCCTTCTACCCAACTCATCCATGAATAAAGAGGAGATGTACTCATTAATCAATCACTGAAAAATTTTTATTAACAACTTCCTTTTCATTCCCATTAGCAATTTCATTCATAATTTCCAAAACATTACGAGTTTATAGAATTAATGAAAAACATGATTTCCAAATACCAACATTTCTAGTTCAATTCCCAACTTCAACTACAACCCACAACCTGTCTACAGAGCCTCTAATACAATAGAAGCGTAATATGGAAATGCCGGCAACAAGGCCCGAGCTATACCTCAAAACACATTACATGAGAAACAAAAGATATATGACCCCGAAATGAAGTGGGGCTCACCAAATCAGATGAAAAGAGTGTACTGCTATCACTGATCAATGTCGCATGCTGTAGATCCACCTGCATCCATTAAAAATACAGCGCCCCCGGCAAAAAGGACGCTAGTACTGTCGAATAGCACTAGTATGTATAGCTAAAAATCCTCTTTCAAAATAGAATGCCCATATAAGAGAAGGCAACACATAGAAATAGCAAGTCGCAATCAACAATATCCAAATGTCCAGTTAAAACATAATAATTTCAAAATACGAACTTCATATATAATTTTGGTTGGGAGATCATTAACACAGATATACCACCGTCTTTGTTAGCACGGAGTCCGATCACGCTCGATCGGCCAGGCCATCTCCCCACGGACAATGTGGTTTGACAGGTGATGCGAAATAAAGTTGTTACCAAGAGTAGTACCACCATGTGCGCAACATGGCGTCTGATCTCCACCCGATCAGCTAGGCCGCCTTCCTATATATGCCGTGTGGGTTGACTTTTTCAATCCACAAAGGTTCCAGTTTCATCCCAATTAAGGGGAATAATATCATAATTTTCCAAAGGTTCTAATTTCATCCCAAATAAGGGGAATAATCACAATCCACCCCTACACCGGCACGTGTAGTTTCAGGTGTGGGCCTTATGACCCACCCTTCCTCGGTTTTGCTAATGATGCTCCCAAAAATGTTTTTGATTTGATTTGCAAATAGAAATATCATAAATACAATTTTACTCACCTCAATATCTTTCACATTGTAAAAATTCTCATTAGTATTTCCATTCATTCACAACGACAATATTTCCTTGGCACATTAGGCCATTCACAGGATTCTTTATTCCTGGCACGATGGCCGTATTTCATATTCCACACTTTCACCTCTTTCAATTTCAAATATCACCATTAAATATCAACATATAGAATATTTTAGAAATCATATATTTCAAATCCATTAGAAATGGGAACTTCAAACACGAATGGTTTCTTCCCAAAGAATGAGGCATACCAACCAACAATATAAACACACATAAAAAATCATAAACAATTAATACACCATTTATTCTTGCAATACTCTTCCTCAGAAATGACAATGTACAATTTCAACACATGAGTATATAGAACTCGAATCACACTGGATATATTTATAAAGTAAAGCATTAGTTAAAGCAGCCACTGATGGGCATGAATTGAGTATAAAAGCTCTTAGACAAATTCTATGTTTTCAAATGACTTTTAAAACGGTGGAGTCGAGGCTCATTTCATATTCTTTATCGCATCCTCTAAAATCATATGCACTACTAGCCACAACATAACTTAAATTCTTGGCACGTTGGCCACACTCTATTTCTTCAATTCGCTTATTTTATTTTCAAGCATCTTTAAAGATTATCAACAGCAGGACACTTCCAATCAAGTCTTTAGGTACACATATGAGCAATTTTGACTCTTAAGCAAATCAAGTTTTTGTCACCCAATTGGTATACTAGTTCTCATTTAAAATACGACTCAAAGCCATAACATTTTAATACGTAAACCATACTTTGAACATCTATCTTTCGACATAAGGCTCATTCGGAATAAACAAGTTTATAGGGAATAACCCGGAATATAGAAGTTAGGAATCTTGAGCCAATCATACTTGATCTTACGGAAACATTATGGATATCTAATTCTAAGAGAGAAAGTTTAGCCAACATACCTTGCTTTAAGCTTTCCTTAAATTACTACAACATTTCGAAAATTCCAGCAATCCCAATCTATTTTGAGATATAACAAAAATTGAACCATTATTTGGAAGATATTCATGATCTCAGCTCATTTGAGCATTTTATCAAACACTAGGTGTGCAAATTTAACTACAAGGTTTTTCTACAAGATTTCCTTCACTCCACAACCCAATCTTTACTTATTTGAGCTCAAGAATCTTCCCACAAACCTTATTAGTACAAGCATGTACAAATTATACTCTTATACCCAAGAATCATACTCCAATTCAACCTTCTTTTACCTAAATTCAAAATTGAAAACTAGGGTATGGAACCTTACCTCTTAGATGAAGATCTTGTGGGTTTTTCCTTGTAAATTTTCCAAGATCTGAGCAATACTTGATGAAAAATTAGCCTAGGATTTCCTCTCTCTCTCTAAAACACTCTCCCTTCTCTCTAAAACATCAGATTTTTGCTCAAAAATGGCTCAAAGCATGTATTTAACGAAGTAGGGTTGGGTTTTAAAAATCCAAAAATGAAGCTCCGGAACAGGTTCTGCGGTCGCATACCGCATATCGGTCGCATAATTGGTGTCCACAATTACCAAAAAATCTGTCTGAGTCTGCGATCACTATACGGTCCGCATAACTATTATACGGTCGCATAATGCACCGGAGAACTGTTATGCGGTCGCATAGTCGACCGCATAATTGCTCCCAGATTAACCCTCTCCCGCCTCACTTCTACGGCCATTATGCGGCTCACAGAGTGATTATGCGGTCGTATAATGGACCGTATAAATGCGCTTTTCCGCCAAAATTTTTCCTTACTTTCCGGTGCATTGTTCAACCTAAAAAGTCCGAGCAGCGGCGAGCAAGCTCGTCGTGAAGAATTTCTAAGATCCTTAAACACGTACTCCTACTCCGGCACCACGAAACCTTGAATTCATTTGCGAAATTTTACGGGGTTGTACACTTAAATACTTCAAAATTTTCCAGGGTGTTACAGGGATGGGGGTCGAAGATTCAATTTAAATCGACCCCTAGTTGAAGACGAGTTTGAAAATGCGGCCCCCAAGCTTGGGAGATCATGGGGAGATTATTCCAGAACGGTCTACAACCAATGAAAATTCAGTGTGAGTCTCCCACCCATTGATGCTAACAATTTTGAACTCAAGCAGAGAGTCATCCAGACCATTCAGAATAATTGTATCTTTAAAGGCAAACCCATCGAAGATCCTAACAATCATATGATGGACTTTGATGAGATCGTGAGCATATTCCATTATAATGGAGCTTCACATGATGCTATCTACCTCAAAGAATTTCCTTTCTCACTAAAGGATGATGAAAATCAGTGGCTAAGGAGTCTACCTATGGGTTCTATCCGTACGTGGGAAGAGATGACTACCAAGTTCCTTGACAAGTACTTCTCTACCGCTAAGACCGAAAAAATGAGGAAGGAGATTCACAATTTCAGTCAAGGTGAAGGAGAGACTGTGTTCGAGGCATGGGAACGATTTAAGGAGCTTTTACGATGATGCCTACATAATGGAATGAAGCAATGGATGCAACTCCAGGACTTCTGAGATGGTTTGACTCCTCCATCGAGAATGGTACTGAATAGTGCAGTGGGAGGCCTACTGATAAAGAAAACTCTGAAAGAGATTGTCGTTCTTCTAAATGAACTATCTAAAGGCGTGGATCAATGGGATACTGACCAAGGTGATCGAAGAAGGTCAGCAAGTGTGCACCAAGTAGAATTATTTGGTTCAATACAGGCCCATATTGCAGTTATGGCTAAGGACATCAAGCAGTTGACATTGGCCCAGGTGCAGAGTCAACAACATTCAGGATGTGATATTTGTGGAATGGGACACCCAACACATGAGTGTCAAACCTCCACTACCGAGGAAGAAGTGAATGTAGTGGGAAATTTCAGTAGAGGTAACCAAGGAGGTAATAATTTGAACTCAACGGGATAAAGACATCCAGGCTTTTCATGGAGCTCTTCAACTGGTAGTCTAAACTCATGTCAACAGAAAAATCCTAGAGCACCAGAGCACGGGCCTCCTGGCTTTCAAAATCAACAAAAGCAACAGTACCGGCCTCCATAGCCCAACCATTTAAGTCTATAGGATCTAATTAAGGCGTTCATCATCAAATTAGATGAGAAATGTAAAACCAAGGGCACAACTATCTGGGAACAGGGCACTGTCATCAGAAATTTAGAAAGACAGATAGGGCAGATTGCAAACATCTTGTCAGAAAGGGCCCCTGGACTCTTCCTTCAGACACTGAGAAGAACCCAAAAGAGATAATCAAAGCTGTGTTTCTAAGGAGTGGCAAGACGTTAGCAAATCCTATTGCGAAACCAAAAGCTGAAAGGGTGAATAACCTAACCAAAACATCATAGGAGCAGAGAATTGGTGGATCTTTGGGCACAAAGAGCACCAACAAAAAGAAAGGGGGTAAGCAAAATCCAAATAGTGAAGTTGATGAAAGCAAACACATGCCAGTGCTGCCTTTTCCTTAGAAGATGGAATGGGAAAAAATTAGATAAATTCTTTTGGAGATTTCTAGAGCTGCTCAAATAGTTGTATGTGAACATCCCATTCACCGAGGTTCTCACCCATATGCCTGCCTATGCCAAATTTCTAAAGAAAATCATGTCTAGTAAAAGGAAGTTGGAGGAAACGACAATGGTCAAACTCAATGTGCACTGTAGTGCCATCCTGCAGAATAAAATTCCTAAAAAGTGTGGGGATTCTGGAAGCTTCATGATACCTTGCTCTCTGGGGAGCGAGAAATTCGACAAAGCCTTGTGCGACTCAAGCGCATCCATTAACTTAATGACATTGTCTGTTTTTAGGAAATTGGAAGGAGAGCTGGGAATTATCAAGTTTGTGCCAGTATCATTGCAACTGGTTGACCAAACTACCATTATACCAGAGGGAATAATCGAGGATATTATGGTGAGAGTGGAAAAACCTGTATTTCCTATGAACTTCATCGTAGTAGACATGGAAGTGAATAAGGAGGTACCTCTAAATTTAGTGAGACCATTTATTTGCACTGGCAGGGCAATCCTTGATATATATGAGGGTCAACTCATGCTAAGAATGGAAAACAAAAAGGTGGTTTTCCATATGAAGAGAATGATGAAGTATCCTTGCGATGAGGCATCTGCCTACTCATGTTTCAAACTAGATATAGTGGGAGAGTTAGCTGAAAAATACAAGTTGGAAAAACTTGTGTGGGATTCATTAGAAAGATGTATTACTCAATCGAATACAGCTGAAGATGAAGACCCGAATATCAAGAAACAGGCCGAGGCCCTAGACATTGAAAATCAAGTGGTGGATGAAGAGGAATTTAGGAAGGAAATGACTAAGCCTAGTATGGAGTTGAAAGTACTCCCAACCCATCTAAAATATGCTTTTCTTGAGGCTAATAATTTTCTTGTGATTGTTTTTGTTGATTTGACAGGTGAACAGGAACATACGCTGGTGGAATTATTGTGGAAGCATAAAAAAGCAATCAGCTGGAGCATGGCCGATATTTATAGAATTTACCCCGCAATCTACATGCACAAGATTTTGTTGGAGGAAGGTAGAAAACTTGTAGTGCAGCCTCAATGAAAACTGAATAAAAACCTGGAGGAAATGGTGCAGAAATAGATACTCAAACTACTAGATGTTGGTATAATATTTCCTATCTGCGACAGCCCATGGATCAGCCGAGGGTAGGTTGTACCAAAAAGGGGGGGCATGACAGTAGTGAAGAATGAGGACAACGAACTAATTCCTACCAGAACTGTCATGGGATGGAGAATATGTATAGATTATAGACGGCTGAATTAATTCTCTTCCTTTCATTGCTCAGATGTTGGAGAAGGTGGCAAGGCGTGGATGTTACTGCTTCTTAGATGGATATTCAGGGTACAATCAAATACCCATTGCTCCTAAAGATGTTAAGAAAACCACCTTTACCTGCCCTTCCGGAATCTTTTACATACCGGAGAATGCCTTTTGGACGTTGCAATACGCCAGCTATATTTCAAAGGTGTATGATGTCCATCTTTTTAGATATGAATGGGAAATGTTTGGAGGTGCTCATGGATGACTTCACTCTTTTTGGGGACGACATCAACTATTGTTTGAGGAATCTTGAGCTCGTGTTGAAACATTATGAAGACACTCACCTAGTACTCAACTGGGAAAAGTGTTACTTTATGGTCAAGGAGGGGATAGTTTTAGGTCACAAGGTAACAGCTGAAGGCATCAAAGTCGATAGAGCTAAATTTGATATGATTGCTAAAATCCTACCACCAACTTTAGTGAAGAGCATTAGAAGTTTTTTGGGGCATGCTGGATTTTATAAAAGATTCATCAAGAATATTTCCAGCATCACCAAGCCCTTAATGGCATTACTTGCCAAGGATGTGAAGTTTGTGTTTATTGTAGAGTGCCTCCGAGCATTTGAGCTGATCAAGGAAAAACTAGTGAGTGCTACCATAATGGTGACCCCCGATTGGAGCGAATCCTTTGAAATCATATGTGATGTCAGTGATGTGGCAGTATTGGGGTAAAGAAGATACAAAATGATCATATCCATCTACTATACGAGTCAGACTTTGAATGATGCCCGGGTAAACTATGCTACCACAGAAAAAGAGTTCTTTGCAGTGGTTTTTGTCTTTGAGAAGTTCAGATCATATCCAGTGGGAAGCAAAGTGATAGTACATACTGACCACTCAGCATTGAAGGATCTGCTGAGTAAGAAGGAGTCAAAGTCGCATTTGATGCGGTGGGTATTGTTGCTGCAAGAGTTCGATCTTGATATCAAGGACATGAAGGGCACAAAAACCAAGTAGCTAACCATCTGTCTCGATTGGAGAAACTACCCGTGGAAACTGTGGAGATAAGGGAACAATTCCCAGATGAGTGGTTTTTCTCCATTGCAATGGTCCCTAAAATACTGCCATGGTATGCTAATATAGCCAACTTCTTGGCTAGTAGGTGGCTACCTCATGATTTGTCCTCTAACCAGAAGAGGAAGCTGCAAGGTAGGGTAAAAAGCTATTTTTGGAATGACCCTTTTTTGTTTACATTGTGAGCAGATGGCATGATTCGGAGATGTGTACTAGAAGAGGAAATGGAAAGAATACTCTCCCATTGTCATGACGGAGCAACTGGAGGACATTATAGAGGAAATAGGACAACAACAAAAGTCATGGAAGTCGGTTTCTACTGGCCATCCCTCTATAAGGACGCTAGGGCATATGTCGCTGCATGTAACAAGTGCCAACGGACAAGTAACATTAGCAAGAGGGATGAGATGCCTCTGAACTCTATTCTAGTATGTGAGGTCTTTGTTGTTTGGGGCATCTACTTTATGGGTCCTTTCCTATCTTCCCATCATATGAGTACATCCTAGTAGCCGTTGAATACATCTCTAAACGGGTTGAAGCAATCCCTACTAGGACTAATGATGCTCGTGTGGTATATGAATTCTTGCGGAAGAACATATTCACCCGCAATGGCACACCCCAAGTCATCATCAGTGACAATGGATCACACTTTGCCAATAAAGTTTTTGCAACACTGCCATTTAAGTATGGGGTGACTCATAAAATAGGAACCTCGTACCATGCTCACGCTAGTGGGCAAGTGGAAGTAGCTAACCGTGAACTTAAGCAAATTCTGGAAAAAAGGGTTAGTGCTTCCCAAAAATATTGTTCAATAAAGTTAGATGAAGCTCTATGGGCATATAGAACAACGTTTAAAATGACCATAGAGAGTTCACCCTTTAAGCTAGTGTATGGAAAATTGTGTCACTTACCTGTGGAGATAGAGCATAAGGCTTATTGGAAAATTAAGTTTCTTAATCTTGATCTTAGTCTTGCAGGAGAACATAGAATTTCATAGATGAATGAGCTGGAGGAATTCAGATTGGTCGCGTATGAGAATGCGCGAATCTTCAAGGAAAAGACGAAGAAATGGCATGACTTTCCGATTAAACCAAAACAAATTCATGAAGGGGAAAAGGTCTTGCTATACAATAGTAGACTCAGATTGTTCCCCGAAAAATTCAAGTAAAGATAGACAGATCCATATGTGGTAAAACATATATCACCATATGGAGCAATTGAGATCGAAAACATGGAAGGAACGGAGAGTTTCAAGGGGAACGGGCACAGGTTAAAACCTTATCTTTTTGGGGGATTTACTAAGCAATCCTCTAGCATCTTAATCAATTGACCATCCCCGACTGAGTCAAGCTGACGGCTATAACTCAGAACTACCTCTAACCATTTTACAAGTTTTTGTTTTTCATTCTTTGTTGGTAGCATAAGTTAGGTTGATTTCGTTTTTCTCTTTTAGAAGTTTCACGACCCAAAATCCACTATAGGCCGTGATGGCGCCCAACGTCGCCGTTAGGCAAACCAACGGTGATTTACCAACTTAATTATTTATTTTATTATTTTTGAAATCATAACTTTTTATTAAATAAAGAATTCAATGCATTTAAAGATCATGAATACTTAAAACATTAGTAAGATATAAAGTAAAAGATGTTAATATTGAATCGAACCATAAACAGCCACTAGGATATCCCAAAACCCGGTATCACAAGTGCATGAGCATCTGCTAAAGAGTGCAATAATAATAATATATCTATCTGGAATATGAAATAGACAAGATAAAGTAAATAAATAAGATCGAGACTCTGAGTGCTGCGGTGCGTAGCATGGAGAGCAACTCACCATAAAGTCTCCTCAGTTGCTGCGCCTACGCGCCAAGATGAACATCGAATGAACCTGTCAGATCCTGCACATTTAATGTAGAAGTGTAGCATGAGTACGTTAATCATCGCGTACTCAGTATCTAGCCTAACACCGTAGAAGTACTGATGATGGGTCGACATCGACACTTACTAGTAGTCCAATAAATAAAATGCGGGAATCATAAATAGAAATGAAATACAACAGGGTCAAAAGAATAAGGAAACAATAGATTTCAAAATCCGTTAACATAAATTATCAATTAAAATTCCCCCAAGGCCACATGCTATCTCAATAAATAGGAACCCTCAATTAGATATCCGATCTCATGTCATAAAGAAAGTATTACGAAATTTCCAAGTTTAATTAAGAGGGTAATCTTGTGGGTACTCGGACTCTTAGCGATTTTACGCACGAATTATGCCGAGGGTGTTTGGCCCGATCCATATAGTCGTGTATATACACTGTCGAGGTCGTACAACCCGATCCATGGATGCATCCCATAATATATATAAATATCGCCAAGCCATTCGGTCCGATCATACACTGTCGAGGTCGTACAACCTGATCCATGGATGCATCCCATAATATTATGTAATTACAACTTCAAAGTAAGCCCACAAAAGAACATAAATTCTCATCAATAATTAACAGTCCACCAAATCTCTAGATAACGAAGCTCGAATTAGCATAATCTTTAACTAAATTCATACTTATTAATTCAAGCAATTTAAACTAGCAAATTGAGGTCATATAGGGAAAGTAGTAACATAATAAAGGCCTACGTCTACCCGGACATAACATCAATCCAGCTACGTACGGACTCTCGTCACCTCGTGCGTACGTAGACCCCACAACAAGTAGCACATATCAAATACATCACCTAGGGGGAAGTTTTCTCCTCACAGAGTTAGACAAGAGACTTACCTCACTTCGAAGTCCCAAAACCGGCTCCAACGCCTCTCTAACATCTCAAACCAATGCCCATCGATCCGAAACTTGTTAAACAATGTGTAAATCAATCAAAATATACTCCAACACTCATAATTAATTAATTTATAACAATTTCCAACTCTGCTCGAAAAGTCAACAAAGTCAACCCTCGGGCCCACGTGCCCGAATTTTGAAATTTTTAAAGATAAACTTTACCCATAATGCCACGAACTCAAAATGATTTATTCCTAATTCCATGTCCAATTTCGTTATCAAAATCCAAAAATACGCTTTCTAGGTTTTTCTTCAAAAATTCCACAATTTTCACAAATTTCCATGTTAAATCCTTGTAGAATCCATGAAATTAACTTACAATATGTGGGAATTACTTACTTTGCAATAGATGATGCAAATCCCCTCTTGAAGAGCTCTAAATATTGCCCAAACCATGAGAGAGGTGGAAGAAATGAACCAAAACCCGCAATAAAACAAGTCTGCCCAGCAACTCCCTTCTTCGGGATCACGGAAACACCCTCGCGATTGCGAAGGCCAAAAGTCCAGCTGCCAAAAATCCTCCTTTGCATTCGCGGTAGCCATCCTGGGTTCACGATGCCTCCACCACCCACACCTTTGAGTTCGCGGTCCTCCAGCCGCGTTCGCGAAGGCTTAGCTCCTCCAGGCCCCCAGCCCCCTTCCTTCTTCGCGTTCACGACCTCCAAGACACGTTCGCGTAGGTTACCTCGGCCTCTTCTCGGCGTTCGCAATGAACAAAACCCAACAACCCAAAAATCCGTCTTCACGAACGCGTGAGACCCTTCGCGTTCACGAAGAACAAAACCAGACACCATCACCAGCAGCTGCAGATCACTCAAACTTGGTCCGAAACCATCCCGAAACACACCCGAGGCCCGCGAAACCCCATCCAATCACACCAATCAGTCCTAAAACATAACACGAACCAGCTCAAGGCCTCAAATCTCACCAAACAACATCAAAACTATTAATTGACGATCGAAACCATTTTTTAAACTTTCAAACTTTTAAACCTGAACGAACACGTCCGAATTACACTTAAACATTCCAAAATAACACCAAACTTTATGTACAAGTCACAAATCACGATACGATCCTATTCCAAGGCTCAGAATCCCAAACGGACATCGATAACACCAAAGTCCGCTTCAAACCAAACTTAGGAAATTCTAAAACCTTCACAATGCCAATGCTTCACAATAAGTGCTGAAATGCTCCCGGACTACCCGATACTCAACCCGAACATTCTCCCGAGTCCGAAATCATCATACAAACCTATTGGAATCTTCAAATCCTGATTCCAAGGTTGTTTACTGAAAAGTCAAACCTTGGTCACCTCTTCCAACTTAAAGCTTCCGAATTGAGAATTTTCCATCCGAATCAACTCCGAACTTTCCGAAATTCAATTCCGACCACACGTACAAATCATAAAATATGAAGTGAAGCTACTCGAGTCCTCAAACCGCTAAACGACGCTCTAGAGATCAAAACGACCGGTCGGGTTGTTACATTCTCCCTCACTTAAACATACGTTCGTCCTCGAAAGTGCCAGGAACTGCTCTATAGTTGCCAAAATCACTGTTTAACACCTCGCGCACCTATCCGTGCAACTAGAACCCATATGAGCATATTAGCTCGAGCCAGACTGAAGATCGTTCCTTTTTACCTTGGCCAAGAAGCCTTAGAACCAAATTCCATCGTTAAGAATTCTTCACGAAACCAGATTCTAACATAGGAACACCGTATCAATCTCAACCCACAGTACCAAATATGATCATGCACCCATGCAGAAACAACACAATGCACCGCATAATTCGTATGCCCATAATAACATCCTCCAACCACAATAGCTAAAATTTTACTAATCTGATGCCCGTAATACACCTCTTAATGCATATAAGCCCTGTTCCGACTCTCGCAATGCTGCCACGACAAAAGAGACCAGTAGATGCCCATAGCCGACTACCAAAACCAATAAATCATGAAATCTCTCCACTTGACAAGAACCATTACCTCATTCTGGCTGAATAGCGATATGTTTCTCTCTAATATACCTTACATAAATTCGATCGCATCAGGTCCACTAACCTCGTCTCACCCAGCTGCTCCGGCAATAAGCCACCTCAAACACCATCTAAAATCTCATACGGCTCCAACAGTGCATCAACAAGCTATAACTCGAATATGACCCATAAGGAAAAACGAACTCTGGCGAGGAACGACCCAACCCACATAACGAATAAAATGACCGAACAAATGCTATGAACCTATCTTAGAGATGAGAACAAGACACACAAAATAAGTATAAAGAACCGTATTCAACATCTCACTGTTGTGGCGCGCAACCCGATCCACACATGATACAGTTGCAGCGTGCAACCCGATCCAAATAACACGCCTATGGCGGTGTGCCACCCGATCCATACATAACAATAAATAAGGAAATACCCATCAAGCCATAATGCTCAAACCTACGAAATACCCAAATATCGACCACAAGCATACCAAGTGCATAAATATAACCATAGGGAGACATATAGCACCATACGCTCTACTAAAACCAAGTTCGACTAAGGTGCATCAAAAAACTGACATCTCGAAAGACATCTCACTCATATAATATCACATGCTAGGCCAGATCACCACACACGCGCGAATAATCAAGCCACCTCACAACACAGATGGCATAAAAGAGTAGCACCTGAAATAGATGACGCTAGGAATATCATACATTATGCACAAAGAATCATCCATAAGCAATGCTATGCTGAATAAACATATCTGATCTGATATAAAATATACATCCACATAAGGCCTACCCACAGACCTCAAAGCTAATTCTAGTCATCCAAAAATAGGTCAATAACCATCCAAAGATCCACAATGACCCTCTCCATGACACATATGATCAATCGTCAAATCGGGAATGACTTCCATAATCCACAACAAAAGGAATAGAGTGCCTCTCAGTCATAACCTCTCCCATTGGCGACAATACCGAAATTCCCATACCCGATGTCAATCTCTAACAATCAAATTACTAACACATCACACATATACTGTAAGGCCCCGTAAAACTTTTCCAAGAACTCGAGGTTTGTGGTGCCGAGGTAGGCCAACGTGTAAGGTCCTGTGAATTTCTATTGCTAATTTGAGCAATTTCGAGCTTAGGAATACACTTTAAATTAGACCCGAACCACGTGAGAATTACTGGAGTGGATAAAGTTATTTGGATACTTGGGGATAATTATTTTATTAATATTGAGTGTTGTAATAATGGGGAAACACTGGATGTTAATTTCAAAGCAATAAGACAAAAGAAAATACAGTGAGCTATCTCCCCATAGTACAACTATAACACAGGAGGGAAGCTGAGAATTTTAGCAAAGAAGTGAGCTAAAGCCTTATAGCACAGGGATAGCACCAGTTGAAAAATACTGTACTTGGGCCTATTAATACCTGAGTGGGGAGAGAGAAAAATAAAAGAATTTCAAGACTAGGGCTTTAATATCCATCACCCATCCGGCCAAGGCTTCCAAAACACACTAAAGTTGAGTTTTTAAGTGTGTTTTTATTATGATTTCACTTCTCAATCACTACTTACAACAAGGTTTTGATTGGATTCCATAGGATTTCTTCAAAATCTCAAGAACACCCCAAGGAAGGATTGTTGGATAAAGGAACACCATTACTAGAGGTAGTAGAATGCTATGCACTTTAGGTATTTGATAAAACGTCAAAATGACAAAAAACCTAGATAGTTTTACTAATATTGGTCCAATTGAATTTTGTTGATGTAGATTGAAGCTGTAAGAGTAGTGGGGGGTTTTAATAACACTAAAGGGCTAAATCCAGGTATGTATGGCTAAACTCTTCGCTTAGAATTGAACCCCACAATATCCATGTAAGTCCCGAGTTGCTCACTGTGAATTGAAAATTCCGAATAAGCTTGTGCCAAAAGATATCCATGTTCAATATGCAATTTAAATGCTCTTGTTATGTTATACTCTTATTTGAAGAATGTGTTCAAAGTATGGGTTGCATGCTTAAATGCCTTGACATGAAGTTGTGTTTCAAACAAAAGCTAATGACAATTCTGTAAGAAATCTCAGTGTACCTAAAACTCTCAATTTCTCATATGTGTGCTTAAATATTATGAAAATAAACACCTCGTTATTGGAAAATCTATGATGATTGTTGAAATGCAAAATACGAAATATGAGATACAAAACAAGGAATACTAAAAGTGAAATATGAAATGTGAAATATGGAATATGGCCAACGTGCCAAGTGAAATAATATAATCGTGGTTGATATCTCTTATGAGATGGCCTAGCCGATCGGGTCGTGATCGGATGCCATGCCGTACGCATGGTGGTGACTCTATTGGAAATTGTAATTGAAATTGCAATTGTGGTTGATGTCTCTTAGGAGATGGTCTAGCCGATCGGGTCATGATCAGACGGCATACCGTACACATGGTGGTGACTGTATTGGAACTGAAATCGTGATTGTGGTTGATGTCCCATATGAGATGGCCTAGCCGATCGGGTCATGATCGAATGCCATTTCGTACACATGGTGTTGACTGTATTGGAACTGAAATTGTGATTATGGTTGATATCCCATATGAGACGGCCTAGCTGATCGGGTCGTGATCGGACTCCATGCCGTACACATGGTGGTGACTGTATTAGGAAATGAAATCGAAATGGTGAATAGTGGCATATTGGTACTTAAGACTTCCCCGACTTAAAATATGGAAATTTCATTGAAGCTTATCTCATCCCTTGTTTGATGTTTAGTAAATGTTTAATGCCTTAACTGATATTATGATTGTCCTTACTTGCATTATTGTTCATTCTATTGAGATGGTGTTTAGTTATACATACTTGTGTTATTCGACGGCACTAACGTCCCTTTTGCCGGGGGAGCTATATCTTTAATTGATACAGGTGGTTCCACAGTAGGCGACATCGATCAGTGGTAGCGGTATACTCTTTTTCAACTGACTTGGTGAGCCCTACTTCATTTCGGGGTCCTGTATCTTTTGTTTCTCATGTACTTTGTATTTTGAGGTATAGCCGAAGCCTTATTGCTGGCATTTCCATATTACTCTTCAGTTGTACTTAAAGGCTCCGTAGACAAGTTGTGGGTGGTGGTTGATATTGGGAATTGAATTAGAAATATTGGTATTTGGAAAACATGTTTTTCATCATATCTATAAAATTGTAATATTTTGGAAATTATGGTTGAAGCTGCTAATGGAAACGAAATGGAAATTGTTAATGAAATATTTTCAGAGTATGATTAATGGAGTACATCTCCTCTTTATTCAAAGATGAATATGGGTAGAATGAAATCTAACAGGCTTGCTTAACCGGGTTCACTCGGTTGAGCGCCGGTCGTGCTCCCCGAGTTTGGGGCATGACAAACTTGGTATTAGAGCCTAAGATTTTAAAGTGTCCTAGGATGTCTCGGAGCTGTGTCGAGTAGAGTCCTTCTTATTGGTGTGTTGTCGACCACATCTATAAGTTGGAGGCTACATGGACATTTAGGAATGTTACCCTTCTTAAACACTCCAGATCGTGCGATAAAATTGACTATAAGATTGTCTTCTTACTCGTGCGTTAAGGTTCAAGGTAATTTTAAACGCACTTTTGTCTATTCCAAGTAATGTTGTCATATGACATGACAAATGGGCAAAGGCCTGAATATTATGGAGATGGCACATGTATCATGTTGAACAAATGGTATGGACATATAAGATAAGTACATACAACCATGAGCATACTTTATATGAGGAAAGTGATAAAAGTGATTACTCACCTCCAAAGAGACATTGACTTGATAAATGAGAAGTAAGCTCAAATAGCACATATGGGTAGTGTGGGAAGCATGTATATGATCCTAAGGTGTAAAACAAAATTTGTTATATAAGCATGTGATATATGGGAGGCATGACCAGGAGATTAATGATGAGTGTAAGTCTCTCACAGGAGACAAAAAGTTATGAAAGGAGATTCAATTGAACCCACAATGAGGAGAACCGTGTACTATGAATTTTATAAGAATCCAGAAATGAACGAAGTTGTCTTACACTCCTAAAGGATACTGAAATGAGGAATTAGAATCCCAATCCTGTGTGGCCGAATAAGAGTAGAGCACTTATAGGATTAATACCATGGCGACTTAAATCTCCCTAATAGTAGAACAAGAGACATGAGACATATGTCCCTCAAGTTGCTAAATTCAAGACTTGTGTCAAAATTCGGGACATTCGCCCCTAGTGGGGGAGGAAGGGCTATAGCGAGGCTACTTAAATACAATGAAACAAGAGTAAGACCATGTAGCTATGATGTTTGAATATTTTATTGAAGACATGTGTAGTCTAGAAAAGTGTTAATGGGTAACGTGATTCTCTGAAAGGATATGCTAATGATAGACCACTAGTACTCCAAGAAGGTGGAAGGTTAAGGAAGGTAAATTCTTCATACATGGAAATGTAAATGACAGGGTCAACGATCCTACAAACTAAGAGTAACGTTTGTAAAGGGATTTTATACTTGTTTGAGGGTCAGGAACAATGGAACCCAAGGAAGTACTATAGGTCAAATGTGAAAGGTTGCGAGTTTTTAGAATGGGTTAATCATGGATTTGTGATTTAACTAAAGTTTCAAGGCTTTAAAAAAGGCGGAACGAGTGGAAGAAATAAATGTGATGCTATAATAACCCAAGAGTGCATTTGGACTTGATGGAGAGACTCTTAGGAGTCTTACAAGCAAGGAAGTGTTAAGTGATACGCGGATGAACACACTTTCCCACTAATATCCCAACCAGTGTCGAGAGGTGAGCAGGATGAATTCCTAACTTAGGGAAAAGACCATGTAACATACGGAAGAGTGCATAGCTATTCACTAAATAGGAAGAATGAGGCGAGAAGAAATGGGAAGGAAATCTATAAATTGAGATGGTTATGGTTATCGTAAAATAGTTCGTATCAGAATGGTTGACTCGACTAGAGAACAAGTGTTAATAGAAGGTATAAAGGACTAACCGTAATGCAACCGACTTGGGTGACACTAAATATCAACTAAATAATCTAGAGGGAGTTCATGTCTACATATTACAATAGAAAGTCAGGCTACTGGTGGTGAAGTGGTGGTATGATAAGCTCAACAAACAAGGCACAATGATACTACGAGTTCATGGGAAGCAGACAAGTGTGTGGCACAATAAGGCTATCAACTGTGCACTTGAGCAAAATGGAATGGGAATGAATGTTCCAATTAGAAAGAAAAGATGGTACCAGCATATTGTCTAGGCCAAAGGGCGATCAAAAAGGGAAAGACAACACAATCTACCCAAAGGGGCAAAGGAAAAGGTTCCAAACAGATTGAGAGAGGATGAGCATTTGTTATGGACCAGACATGTTTAACATGGTAGCTCTTAAACCGCAATATCAGGAAACTCTATTGGTAGCTACAATACTGGGAATAAGGTGAGTTACTCATCGAGGATGGAATCAGGTGGACTAAGTCTTACACCTAAGAGGAAAACCAAAAGTAGTTGATGAGGAATTTAGGAGGATCTCAAGTTTCAGAGAATGCCATGTTCGGGCCAGTGACTCTTTCTATATTGTATATATATAAAGGGTGTTGATATGTGTTTTGGGAGGTGTTTAACAGTAAAGAGGTGTTGTGAGAATGTTCACAAGGGAAGTAGAGCGGTTTCTTAAATTCTATAAGGCACATAAGGGGGAAAGAGGTTGCCTAAGAAAGGTCTGAGCACAATGTTACCTTTACATTTGATGCAATGTCGTGCAGGTTGATGTTATCAGGGTGTGTGCGCAAGCTAGCATGTTATTTATTTGAAACGGAAGGAATTGAATCTGAGGCAGAGGAGATGGCTGGAGTTACTCAAAGAGTGAGACATCGATATTTTATATCATCCGGGGCAGGCAAATATTGTGGCGGATGCACTTAGCCGGAAATCTATGGGAAGTTTGGCTCACTTGGAAGAATATCAAAGGTTGTTGGCCAGGGAGGTTCATCGGTTGGCTAGTTTGGGAGTTCGTCTTATGGACTCTAGTTAAGGTAGGGTGATTATGCAGAATAGGGCTGAATCATTGCTTGTGGTGGAGGTCAAAGAAAAGTAGTACATCGATCCATTATTAGTACAATTAAATGAGGGAATTTAAAAACATAAGACCACAGCTTTTTCTCTTGGCATGGATGATGGTACACTACGGTACCAAGGGCGACTATGTGCTCTAGATATTGATGGTCTCCGGGAAAGAATCATGGCTGAAGCTCACACTTCAAGGTATTTTGTGCATCCGGGTTCTACAAAGATGTATCACGATCTCAAGGAAGTCTATTGGTGGAATGACATGAAGATGAATGTAGCGGACTTTGTGGCAAGATGTCCAAATTGTCAGCAAGTGAAGGTCGAGCATCAAAGGCCTGGTGGGTTGGCACAGAACATATAAATTCCAATGTGGAAGTGGGAAATGATTAACATGGACTTTGTGGTAGGACTACCGTGCACTCCGTGCAAGTTTGACTCAATTTGGGTGATTTTGGATCGACTCACGAAATCAGCACACTTCTTGCCAGTTAAATCTACCGACACAGCAGAATAGTATTCTCAGTTGTATATCAAGGAAATAGTCAGGTTGCATGGCACCCCAGTTGTTATCATTTTTGATCGAGGGGCATAATTCACAGCTAACTTTTGGAAGAAATTTCAGCAAAGTTTGGGTACTCAGGTTAATCTTAGTACAGCCTTTCATTCACAGACCGACGGGCAGGCAGAGTGGACTATTCAGGCGCTTAAGGATATGTGGCGTACCTGTGTTCTTGACTTCAAGGGTAGCTGGGATGATCATTTGCCACTCATAGAATTTGCTTACAACAACAGTTATCATG
The DNA here is from genome assembly GCF_000715075.1 of Nicotiana tabacum. Taxonomy (NCBI): domain Eukaryota; kingdom Viridiplantae; phylum Streptophyta; class Magnoliopsida; order Solanales; family Solanaceae; genus Nicotiana; species Nicotiana tabacum. Next base: position 89,548,353 of record NC_134092.1, on the reverse strand, counting down.
CTAGTATTTAGATGGCACCATTCGAGGTGTTATATGGTAGGAGATGTTGATCTCCCATTAGGTGGTTCGAGATTGGGGAAGCTGAATTGATAGGACCAGACCTTGTGCATCAGGATATGGAGAAGGTCAAGGTCATTAAGGAGCGGTTAAAACATGCTTAGAGTCGTCAGAAGTCCTATTCGGATGTTCGTTGTAGGGATTTGGCGTTCAAAGAAGATGATTGGGTATTCTTGAAGGTCTCCCTCATGAAGGGTATAATGCGGTTTGGAAAGAAAGAGAAATTGAGTCAGAGGTATGTCGGACCATATAGAATCATTCAGAGTATTGGTCGGGTGGCTTATAATCTTGAACTACCTCCGGAGATGTCTTTAGTGCCTGGTGTTTCACGTATCCATGTCGAAGAAGGTGGTTGGAGATCCGTCACTTATTGTCCCAATTGAGTCTGTTGAGGTTGACGAGGAACTAACTTATGAAGAAATTCCAGTTGCCATTCTTGATAGGCAAGTCCGTAAACTGAGGAATAAAGAAATTGCCTCTGTGAAAGTGTTATGGCAGAACCAGCAGGTTGAAGAGGCTACCTGGGAGGCCGAGGAAGAAGTGAAGAAGAAATAGCCTCATTTGTTTGAATAGCCATGTATTTATAAAGTTGTGTTCTATGAAGATGCTAAGAGTTACCTTCTATGAATTATATTTCACTTGTACAGTTATGCTAAGGGTATTCCTTTTTGGTAATATACTGCTTATGAGGCCAAGGTTGGTGTTGTTTTTATGATTGATTATGTTGTTGGTACATGTATGTTGTTAGGGTTGGTTCTGGGATTCTCTGACATGTGGAAAGGCCCAATTACAAAGGAAACTCTGCCGAAATTTCTGAAAAATTTGGGAGTCAGTCAAATTTGGGAGCTTGTGATTGGCGAGAGAAGAGTTGTGTTATGTTAGGTGTTTGGGGGCGGACTCTACTCCTCATTTGAGGACGAATGATCCTAAGCGGGGGAGAATGTAAGATCCAGTAAAAAATTTCCAAGAACTCGAGGTTTGTGGTGCCGAGGTAGGCCAACGTGTAAGGTCCTGTGAATTTCTATTGCTAATTTGAGCAATTTCGAGCTTAGGAATACACTTAAATTAGACCAGAACCACGTGAGAATTACTGGAGTGGATAAAGTTATTTGGATACTTGGGGATACTTATTTTATTAATCTTGAGTGTTGTAATAATGGGGAAACACTTGGATGTTAATTTCAAAGCAATAAGACTAAAGAAAATATAGTGAGCTATCTCCCCATAGCACAGCTATAGCACAGGAGGAAAGCTGAGAATTTTAGCAAAGAAGTGAGCTAAAGCCTTATAGCACAGGGATATCACTAGTTGAAAAATACTGTACTTGGGCCTATTAATACCTGAGCGGGGAGAGAGAAAAATAAAAGAATTTCAAGACTAGGGCTTTTCTCTCCATCACCCATCCGGCCAAGGATTCCAATACACACTAAAGGTGAGTCTTTAACTGTGTTTTTATTATGATTTCACTTCTCAATCACTACTTACAACAAGGTTTTGATTGTATTTCTTCAAAATCTCAAGCACACCCCAAAAGTTGACTTTCAAGATTTGATCTACAAGAGGTAATCTTTCACCCTTAAACCTACATGCATGGATTGTTAGTGTATATATGAGCAAGAAATAAGTACTATCACTTATGAGATGGTGATTGGAAGCCATAAATACTTAAACTAGATTGTTGGGTGTTGTAGAGATTTTGTAATGAGTTAATTAGTGAAATTTCGTGGATGTGAGTTCATTGGTTATTATAATGGTGCTATAGAAGGCAATTAGTAGTCAGAGGATGTTGTATTATATCTTTTTGGTGGGAAGGAAGGGTTGTTGGATGAAGAAACACCATTACTAGAGGTAGTAGAATGCTATGCACTTTAGGTATTTGATAAAACGTCAAAATGACAAAAAACCTAGATATTTTTACTAATATTGGTCCAATTGAATTTTGTTGATGTAGATTGAAGCTGTAAGAGTAGTGGGGGGGTTTAATAACACTAAAGGACTAAATCCAGGTATGTATGGATAAACTCTTCTCTTAGAATTGAATCCCACAATATCCATGTAAGTCCCGAGTTGCTCAATGTGAATTGAAAATTCCGAATAAGCTTGTGCCAAAAGATATCCATGTTCAATATGCAATTTAAATGCTCTTGTTATGTTATACTCTTATTTGAAGAATGTGTTCAAAGTATGGGTTGCATGCTTAAATGCCTTGACATGAAGTTGTGTTTCAAACAAAAGCTAATGACAATTCTGTAAGAAATCTCAGTGTACCTAAAACTCTCAATTTCTCATATGTGTGCTTAAATATTATGAAAATAAACACCTCGTTATTGGAAAATCTATGATGATTGTTGAAATGCAAAATACAAAATATGAGATACAAAGCGAGGAATACTAAAAGTGAATTATGAAATGTGAAATATGGAATACGGCCAACGTGCCAAGTGAAATAATATAATCGTGGTTGATGTCTCTTATGATATGGCCTAGACGATTGGGTCATGATCGTATGTCATGCCGTATGCATGGTGGTGACTCTATTGGAAATTGTAATTGAAATTGCAATTGTGGCCGATGTCTCTTAGGAGATGGCCTAGCCGATCGGGTCGTGATCGGACGCCATGCCGTACGCATGGTGGTGACTGTATTGGAACTGAAATCGTGATTGTGGTTGATGTCCCATATGAGACGGCCTATCCGATCGGTTCGTTATCGGACGCTATGTCGTACACATGGTGGTAAGTGTATTGAAACTGAAATTGTGATTGTGGTTGATGTTCCATATGAGACGGCCTAGCCGATCGGGTCGTGATCGGACGTCATGCCGTATATATGGTGGTGATTGTATTGGGAATTTAAATCGAAATGGTGAATAGTGGCATATTGGTACTAAAGATTTTCCCGACTTAAAATATGGAAATTTCATTGAAGCTTATCCCATCCCTTGTTTGATGTTATTAAATGTTTAATGCCTTAACTGATATTATGATTGTCCTTACTTGCATTATTGTTCATTCTATTGAGATGGTGTTTAATTATACATACTAGTGCTATTCGATCAGTGGTAGCGGTATACTCTTTTCAGCTGACTTGGTGAGCCCCACTTCATTTCTGGGTCCTGTATCTTTTGTTTCTCATGTACTTTGTATTTTGAGGTATAGCTGGAGCCTTGTTGCCGGCATTTCCATATTACTCTTCAGTTGTACTTAGAGGCTCCGTAGACAGGTTGTGAGTGGTGGTTGATATTGGAAATTGAATTAGAAATATTGGTATTTGGCAAACATATTTTTCATCATATCTATAAAATTGTAATATTTTGGAAATTATGGTTGAAGCTGGTAATGGAAACGAAATGGAAGTTGTTAATGAAATATTTTCAGAGTATGATTAATGGAGTACATCTCCTCTTTATTCAAAGATGAATTTGGGTAGAATGAAATCTAACAGGCTTGCTTAACCGGGTTCACTCGGTTGAGCGTTAGTCGCGCTCCCCGAGTTTGGGACGTGACATATACGATCTCCCTGTGGGATATATTCCCACAACCTTCAGCACCAGGTAGTAAAATCTAAACATCAATGGCCATCGACCATGCTATCTCTGTAATGCCAATTAAGAATCCACAAACCGTTGCACAATTCCTCTTCCACAGAACACAGTCCTTAGGCGAAATTAAGATAACGCCAGCTTACTCTGAACATTTGAATTCCTTCCCCCGCTCTTCCGAGCTCGTAACATCCCTATCAAAACCAAACCGCAACCTTGCTCCTCCACTTCCAATTTTCATCCCGCTCACTGCACCTATAATGCTGCTACGCGAGAGTAGAAAAATCTCGTCATAACTCCTGAACCACTAGTAGGCTAAATGCTTCATTGGCTAGAATCCTTTCACTTAACTCATTTTAGAAGAAAAATAGCAACACACAACCGAATTCCCACAACCGCAGAAGATACAAACCTCGAGTCGTAGTCTAAACCGCTATAACTCTTCTGGGATTCATTTACACACAATAAGGCCATCAGAATCAAATACCTACCAATTCAAGCAAATTACGGTGGCCGCCAAGCCCGCACGTACAACCACAAACCACCTGCATAGCTTAACGCACCGAAGGAACCGATCATTTCCACAACCATGCTTATTCGAAACATTACTAACTGACTCAACTTCTTCCAATTTATTTTTTGACTTGCCTTTGGAATAATAGTCCTATTCACACACATAACGGACCTCCAATACCACCCATCCCGAGTGACCCAAATCATGAGAACACATCGTCTCAACACCAATAAGCCATCTCATACCCTCTTTGTGCACTCAATAGTAGTGTCAACTAATACACCCGTCCTGAAAGATCTTTTACAAATCCTAAGTTGTTTCCTCTAACACTGCACTGTAGACCCGATGATAACATGGAAATTTTCCAAGTATTCATCACACTCTGCTGCAAAACCCAGTCCTCAGCCCCATAACGAACCTCAAAATCCTTAGACACCACACTTTAATTCTTGAACCCACTAGAACCACTGATGAGAGTCACCCACTCTAGCCTGGTCCCGATGTATAACCATCGTTGGTGCTCTGCTAGAACATGAACACTTCCATAGAAACAATCGGACGAATTCTTTTACTTGTGCATCACATCCACAAGAAGTATAAACTTTGAGTCATCCAAAAAAATTTGCACAGGAATCGATAAGGCAAAATGTAGCACATAATCATCAAGTCCCTTGCTCGAATTACCCTTGATGTTTTCTTTCCTTAGTCATAACCAATCTACCAACGTACCGATAACCCAATACTGCCAAGGCACACAACCACATGACCCAATCATAGACGGTGGGCTCCCCAACATAGCATCAAGCAACAATTACATAAATCCATAATTTACAATGACTCATCCTCCTTGGTTACCATGATTTCACACCGTCGCTCTGCCATATTCCTCAAAATCTCTTGTTAAACTTGCATGACATAACTCTAATTTTGATCTCCAAACACGCACTCGACCTCCTGACCGCTAAACCATGTTATTCAAGTGATCCCAGCACACATCGTAGTACATACTTCATGTTGGACAAAAAATAAAGTTCTCTAGAGGACCTTTACTAGGAATCATGCAACTCCTAACACCTCACAGGAGATAGCCCACTTGTGTAACCCTATATCGACATCTTCCAACGATATTGCCTTATTACATCCACCACAAAATTAGTTAATCCTCCTAAGCCCACACTCACCCACCTGTCGAAAATGACCGTCCATTTCTATCAACATCAAACGAAGGTCCAACGACACATCCCAAACTCGAAGTCATATTACATCCCAAGCAACTCATTTTAGTCATATTCAAACTTCCGAAGCATAAAGCCACTATCTCAAATGATTTACACAGACTTAGTCCTTGTTCGCCATGCCCGTAATCGCCCCAAGTTTTCTGAAAGCATGTGGCCATCCTACCATGAAATCCATACGATATGCTAACATTCCCACTCTGAGTTAACCACCTTCCGAAATGATCTACTCGACCTTTAGCAATCCAACCTCCGCGAGACACCTCCCACTATGTCCTTTCTCACCCTTTGCGGCCAAATACTGCCCCCAATCATAATCTATCTATGTAGCACCTGAACTAATAAATTGCTACCAATTCTAAGCCTCCTCGAAGATCATCTCTTTTGAGCCATCAACGATATAAATATTGTTCCTACTATGAAGCCTCCATACATTGCCATCTCTGATAACCGCTACTTAGGCACTATTCGACAATACCCTGCCCCAGAGGCAATTCAAGGGAGATCATAACGCCGATGAGCCTTAATGCGTTCCAACAAAGACGACGACACCACACAGCAATGAGAATTCCACCACGTTCGAAAATATCAAGTCTCGCTACTCCGTCAACCAAGGCCTGAACATCCATAGTCCAACTGCCTTTCCTTCACCAGAATTAAATGTCGAACTTCTAAACCATGAACCGAGCAATCCTTCTTTCGAGTCATTGACTGCTGCGACACATAGATAAGCATTTTACCATTCATACCAACATTGCGCGATAACAATGCATAAATATCATAATACACTATGCATAGCCTCAAAACCATAGGCAAAACTGGAACTAGGCTGAAACGACAGGGCACCCTTCCACAAGACGACAATAATAGCCCGCTCGAATACGCATGATGAAACATCCTGCACCGTATCTGTAGTACCACTATAACTCCTCGATGCCCAATTGATAGCGAGTGCTAGACATCGTATAAGGATGAGTAGGAAGGAAATGAAGGCATAAGCTTCAATGGAACCAAATCGCACGATGAGGAATCAAGAAGGGAAGTGCTCCTAACAGCCCTGTAGCCTTTTGAAGATAAGTACAGACGTCTTCGTACCGATCCGCGAGACTTTACTAGACTTGCTCATGACTCGTGAGACCTAAGTGAACCTAGTGCTCTGATACCAAGCTATCACGACACAAAACCCACTATAGGTCCTGATGGCGCCCAACATCGCTGTTAGGTAAACCAAGGGTGATTAATTATTCATTTTATTATTTTTAAAATCATAAGTTTTATTAAGTAAAGAATTCAATGAATTTAAAGACCATGAATACTTAAAACATTAGTAAGATATAAAGTAAAAGATGTCAATATTGAATCAAACCATAAACAACCACTAGGATATCTCAAAACCCGGTATCACAAGTGCATGAGCATCTGCTAAAGAGTGCAACAATAATAATACATCTGTCTGGAATATGTAATAGACATGATAAAGTAAATAAATAAGATGGATACTATGAGAGCTGCGGTGCGTAGCATGAGAGCAGCTCACCATAATGTCACATCAGTAGTAGAGCCTACGCACCAAGATGACCATCGAATGAACCCGTCAGATCCTGCACATTTAGTGCCGAAGTGTAGCATGAGTAAGTAAATCATCGCTTACTCAGTAAGTATCTAGCCTAACCCTGGAGAAGTAGTGACGATGGGTCAGCATCGACACTTGCTAGTAGTCCAATAAATAAAATACGAGAATCATAAATAGAAAAGAAATACATCAGGGTCAAAAGAATAAGGAAACAGTAGATAACAAAATCCGTTAACATCAATTATCAATTAAAATGCCCCCAAAGGCCACATGCTATCTCAATAAATAGGAACCCTCAATTAGATATCCTATCTCATATCATAAAGAAAGTATTACGAAATTTCCAAGTTTAATTAAGAGGGTAATCTCGTGGGTACTCGGACTCTTAGCGATTTTACGCACGAATTATGCCAAGGTCATTCGGCCCGATCCATATAGTCGTGTATATACATTGTCGAGGTTGTACGGTCCGATCCATGGATGCATTCCATAATATATATAAATATCGCCGAGGCGTTCGGCCTGATCCACATGAATAAGGAAACTCTTCGGATTTGCGAATTATGTATTTACAACTTCAAAGTAAGCCCACAAAAGAACATAAATTCTCACCAATAATTAGCAGTCCGCCAAATCTCTAGATAACGAAGCTCGACTTAGCATAATGTTTAACTAAATTCTTACTTATTAATTCAAGCAATTTAAACTAGCAAATTGAGTTCATATAGTGCAAGTAGTAACATAATAAAGGCCTATACCTACCTGGACATAACATCAATCTAGCTACGTACGGACTCTCGACACCTCGTACGTACGTAGACCCCACAACAAGTAGCACATATCAAATACATCACCTAGGAGGTAGTTTCCCCCTCACAGAGTTAGACAAAAAACTTAACTCATTTCGAAGTCCCATAACCGGCTCCAACTCCTCTGTAACACCTCAAATCAATGCCCATCGATCCGAAACTAGTTAAACAATGTGTAAATCAATCAAAATATACTCCAAAACTTGTAATTAATTATCTTATAACAATTTCCAACTCCGCTCGAAAAGTCAAAAAGTCAACCCTCAGGCCCACGTGCCAGAATTTCGAAAATTTTCAAAGGTAAACTTTACCCATAATGCCACGAACTCAAATATATGATTTATTCTTAGTTCCATGACAAATTTCATTGTCAAAATCCAAAAATATAATTTCTATGTTTTTATTCAAAAATCCCACAATTTTCACAAATTTCCATGTTACATCCCTATAAAATCCATGAAATTAACTTCAAATATGTGGGAATTACTTACCTTGCAATAGACAATGAAAATCCCCTCTTGAAGAGCTCCAAAAATTGCTCAAACCATGAGAGAGGTGGAAGAAATGAACCAAAACCCGCAATAAAACAAGTTTGCCCAGCAACTCCCGTCTTCGCGATCGCGGAAACACCCTCGCGAAGGCCAAAAGTCCAGTTGCCAAAAATCCTCCTTCGCGTTCGTGATTGCCATCCCTAGTTCGCGATTCCTCCACGACCCACAACTTCGTGCCGCAGTCCTCCAGCCGCATTAGCGAAGGCTTAGCTCCACCAGGCCCCCAGCTCCCCGTCCTTCTTAACATTTGCGACCTCCAAGACGCATTCGCGTAGGTTACCTCAGCCTCTTCTCCGCGTTTGCAACCCCTTTGTAGGGTTCGCGATGAGAAAAATCCAGAAGCCCAAAAATCATTCTTTGCGAATATGTGAGACCCTTCGTGTTCGCGAAGAACAAAACCAGACAGCGACATCAGCAACTACAAATCACCCAAACATGGTCTGAAACCATCCCGAAATATACCCAAGGCCCTCGGGACCCCGTCTAAGCATACCAATTAGTCCCAAAACATAACACGAACCTGCTCGAGTCCTCAAATCACTCCAAACAACATCAAAACTACGAATCGACGATCGAAACATTTCTTTAAACTTTCAAACTTTTAAACCTAGACGAACGCGTATGAATTACACTTAAACATTCCGGAATAATGCCAAACTTTACGTACAAGTCACAAATCACGATACAAACCTATTCCAAGGCTCGAAATCCCAAACGGACATTGATAACACCAAAATATTCTTCAAACTAAACTTAGAAAATTCTAAAACCTTCAAAATGCCAACTTTCCATAATAAGTGCCGAAATGCTCCTAGACCACCCGATACTCAACCCGAACATACTTCCAAGTCCAAAATCATCATACGAACCTATTGGAACCTTTAAATCCTGATTCCGAGGTCGTTTACTAAAATGTCAAACCTTGGTCTTCGAACTTAAAGCTTCCGAATTGAGAATTTTCCATCTGAATCAACACTGAACTTCCCGAAATTCAATTCCGACCACACGTACAAGTCATAAAACATGAAGTAAAAATACTCAAGGCCTCAAACTGCTGAACGATATGTTAGAGTTCAAAACGACCGATCGAGCTGTAACAAGAAGAGTAGAGATTTAGTGTATATTGCAAGTTTCTACAAATGTAGGGATATATATATATATATATATATATATATATATATATATATATATATATGATGGGATGGACAAGTTAAGGTCTCAGTTGGCATTTTTCACACTTATACGTGCGTTGTAGCGCACCTGGAAGGGTAAATTGCGCTTTTGAGCGTGCAAAAATCATTGTCTGAGTGCACCTGGATGTGCGCAGCCGCGCACGAACGCCTTTGAGTGTGTATATGAGTGTGCACACTTTGCAATCTGTCTGACACATGTGCACGGTGGTGCACGCCTTGACCCGAGAGCGCACCCGACTGGCGCACCCAGGTAAGTTTTTCTTCCCTTTTTGTTTAAACTCGATTCTCTTCTCTTCTTATTCTCTCCTCTTATTTTATTTTCAACACCACCGATGAAAAAGCAAAGAAAAACAAATATGACCTAACTATACCCCAACCCAACTATACCAATAGCCTAAATCATCCCTCTCTCTCCCATCTCTCCCATCTCTCCCTCTCTCACTCTTCTCTTCCTCCTCTGCTCCGGGTCTGCAACTTGCGCCTCACTTGTTGAATCCCTGGTATGTTACTTCACTTTCCCTCTTATTCTTCTAGGGTTAAGGTGGGTGCATAAATTCAGGATAATATAAGTTTGTGTTTATGTGTGGTATGATTTGCACTTGATTGGGTTGGTATTATAATCACTCTAGCGTGTATTACATATTCTGATGAGTAAAACAAAATGGTGAATGAAAATTGTTCGATTTAATGCCAAAAATAGATTTTTATGAGTTTTGATGTGTGCTTTTGGCAATAGTTGGTCACCCGATACAATCCACCTCAACTTCGATGGTTGGACTTAGAATAGGTGAAAGCTGCAATGTCAATGGATGTAAGGTCATAACATGGAGATTTGTAATGCATAACTATTGGCATTATATGGGTGAAGTCAGAGTATCCCATTGTGACTATGTGTATGTGCTCTCATTGATGTTTGTTTGGGTTGTTGTGGGTGTAAAATGGTGACTTTAAAGAAAAGGAAGACCCCGAGAACTTCTACTGGTAAGAAGGCAGGCACGTCCAAATCGAAGGGTGTGGGTAACTCTAGGTCAAGTACTTCTGCACCTTCTCGACCCTATTATCAGAACAAGTTTTTCTCCTGGGATGCTCAAGCCTGATTTTATAGCAAGGCAGATAAAAAACTCGTGCCTAAAAGGGTAATAGACATAGGGTACCTCCTCAACGAGTGTCCCAAAGTACATGATGAATTAGTGTGTAGGGGGTTGGGAGTGTTCTTTGAAGAACCTGATGAAGCCAATTTGGCTGTTGTAAGGGAATTCTATGCAAATTTTCCAAAACATGAGGATTATGCGTGTACTGTAGGAAGGAAACAGTATAATTTTCGAAGGAAGCAATCCAAAGGGCCTATAATTTACCGGAGTATGCGGACCAAGTGTTTGAAGACAACGTTTTTGTGATGCACAACAAAGAACTATACCCGTGGGCAATGTTCTTTGAGACTATCTGTGTACCCGGGAAGGAGGTGGTGTGGTTGATCTGGAACCACATATTTCACTCTGTTTCACTAACCATTGAGGGTAAGTGTTGGCTACACATCATCAACAGTCGATTGATTCCATCACAGAACAAGACTGAAGTGAATGGTCCTCGGGCAGCTCTTATATGGTGCTTGGTCAATGAACATGACTTTGATGTGGCTAAGGTGCAGAGGTATGATTTCTATTTCCCTTCTTTAGTCACTCGTTTGTGTCGTGAGGCAAGGGTACCAAAAAACAAGTCCACGGATGAGAAGGTAAAGCGGGAGAAGAAATTTCGGGCCAATAAAGTTATCATTGGGAAGGAACCTGCCATTACTGCTGAAGGTGAAAGTGAGGAGTCGGATGGACCCGTTAAGGAAAGGGAGGTAAACATAGAAGATGCTAGTGCTAGTGCACCAAGTGAGCAGGTTGTAGGAGAACCATCACAGTTCATGGTAAATGTGGATGGTTGCGTAGGAACAGGTGGTGGCTAGAATGCGTACCTCTATTGAAGGATTAGGTACTTGAGTGGAGTCGCTTGCTGGGCAAAATGCAAAATTTGTGTAGAAGATCATGGCATGGTTGCGTGCATCTGGTCGGGCTTGTCACATGAACCCTAGCACGGTCTCAGACATAGATTGACCCAGTCAGGGAAGTTTCCTTCACCTTTGAATCTTAATTCTATGACATGGGGATACGCCACTAGTTAAGTGTGGGGGTGGGGCTATAAATAGTTGTGTGCTAGTTGCTTTCTGTATTGAAAAAAAAAAAAAAAACCAAAATTATTTTATTTTTATCTTTCTAGGATAACTTCTTGACTTGTACTTCCATGGGTTTCTTGTTAGGTTCTTTACTATGGTCATAATAGTTTGAACCAAACACTTTCTAGAGTAGAATTTTTTGGTTGCTTCTTTATTTTAGATAAGTTTTTGAAAAGTTGCTTGTAGTTGGCAAAATTGATTGTGCCTGACTTGTGGGATGCATGATCTTGTCCTTGTAAGTCAGAGAGACCATTGGTAACTGCGGTCTGAAGTGAGTGCCTATCCAAAATACTATGTGTGATAAGATGAATGCTTGCTTAGTATTCATGCTCTACAGAGTCTAGAACTTGGCTTGGTTGTGACCCAAGGCGAAATCATAGGTAACAGTAGAGTTTGGAGATGATCATAGGCCCTCTTTATTAGCCCTTCTTTGCTACTTTGACCCCTCCAAAGCATTGAAGAAGTTGTCTCTAGTTAGCCTAGTTGAGCCTAAATCCCTCTTTCCTTGACAACCACATTACAACCTAGACCCTTAGCCTTCCCTAAGCACTTGAATACCTCGTGCATAATTCTGAGAGATGAAGAGAACTAAGTGTTGGGATGGGGGTTGGTTTTGAGTGGAACTGATGAGAAGTGGAAAAATGTGCACCATCTTGACTGTAGGTGATGTGCATGAGTAGGGGATTATGAAAAGTAATTAAAAAAAAGAGGTAATACTCTCATGTTACGTTAAGTTAACAAAAAGGGAACATTCCCCTGTTGATGTTAAATCACTATTATTATGTGCTAAAAGAAATGGAAATCGGGTGCTCTTCTGAATTGGAAGTATGGAGGCAGTTGTCATAGTAAAAGGTGTAGGTCATGTATGAAGTTGTAGGTATTATAGTGCTTAGAGAGGTGTAAATACTCTTATCCAGATTATATCTGACGCATCCTATAGCCTACGTTACAACCAAATGCAAAGCTCTACATGATCCAGACGAAATTGTTTCTACATCAGTGAAGTGTCACACGATGGCCAAGCTTACGGTACTCTTGAAGGCATGATTCACTTTTTTTATGAGGGTGAGTGATTATTGCTTTTTTGCCCTATACTTTTCTAATAACTAGTGTGTGAATGGGCATTGTTTCTTTCTTGTGAGGTGTATCGAGGATTTGGCGCCGATTTGACCACGACACTAGTGGTATGCCATGACCGAGGTTAAGGTTGAATGTGACCTCAGGATGATATCTAATTAATTATTGCCGGTCGCCTGGCCAAAGAGATTTCAGTGTTAGGAGCAATTTATCTCTAGATTTTCTTGGGATGAGCAAAAGCTTAGTGTAGGGTGTTTGATGAGCTTAATATTACTTGAAATTTAGAACCTTTTGTCTTTAATCGGGTTGATTTGATCGGGACTTTGCTTGAATTACGGTCTAACATGTTGCTTTTTGGTGTAAGTGTTGATGAGATGATCAATGGACAAATAACGGACAAAGTGGGAGAAAAACACGTTGAAGAAAGGAAGAAAAGGTTGCGCGGCCGCGCAGCTTAAGGCCATGAATGTGCACATGAGCGCGCACAGAAGACATGTGCTGGAGGAGATGCACGCCCACATGCGTGCCCAAGTACCGAGGTGCGCGGCAACGCACGTTTCCTACAGGAAACTTAAGTCAGGTTTGTTTTTGTAAATTATAGGAAATTTTCCTTGACCTATATGAAGCCTAATCTCATTCCAAACTAGGTATCTTGGATTTTGGAGCAATTTTTGGAGAGAAGAAGGCAAGAAAACAACGGAGACTTTGAATATTTCATCTGAATCATTCAATACAAAAGTTTGTTTGAATTCGTGGGTAGTAATATTTTCTTGTCCTCTTAATACTCTTGTGATGAAAAATTTCTCCACTATGAAATAATCCTTCTTAGGGTAATTGACAGATGTTGTGACTTGATTATTATTCAAGAATTTGATTTCTGTTAGTTGCTTGAATTCATTGAACGAGTTTCAAATTAAATTGCAATGCTATTTGTGATTTTACTTTAATCGGAAGAGAAGTGTTGTTGCAAATTTATCTCATTTGGGTAAATTTCACGACTCTCAAAGGTAATCGAAAGAGCTTATAGAGTTATCAATTGACCCATTATAGAGGAATAGTCGACATACGTTCTTCGTAAGATCATTCATTCAACGTATTCTTGCATATGTTCATAACACTTGTGATTAGTTTATTTAACGAAACTCTCATTCATTCGAAAGAATAATTTGAATCCTAAAGGTAATCTAAGCATCTATTAAAATTGAGAGAACCAATAGAACTTAAGAGTAGAACTAAGAATAGAGTTATATCCCGAATAGTAGTCGAGCACATGTCTTGTCGATGCCCTTATTTCTCTCACTGATATTCAATTGTTGCTACGTAGCTACCCAATTTCCAATAATCTTTCGTAGTTGATAATCTTAGTTTTACTCTTAGTTAGTTGGTAATTCAAAATCAAATGTTTATTTTCCTGAATAGTGTTAAGCTGAAGATTTATTTGAACATTATTTAAACTAATCCTTATGAAGACGATTTAATAATTATACTATCATTTACTAGCGAGCCTAAGTTTTATACACTAATTTTTCGCTCGTCGTTGTGTTGTGCTACCAATTAGGGCAATCAAATCTGCTATGATGGGATATGCCACGTCTCAAAAAGGCTATCTATTTTTTTTTTATCTAGAGATCAGGTCCTTCTTTGTCAGTGGGGATGTCAAATTCTTTCAGCATATATTTCTTTTCAAACATTCTCAATTGAATGGTGTCACACATATCCCTTCTTTGTCCTCCTGTTTCCTTGATGTTGAAGAGGATCCACCTGCTTCTACAACATCTCAGGTTGATCCTAATTTATCTAGTACATATTTCAAACATTATAATATGGAGAGTGAGGCAGATATAGTCACCCTATAGGAGATCAGAGAGGGAGAGTAGACCGCTCATATGGCTCAAGGATTTCATTAGACCAGATAAAGTCCAGACCGGAAGGCAGCTCACAGTTGCTTATACTCCATTTATGATGTGGTTAGTTATGATTTTCTTTCTCCATATTACAAATGTTACCTATCTCATTTCTCAATTGAAATAGAACCCAAATCTTATTATGAGAATACTAAGGATCCTATATGGATTGAGGCCATCAAGGCAGAAATACAAGCCCCGGAAGAAAATCAAATATGGGATGTTATTCCTTTACCACCAGGGAAAAAATTTATAGGATATACGTGCGTGTACAAACTGAAGTATGAAGGGGATGTAAAAAGATTCAAAGCAATTTTACAACCAAAAGGAAGGCTTGGATTATCAGGAGACCTTTTTACCTATGGTGAAAATGGTTACAGTCAGGGATGTTCTTGACGTTGCAGTAGCAAAGGATGCTCATCCAATAGATAAATGTCTATAATACCTTTTTACAAGGTGGTCTAAATGAAAAAGTCTATATGACTCTTCCATATGGCTTTACTCCTATAGAAAGAGGATACAAAGTATGTATGTTGCTCAAGTCCATTTATGGACTTAAGCAAGCCTCAAGACGCTGGAACCTCAAACTCACCATTGCTTTGCTCTCCTCGGAATTTTTACAAATTCATTTAGACTAATTCTCTCTTCACTAATAATGTGGATGGACACATTGTGGTAGTTTTATTTTATATGGATGACCTTCTTAGTACTGAGGATAATCACCATGCTTTTAATGTGGATGTATTATTTGGACACATTTAGCCTATCTGGCTTATTGGTTTGTTTAAAGAATTCGATATTGAGTTATCCTTGTTTGTTCCTAAGTACTGGTTGCCATTCAAATTGCTGCTAATCCGGTTTTTCATGAGCGGATCAAGCACATTAATTGACTATCGCTTTATCTGGGAGGAAGTTCAACAAGGCTTAGTACATACCATCTATCTGTCTACTACTGAGCAACAAGCAGATATATATATTGAACAAGGGTCTAAGTAAGTTTCAAGTTTCAACATTCCTATTTGGTGTCCAAGCTAGGATGAAGAACATCTTCATATCCCCTAGCTTGAGGGGGTGTAAAGGAGTCTGCCACGTGTACAAAAATCACTTAGGTCACTTAGTCATCTAACCAAACATTGCTTTATACTTTGTATCTAACCTCAGTAATCAGACCATAGTCAATGATTAATCCAAGTTGTTAGAGATAGATAGTGATTACCAAATTAGTTAGCTGTCATTCGTAGCTGGCAGTTACTTGGATGTATTAGTTAGTGTATATATTTTGTAATCTCTCATTTTGGAAGATAAGTTGCACAGATATTTCATTCCAGAATTCTCTCTAGAATATTCCTCTGTTTCTGCTTCTCTCTTTCATTTTACGCAGTTTCATCTATAATTCGATTCGACTGATTGTTTCAGCTTCGATAGTAA
Organism: Nicotiana tabacum; assembly: GCF_000715075.1. NCBI lineage: Eukaryota > Viridiplantae > Streptophyta > Magnoliopsida > Solanales > Solanaceae > Nicotiana > Nicotiana tabacum. The sequence continues at coordinate 89,532,253 of NC_134092.1, read as the reverse complement.
AACTTATCAGTACCCTAGCCGACTTCCTGAGTTTATTTGCTTATTTCTAATTTTTTTGATAAATAATGGGCTAAAATATTTTTAATGTTGGAGTTCTTTGATGTGAATCTTTGAATTCTCATGTTTCTAAAAACAATTCCTGTTATTTTCCGAGTAGGATGATAAATTGTGTTGCAGAACCCTAATAATGCATGTCACGGTAAACACGCTTGCATGTAACTGTACAAGTGACTAATATACATTATTTTATAGTTATACATAAACTTAATTTGTATGTAGCTTTTATGGCTTCCGCAAGAATTTGTTAATATATTCTCTATTAGAAACTAGCTTGTACTACGGTGGTGTCTGGAGTAACTTGTACGCATAACGACTAATATGTATTTCTATTATCAATCAATATATATAATCTAGTAATTAACTATGATGGTTAATCTCACGGATGATCATTTAACCTTTTTGAAAATTGCCTCGAAGTCATTAAATTAATTTTTCTAATAGTAAAATTGCGAGGTAAGCATATAATTTTCACATTTACTCATATACGCAGGTGAATGAATTTTTCAATACCTGCGTAATTCCAAGGATGCTACCAAGAATGAAAAATATCTTCCACTCTGGTGACACCATGAGGAATTTATAAATTATGCTTTTTGTTCAAGCGAATGTGAGGAGTATTTCATCATTAAATTTATCTGAAAGTAAGTAAAAAACTTTCTCTTTTAGCTTCGGTTCGTATTCTAACCAAGATTTCGTAGAGTAGGCTTAATGAAATCCAAGCTTTTAGTTAGAAGCAGTGTCTGTGCTGTTTATTCTCTTTCAAATGAGTGTAAGAGGATCTTTTTTACGCTGTGTTTAGTAACCTTTTAATATTGGTTATCACTAGTTATAAGTGTCCAGCTAATTAACTGCTTTGTCTTTGAGTACTTTGTTCACCCGAGACAGTGCATTTATTATGTATTGAAATAGTTTATAATAATGTCTCGACTCTAACCTAGACTAGACAAAAAATGGATAACCTAGTTTCAGAATATTTTGGTGGGAAGAACAATGGAGAAGCAAATCAATGTAAAATACAGGAAATGCTTTTCGCCTAGCAAAAACTTAGGTAAAGCAAAAGAAATTTGTCAAATCCAAAACCCTAGAAAAAATATGTTTTTAAATATAAAAATGGTTTTTGGCCGGTGCACATATCTGGATTAATCTACGGGATACCTGTTACTTCTCATCAACAATATATAAAGTAACTTTATTCATCAAATCTTAGGCATGTGAGAAGAAGTCATCTACCCTTCGTTCCAAAACGAATGATATTATTTCTATAATTTGCAAATAATGTAAATTAAACGTCTTATTTTACCTTTCATTAGAAGATTATAATCATACAAATGTAATAATAAATTTAAGACTATAAAATTTTATAGCAACACTTATATGATATATTTTAGATCATAAGTTTCAAAAACTTTTAATATTTAATCTCTGTGCAAGCCAAATTTGAGCTTGATCTTCTAGAACATTTCTCACTTCATTGACCAGACCATACCTTTGGTGCCAAGAAAGATTTTACTTAAAGTCCTTTTTCCCTCCTACAGTGTTATATGTATTTTTAAATTAAAATAAAAAGATACTTATGTGTAAGTGACAAGGTTGTTTAATCTATATTAGGTTGCAAAATTTCTCCGATAATTTAGTGGTTACATATGTAATTATGAAGTATGTATCTATATTTATATCTATACTATATTAAAAGCACGAAAACCCTTAGCGTAATGTCGTTCGCCTTTTTTACTCTTTAAAAATCAATTTTACATTGGATAAAATTGTAATTTAAATTATTTTCCTAATATTTAGAACCTTAAAATCAAGCCAATTGTTTTACTAAATCAAAACTTATTTGAATTAGGTAAGAAATCCTTAACATTTCCTAAATTTTATTATCTTTTCAATTAATAAAAGAATAATGGCATTATATCAATTTATGGTAAACTTCTCCATATGCACAAAGTACACGTTAGGTTTGTCTACTTTTTCTTCTTTGCTTAAATATAATTAATCATTTAAATTATATTAGAATACATTTATTAGTGGTAAATATTTATACAATTATGAGAAGTAAATATATCAACAGAAATATACACTCCATGTTAGATATAATGATAACTGCCATTAATATTTTATATGTTGGATATTTCAATTGATTTTCTAAATTTTCAATGAACTAATATCTTAATTGCGTATAATTTTAGTATCTTAACAAAAAAAGTAGAGAAATTTTCCTTAGGGAAAATGACATGACATTGTATAGCCACTCTCAAAATAATAACCGAAAATATATATTTTATATATATATATACATTTTGTATGTTATATACAAAAATTATACCAATTTTATACACTTTTTCAGCTAGCGAATATAAATAGTTTCTGGTCCGGGTTAAAAGTGATAATACCCCTTTTCCTTACTCTTAATTATATAAATATTACATTCCTCCCGACGTCAATTATTATTACACATAATTCATTCTTATTCTAAATTTTATACACTTTTTATTATTAGATGTAAAAACACGTGCAACGCACGTACATTAAAGCTAGTAATATAAATTGTGCCTCATACCTTATGCATGGAATCTGATACGTGTACTTATGTTCTAATTTTATTTTTGAACCATGTATAGGAATGACATATTTCTTCTAAACAAGTTTAAATATACGTACTAATCCAAACTTAAATAGTTCTATGCTATAATGGCGTATCGGGTGCATCTCTACAAAGTTGGGGTCCCTCTTGCTATTTTTTCCATTTTTTTCAGAATTGTGACCCAAATCTTATTTTTTTTATTTCTTTTTTTTTTCTTTGCCTAAAATTTGGCCCAACCATGAGGGATGTTCCATCTATTCGTAATAATGCATTCATCTTGTTATGGTATAATGAAAATAAGCTAATAGATTACACAATATCACCGAAAAGTAGGAGGCTATCTGTATGGGGTAAAATTGGTTAGCGACAGTTGGATGAATGACGAGATGACACGTGGAACTGAACACAGGTAAGATATGAGTCAACAAATAGTTGGTACCGAATACAAGCATGTAACCGGTACTAAGTAAGTTCTGAAGGCATTGGAACCGAGAACAAAGATTTGAAAGGATGACATCGGTTAGAAAGGGCAACATTCAATCAGCCGTTACAAAGAATCTTAGTATTAATGTTTGACTGTTATGCAACCATCAATAGGGGTTTTATTCTCATTCAAGAAGAGCTTGATTTGGAGATCTTGTCTCCTTGAATAGAGATATAAATAGAAAAATTTGTATCCATAGTTGGACACGAAAAAAAAATCATTTGTACTCAAAGGTTAAAATTTGATCTTACTTTATAAAATTATCCTCTATCTTTTGCTCTTAACTAGTTCTTATCATTGCTTCCGGAAAAGCTAGATCTACGATAAAACTTGTATTTTCTTCGATTTATTTTAATAATCTTATTTCTGTTCTTATTATTTTTATATTCTTGGGTCAAATTAATTCACGTGTCTATAAACCACGTTGTAATTTAACTGTACCGTTTTATGGGTAAACAGTTTGGCGCCCACCGTAGGGCATAGACAATTGTGTAATTACTTTGATCCATTCATCTATTACTAACAAAGTTTGATTTTTCTATTAGCAAAAGAAAAATCAGATATGGCATCTAACAATGTGAACAATTCCTATAATGTTGGAGCACATAACGAGCGTGAGGATATATTCCAACGCGATGATTCAACTAGTGAAACTCGCAATGACGGAGATGAAACAAATCCTATTCGTGAAGAACAAAATCCTCGGCATGTGAGAAGCCTAACTGTTCATGATACAGATGATGAACATGTTGTTGAAACGGTCAAAATCTTGAGAGAGCAACAAAGGGAAATTATGAAGCATCTCTCAAGGCAAGATAGGGTGATGATAGAATTGAAGTAGGAGCTTTCAGTTGCTTCCAATAATCCCAATGGGGGAGTTCAGATTCCTCCCAGTGTACCTGCAAATCAAATAGTTCAAAGGACCGGTAACAACGCTCCATGGGAGGAGTTTGGCTTTAATAAAAATGAGGCGGGTGGTGCAGGTAGTAGATCTGTTACGACCCGAAATCCCAACCATGGGGTCGTGATTGCGCATAACATCCACTTACTAGGTAAGCCAACGTAAGCTAGGTACGCAATCAATTTTAACAATTTATAACAGAGTGATGATAAGTAACAATTGATAAACTCAAAAATGAACACAATATAACTATAAAAAATGCGGTATTGAACTACTCCCCGAAATACAGAGTCACAAATACATGAGCAACTAGTATACTACAAATACGGCTGAAATAAAGTACAAGTGTCTGAAACTAGATAAACAGTAAAACATGATAGAAGGGGACTTCAGGGACTGCGAACATCGGACAACTCTACCTCAAGTCTCCAGTGGCAGTCGAATCCGAGCAGTCTCCGCTACGCGCCACTAGGATCAACAACGGTATCTGCACAAGAAGTGTAGAAGTGTAGCATGAGTACAACTGAACTCATGTACTCTGTAAGAGTCGAGCCTAACCTCGACGAAGAAGTGACGAGGCTATGGCAAGACACTCACAATAAACCTGTATGAATAACAATAATAGGAAACATGAATAGAAATAAAGCAGTAAACTCATATAAATGGACCCAAAGATCAACTAGTACTAAAGGGCCCCAGAATAACATGATCTCAAACATCATATCACAATACCGAGAATAAACTTTACAACCACAAACAACTATAACACATCAACTTTGTTGTGGCGTACAACCCGATCCCAACACTTAACACAATAAATGTTGCAGCGTACAACCCGATCCTAACATTTAACACAATGACTGTTGTGGCATACAACCCGATCCCAATATCATATCATATCATTATCTGTTGCAGCGTACAACCCGATCCCAATATTAATTCATTTCAATATCATTGTGGTGCGTAACCCATTCCTAATATAAACTCATTAACAGAACAACATAAAACAACTAGTATGAAATCTCAACACGGAAGGGGAAATAAAACGAGCGGAACATTTAAGAACTACCCGTACAAACAGAGAATAGACAATACCTCGTGATCCCAAACATTAGAAATACATTAATATCGGAATAACTGAATGGCTCACATAAACAGAATAACATAAAGAAGTGCATCAACTAATATAAGGATAATTAAAGCAAGTAAAACATGAGACAATGAGAATATACAATTAATGCAAGTAGCAACATGTAGCAGGTAATCAGATATTGAGTGAGAAATAAACGGATAAAAAGTAACAATTAAATAGCAGATAACAAGTAAAGCATGGATGACAAGTAAGAACATGTAGCAATTAAAATATGTAACAAGATCTAACATGGAAGTAAATAGCCCAATTCCGCATGCTTTAATCCCATGGCGGAGCATATACAGTTGTCACATCGCATATACTCTATTTTTCCACATAATTTACTTAACAATCAAACCAACAAATCCTAATTCCCTCAAGTCAACATTAGACACAGCACTTACCACACTTTGGAACCAAATCAATCAACTAACCACGGTCTTGCCTTTCGAACAAGCCTCCAAACCAACCGAATATAGCTAATTATCGATCAAACAATTCAAAATAAGCTTTAGAAACTACACATGAAGGAAAAAGCTTCAATCTTTGAAGAATTGAAAAGGTCAACCCCGACTTGCTTGGTCAAAATCTGAGATCCAGACTAAAATCCGATTACTCATTCACCCCCGAGCCCAGTTATGTGATTTATTTCGAAATCCGACCTCAATTTGAGGTCTAAATCTCAATTTTGCAAAATCCCTAAATTCTACCCAAATCTCCAATTTCTACCATAGAAATCCTAGATTTGATGTTAAAAACTCGTGAAAAGTAATGGATAATTGAAAGAAAGTAGATTAGATTTACTTACCAATGATTTTAGCAATAAAAGCTCTCAAGAAAATTGCCTAAAGTTTAGGGTTGAGAAATGGTGTAAAATAAGTTAAGTCATGTTTTTCCCATCTTTTACCCAGCTGCAGATATCACATTTGCAAACATTTGTTTGCAAATGCAAATTGCATATGCGACACACTAACCGCAAATGCAATCTGTGCATCAGACGGTCAGTGATGGCAAATGCGACCAAAAACTCGCAATGCGAACAACCCACCATTCGCAGATGCGAGCTTAGCTTCACAACTACGAAGCTGCCCCAATACTACACTTCATCGCAAATGCGATGCCCTTGTCGCAAAAGAGAACACAGTGGACTTTGCAAATGCGACTTACTCTTCACAAATACGAAGACCCAGCCCCCAGCCCATGGTCGCAAATGTGATCTCTTGACTGCAAAAGCGAGGCACACATTTGCGAGCCAGACCTCGCAATTGCAAGATCTGCGACTGAACCCCATAACTAGAATGACACTAGCAGTTCAATTATCAACCAAATTCATCTGTAACACATCTAAAACACACTTGAGCCCTTCAGGCAATATACACACAAGTGTAATAACATCATATAAGCTTGATCACTACCTTAAATTATCAAAATAACATCAAATAACATGATTCGATTATCAAAACTCATGATTTTCAACTTGATAACTCATTTTCATAACTTTTCACATAACGCGCCGCAATGCACTCGATCACCCCGAACCCCAACCAATAGTGCATACAAGTCCAAAATTATCATACGAACCTAGTGGAATCTTTAAAACATCGATATGAGGTTGTTTAACAAGAATGTTGACCGTTGTCAACTCAAGTTCCATTTTTAGCATAAAATCACTTTTTCTTCAAAATTTTACGTAAAATCTTTCCGAAAAATAATACGGACTATGCACGCAAATCAAAAAATATAAAATAAAGCTAAGGGAGGTCTTGGAACACTGAAATAAAGGCTAGTGCTCAAAATGACCTATCGGGTTGTCACATTCTCCACCTCTAAAAGAAACGTTCGTCCTCTAGCAGACATAGAAAAGTACCTGGATTGGTAAAAAGGTGTGAGTGTCTACTCTGCATATCGGGCTCAGATTCCCACGTAGCCTCCTCAGTCAGATGACCCCTCCATTTCACTTCTATAGAACGAAAACTCTTGAATCTCAACTTACGAACTCGCAGGTCTAGAATAACTCGCAGGTCTTCTTTATAGGTCAGTTTTTTATCAAGTTGCACCGTGCTGATGTCCAAAATATGTGAGCTCTCCAAGATCTCAAATGGGCCAATAAAGCTCGGGCTCAACTTTCCCTTCTTCCCAAACTGCATCACGCCCTTCATAGGTGACACTCGGAGAAGAACCTTCTCACGTACCATGTAAGCTACATCTCGAACCTTCCGATCCGCGTAGCTCTTCTGCCTGGACTGAGCTGTACGAAGTCATTCCTGAATCACCTTAACCTTTTCCATAGCATTACGGACCAAATCGGTGCCCGACAATCTAGCCTCTCTAGGCTCAAACCAACCAATCGGTGAACGACATCGCCTCCCATATAAGGCCTCGTACGGAGCCATCTGTATGCTTGCTTGATAGCTATTGTTGTAGGTGAACTCTGCAAAAGGTAAGAACTGGTCCCATGAACCTCTGAAATCTATAACACAAGTATGTAACATGTCTTCCAAGATCTGAATAGGTTGCTCAGACTGCCCATCCATTTGAGGATGAAATGAGGTACTCATCTCAAATCGCGTGCCCAACTCACACAACATGGCTCTCGAAAAATGCAATGTGAACTGCGTGCCTCGCTCAGAAATTATGGAAATGGGCACACCGTGCAGGCGGATAATCTGCTGGATGTAAATCTGAGCCAACCGCTCTGAAGAATAGGAAGTTGCCACCGGAATAAAGTGTGCGGACTTAGTCAACCGGTCCACAATAACCCAGACCATGTCATGCTTCCTCAAGTTCCGTGGTAAACCTACCACAAAATCTAAAGTGATGCACTCCCACTTCCACTCCGGTATCTCCAATGTTTGAATAAGTCCATCCGGTTTCTGATGTTCATACTTCACTTGTTGACAATTCAAACAGCGAGATACATAAGCAACGATGTCTTTCTTCATCCTTTGCCACCAATAGTGCTGCTTCAAGTCAAGTTACATCTTTATGACACCTGGGTGAATGGAATAGCACGAACTTTGGGCCTTCTTAATGATTAAGTCTCTCAACAGAAATCCCAACCATGGGGTCCTGATGGCGCCTAACATCCACTTTATAGCCAATACCTCATGATCCCAAACCTTATAAATACATTGTGTCACGCCCCGAACTTGGGCTTGGACATAAAACGGCACCCGGTTCCTGAATACATGTGACCGAGCGAACAAACTGGCTGGCTGAATCAACATGTAATATCATAACATACTGAATGCGGAAGATAAACTAGCACATACTGATATACTGAAAGTCTGAATGATATAAATCAAAAAGCAGAAACACTAATATAATTCTGAAACATATATGTAGCAAACATTGCTTAACATGAAAAGCATGCGACTCTGTCTAACTATTACTCTAGTCTATGAAGCCTCTAATGAACAACTGAAAACACTAACTAGCTATAAATATTGAAAGAGTGTAAAGTAATGATAATGCCCCGAAAGAACTAGGGCTCACCAAATAACTGGTACGAGAATCCTAATGCTCTGAATCGTCAACCTGTAAATCATTACCTGCAACGTGAGATGCAGGCCCCTGGCAAAACGGACGTCAGTACATTTGAATTGCACTAGTATGTAAAGCAACTGAAAGAAAGAACTATAAATGCTTAAATTGATACTGAGCTGATAATTGAGAATTGATAATTGATAATTGATAACTGTTGAAACTGAAACTGAAATGATAACTGATAACTGAAATGATAACTGATAATTGATAACTGAAATGATAACTATAATTGAACTGAACAAAAGAAGTAAGGATATGAATACTCCATCTTCTGAATGTTGAACACCATATTTATCTGAATAAACTACAGCCTCAGGCCCAAGTATACGTATACATAACTGCGGCCTCAGGTCCAAAAATACATAAAGCATAAACTACAGCCTCAGGCCCAAACATGCATAAAGCATAAACTATGGCCCCAGGCCCAAATATGCAAAAAGCATATAAACTAAGGCCTCAGGCCCAAATACAGGTGTTCAACATTCAGGGATTTAATATCAAGAACTGAGAATCATACTGCAATATGTGATGCTGAAATACTGAATCATATTGAGTTACATGATACTAGAATACTGTATAGGACTAGACTGAGACATGTATTCTTGAAGGTATTATGAAAACTGAAACTTCAATTGTTTATGACATGCTGAGTAATCTAGACTGAGACTCATGAGCATTAAACCCAAGTCTATATTGATTACGCACTGAGCTCACAACGTTTAGAATGAAAGTCATGAATGAGTTATGAAGGTTGATAATAGAAGTTCTGCAACTATTCAAGGAACTAGGATTAACTATATTTCTAAGGCAATTAGTAACGTCGTAAAAGAGAATTATTAACATTCTCAAACATAGAGAGTTAGCCTCACATACCTTAACTTCCTCTTCTTGAGCGTAATACAAGATCTGCCAACCCTTTCAACTTTAATCTATATCAATACAAGGCAAAAGGATTCCATATTACAATAATACTCATGTTTTGGTCACTTAGGCATTTTATCAAACACCTTATGGGCGTAAAGCCTCATAGCCCTTATTAGTGGTGTTTCTACGCCCAACAACCCATTCTCTTGCTCCTAGATAATTCTAAAATCTCAAATTTCTATAATCTATATCATTCTTCATCACCCATAAGATAAACAATACTCTTAATCAACAATCAACAACCCAAACCTATAACCGTTAATGCTTTTCTATCAAATGCATCAACTCATATCTCATGAACTTAGAGTCTATAATCATTTATCCAAAGCTATAATCAATTAGAGGGTGAAGATATTACCTTTTTGAAGTTCAATCCTATTGAATTCGAGTTTTAGGGTTTCTTTTCTCAACCATAATGTCCCAATCAAATACCTAATGATTTTGAGGGTTTACCCATATTAATAAGGTGTTGGGGAATTGAAATTAACTTAGAATCACCATTAGAACTTATCTTGGATGGTGGAGGGACCTTTGAAGAGCTAGGTTCTTGAGAGCTTCCCTTTCTAAAGCAAGTTTTAATGTTTTGGGATGTGGGGAACGAAGTAGGGCTTTAAAAATGACCCTCCGGGTGCGTCCCCGCGTACCTGAAGGCCCAACCGCGCACCTGGACAGGCAGCAGGGCAGTAGCACTGCCACAAGTGCGCGGCCATGCACGGGATCATCTGGGCGCACACCTGGGCGCGCATACTGCGCATTGTCTAGTAAAACGCACATAACCTTTTACTCAGAAATCCGTTCGGGCTACACAATATATCATTGGAAATCTATTTCAAAGGGCTACAACGTTTATGTTTTACATTTTCCCAAATCCTCAACAAAAGTTTACGAAATCCTTCTAGAAAATAGACCTTCCATAAACTTAATCGATTTTATCGAATCTTATGCACCTCACTCTCCATCTTGATTCAAAAACAACTATTTTCTACCCATACACATCCCGATAGTACTTCATATGTCTAAGATGTCACATTAATACTCATTTAACATGTCCATGCCTAGTCCGACTTTACAGAGTGTTACACATTGATACCAGAATAACTGAATGGCTCATATAAACAGAATAACCTAATAAAGTGCATCAACTAATATAAATACAATTAAAGCAAGTAAAACTTAAGACAACGAAAATATACAATTAGTGCAAGTAGGAACATGTAGCAGGTAAGTATATATTGAGTGAGAAATGAACGGATAGAAACACGTAGCAATTAAATAGTAGATAACAAGTAAAGCATGGATGACAAGTAAGAACATGTATCAATTAAAACATGTAATAAGAGCTAACATGGAATAAATGAAGACATGGAAGTAAATAGCAAAATCTCACATGCTTTAATCCCATGGCGGCGCACACACACTCGGATGTACCCCTGCTAGGCTAGGAGGCAATGCAAGCCTGTAAGCAACCTCCCCAACTCTCTCCAAGATCTTAAACGGGCCAATAAACCTCTGGCTTAACTTGCCCTTCTTCCCAAATTGCATCATGCCCTTCATAGGAGACACTGGGAGAAGAACCTTCTCACCCACCATGTAAGCTACATCTCGAACCTTTCGGTCCGCACAATTCTTATGCCCGGACTGAGATGAAAGTCATTCCTGAATCACCTTAACCTTTTCCATAGCATCACGGACTAAATCAGTGCCCAACAATCTAACCTCTCCGGGCTCAAACCAACCAATCGGTGAACGGCATCGCCTCCTATATAAGGCCTCATACGAAGCCATTTGAATGCTCGACTGGTAAATGTTGTTCTAGGAAAACTCTACTAAAGGTAATACAAGTGCGTAAAAAGGCCTCTAAGATCTAAATAGTGTGCTCAAATTACCCATCCGTCTAAGGATGAAATACGGTACTCAACTCGACTCGTGTGCCCAACTCACGCTAGCCGACTCTCCAAAATGTGATGTGAACTACGTGCCTCGGTTAGAAATAATGGAAATGGGCACATCGTGCAGGCGGATAATCTCCTCAATGTAAATCTGAGCCAACCGCTCTAAAGAGTAGGAAGTCGCCACCGGAATAAAGTGTACGGACTTAGTAAACAGGTCCACAATAACCCAGAATACGCCATATTTCCTCAAGGTCTCTCCTAAGCCTACCACAAAATCCAATGTGATGCGCTCCCACTTCCACTCCAGTATCTCTAATATTTGAATCAATCCACCCAGTTTCTGATTTTCATACTTCACCTGTTGACAATTCAAACACCGAGATACATAAGCAATGTCTTTCTTTATCCTTCTCCACCAATAGTGTTGTTTCAATTCACGGTACATCATCATGACACATGGGTGAATGGAATAGCACGAACTGTGGGCCTTCTTAAGCATCAACTCTCTCAACTCATCAACATTTGGAACACAAATCCGGTCTTGAGGCCGCATAACACCATCATCACCAATCACAACCTCCGTAGCACCACCCCGCTTCACTATATCCTTTAACACCAACAAGCGAGGGTCATCAAATTGGCGAGCCTTAATACACTCCAACAACAAAGATTGTGCCACAATACAAGCAGGAACCCGGGTAGGCTCCGAAACATCCAATCTCACAAATTGGTTGGCCAAGGCCTAAACATCCATATCTAGCGGCCTCTCCACTACCGGTATATATGCCAAACTACCCATGCTCTCTGCCTTCCTAATCAATCCTTGAGACTCCGATGGTCGGTATCGACCTCACATAGAGTGTCTTATAGATAGTGCCTCCAAATCTTCATCGCGTGAACAATGGCTACTAACTGTAAGTCATGCACAGGGTAATTCTTTTCATGAACCTTCAATTTCCGAGATGTGTAGGCAATCACCCTACCGTCCTGTATCAATACCGCGCCATGACCAATACACAATGCATCATAATACACGGTGTAAGATCCTAAAATTATAGGCAACACCAACACTGGGGCTGTTGTTAATGCAATCTTGAGGTTTTGAAAGATCAAATCACACTCGTCAAACCATCTAAAAAGAGCACCCTTATGGGTCAAATTGGTCAATGGGTCTGAGACAAATGAAAATCCATCCACGAATCGGTGATAATAACCCACCAAACCCAGGAAGCTCCGAATCTCTGTAGCTGATGTAGGTCTAGACTAGTTCTGAACTACCTCAATCTTCTTAGGATCTACCTTTATGTCCTCTGCCGATACAATATGTCCCAAAAAGGTGACTGAGTCTAACCAAAACTCACACTATAACTGACAATCCCTCAGTGTCGTAAGTACGATTCGAAAATGTTGCTCATGCTCCTCTCGACCGCGGGAGTAAATTAAATATCATCAATATGGATTGAATGCATAGTTCATCAATTTCATAAAGGTTGCTGGGGCATGAGTCAAGCTAATGACATCACTAAGAACTCGTAGTGACCATACCAAGTCTGAAAAGCTATCTTAAGGACATCTGATGCCCTAATATTCAATTGATGGTAGCCAGATCTCAAATCAATCTTCAAAAACACCTTGGAACACTATAGTTGATCAAATAAGTCATCAATCCTCGACAACGGATACTTGTTCTTGATAGTACCTTTGTTCAACTGTCGATAGTCTATACACATCCTTATTGTCCCATCCTTTTACTTCACAAATAACACAGGCGCACCCTAAGGCGAGACACTAGGTCAAAAAAATCCATTATCAAGAAAATCCTTCAACTACTCCTTCAATAGTTTCAACTCAACTTGGACTAGATGGTATGGTGCGGTAGAAATAGGTTGAGTGACCGGAACCAAGTCAATGTAGAAGTCGATATCTTTGTCGTGTGGCATCCTCGGCAAATCTAAAGAAAACACCTCTAAGCCTGGTACTAAATCCATTAAAGGAACCTCTACATTGGAATCACGGATATAGGCCAAATATGCTAGACACCCTTTCTCGACCATACGCCGAGCTTTCACATAAGAAATGACCCTACTAGTATAATGGCTAGGATTCCCTCTCCACTCTAATTAAGGAAATCCTGGCATGGCTAATGTCACAGTCTTGTCATGAAAGTACAAAATAGCATTATAAGGTGACAACAAATCCATGCAGAAGGTCCCTTAGATGTCTTACCGGGCCCTTTGGGAAGGCCAGCTACTAAGTCTCGAATCTGTCGCATTTCTTCCATGAGTATAGCAAATGGTTCTACTGTAGAAGATGATATATGGATACCCTAGTTGGTCTATGAAGATGATCCTAGCTTCTTTTTTTTGCTTTTCACGGCACCGCCCTCTCTCTTTTCTTCAATGGAGCAATAGGCTTTTCCAAATCTATCCAATTGTCTTCAGGATCCTCCTCAATCCCTGCAATCTGGCACAACTCAGTGATGGAGATGGTAACACCAGTGATTAACTATCATGCTTCAGATAATCCCTCAACTCACTGATGAAAATTTCACCAACATTGAGCCAGATATCATCAATAATGGAGGTGATCATTTGAGCTCTCAATATTAGTACATTTCATATATTCCCCGCAAGAGAGATGCGACTTCATGTGATGGCTATCCATATCTTGTCTTCGACAATGAATTCTTTGGATGTGATTCCTCTCTTTTTAGCCACCCATGTTACATCTGTACCCGAGCATAATTTGGAGACCAACCACTCGCCTAAGGCACAATCCTTAACACGAAATGGCGTCATTCATAATCCCCATATGTTGTAGATTCGATTCATAGCTTCAACTCCAAAATTCACCATCTTGGATTGTATCCTCATGATTGGATTTCTTAACTTGATGGCTAGGAGATTTGCCTAGAATTCCCTCACCCATTGCTCATTTGCTTTGCAAGGTTGAGGGGCAAAACAAGTCCACCCCATGGCCTCAAGCGTCTGATAGATCTTGGGAAGACGTTCGGGGACCTTTTCCATTATCATACCACTTTCCAGAAGCAACTTTTTCGAAATTAATTCGGCATAGTACCGTTGTCGGCCATGGGGTTCCAAAGGGTTTTCATGCATGGATTCGACGGAATTAGAGCTCATTTTTAGTTTATGGTACCTAAACAAAGTATTAGAGTGAAAATGTGATATGGATATGAAATACATTGCAAAGTGAGTCAAATATGCTAAGAAAATAATTGGACAGTCGAAACCCAGCCTTAGAAAACATTTCAAGTTTTTCAGTTCAGCAGAGTCGGGCCTCTGATGTTGCAATTGTGACATTTGCTTCGCGAATGCAAAGGAAGAAGTGATGCTAGAAATCGCAATTATGATATAGTCTTCGCAAATATGAAGGTTGACAGATCTGTTGATGTTTGCAATTGCATTCTCCTCTTCACAAATGTGAAGCTCGCAAATGTGAAAAGGTCATCGCAATTGCGATGCCATCATCCCCAGCAGCCCTTAAACTCAGAATAGTTTCAACTCTAAAAATTTCGAACAAAGACATACTTTTAGAGAACCCAATCAGATTTTAGGCACAAAAAAATGCAAAAGACTTCACACACAACCACGAATTGAAGAAATTTCAATATTCGGTCAAGAATCTCATTCAGGCCTTTGATCGAACACATTACATGCACATGGAATTACTCTCATTTTAACAAAGATATGGGTAATCAGACATCCCCATTTTCAAGAAAAGAAAGAAGCTCACATTCTCAACCAACCTCACCCAGAAATCAACACAGGATTTGAGTTCAATTTGAAGAATTTCGCATAAAAGGAAAGCTTAAACTAGAACCCTAGATTTGAGAGATGAGGGGAGAAGACGAAGAAGATGAATTACAAATCATAAAGAGCACAAAGATTAAGCATTCATACCGTGATGCTTGCAAATAGGAGTGAAAATGAAGGAATTTGAGAGTTGGGAGAATGAGGAAGGAGAAAATCGTTTACTTGAGAGCCTCAAAGTTTTTTGAACTTTCATTAAATGTGCAGAAAAACCCCCATTTAAGACCCTCAGAGGTCACAATTGTGACTCTCTACTCGCAATTATGAATGATGAATATCAACAGAGGTCGCAATTGTGACTGGATCTTCAGTTTTGCGATAGGCCCTCAGTTCAAAATTCTATACTTGAGGCGTAGACCTGGCCTTTTCTCATTTCTCAATCTACTTACTTTTTGTCCCAAACACATCCAAACTTACTGAAACTTGGTAGATTGATCCAAAATAATAACATAAACTATTCTAAAAAGAAAAATTAAAAAACAAAATGAAAATTTCAAAAATTACGAAAACTTTGAATAACGATGGGTTGCCTCCCAACAAGCGTTTGCATTTAACGTCGTGGAAGGACACAGATCAACTTTAGAATTTTTTTCTCTCCACTTGAAAGATATAAATTGGGCACCTAACTTCAAATCAAGCATGTGACCATGAGCGGTGGGGTGGTAAATAGATGATCAAACCAAACTTCAAGTTCTTCATGTTGCATATTTTGGCTCTCTGTTGTACCCTATCTTGCACTAGTCAAAATAAGATTCAACTTGTGATTTCTCTATTATTGACAAAAGAGAGTTACCACCTAATATTTAAAGGTATACTAGGGTACCTATTTAAGTACTAAAGGTTATATTCTTTATTGGTCTGCTAACCGATGAGATTACGGGTAAGGGTTCTTCTAAAGGGAAGGTGTTAGGCACCCCTTAAAATCTACCTGAGGTAGCTCCATAGGACTTAAACTAGATTTGAGACTAATTGTTTGTACTAAGCTTTGACTAGTGTTCACAAGAGTACAACCTCCCATATTTTAGGATATAATATTTATAAGGGAAGAGTATGGTTTAAAAATGATGAATTTAAAGAAAAGCCTTTAGGAAACTAATGTTAGTACATATATAAAATGTGTGAAAGGGAAAGCTAAGTTTAAACACTTTGTTTTAAATGTGTGAAAGGGAAAGCTATGTTTAAACACTTTGTTTTCCTAAATCATGAAAGTTCATATTATTCTAATGTGATGAAAGTGTTTATGAAAATGATCCTAAGATATACCTTGGTGTTAAAGTAGAAAACTATTTGAAAGCCTTTATTTTAGGGCAGCAGTATCTTAATCTTTTCGAAATAGTTTATTTTCTTTTAGAAGACTTAAACTCGCCACTCAGTTCTGGTTTTTCCTTTTGAAAGAGTGACTGCCACCTTCGTTAAGCCTTTGGGCTTAATCTTTAAGGAAAAGGTTAGCAAGGTATAATGGATTGATAACAAGCTCGCGATTAGTAGTTATAGAATTAATTGCTGACTAATATCTCTTTTAATCCTAGATTATTTAAGCCTTGCCTAAGTTATTTTATGCGAGCTAAAAGATAAAGTAGAGCACACAATCCAATATATAATTGTCATATACATATGAGATAAAGCAACAGGAAATATAGCAAAGAATAACGATATAGTGCAACTGGAGGATAATGAAAATAGTAAATAAAGAAGAGAAGGAAAAGAAGTAACTCTAGGAGGTTTGGGTCTCAAAGAAGTAGGCCCAGCAGTAACAGAGACGAGCAACATGAGCGATAGCTAACTCTAAACCTTCTGAGACATAGCAAGGATGGACTTGGGCCTGAGTTCTTTATCATTGTACATGTTCAAAAAAGAAAATAGAAAGTCATTAGAATAACAGTATTATATACATATTCATATGAAATTTGTAAGCAAATGATAAAAGTAAAGATCACTGGCAGTATTTAAATACTAAGGAAAGTCACACTAATGTGGAGGTATGACAAGTAAATGATCCACATTTAACACCTTTCGTTATCATTAAACACCAAACCCAAAGAGAGTAATAAGTGTCAATGAATTAAAGGCTAAGGAGGGATTCTACTCAAGGTCGATGCCCGCTTTGAATCCCCAACACTTCAAAGTTCCCAAGGGTCTCAAGGCCCAGGGCAATGCTTGTGCCAGGGAGAGCAGCCCAACCTAGAGTTACACTCCACTCTCAAATACCTTTAATCACTAACGACTAATTCTTACCTATAGGTTTGAATGCCAATGAGGCCCTTTTAATGCAAACCAACCACTGTGACATTTCCTACCACAAAATCATACTCCTTCTTAATAGAATAACTTAGGAAAAATTCATAGAGACAATATGACTATACTTCAGTATTAAGCGAGTGAAACACATATTGAACAGGTTTAAAAGTCAAGTTCTAAACACATATGGATGTAGGAAACATTTATACTATTGTTCGAAAGAACCAAACAACTGGAGTCACATGACTTACTGATAGATATGGCATATAGTCTTAGAGCTATAACAGCAAATGCTATTATCCTAATGGATTGATCACAAGTTAGTTCAACACTAGATGTGAGCATGCACATAAATGGATAACACAACTTGAATCCTTTGGAATTCTCAGTAAAGATTCAGACAATAATATGGACAAGTTACTATACTCAATTAAGTAGAGCAAAAGAGTTCTCCTATACCAGATTCAATCCAGAATGGCAGGGGAGGGAAGGACTGAGTATAGTTTCAAAACAATGTTCAGAATATTAAGTCATGAGGGATAAATAAAGGTTCATACCATACTCCTACACATACAGAGATTTCAATCAGGATTATGACCTCACAAGACAAAATAAGTCTCGAACATTACAGGATCAGGTTATCAAGATCATTAGGGTTAAAAATAGAGGGAGCATCATACTTGAACAGACTTAAATCAACTATGCAAACATAGGTTGAATACTAGACATGGTGGAATTGTACTTAGATTAAAGAAAAATAGTGGGCATTCAACCACAACAAGTACAACTACACAATAACTCATAAGAGATAGACTGGTCATAACAAATATCATTGATGTGCACGGAAGTTCATTCAAGTAGGACTGTTTGCAACTAACAGTTAGACTTGGATGTAAAGCATTCTTAGAGAGGACTCAAAGGATAGTTAAGGAATGACAAGTATTTGTATGAAGAAAGGA
Organism: Nicotiana tabacum; assembly: GCF_000715075.1. Classification (NCBI taxonomy): domain Eukaryota; kingdom Viridiplantae; phylum Streptophyta; class Magnoliopsida; order Solanales; family Solanaceae; genus Nicotiana; species Nicotiana tabacum. The sequence goes on along the minus strand of NC_134092.1, from coordinate 89,513,703 downwards.
AAGCATTTTTGATATTCAGATTTTACAATCTCTAACCAAGTAATGCAGGGTTACCCTATATACCTTCATATATACCCTAGAGTCATCTAACAACATCCCAAAATTAGGAATAACTGAACTCAAAAGAACATGGCTTAATAAGCATGAATACTATAACATCAACCTTAAATATAGCATAACAGAGCTCAAAGAATATGGCATGAAGAACGGAAAAACCTTAGTATAGGATAGCAGAAGTTAGAAGGGTACAACATGTTAAACATGAAGACTATAGCAGGAACTAAATAAAGAGTAACATAACTTAGGAGAATATAGCATAATGTGCATGAGGATTATAACTGAACAAAACACAGCATGATGAGCATGAAGATTACAATAGGACATTAAAGTAAAGTATGAAGTCTAGGTATATGTGAGAAATCATCAAGGCAGGTTAGGCAACTTAAACACATAGGTTGTTCAGTGCATAAATTGAGGTTATTAAAGTAACACAACTACTTAATTAACACTTGCTAAATACAATAGCTTATCATAGATCATTAACAAGTCATGATGAACCAAAAATAAATAATTACAGACTGAATAAACACCATAACTAAGCAGTTAATCAGGAAAACAATAGCACGTTCATGATTTTTAAATAAAGTAATTAAGAGAGAGAGGATGTAGGGGTACGGACCTCCTCTTGGACAGCAAACCAAATATGATTTTAACTTAGCTGTATGAGAAACCAGAGTTTCAAACTTTTGAGCATTGGAGGAACTAGAAAACAAAAGAAATGAAAATTAATCAGAGAGAGAGAGGGAGAGCCTTAAGCTTTGAAATCTCGATAGTTTTGATACTCGTATTAGGGTTTTAGTTTTTGTTGGTCTGTTAGGTCTATCTTATTGTGTGTTAGGTGAGATCATTGAAAGACCCTTTTTATAGTGCCATTAATGGCTTAGGGTTTCAGAAAAATTCAAATTCAATACTGGAAGATGACGAGTACTAGATGATGCAACCATAGGCGAGTGAAGTCAGAGTGAGCAGAGGGAAAATCATTAGGGATTTTACCTGATAGGAGAGAAACCAATCATTGAGGCATGAGAGACCTCTAGTCAGAACCCTAATACCAAGAGGTCATTGAATTTGACCTCTAGGTGTCGAATATCAACATTGAAGCCAGCTAGCGTCTCAAACTCGCTTTGATTTGAAAAGATGAAGGAAGAAATCTGGCGAGTTGAAATTTTACCCTTTTGGTCTGACTTTTTCGATTAGGGCGTTGGAATAGTACACGCACCTTTTAGTTGCATCAAAATACTTAGAGGGATACTCAGGAAACCTTCTTTCCACTGAATGTATCAATCCTGCTCTTCTCAATATCTCGAACAATTGCGCCAGAGGCTCAGCAATCGGGGTATAATTTCTGGGACCCCTCTCTTCAAAATTGGGACGAGGGTGTGATGCATAAGTGGGTCAATTTTGGTGGGTAGTGGTTTGGAGAAGAGCATATGGTCAGTTTCGATTCAACACAGAGATCACTCCCGATAGGTTCGCACTGGTAAACCTGTCGAAAAAGCCATCCGAGTCATTCCAAGAATATGCACGTCGGTGGAGGTCAGAGGCTGCTAGTGCGCAACCTTCGTTGGACAACATGAATTAACCAAGTATTTCATCAGAGCCCAAGAAGGGATATATTTCAAAAAAATGATGGGACAAAAATTCCTCGAGCTGGTCAAGATGGGATATTTCTTAGAAGAAGGTAAAAAATTTGGTAAAGTACAGTCCATGGGTGAATTACAAGCGGCCAGCAAGGCAATCTAATCAGGGTCAATCGGTAGCGGAAAGAAGAAGAAAGATGAGGTCTCAACAGTCGTCCCTTACTATCAACCCAACTCACATCACGGAAACACTTTCCCAACCAACCATTCACCAACGCCCTCTTACGCTTGAGTTTATAACACCCAGCCATATTACCACCCTAACCCTAATACAACCCTCCTCGAGCCCACAATGACTCATGAAGTCCTCTGCCATATCTTGCCAGGTTCTCCAATTTTGCAGATCCTGTCGAGTATACCAAGTGAGTGCTTCTCTCGTCAGGATCCTTATAAATAACTTCATTCTTAGCTTCTTGTTCCTCCCCACTCCGACTAACTTGTCACAATATGCCTTCAAATGCGCATGGGGATCACACGTCCCATCGAAGATATCGAACTTTGGAGGCTTATACCCTGCTGGCATATCCATATCTGGATGGATACACGGATTGTCATAGTCCAAACTCTCACTTCCCAGGGCGACTTGGAGGTTCTTCATTTATTTTCTCAAGATTTCTAGCTGCTCAGATACTGACTCCTCTTCCTTACGCCTAGCTTCCCTCTCCATCTCGGCATATTAGTCAATCTCATAAGGCCCCCTGACCATGACAGGCACTATAAAGTTAGGTTCAGAAATAGCATATACTGGAGGAACATATCGCTCATGGACGGCGGTATGTGCCACAGGTATGTGCTAATTTGGGTGAGTGGCAAAAGTGACTCCATCATGAGGAGGGGTATGAGTTGTGTTGGTGGTGATTGGCGGATTTTGTGGTGTTTAAACATACTATGGTACGTAGGGAGTATTGATAGTGGGATTTGGTGGGTTATTAGGGGTTACTAGAGGTATGACTTGAGTGGTGGGGACTGAAGTTGGGGTGTTGTTGTTTTGGAGTGATGTGGAAGGAAAATGGTCGGGGATTGAATCCAAAGAAGGAAAGCGAGGTGGTTGAGGGAGCGTTGTCACGGCCAAATGTGCTAGTTCCCTGATATGTTGTACTTCGTCCCTTAAAGACTCCATCTCATGGGCCATCCTGGCAACGTGTTCATCATTCCTAGTATCATCCTTCCTTCCCGATCGCCCCGGGCTATCGGTTATGACCAGAGCATGTTCAGTAGGGTTTTCTGTAGCATACATTTTTCCCTTTGATCTTAGATTGTACGGTAGTTTCACCAGTTTCGTGTCGACACAAACCCACTTTCGTTTTGGGAGTAATAATAAAGTAAATAGAAATAAATAAAAAGAAAAGGAACAGGAGTCAGTTTCTTCATTTATATAAGCATGAAATCACACATAGTAATTAATTCTCATATTAAGGCTAGCGTATTTTCCTAGGATTCGTAGGACCTCTCATTGACGGAGGTAGGCCTAAATCGTAGATGTTTGACAAACAATTAGACTTCACACATTTAGATCTGAAGCAAGTTTGTTTTCATTGATAATTTTTGGATTGAGATAAGTGGTAACAAAGATTACATCACTGTTTCTGATATCCATAAATGCTTCATGGGAATAAACTTTTTGCCCTTTAGGAAAGTAAGAAAAAACTGGGGATAAGGGTACAAAGTGGGAAAGAATGGGAAACCAACCAACTTCTAGTAACCATCCCCGGAATCATTTCCCATCTCCTCGTCTTCTTCTGGCTCTTCCTCCGGATCTTTCTCTAGATCTTTTTCAATATCCCCCTCGTTATCGTTAAACTCAGACCCTTCCTCTAGATCTTCTTCTAGATCTGTCCCAGACTCTATTTGGATACACTCCACTACCCGGTCATCGTCCTCAACAGATGGAAATATGTGATCGATGGATCCTGGGACCATTTGACGGTGCATTGAGGTAGTCACAAGGTAATGTGGCAGAATCTCATGATAGATCTGCAAAGTAGACATTGCGTCCTCCAGCCAGGCTATACCCTCTCTGCTTGGTCGGGCTAGCTCGTATTCCTCGTTGATCTAGACATAATACTCCGGAGTTCACCAAGAGTTTTGACCCATCGACATTATGACCAGGTCTTTCCACTCTTCTTAAAGCCTTCTTATCCTAGGAATTAGAATCTTTTCGTTGTACTCATCCTCATATAGTGATGTCCTCGTCCATAGAGGCACATCCTGGATTATCTCGAACTGTCTGAGGACCCGCAGGGGTGAGTATGGTTGAATACCTTCAAGTCTGATCAGCTCAATGAAGTATTTCTGAGGAGTCCTTAAGATTGACCTCCCTCATAACCATGTGTCTTCCAGTTGACGCATTCTCCACTTAGATTAGTCAGTATTTCCTTCCACTCTTCTTGCCCATGTGAGGAGACCCTAATGTCCCATCCTCTCGTTGTGGCTGCGGATCGTGTTGACGACGCCCACAAAGTAGTCAATGGTGGCCTCTCGCTAGAAGAAATATTTTGTGGCCCATATTTGAAGTAGCAAATTACAACCCTTAAAGAAATCATACCTTCGTGCACATGCGGACAAAGCTCTCAGAATCTCAGCTAGCACCATCGGCACTAAAGTATCTTGAATATTTCCACGGATGGTCGCAAGAACCACGAGTAATAAGTCAATGTTGATCCGACCCCTCCTCTACGTAAGACCAATAATCCCAATAATGCCAATGAGAAAGTGATAGGCATGATACTCTCCCACATTGCTTAATCAGACTGAGACTCTCCCGAATACCACTCACAGCATTCATGATGTCCAAATCTATCGAACAGTTGATCTAAGCTCACTCATCCGTCCTCAATATTTCTCAGACCTCGACTGTTAGCCAGATCCAAAGCATCCAAGAAACTATAACCGGGCATCGTGACTGGTAGTATTGGCTTCCTTCCTATGAATGGCAGCTCCGTGAAACTAGTAACTTCTTCCAATGTCGGTACTAACTCACAGTCGGCAAACTTGAACACCACCTTAGCCGGATCCCAAAACTCTATCAGCAGACGAGTGAGCACCATGTCTCTTCAGATGTTTAGCAAAGCAGTCAGTGCCCCCAAGTGTGTCCGAATCTCATCACTATTTTCTCGATGAATGTTCTTCCATCACTGCTTCAACTTGTGTGGCGTTCCCATCGCCATGTTAATCTCAATGATGTTTTGGTTGATTTCCATTTTCTGAAGTGGGTAAAGATAGGTTTTGGTGAGTGTTTGCTTCTGGTCTTTAAGTGTCTCGCCATGTTTATTCATCTTTCCACAGAAGTCATGTCGTTGGGTGCATGACCCTTTGACATTAGGGTGATTTTCCTAATTGTGTGTCGATGCCAAGGACCGACTCACCTAATGTTTATGCGATATAATCTATTTTTGCTAGAGTAGAGTGTTTCCTATTTTTGAGTTAGACTGAAGACTGCAAGAAGTTATGTTAGTTGACCTGACAAAGCCATTCTCTAAAACTAGAGAGTTTAGAAGAAATGTGATGACAGTATATGTAAAGAGGTAACATATAAGGGTGTTGCAATAAGAATCATCATAATAAGCATAAAGAGCAAATAAAGCAGTTAAGCATGTAATTGCAAATTTAACTACAGTTAAAATAATGTACAACCAAATCTAAGTGCCAAATTCAGTCTAAGTCTGCTATGTTCAGAACCTAAGTGTGAGTCCCCAGCAGAGTCGCCATATTGTTGCACCCTATTTTGTACTAGTCAAAACAAGATTCAACTTGTGGTTTCTCTGTTGTTGATGAAAGAGCGTCGCCACCTAATATTTAAAGGTATACTAGGGTACCTATTTAATTACTAAAGGTTATATTCTTTATTGGTCTTCTAACAGGTGAGATTATGGGTAAGGGTTCTTGTTCTTCTAAAGGGAAGGTGTTAGACACCCCTTAAAATATACCTTAGGTAGCACCATAGGACTTAGACTCGATTTGGGACTAATTGTTTGTACTAAGCTTTAACTAGTGTTCACAAGAGTACAGCTTACCATATATTAGGATATAATATTTATAAGGGAAGAGTATGGTTTAAAGACGATGAATTTAAAGAAAATCCTTTAGGAAATTAATGTTAGTACATATATACTTGAAAATAACTTTGAAGGATGGAACGTTTGTATTAAATGTGTGAAAGGGAAAGCTAAGTTTAAACACTTTGTTTTCCTAAATCATGTAAATTCATATTATTCTAATGTGATGAAAGTGTTTATGAAAATGATCCTAAGATATACCTTGGTTTTGAAATAGAAAACTGTAAGAAAGCCTTTGTTTTAGGGCAGCAGTACCCAAATCTTTTCGAAATAGTTGATTCACTTTTAGAAGACTTAAGCTCGCCACTCAGTTCTGGTTTTTCCTTTTGAAAGAGGGACTGCCACCTTCGTTAAGCCTTTGGGCTTCAAAAATCTTTAAGGAAAAAGTTAGCAAGGCATAGTGAATTGATAACAACCTCGCGATTAGTGGTTATAGAATTAATTGCTAACTAATACCTCTTTTAATTCTAGATTATTAAGTCTTGTCTAAGTTATTTTAGGAGAGCTAAAAGATAAAGTAGACCACCCAATCTTAAATATAGCATAACAGAGCTCAAAGAATATGGCATAATGAATAGAAAAACCTAAGTATAGGATAGCAGAACTTAGAAGGGTACATCATGTTAAACATGAAGACTATAGCAGGACCTAAATACAGAGTAACAGAACTTAGGAGAATATAGCATAATGAGCATGACGATTATAACTGAACAGAACACAGCATGATGAGCATGAAGATTACAATAGGACATTAGAGTAAAGTCTGAAGTCGAGGTAGATGTGAGAAATCATCAACGTAGGTTAGGCAACTTAAACACATGTTGTTCAATATAGAAATTGAGGTCATTAAAGTCACACAGCTACTTAATTAACACTTGTTAAATACAATAGCTTACCATAGATCATCAACAAGTCATGATGAACCAAAACTAAATAATTACAGACTGAATATACACTATAACTAAGCAGTTAAGTAGGAAAACAATAGCATGTTCATGATTTTCAAATAAAGTAATTAAGAGAGAGAGGATGGAGATGTACTGACCTCCTCTTGGGCAGCAAACCAAATAGGATTTTAACTTAGCTGTATGAGAAACCAAAGTTTCAAACTTTTGAGCAGTGCAGGAACTCAGAAACAAATGAAATGGAAATTAATCAGAGAGAGAAAGAGCCTTAAGCTTTGAAATCTCGATAGTTTTGATACTCGTATTAGGATTTTAATTTTGTTGGTCTGTTAGGTCTATCTTGTTGTGTGTTAGGTGAGAACATTGAAAGACCATTTTATAGTGCCATCAATGGCTTAGGGTTTCAGCAAAATTCAAATGCAATACTGGAAGATGACGAGTACTAGATGATGCAAGCATAGGCAAGTGGCAGAGGGGAAATCATTAGGGATTTTACCTGATATGAGAGAAACTAACCGTTGAGGCACGAGAAACCACTGGTCAAAACCCTAATACCCAGAGGTCATTGCATTTGACCTCTAGGTGTCTAATATTAACATTGAAGCTAGCTAGTATCTCAGACTCGCTTCGATTTGAAAATACGAAGGAAGAAATCTGGCGAGTTGAAATTTCACTCTTTTGGTCTAACGTTTTCGATTAGGGATTTGAAATTTAATGGTGAAAACGGAAAGAGGGACGAGGTCTAGAATACAGGAGCAAACAAATGGCCATGTATGCCACAGATTTGAAATATCAATGGCGATTTGAGGTTTCATTTATTGGGGGTTAGGGTTCGGATTTGGGGGTTTAAGTCTTTGATGATGAGATAGAAAAAATTCAGCGGGAATCACGGCTAGGGAAGGCAAGGAGATGAATATCTGATGAATTCCTGACCTTGCACGAATTTGTGCAAGGTCTGGTGATTGATTTGGCTTGTGAGGTTGAGAGAAAAAAGAGAAGAATGGAAAAGAGAGGCGACTGTGCAGGAGCAAATGATTTTAGGGTTTTGGGTAGTTGGGGTTGGTCTTTATGTGTAAGGGTGGGAGATAGGATCTGGGCCATTTATCTTTTAGATCAATGGTCTTGATATTTAGGGATTAAACCATTTTTTGTGAAAAATTCGGTAGCCGTTAGATATTGGTGATCCAACGGTCAAGATTAAGAACTCCAAGTGTTTTGAAAATTAAAAGGAAAAGTAGAGTAAAATTGTGGGTCATCGATCTAGAAAATAGACAGCTCAGATTAGTTGTGTTTGTTTTGTGAGTATGGGAGGCTGGTGATGTGGCATAATCTCATTGGTTCAGGGAGAGGGACATGGATCGCCACAGTGGATTAGAGGGTCTTTGGACTGGGTGTTTTTTCCGGATTGGGCTTGTTATTTGGGCCAAATGAATTTGAAAGATGGCCATATTGTGTTTAATTAGATATTTGCAATTGTAGCCTTTTTGCCTTTTAACTCCTTTAAAATTAATTTAAATAAATTTAATTATTTTCAATAAAATATATTAGAAATTATAATCATCAAATATACTAGTAATCATTATAATTAATTATTTATAAAATACCTTGCTTCTAAATTATAACACTAATTTTGAACATAAAAATTCAATTAATCGGAATTTGAGAAATAATTCGTGAAATTAATTATAAATCCTAGATGGTGTATTTTAGAAAATAGTAGGTATATTTGTAATTATACAATATTAATACTGAGTGATTAATTCCGAAACTAATATTTAATTAATTTTTATAAATAGGTAATTTTTTATGGAAAATACTTTCAAAATATTTATTGTAAATATTTAGGTATGAATAAATTAATTTTAAAAGGGAGGGTAAAATTGGCCGTCAACACTCTCAATTAAGGCATGTCATTGTTTGTCTTTTGCCTTCAAATCTCAAAATGTTCGGCTCTTGCCTTTCCTCTTCGCAATCCTGCATTGATTCGTGTAGTTCAATTCTCATATTACTATACAACTCCAATGTTGATAAATGCTTGGAATGTGACATCAAGCCTCCAAATTGCAATTTTTTGGATTTTGATATCCTCTTTATCCCGAAACTAGAGTTAATTTCAACCATCTTTTCCATTACGCTGGTTGACTCTAATTCTAATTTTTTTCTTGGCATCACCAATAAGCATGGAGTCGGTTGGCAGATTTTCAATTCTCGATTCAAGCTCCAAACCATTTTGGAGACTATTTTCCAAGATATCCTAAAAGGCTTTTGCTCCTTGCTTCTTTCTTCAAGTAGGCAACTTCATCATGAGTTTAAACTATCCGTTTTTCCCATGCTCATTTTCTCCCACTTCCAAATTCCTATAAATGTCAAAACCAAAAGTAGAATTGTCATAGTGAGGGTTCGGGGAAGGGAAGAACAAATAAGAACAATTACCCAAATAGCAATTTTGACCACCATGCCTATCACATATACTCCACTCATGGATTTGAGATTGTGTGCACAATCTACCCTGAGAGAATTTAAACAATTTTGCCACGAGTGTGGTCCTCTACAATAAGAACAAGAGTCATCAAAGTATGTGTAAGGCCCCATAAAATTTTACCTAAAACCTGAGATTTCATGGTGCCGAAGTAGGCTTACGCGTTGATAATTGTAGAGATTCTTCGATGCGGGCTTGCAAGCCGTGGTTCAGACTTTTTGGGTTAAACAGTGCGTTGGGGAGTTGAAAAAAAAAATTTGGACATAAAAAGCGTTTCTGCAGTCCATTCTATGGTCGCAGAACTGATCTACGGACCGTAGATCTGTCGCAGACCGAGGCAGAATCTGGGCAAATTTCTAGACCATTATGCGGTCCATTATGCGGCCGCATAATTATTTTGCACACCGCATAACCCCTCGCAGATCCAGCACAAAATAAATCCTGGAAGAAAGCTCTACGGTGTATTATGCGACTGCAGAATAGGTCTGGGGACAGCACACCGGTCGCAGAGTGAGGCAGGGGTGCCCAGTTACGGAGGGCCATTATGCGTCCTATTTTGCGGACCGCGGTAGCGTTATGCGGTCGTATAAGCGACCGCAGATCTACATCGGGGATTCATGTTTTCTAATTTTTTAACACGACCTCATTCTTATAAAACAGTCTTAGGGATCTTTTTAGAAGGTTAAAACTTATATTTCTAGAGAGAGGGGAAGTTCCTAAGCTTATCATTCATCAATTATTTCTCAAAGTTGAAGAATATACAAGACGAATTCACTGGGTCTTCATCCTAGAGGTAAGATTCTATTCCATAACCCTCAATTTCGTGATTTTAACTGAAAATAGGTAATAAGGCAATCAATTCTTGGGTGTGGTAGTTGTTTATTTTACATGTATGGACCATCAAGGGTAGTGGGAAGATTGTTGAGCTCATTTGTGAAAACTTTGGGTGGTGGGATAAAAGAATCCACCATAGGAGGACCTTGAAACCTTAATGCACACCGAGTGTTTGATAAAATGCTCAAGTGAGCTGGAACTATGAACTCCTTCCTAATTTGTGTTCAATTTTGCTATATCTCTAAATAGATCGAAGTATCTAAGATTTTCGAAACATTGTAGTAATTTAAAAAGCTCGAGGTAAGGTATGTTGGCTAAACTTCTCTTTTAGAATGGAATTCCCACGATGTTCTTGAAAGTCCCGAGTTGTCCATTATGGATTGACTTTTCTGAATAAGTTTGGTGTTGAAAGATATATATATATATATATATATATATATATATATATATATATATATATATGTATGTATGTGTGTGTGTGTATGTGTGTGTGTGTGTGTGTATGTGTGTGTGTGTGTGTGTGTGTGTTCAAAATGTGTTCCGGCTATTTATTATAATATTATGTTATTCTTTAAGAAGCATGTTGAAAGTAAGAGTATGTATTAAAATGTTGTGGCTTCAAATCAAGCCCAAATGAAAGTGATCATATCAAATTGTGTAAGAAATCACAAGTGCCTAAGACCCTAAATTGCTCAAATGTGTGCTTAAAGTCTTGAAAAAAAATCGGATGCCATGCCGCACAAATGGTGGTAGTGTGAGTGTATGTCTCGGGGTGAGACGGCTTAGCTGGTCGGGCTGATATCGGACTCCATGCTAAAACACAGTGGTGTATCGGTGCTAAAGATCTCCTAACTTAAATTACTAAAAATTACTTGAAATTTACCTTTCCCCTAACTTGACACCTTGATATTATTTGAGTCTCTTAATGATTTCATGTTTTATTCTATGTTTACTGTTACTCGTCCTATTGAGAGGGTGTTTAGTTTTACATACTAGTACTATTCCATATGTACTAACGTCCCTTTTGCTAGGGGCACTGTATCTGTAATGGATGCAGGTGGTTCCATAGCAGATGGTATTGATCAGTGATAGTAGCACACCCTCTCCTCAGCTAACTTGGTGAGCCCCACTTCATTTCGGGGTCCTGTATCTCTTACCCTTTGTACATAGCGTTTTGAGGTATAGCCGGGGCCTTGTTGCCTGCACTGTCATAGTACTCTTTTGTTCCTGTTAGAGTCTCTATAGACATAGTGTGGGTTGTATATATTTTTGGGAAGGTTAAACTAAAAGTGTTGTAATCGTATCATCTGTTCCACTTTAACTATGATTGTACAATGTATTGTTTTGGAGACTTGTTAATGACATAACTAATAGAAATGAATTGGTGTTATTCACATGACCTTTTACTGTCTAATTAACAAAATGTATTCTTCTCTTTGTTCATGGGTGAGTTGGGTTGATGGTATTGTAAAGGCTTGTTTGACCGCGGCATCTCGGTTGAGCGTCGGTCATGCTCCCCGAGGTCAGGACGTGACAAACTTGGTATCAGAGCCTAAGGTTTTAAAGTGTCCTAGGATGTATTGGAGTCGATTCTAGTAGAGTCCCTCTTATCGGTTTGTTGTCGACCACATCTATAATTAGGAGGCTACTTGGGCATTTAGGAATAATACCCTTCTTTGATGTTCTAGATCATGCGATAAAGCTGATTGTAAGATTGTTCCTCCTTTAACTCGTGCATTGCTCTAATTTTTAGTATATGATATGGCGCCTAGGAAGAAAGCAAGAACTGGCCAAGGAGCCAATGCCATCCCAAGAGTGGCAGTTGATCCTCTACATGGCGATGCGGGTGAGCACCCGGGGGGTGAGAATATTCCCCCAACTACTACACTGCCTGATTCTACTTCACCTTATCAGACTGCACCTGTCCCTATACCTACTGAGATTGCAACGATCCCTCCATCTGATATTCCAGTTCCACCTCCAGCCCCAGCTTCCGGTCCCAGTGTATCTGATGGGGATCTTAGGGGAGCCATACAGATGTTGGCTCAGATAGTTGCTTCCCAGGCCTAAAGATCAAATGTTGCGCCCACTTCTTCTAGTCAGCCAGGGGATTCCGCTAGTTCCAAAGTGAACAGATTTCTCCAGTTGGACCCTCTAGTGTTCACAGGTACTGATCCCGAGGAGGACCCCCTTGATTTTATAGATGAGATACACAAGACCCTCCGAGTTATGCGTGCTTTTGAGACGGATGGAGTGGAGTTGGCCTCTTACCGCCTGAAAGGGGTAGCCTATTCTTGGTTTGAAATGTGGAAGGCTAGAGAGCGCTGGTTTGTGCAGGGCCTTAGCCCCTTGGTTATTAATGAGGCCGCTACAGCAGCCTTGAATTCTAACATGAACTATGGTAAGATGGTGGCATTTGCTCAAGCCACATAGACCCGCAAATTGAAGAATATAATGGAGCGTGAGAGCAGCAGCAAGGCCTGGTCCGCTAGCAACTTTGGTTGTTTTCTGGTGGTGGAGGTGGTAGGTCAGCATTTAGGGGAGGGTCATCAGAGCCATCCTAGTATTTTTCTCACGCTTCAGTCAGTGCACAATCATTGGGGCCCAATCAGCAGCAGGGTGTCGTTTTAGGCCCAGCCAGGGCAATAGGGGATCCTACCAGCAGGGTCGGTCTGGTAGGAGGTTTCAGTAGCAGCAGAGGCCCCCATGCCCTAGTTACGGGAAGATGCACTTTGGGGCCTACTTCATGGACCAGCCCATATGTTACGGGTGTGGTATGAGGGGTCACATTCAGAGGGATTGTCATTTGTCTCACCAGAGCCTGGGCAGGGGTATTTCACAGCCAGCCAGTTCTGCACCTACTACATCTGCTCCACCTCCTCCAGCTCGAGGAACCCCAGCACCCATAGGGCGTGGTACATCTAGCGGTGGCGGACAAAGTTCGGGAGGACTCAGCCATTTCTATGCTATGAGGGGTCGCCAGAGTTCAGAGGCTTCTCCATATGTTGTCACAAGTATATAGACTATCTAATCTCATGATATATATGCTCTTATTGATCCCGGTTCCACTTTGTCCTATGTCACTCCCTATGCTGCTATGGAATTTGGGATAGAACCGGAACAGCTCCATGAGTCGTTCTCTGTATCTACTCCGGTTGGTGAATCTATTGTGGTCGCGTGAGTTTATACGTATTGTGTTGTCATGGTGCGTGGTCAGGACACCATGGCCGATCTCATTAAATTGGGGATGGTTGATTTTGATGTAATAATGGGAATGGATTGGCTTTATTCATGTTTTGCCAAGCTTGATTAGCGAATCAGAACCGTTAGGTTTGAATTCCCAAATGAGACAGTGATTGAATAGAAGGGGGATGATGTGGTGCCGAAGGGTAGGTTTATTTCTTACCTTAAATTCACGAAGATGATTAATAAAGGGTGTATCTACCATTTGGTCCGGGTTACTGATACCGATGTTGAGGCACCTACACTTGAGTCTATGCCTGTTGTGAATGAATTTCCGGAGGTCTTTCCGGATGAGCTCCCTGGGATCCTGCCAGACAGGGAGATTGATTTTGGGATTGATGTGATGTCAGGCACGCATCCTATATCTATTCCACCCTACAGAATTGTACCGGCGGAATTGAAGGAGCTAAAGGAACACTTGAAGGATTTGTTAGAGAAGGGTTTAATCCGGACGAGTGTGTTGCCTTTGGGCACACCTGTCCTGTTTGTAAGAAAGAAAGATGGATCACTGAGAATGTGTATTGACTATCGGTAGCTCAACAAGGTCACGATCAAGAATAAGTACCCACTGCCAATGATAGATGATTTGTTCGACCAATTACAGGGTGCTAAGTATTTCTCTAAGATTGATTTAAGATCCGGGTATCACTAATTGAAGATCAAGGAGCAGGAAATTTCGAGAACAGCTTTCAAGACCCGATATGGGCACTTTGAATTTCTGGTAATGTCTTTTGGGCTAACAAATGCCCCGACAGCTTTCATGGATCTTATGAACCGAGTCTTATAGCCTTTTCTTGAATCATTTGTGATAGTGTTTATTGACGATATCCTTGTATATTCATGAAGTCGAGAGGACAATGTCGGTCATCTCAGGGCAGTTCTACAAACCCTATATCAGCACAAGTTGTATGCGAAGTTTTCGAAATGTGAATTTTGGCTTGAATCTTTCACATTCTTAGGTCATGTCGTCTCCAGAGAAGGAATTGAGGTTGATCCTCAGAAGATTGCAGCTGTGAAGAATTGGCCTAGACCTACTACCCCAACAGAGATTCGCAGTTTCTTAGGCCTAGCAAGGTATTACATGAAGTTTGTGGAGGGGTTTTCTACTCTTGCCTCTCTGGTGACTAAATTGACGCAAAAGGCGGTTAAGTTCCAATGGTCAGATGCTTGTGAAAGAAGATATCAGGAGTTAAAATCAAGATTGACTACGACACCGGTGTTGACCCTACCAGAGGGTACAGATGGGTTTATGGTATATTGTGATGCTTCAAAAATCGAACGTGGGTGTGTATTAATGCAACATGGCAAGGTGATAGTTTATGTTTCTAGGCAACTCAAGAAGTGGTGGTCTTTGTGTTGAAGATTTAGCGTCATTATTTGTATGGGGTCCATATGGATATATTCACAGACCCTAAGAGCCTTCAATATATTTTCAAACATAAGGAGTTGAATCCGAGGCAGAGAAAATGGCTTGAGTTACTCAAGGATTACGACATCGATATCCTATATCATCCGGGGAAGGCTAATGTTGTGGTGGATGCTCTTAGCCGGAAATCTATGGGTAGTTTGGCTCACTTGGAGGCATATCAAAGGTCGTTGGCCAAGGAGGTTCATCGGGTGGCTAGTTTGGGAGTTCGTCTTGTGGACTCTAGTGAAGGAGGGGTGATTGTGTAAAATAGGGCTGAATCGTCGCTTGTGGTGGAAGTCAAGGATAAGCAATACAACAATCCATTGTTGGTAAAATTGAAGGAGGGGATTCATAAACATAAGACCATGACCTTTTCTTTTGGCATGGATGATGGCACACTAAGGTACCAAGGGCGATTATGTGTCATGGATGGTCTCCGGGAAAGAATCATGACCAAGGCTCACACTTCTAGATATTCCGTGCACCCGGGCTCTACAAAGATATATCATGATCTTAGGGAAGTCTACTAGTGGAATAGTATAAAGAGGAATATAGCGAACTTTGTGGCAAGATGTCCAAATTGTCATCAAGTGAAGGCCGAGCACCAAAGGCCCGGTGGGTTGGCACAGAATGTAGAAATTCCCATATGGAAGTGGGAGATAATAAATATGGACTTTGTGGTGGGACTACCTCGCATGCCTTACAATTTTGACTCGGTTTGGGTAATTGTGGACCAACTCACGAAATCAACACACTTCTTACATGTTAAGGCTACCGACACAGCAGAACAGTATTCTCAGTTGTATATCAAGGAAATAGTCATGTTATATGGCACTCCGATTTTTTCTATCTCAGATCGAGGGGCACAGTTCACGGCTAATTTTTGGAAGAGGTTTCAGCAAGGTTTGGGTACTCAAGTGAATCTTAGTATAGCCTTTCACCCGCAGACTGACAGGAAGGCAGAGCGGACTATTTAGACGCTTGAGGATATATTGCGCGCTTGTGTTCTTGACTTCAAAAGTAGCTAGAATGATCATTTGCCGCTCTTAGAGTTTTCCTACAACAACATTTATCATGATAGTATTCATATGGCACCGTTTGAGGCTTTATATGGTAGGAGATGTAGATCTCCCATTGGGTGGTTCAAGATTGGGGAAGCGAAGTTGATAGGGCTATACCTCATGCATCAGGCTATGGAAAAGGATAAGATCATTACAGAACGGTTGAAAACTGCACAGAGTTGTTAAAAGTCCTATTCAGATGTTCGTCGTAGGGATTTGGAGTTCAGAGAAGATGATTGGGTATTCTTGAAGGTTTCCCCTATGAAGGGTATAATGTGGTTCGGTAAGAAAGGGAAATTGAGTCTGAGTTATATCGGACCGTACACAATTATTCAGAGGATCGGTCATGTGGCTTACGGGCTAGAACTACCTCGAGAGATGTCTTTAGTGCACCCGGTGTTTCATGTATCCATGTTGAAGAAGGTGGTTGGAGATCCGTCGCTTATTGTTCCAGTTGAGACTATTAAGATTAATGAAGAATTGACTTATGAAGAAATTACAGTTGCCATCCTTGATAGGCAAGCTCAAAAGTTGAGAAACAAAGAGATTGCCTCCGTGAAAGTACTATGGCGGAACCAGCAGGTTGAAGAGGCAACCTGGGAGGTCGAGGAAGAAATGAAGAAGAAATACCCTCATTTGTTTGAATAGTCATGTACTTATAAAGTTGTGTTCTATGAAAATGCTAAGAGTTTACCTTCCATAAATTATGTATCATTTGTACAATTGATGTTAAGGGTGTTCCCTTTTGGTGATATCTACTCATAAGGCCACGGTTGCCATACGTCATTGGTTCATGTATATGTTGTTAGGGTTGGTTTCTGGGATTCTCTGATAGGTGGATAAGCCCAGTTACAGGGAAAACTCTGGCAAAAATTTTGGTAATTTAGGGAGTTAGTCAAAAGTTGGAACTGCTGGTGTGTTATAGCAGTTGAGTTACATTAGATTCTAATGGCGTATTTTGGCCCTCATTCGAGGACAAATGATCTTAATCGAGGGAGGATGTAAGGCCCCGTAAAAGTTTACTAAAACTCAAAATTTTGTGGTGCCGAAGTAGGCTTACGCGTTGATGATTGTAGAGATTCTTTGTGGCAGGCTTGCGAGCCGCGGTTCGGACTTTCTGGGTTGAACAGTGCGTTGGGGAGTTGAAGAAAAATTTTTGGAAATACAAGGCGTTTTTGCGGTCCATTCTACGGTCGCAGAACTGATCTGTGGACCGTGGATCTGTCGCAGACCGAGGCAGAAATCTGGGCAAATTTTAGACCATTATGCGGTCCATTATGCGGCCGCATAATCATTTTACGGACCACATAACCCCTCACAGATCCAACACAAAACAAATCCTGGAGGATAGTTCTATGGTGCATTATGCGACCGCAGACCAGTCGCAGTGTGAGGTAGAGGTGCCCAGTTCTGGAGGGCCATTATGCGGCCCATTTTACGAACCGTAGAAGCGTTATGTGGTCGCATATGCGACCGCAGATCTACATCGGGGCTTCATTTTTTCTAATTTTTGAACCCGACCCCATTCTTATAAAACAGCCTTAGGGATCTTTTTAGAAGGTTAAAACTTATATTTCTAGAGAGGGGGAGTGCCATAGAGTAAGAGGGGAAGTTGCTAAGCTTATCATTCATCAATTCTTGCTCAAAGTTGAAGAATTTACAAGAAGAATTCACTAGGTCTTCATCCTAGAGGTAAGATTCTACTCTATATCCCTCAATTTTGTGATTTTAACTGAAAATAGGTAATAAGCCAAGTAATTCTTGGGTGTGGGAGTTGTTTATTTTACATGCATGTACCATCAAGGGTAGTGGGAACATTGTTGAGCTTATTTGGGTAAATTTTGGGTAGTGGGATGAAAGAATCTACCATAAGAGGACCTTGAAACATTAATGCACACCTAGTGTTTGATAAAATGCTCAAGTGAGCTGGAACTATGAACTCCTTCCTAATTTGTGATCAATTTTTCTATATTCTAAATATATCGAGGTGGCTAAGATTTTCGAAATATTGTAGTAATTTAAAAAGCTCGAGGCAAGGTATGTTGGCTAAACTTTTCTCTTAGAATTGAATTCCCGCGATGTTCTTGAAAGTCCCGAGTTGTCCATTATGGATTGACTTTTCTGAATAAGTTTGGTGTTGAAAGATATATATATATGTGGTGTCTATATATATATATATATATATATGTTCAAAATATGTTCCGAATACTCTTATAATATTATGCTATTCTTCAGGAGCATGTTCAAACGCATTTGCGAATAAAGGTTCGCATTTGGGAACATGGAATCTATAGCTGACCATCGCAATTGCGACCAATGATATTTCACTGACCTTTCAAAATTACAAAGAAAGGGGTCACATTTGCGAAAGTTGACTGTCTGGTTCCCTTTGCATTTACGACCCTCACTTCGCATTTGCGATCTCTACTTTCCTTACTTGGCTCACAATTGCGGTCCATGATTTCGTATTTTTGAATATTGACTGCCATGGTTGGCTTCGCATTTGCGAGCACCTACTCGCATTTGCGACATCTGAGGCCAATTTTCAGATTTCTGCATTGAGCTCTTTTTGACTTGTTTTCACTTGATTTCATTCTCGATCACTTCTAAATCACATAAACTTGTGAAATAGAAATAACCGACATTTAATACATTATTTTATCAACCAAACGTAGAATTAAAGAAGAGATAAGTTGGTAAAATACTAACTTATCACTACCGATAGAAGATCAGATCGTGGTCGGAATAGCAGAGCTTTACAAGATAAAGAACCATCGGGGTATCGAGATTCATCATACCCCCACTTGTTTGATTATAACTTTAATATCATCTTAGTAGAATTGGTGTTGGCTATGAGGAACATTAAGAAGGATAGGTTTCTGAAACCAATTCGATCGGATCCTAGTCAAAGGGATCCTAATATACGGTGTGAGTTCCATGGAACGCATAGTCGAAAGTCTGGGGACTGTCGACACCTTCGTAAAGAGGTTGCAGCGTTATTGAATAATGGTCACCTTAGATAATTAATAAGTGATCGGGCCAAAAGTAGTTATGGGAAAAATTGAGACGTTGGGAGCCAGCTGAACCGGCTACAGGGTCACCTTGCTTGACGATTAACATGATCTTTGGTGGCAACGAAGTAAATGGGGTGACATTTTCAGCAGCAAAGAAGACGAAGATATCGGTAACTCTTGGCAAGAGGATCCGAAAAGCTTCAGAAGATGATGATATCACCTTCACGAAAGAGGATGTTGATGGACTTCTTCTACCGCACAACGATGCTCTGGTAATATCTCTTAAAATCTTAGATTTTAAAATTAAATATGTGTTGATTGATCTAGGTATTTCAGTCAATATCATACAATGGAGAGTTTTGGAGCAAGCAAAGTTAACCGGAAACATAGTTCCGACAACAAAGTTCTGGCCGGGTTCAACCAAACAAGTGTAACGACATACTGAGAGATTCTATTACCCACACAAGCTGAAGGCGTAACGAATACCACTTTGTTCAAAGTGGTAGATGGCGACATGGGATAAAAAGTGATCCTTAGAAGGCCATGGATACATGAAATGAAGGTTGTACCGTCAACTTATCATCAACTGCTGAAGTTTCTCACACCATGAGGGGTCAAACAGATTAGAGGAAATAAACCAGCTACAAGAGAAATGAATGCAGTTACCTTGTCCAGTAGTAAGGGGAAAGAAACAAGCAAATAGAAACTATAGGAGTCGGTGCCCTCTTCCATCCCGATTGAAGATAATGGAGAAGAGGATTCATCGAATTTCTATCAGGTACCGAGGTCTTTTCAGGTACCAGAGGAAACAGACGCAATCAAATCGACAGCAGAGGAGCTCAAACAAGTTGCCTTATTCACAGAGTTTTTAGAATGGAAATTCCACTTAGGAACAGGGTTGAGCCCATAACTAAGATTAAAAATTATTGATTTTCTTAAAGTTAATGTTGATTGTTTTGCATGGTCACATTCAGATATGAAAGGTATTCCATTGAAAGTGATTGTCCACAAGCTGAGTTTTGACCCTTACTTCCCTCCGGTAAGGCAGAAAAATGGCCGATAGCAGAGGTCAGAAATAGGTTTGTCAAAGAAGTGGTAACCCGGTTACTGAATATAGGTTCAATTCGAGAGTTAAATTATCTCGATTGGCTAGCTAACGTAGTGTTAGTACCTAAGAAGAAGAATAAATTTAGAATGTGTACAGATTATAAAGATTTGAATAAGCCATGCCCTAAGGAATCTTTCCTGTTGCCAAACATTGATATCGATGCTATGTTTGGGCATGAGTTAATGAGCTTTATTAACGCATATTCTGGGTATAATCAAATAAGGATGCACCCTGAAGATCAAGAAAAAACCTTTTTTTATCACACATTTTGGCACATATTACAATAATATGATGCCTTTCGGGCTTAAGAATGCCGGAGCCACTTACAAGAGGCTCGTCAATAAAATGTTTGAACAACAAATTAGTAAAACAATTTAGGTATATATAAATGATATATTGGTTAATTATCTTAATGCAGTAGATCATTTGGCTCATCTAAAAGAGACATTTGATATTTTACGAAAGTATAACATGAAACTCAATCCTGAAAAATGCATTTTCGGAGTTAGTTTCGGAAAGTTTATGGGATTTTTGGACTCTCAAAGAGGAGTTGAAGTAAATCACGATAAGATCAAAGTCATCAAAGATATCCCAGATTAATTGACAAGTGTGAAGGAGGTGCAAAGGTTGACCGGAAGGTTGCCGGCCCTAAGCAGATTTATATCAGTATCCTCAGAGAAATGTCATCATTTATTTTCGCTCTTGAAAAAGAAGAATGATTTCGTGTGGACTCTGAAATGCAACAAGCATTGAAAGACTTGAAAAGGTACTTATCTAGTCCTCCACTGTTGTCAAAACTGATGGTAGGTGAGCAGTTGTTAATTTATACAGCGGTTTCGAAAGTAGCGATAAGTGATGTTCTAACCCGAGAGGAGGAAAGTATGCAATTTTTTGTTTATTATGTTAGTAAGTTTTTGTCGGGAGCGGAGACACGTTATCAGAACCTATAAATATTGGCTCTAGATCTCATAGTCACCTCTCGAAAGCTAAGGCTTTATTTTCAGTTCCACCTAATAGCCGTTGTGACGACTTTTCCCTTAAGGAACGTCCTTCATAAACCTGAATTATCGGGTCGTTTCGCTAAATGGGTGATAGAAATTAGTGAATTCGATATTGAATATAAACCTAGGACTGCAATCAAGTCACATGTTTTGACCGACTTCGTGGCTGATTTTAGTCCAGGACTGCTGCCTCTAGCTGCTAAGGAAGCAGTACTGGTGTCGGAAAGTGTATCAGGTGTTTGTAACTTGTTTACGGATGGATATTTTAATGTAACAATGTCCGGTCTTGGATAGTCTTAATCACTCATTCAGGAAAAATCCTGAGGTAAGCCATTAGAAGCACACCATTAACTAACAATGAAGCTGACTACGAGGCTTTGGTTGGAGGACTTGAGTTAGCTCGGGGACTAGGCTCCGACGTAATTGAAATAAAGTGTGACACCCAGCTGGTAGTAAACCAGGTATATTGAATTTTTGATACCAAGAAGGAGTGCATGCAACAGTACTTGAATAAGGTTTAGGTATTGCTTTCCCGATTCAGGGAATAGTCGATCATCCACATTCCAAGAGAAGAAAACATGGAGGCAGACACATTGGCCAATTTGAGGTCGTCCACGGAAATAAAAGGATCTGATTCTGGTGTAGTAGTTCAATTATTGCATTCGGTATTGGACGTGGATGGATATTGTGAAATTATCTCAACCAACCTAATTTGGGATTGGAGAGATGAGTTTATAGAGTATTTAAGGCATGGAAAATTGCTTGAAGATCCGAAAGCATCCCGGGCGCTTCGGACTGAAGCTGCTCGGTATTGCCATGTTGATGGTCAATTATACAAGAGGTCTTTTCAAGGACTATTGGCTCGGTGTTAAGGGACATCGGAGGATGATTATGTGATGAGAGAAGTTCACGAAGGAGTATGCAAAAATTATTCCGGTGCATATTCGTTGGTTCTCAAATTAATAAGGGTTGGCTACTATTTGCCCCAATGGAACAAGATGCGAAGGCATTTGTTCAAAATTGTGACAAGTGTCAGCATCATGCACAATTAGTGCATCAACCGGAAGAACTTTTGCATTCGGTGGTGTCACCATGGCCATTCATGAAATGAGGGATGGACATAGTTGGTCCCTTACCACAAGGGCCTGGGCAGGTAAAATTTCTTTTGGTTCTAACTGACTATTTTACTAAATAGGTTGAAGCAGGTGCTAAAAAAATCGGATAGCGAGAAGTAATTGATTTCATATGGGATCACATTATCTGTGGATTTGGAGTACCAAAAGAAATTACATGTGACAATGGGGCGCAATTTATAGGTTCCAAAGTCACAAAATGTTTTGAAGGATAGACGATCAAACGGATTACATCTTCTCCATACTATCCAAGTGCTAACGGACAAGCGGAGTCAACCAACAAGGTAATAATTCAAAATCTCAAAAGAAGTTAGAATATGCTAAAGGTAATTGGCAGAGATACCGGGAGTATTGTGGGCATACCGAACGATGGTGAAGTCAAGAACGGGGGAAACACCATTTTCGCTTGTGTACGGTGCAAAATATTTGATCCCGGTGGAGATTGGAGAAGCCATCATAAGGTATTCCCAAGCAAACGAGGAGGTGAATAATGTAGCAATGTTGATTAAGTTAGATTTGCTCAAAGAACATCGAAATTTGGCGTATGTGAGGATGGTGGCACAAAAGCTAAGAATGGAAAGATATTACAACCGCAGAGCAAATCTTCGATATTTCAAAGTTGGAGATTTGGTTTTGAGAAAAGTAACTCAACTTACTTGAGAGGTTAATTCCGGGAAGCTGGAACCAACATGGGAAAGACCTTACCGGATTTCGGTTATAACCGGTAAAGGGTCATATCAATTGGAAAATCAAGATAGAATTAAATTGTCAAGAAATTACAACGTGACTCACCTCAAAAGGTATTGCTGCTGAAGATCCTTGCTGATACTGAAAGTATGTGCTGCACTCTTTTTCCATTCGTCCACTTTTTATCCCAATTGGGTTTTCCTAGCTAGATTTTTAATGAGGCAACAATGTAAAGCATACTAAAAAGAAAGGGTCATCGGCGATAGCAAGATCTCCAGCATTTAAATTCTTATACTTAGCATCCGAACACTAGGGGGAATTATTGCATATTAGAGCACTAAAGGTGTCATGAAAATAGGGGACTGTTAGAACCGGAGGATATGTCTTATCAGGACCCGGTACTGCTTGATCAGTGTCGTAGAAATAAGTTGTACAAGTTAGCCACATTTATTGGCAGCTTTATTTACTTAAGCAAATGATTGTTTATGTAACTGTACTTTTAAAGATGGAAGGAATAAATCAAAGTTCTTTTGTTTTTATCTTATTTCTTGTCAAAATAATATGTTAAATTATTTTCTGTTTGAAAGTTAATTAAACTTCAAATGCTTGTGCCAGAATGAACAGGAGACGCCCTCTTTAAGAGCATTGTAAACATAAGGGCCCTCTATTATGAAACCCTCATAGTCAAAGAGTAGATTCCGGAAATATGAATGCCCGAGATTAAAGTTATTGTATGTAAAAAATATTCCTAAGCATTATGAGTTAAATAAATAGGAATATTTCTTGCACAATACTTAAGAAAAAAATTTCTTTCATTACATAAAATGTCAAACTCAATAAAGAAGTTTTGGCATCGTTACAAAAAATAAGTAAAATATTGTCACGACCCCAATTTCCCTCCGTACAATATCATGACGGTATCTAGTCTCTAAGACTGGGTCAGCCTAAACAACATGCGGAAATAGTAAATAAAAGCTTAGAATTTCAAAACTTCAACAATATCGTAAATAAACTGTAAACCCAATACGTACAATTCCCAAAACCTAGTGAGATATAAGTCACAAGCACTAGATACAGTACCGAACAATCCTATACATCACTGCCTATAAAAATGTAAAGAAACAAGGAAAAACAGGGTGGAAAGGGACTCCAAGGCCTACGGATACGGGCATGTATACCTTGCAGTCTCCAAAAGCAAGCAACTCAGCGCGCTAAAACCAAGGATGATAGGATATACCTGGATCTACACAAAAACATGTGCAAAAGCGTAGTATGAGTACACCACAACAGTACCCAGTAAGTGCCAAGCCTAACCTCGGTAGAGTAGTGACGAGGTCAGGTCAAGGCCCTACTGGAGATAATAAGGAATAAGACAAAAGACATAATGATATAGTGATAATGGCAAAGGAAGTGAAGCAATAAAGAATTTACGGAAAGTTAACAACACGGAATCAAGGCACTCAATACAACACGAAAGGAAGACAAGGATTTTACATGTTAAGGAAACAACAACCAAACAAATAGAACAAATAGAGAAAAGATCAACAGGGCACTCCTGACGTACCTCCTCGTAGTCCCAAATCATAAAAGTAACTCAAAATCTTTCCTTATATCACCGCGGGGGCCTTTACATTTAGTTTTGAAAATTATTTTTTCGAAATAGCACCCCATGTTTTAGCCCACCTTATAACACCGCATGGCTTCTAGTAGTTCCCTTACTAGCCACGCGTATTAAGCTCACCTTATCTCACCGCATATGTTTTAACACCCATACCTTATACCACCGCGTGCGTATCAATAGTAACAACCGCACGGCAAAAACCTCATGCAAATAGTAACAACAGCACGAAAGAAACCTCGTGCAAACAATTAAACAATCCTCTCAACAATAATACGAATGCCAAAAATATAATAACTCAATAAAATGATATTTCACAACTTACACTTTGCCTCAATAGCAACCACGGCCTTTGTAACTCAACACCAAACCCAACAGCAAGATATTTCAAGGATAGCAAATTTCAAGTAATGAATCCCACAGTTAAATCATAAATACGGAATTAAGAAAGCAAGTAATTAAACTAAACATATAGTACAAGTTGCAAATAAGAGATAAGACAAGTAGACATGTGAAACTAGACTAAACACGGTGGCTATAACATGCTAAAGTAACTCAATAAAAGCATGAAAAAGAAACTACGTAGCTAAAATCGAAATCTCAACATTTAGCCTGTGTACACACTCGTCACCTTGCGTACACTACCTCCACATATCACAATTGGCACAACAATACCAAATCCTAAGGGGAATTTTCCCCATACAAGGTTAGACAAGTTACTTACCTCAAACCACGCCAAATCAATCAATTAAAAGGCCTTTCCCTAAATTTTCCAATTCTGAATGGCTCGAATCTAGCCAAAACAATTTCATACAATAAATATAACTATAGGAAACTAATTTAAACAATGAAAATATGATCTTAGCAAGGATTTGAAAATCGCCCCAAAAGGTCAACCCGGGCCCGTCGGAACACGACCAAAATTATAAAATCGGAATACCCATTTGATATCGAGTCCAACCATACAAGAATTATTCAAATCCGATCCCATTTCGCCTTTCAAAACTCAAGAATTTGTCTAAGAACTTCTACACCTTTTTCCCAAAATTTTAAACTCCAAACTCAAATTAGAAGATGTAATTAACAGTAGATTCATGTGATTTAGAAAAAAAGAGTCAAGAATCCTTACCCAAACACTTCCTCTGAAAATCCCTCATAATCTCGCCCCAATCCGAGCTCTCAAAGTCCCAAAATGAAAATGAAGTAAAACCCTCAAAAAATCCCATTTTCTGCCCAGTTACGTAGGACCTGCGACCATACTGCTGCACATGCGGAAAACCCATCGCAGGGGCGGACTTCACTTAAGTCCACGGGATCCGCTTCTGCGAGGGGAGGGCCGCACCTGCGCGTGCGCACCTGCGACAAAACGTGTCACATCTGCGACCACAGTCACTCCTGCACTTCTCCTTACCGCAGAAGCGAAGCCGCTTCCGCGGAAAATGTTTAGCTTCTGCGCCCCCAACTGAGCACGGCCAAAATAGCATCTTTGACCAAGAGCTTGCTTTGTGAGCATGCACCTGCAGCCAATCCCTTCGCAGGAGCGAATGCACCTGAAACAGCCCAGTTTCAGCAGATTCACACAAGTCTAAAATGATTCGATATTGATCTGAATCACACCCGAGGCCCCCGGGACCCCGTCTGAATATACCATCAAGTTCCAAAACTCGTAACGGACCTACTCGAGGCCAAAAACCACATCAAACACATGAATTCTACGAATCGCAACCCAAATTCAAGCCTATGAACTATGAACTTCCAAATTCCGAAACCAACGTCGATTCATACCAAAACAACTCTGATTGACACCAAATTTTGCACACATGACATTACGGACCTATTCCAACTTTCAAAATCAGAATCCGAACCTAATATCAAAAAATCCACTCTCGGTCAAACTTCCAAATATCTTCCAACTTTCGCCAATTTACGCCGAAATGACCTACGGACCTCCAAATCAACATCTAGACATGCTCCTAAGACCAAAATCGCCATATGGAGCTATCGGGACCATCAAAATCCCATTCTGGAGTCATCTTCATACAAATCAAACTACGATCAACTCTAACAACTTAAACATCCAACTTAGGGACTATGTGTCCCATTACACTCCGAAACTCACCAGAAACCAAAACCAACCACCTCGGCAAGTCATGTAACCACAATATAACATAGAGGGGGCATAAATTAGGAGATCGGGGCAAAAATACTCAAAACGACCGGCCGGGTCATTACAAATATATACATCAGTTATTTGTGCCTGCGGAGCTTGAAGGAAGAGAATTGTCTTCAGTTTCTTTTGCAGAAAAAGGTTGTTCTGCATCAGGTTCAAGGCCTTCATCCTTATCTTCTTCTTCTTCAGCTTCGCCTCCAGTTTTTGAATACTCGGAGCTGGTGTTCGAAGAGCTTGAAGCAATGGGTCGAGCTGGAATGTTGTCGAGAGCAATTGTCTCCAATCCATGAGCTTTGGAAATGCAAACATTTGTATTTTCAATTCATTCTTTGGCCTCCTCCAAAGACTTCCTCCTCATGTGATATATAGCATATGTTTTCTCTAGGAGAAAAGAATCGTCTTGATCTAGGAGCGTAGCTTGGAGTTTCTCGATTTTAGATTGAAGCTTATCATTTTCAGCTCGCACTATGTTGATCCAGAAATCCAGGTCGGTATTAGTTCTCGCGTGTTCACAGTTCTGATCTATAATATTTTTTAACCGCTCTTCCATTATGTCTCTCTTCTCCTCAGTAGCAGTGGCCTCTTTGGTTTTGGAGCATAAGCTAGCTTCCAAGTTGTTGATTTGCTCCATAAAAGCAGACTCATGCTTGGCAGCAACATTTATGGCATCATACAGTTCAACCCACTTGGCCTTCGTCTCCGAAAACTCTTCATGTAATTGAGCGGCTTCTTGGCTGTGGGTCATCCTTTCTTGTTCAGATTGCTCCAGTCAGGCTTCAAGTTCGCCCATTTGAGCAACTTTTGCTTCCAAAACTGGGAGGCACTCGGCAAGCTAATTTCTTTCGACAACAAGTTGATTTCATTCCGTAGTAAGCTGTTCTTTGTCCAAAATCAACTTTTGTAGGCACTCGAAAGGAAGGAGGTTAGGCTAAAAAGTTTAAAGTTGAGGTTGTGGAGGCAAAAGTTTAGCAAGGAAAAAGAAAAAAGAGAAAGATTAAATTGATACATAGGCTGAACAGTGCATGCTATTGTTTATCAGATATTCAGCAAAAAGATTATCCATCTTTCTCCAATCTTTGTCTGTGGCCAAAGGATTCGGGTAGTTGACAACCTTCACTGGTTTGGAAAGTAGGTGGCACTCATTAAAAACCGTGAGAATGACATTTCGTTTTCCACTAGGGTTTTTAATAGGTGTCGGATAAGTGTTCCCTAGACTTCCATGGTCGGATAACCGTGGAGAAGGAACATCTTCTACCTATGCGGTTGGGGCCGGTGGAGAGGTAGCAGTCGGTGTAGAAGGTGTTGTGGTTAGTGTAGAAGTTGATGGCAGAGGAATGTCAAGGGTAGCACTCCTCTGAACGGAAGCATCGACATGAGCCCGAAAATGAGACTCAGCAGTTTCAACTAGTTCCATTTCCGTGAAGAGTCTTTGAAGCTCTCTCAGTTGAGGTGATTGAAGCCCTCCCGGCTGAGCATCCGGTTGAGCTGATGAAGATCTTTTTCTTCTTTGAAGAGGAACCGCTTCATCATCAGTTCCTTCTTCATCAAGGACCACATTGACTGGTCCAGTTGGAGCTTCTTTTGTTGAAGTTTTCGCTTGGGTCCCAGCCGTAGAGGTACGTTTTCTATTTGATTTCTTGTCCTTGGGCTGGGGACTCCGGGAGGAAGCACCTTCACCAGAAGCGAGAGAGGCATCACGAACTCTCTTTTGGTTAAGGAGAATTTGTAATTATTGTTGGTCTTCCTCTAGGTCATCGGAGACGTCAACAACAGGGCAAACAACAGATCCCTTCAAAAGGCCTGTGTATTGCAAAAGGGGAGTCAACAAACTGGTTCTGACTCGTGTTGAAAACTGAAGAAGGAAAGAATAATTTTTACTTACCGTGGTTTTTGGCTTTCTAATTGAATCTAGGAGAAATTTCTTGCCACCTACGAGAGACCGGTGTGAAAACGTCTAGAATATTTTGTACCCATTGAGTCAAGTTATGTACCTATGGTGGTACCCAACGGGTAGCTGGATAATGGAAAGTAAAAGTTAGTAGAAAAGAGAAACTTCTTCAACGCAATAAAGAAAAAGATGTCAAAAAACTTACAAGTAAAATTTTTGGATTCAGGAATAGCAGGAGCTGACACCGGGAGAATGTCTCTGGTAGCAATGACAACAAATCGTTCCATCCATCCATGGTCGTTATCAGCATCGACACTGGTAATAATGGCATGATGGTCGCATTTTCTAAGAGCACACCTCCACAAAAGATCTTTGGGGAGTAGAAGTTGATCAAATGTACGAGGTTTAGGGATTCCCCGGCCTCAGAGCACAGTTTTTGAAGGCAAGCCACCGTACACTATACTGATGGGCCTACCTGAGCCAAGCAGATTTGGTAACGATGGCAGAATTCTAAAATTATGGGATCAATTTCTTGATCCAATCTTAAAGTAAAAAGGTATGTATACACATACATGAACCCTGGTTTGGTGAAGATGACCTTTTCCACCTCATTGGGAGTAATAATTTCGATGTTATTCCAATTGCAATCTTCGTTTACAGCAGGAATATTGTTAGGGCGAATAGAAGAAGCATATATATGGACAAGCCAATTTCTGTCACTTTTGGGATTGATTAGTTCATTATATTTTGTACTTGAAGATCCAATTCAGAATGAAGTTATGAAGGTATTATGGTGTTAACGGTAGGAGGCCCGGATTCACCGTCAACTTCTTTGGATTTATTCTTTTTAGGGCCACCACCGATGAGAAAACCGAAGTTTTCGAAGAGAGCGGCAGTAGAAGACATTGTGGTAAGAAGTTTAAGTAAATGGACTTACTGAGGAAGAGGGGTTTTGTAGTAGGGTTCTAAGGAAATTCGAAGAAGAAGAAGAGTTTATAAAAGTGAAAGGTAAAAGTGATAAGTAGTTGAGAAGTTTATAGACGGCAAAATTCATGGTCATGATTACCTTGAAAACTGGCAAAAATATTTATCGAATCACGGAATTACACGTGTTCGGGTCATTAAATACGAGAAGATGTGCGTCCTTTCAAGTGTCAGAAACCGTTCAGAAGCTTTCCCGACAAGAAAAGGGGTCTTATCTACTTCCTGGTAACACAAAGTTGTCACCGGAAAGTAGGGGGCTATCTGTATGGGGCAAAATTGGTTAGCGGCAGTTGGATGGATGACGAGATGATATGTGAAACTGAAGACAGGTAAGATATGAGTCAACAAATAGTTGGCACCGGATACAAACACGTGACCAGTGCTGAGTAAGTTCTGAAGGTATTGGAACTAAGAACGAAGATTTGAAAGGATGAGATAGGTTAGAAAAGGCACCATTTAGTGAGCAGTCGTTACAAAGAATCTCAGTATTAACGTTCGACCTTTATGCAACCATCAATAGGCGTTTTATTCTCATTCAAGAAGAGCTTGATTTGGGGATCTTGTCTCCTTGAATAGAGCTATAAATAGAAAAATTTATATCCATAGTTGGATACGAAAAATCATATGTACTCAAACAAAACAATTTGCTCTTACTTTATAAAATTATCCTCTTTCTTTTGATCTTAACTCTGTTCATATCACTGCTTCCGAGAAAGTTAGATCCACAGCCAAACTTGTATTTTTTTCAAGTTATTTTAATAATCTTATTTTTGTTCTTATTATTTTCATATTCTTGGGTCAAATAAATTCACGTTTTCATAAACCACGGTACAAATTTAATTGTACCATTTTAAAGGTAAACATTTACATATGTGCTGAAATATTTAACGAGCATTGAGTGCTGACCTTACTTGAACAAGATATGTTCTATAGGCTCTTCCCACTATATTCATAAATTCTAAGAAAATAGAAGGCCAAACCCATAAGCCGCCCCTTTAAGTTAGCTCCGCTTTTTATTTTGGCACTCCAACCCCTTATCTCATGTGCCATTTAAACACAAAATATTGACCTGTCACATTGAGTGAGCCTCATAACCCAGGTCGCGCGTGAGGCCTCTAGGAGGGTAAAAGCACTCCCCTTTTTACGGTATTAAATTTTACCGTTCGAGTCCCATTTATACTCGACTTTCCCCTACCCTTTCTCCATTATCAGATGTAAAAAAAAGCCCTAATTCTCAAAAAGCTCAATCTCCATGAATATTCAAAGGCTGTTTTTTCTTTTCTGCAGTTTGTCGAAGCTTTAGTCTAAATTAATAGGAAAGTGAACCCTATTGTCCTAATTTGTTAGTTGATTCATCTTCTTCCCTGATTTTTAACTCAAACTCTATAGCCCTAATTTGTTAGTTACTTCTTCTTCTTTCCTGATTTTTAACTCGAACTCCATAGCCGTAGCCATGTCGGAAAGAGAGGAGACTTCTCAAAAGTGATTGGATATCTGTTGTTGTGGTTTTGCATCAAAAACAGCCAGACTAATAGCTGACGAAGTCACATAAGCGACTGGACTCCGAAAAGGAGCTTCAAGAGGTTCCAACCTAGCCTTAACGCAGAAAGGAAAAGAGGTCACCAAAAGTGGAAAACAAAACAACACCAAATTGATCATGTAACCCCCAACAACAGAAATGATAAATATAGCATAGAGAGAGTAAAGAAAATCAATTACCCATATAGTAAAATAATGGCTAATCAGTGGTAAAATTCGGTAGAGCCAAACAACGAGCACAGGCAAAACAGTTTAGAAGGTGTTTGGATGGGCTTTTAAGCTGGTTAAATCAACTTTTAATCTCTTTTTAGATTTTTTCAATATTTAGAAAAGTTAAAGAGTGCTTAAAATAAGTTAAAAATTACTTAAAACAAGCCAAAAATAATAAGCTGGACAATTCCAACTTATTGCTTTTTGGCTTAAAAGCTATTTATGCTGAAAACCCACTTTTTTTAAGCCAATCCAAGCTCTTAATTTTACCGGGTGCTGGTTATTTTTCACGGGTACGGGTTCATATTTTCTGGTGGGGAATTACGGGATAATAAATCCAATTGGCAGTAAATAATTCGTTAGCTTTACACGTTTACAGCGGTTATGAACACGCGCCTGAGTTATAAAGGGTTGGAGTGTCAAAATAGAAAAGGTCTGAGTAGGGATGCCAAAATGAAAAACGAAACCAACTTAAAGGGGCCGCTAATAGGTTTATCAAATCTGGTTAATGAATCATGATCATCAGACTAGAGCGTTATTAACAGAAGGTCATGGAGCCGTAAAGATCGTTCTAAAAAATGAAGTAGCAAGATCAGTAGCGTACATAAAATAAATTAGCGTGAGCAGTATCGATCAATTGTTACATGAATTCAATTTGAACACGAGTTTGAACAAAAACAGTTTACATATTATACATAAATAAATTATTTTTTAAGAAAACTATAAGTGAAATATTTCGACAAACTAGTGCTAGATTACACTCATGAGATAAAGCTAAGTCTCTTTCTCTGACAATGGCATATAATGATATTGGCAAGAGTCTCATTCATATTTGGTTGGATACTTAAATTCCTCGGTTCATCTTATGTTTTAGGTGGAATAGCATCTTTTTTCTAGCTATCCTTCATTCAAGCATGGGACAAGCATTATAAAGATTGAGTATATTCAACATGTGTGGATTTGAATCTTATAATCCTCTAATATAATTAAAAAATTAATGAAAAAAAAAAACGAAAAGAAAGGGGAAGATCAGTAATTTGTTTCCAATATATTGGACGTTTACGACTCCTTAATTAGGTTTAAGTTACAGCCCCACCATTTAGTCCTAAAGGCAGATAAAGTCAAATGTGAAGAAGTTGGACTCACTGGCGATGTAGTAAGAGGCGGCAAATAGTTACCTAAGTGGGACATAGTTGTGGAATCAAGTCCCACATCCCAGCAAAATAGACACTCCTTTACTTGGGAGCCAATTTTGAATAATATCAAAAGGGGATTCAACTGCTATATAAGAGTACAAACAAAATAAAAACTATTTCCAAGGACAAGAGAATGACGATGTTATATATCTATATTACTATAATTAATATCATAATGCAGAGAATTTTAAACGACAATTAAATTTAGTTTATATTTGATTTCCCATGAAGTAGTCAAAACTCGGCCTTATAAGCTCTTAGGTAGATATTTCATCTGCTCCTTTAAGTCTTGACCATTTGATACAAGTGTGGAGAATTGTATGTTATATGTTCATAAAATAATTCGATAATTAAGTGAGTCAGGTTGTATTAAAATGTTAAATCACGGGTGAATTATAAATTACTATTCTTCAGATTATATTTTACTCTAATGTGGGGTAATACGATGAGTTGCTTAAGGTGAAAATTTAATATATAGAGAGAGAGAGAATATTGGTGTTCTAGGATTTAATTTTTTTTCTTCAAAAAGGATAGTCTGCACAGACTACAATAACTCAGAGATGAAGTGACTAAACAATTGGAGTTGGCCTCCTTAATGAAATAAATACCCATCCAAAAACCGTCTTCAGAAATATGCACTTGAGATAATTAATTGCAGTAATATACAGGGGCAACTTTACCCCAAATAATACTTTCTGCTGTTTCTTTACCCCTTAACGATAAACTCTTTATTGTCATTAAATTGAAATTAGTAATTCGACTCATGAACATAAAATCTGTTATTGAACAATAACTATTGCTTCATACTTAATTAACAATATAGTACGATAATGACCATGACTTCGAATGTCAAATGGGAAATAAGAAGAATTATCTCCTTCTAGTTATGAAATACATTACCCCAAAAACAATGTATTGTGAGAACTTTCCATTTACCCTAGCGCCACATACTTTCCGAAACAATTTTTAATTAATAAGATATTTCTTTTCACAAAGTTTTTCTATAAATTATATTCAACTCCAAAACGAACTTGTTCATATCAACAACAACAATAAGATATTCAGTGTATTCTCACAAATGGGGTCTAGGGAGGGTAATATGTACGCATACCTTACTCCTATTTCGTAAAGGTAGAGAGGTTGTTTCCGGTAGACCTTTGGCTCAATAAAAATAAAATCATAGCAGTTATGATAAAGAACTACGAAAAGAAAAATAGTAAAAACAGCCAAAAAAATAAAGTCGAAGTAAAGGAAACATCAGGTACAAATAGTGATCTAAAAATAGAAAATACGAGGATAACACTAATACTACAATTATGTCATGTGTGATCACATCTCCCCAATACTTCTTTGGTCTACTTCTACCTCGCTTCCCAATACCTTTTCCACCACACAGACCACTCTCACCTTATCCCAAAATATCTTCATTCCTAATCATATCTCTCATAGTATGTCCACACATTCATCTCAACCTCCTCATTTTCGCAACTTTTAACTTCTGAACACGTTGATATCCGTGGATAATAATCACTTAAAATGATAATTATATTAGTATATTAAAAACACACTAAATTATGGTATTAGATAGTAAAAGAAATTTCAATACTATATATATAATGGATATATGATTCTATTAACATATAGTCCAAGCTATACTCCGGTTTTTTTAAACATGGTTTAAATATTTATCTCAGCTGCATGTGCTGATTTTTTCCCATTTTTAAGAACTTTCTCAAGCGCTAATTTATTTAGAGTTTTCCTACACTATTATTAATTCTCCTCTTGCTCTTCTAGATCATTGTCATGTGAAAAGTTACTACTAGTATACGTAACAAAGTATCTTAATTCGAAATTAAGTTTAACTGCATAGCAATTGAGTTAACATAAATTTGTAAGTTCACGCATGTTAGCGTATGTGCAAATTTCCATTTTCTTATTTAATTCTTGTACTAATTTTATAAGAATTTAATTTATGTATATTGACAGTGTAAATATTTTTTCATTATCGATGCATTTTAGTCAATTATACCATACATATTTACTGCATTTTTACGTTACTGTATTATGATTGTTGTACGATGTTATTTGTTATTAATTTATTATAGATAATCCCAATATGATGGTAAAAAAAAATTATAGAAACATAAGTTAAATTCTTTTTCTAAAATAGTGATAGTTTAAACAGCTCATATGTCCCACTAATAAACAAGTTTGCCAAAGAATTACAAGCCCCCAAAAGGTCTTACCTTTGTCAATTGCTCCTCTTAGTATATATATATAAACATTGATTATCTTTCAATTTCAACAAGTTATCAAATAGTACAACCTAGTACGACCTCTCCCCCCACCTCTCTGTATAGATCTTGAATCAAGAAAACCCAATATGCAGCTGGTTCAAGATTATATTGAAGAATCAACAGCGGATAACGTTGAGCCAAGATTAATGCGGGGAATGGAAGGTGAAGTAGATGAAGATACACTTTCTTTATGTGATTTGCCCATTTACAGTAGTTTTGACTCTGCAGAAGTCGAGGAGGAGTTTAATAGTGAATCACAAAGCTCAAATACAGTTTCATCTGATTACTTTGAGTTCTTTAGTGAAGAATTGATGACCAAGAATAATCAGCTTCCTGAAAACATCATTTTCTGTGGAAAACTCATTCCTTCCAGAAAACCAAATATCTCAGAAAACCCCCTCCAAAATCTTGCCAAAAGCCGACCAAAAAAGCACAAAAAGTGGTACTACCATTTTCAGTGTATCATCTCTCTTCCATTTTACAAAAGAAACAGCAGTTCAAGAAAAAGAGATAATGGTGGCTCTTATAATTCTGGTTCATTATCCATAAAAGAGGAGGAAGAAGTGACAACCGACGAAATTAGCAGTGATCAAATATCCATAATCCCATCACCATTACCATCATCTTTATCATCATCTTCATCAGGGAGGAAATCAAGATGGTACTTATTCTTGTTTGGAATAACAAAACTTCCCACTCATAAGATGGATTTAAGTGACCTAAGGAATAGGACAAGTCGTCGTCAAATTCAATCATCCATTTCCTCTTCATCTTCGTCGTCGTCTGTCACATCGACAACGTCATCTTTACAACTCACAAAAAATGGTGATGAAAATGATGGAGGAAGGGATTTTTGGTGGGTGGTTAGGGCGTTGAGTTGTGGCGGCAGCCACCATGCACAGGCAATGGTTAATGCATCTATTGGTTGCTTTAACATAACATGACTAAAATGTGACTATTATTTGAGTGTTGCATGGCACGTTGAGTTTGACTAGGCCTTAGGCTGCTCAATTTATTAATCTTGAATTATTAGTAGTTGGTACATAATTCCATTCTTGTTGTATTATCTTGTTTTGTCCTGCCAAAAATTAAGGCAATTGTCGTTTTCATTGCTGGTTTTGTCATTTTTCAGAAGTGTTGGATTAATTGGTTAGTTCACAATATGATACTCAATAAAGTTGATGAATTTTCTTCTTCTTTTTTATTTTCTTCTCAGTGTGGAGTCTAACGAGTTTCTTTTATTGTTATTGCATAATTAGTTTTACCAAAAAAAATGAAAAATATTTATGATTATCATCTTTTTTTGTTCATCTCATTAATTTTCTCGTGGGAGTACAGATGTCAATAGATTTTACGTTAATATGCACATGCCGTCTCATATTGCACATTTAATCAGTGCTATTTAATATGGTAATTTAAGTTCATTCCCAATCTCATTTACCTGACAAGTTACTCTCTAGCTCACTTCTAAATTTAATTCATTACAACAAAATTTGATGATTGATATTTGTGACATTGACTTCGGCCTCATTCTATGGTAATTGAGTGCTAAGCTATCTTTTCAAATAGATTTCGGCAAAAGGTTTAATATCTCTTGTGGTTTGTTATAACGCTCTAATTCAGAATAAATAAAAGATTACAATTGATTAGGGGGTCCATATTATATAGTCTATGTTGTGTTATAAATATAGATGAATTGTATTATATGGCTCTCATAAGTTATTAATTGTCTCTTTTGATTTTTCTTTTCCAGAATTGTCGAGTCTTTTGATGATTCAGTAACGTTCTGTAGCAAAATATTTAATGTGGGAATATCTTTAAGATTTCTTCATAACTGCTCCAATTGGTATAGTGTGTCTGTTTATCGAAGTATAAGAACAAACGATATTCGTTGTCAATTACCTCTTGCATAACATAACATTTCGTAACTATTCCAAAAATAAAACGGTTGTAATTTTGTTTCTCGAAGATTGCTAGCAGTCATTAATCATCACCACTCTAATCCATCTCGTTTAAGTATTTATTTAATGGATCGGACAAGTGTTCGTAACTACTTCTTGGGACAGTTTATTTTCTTGTTTCTTTATCAGCTGGCTCATTAAAAGTTTAACTCATTATGATCAAAACTCATGTTAAAAGAATCATTATTCCACCTAACAAATACTATGTTCTTTGAACCCAAAAAGAACTATGTTTAAACTCTATGTAACAATTTTCAACTTAGTCCAAGTTGTTGAGCTTGAGCCACCAGTCCAAGAATATGACCAAGTTGTAGACCTTTGACTAGTCTTGCAAATGCAACAATTTACCCAAGTATTTTCAAAACAAATATTAAGAATAAATCTGAATAAAAGGCCCAAATTTATGACACACTCATTTGACTGCTGCGAATCTTGGTTGAGAGTTAAGTAATTGGTGACGGCCGACACTAGTTTATCGCAAAATTATATGAGTATGAATGGAGAACTCTACACGTTTTCTCGATTGATTACCTTTATACTATTTAACCAAAAGTAGACATTAGAATAAAAGATTTCATATTAAAGATGTATTTTCTATATTTCTCAAAAATACAAGATGTATTTTCAAGTTGAGCAGGACCAAGACAAAATACTTGAAGTGCAAGTTCAGTGGTGCAACTCGGGTTGTGGATGAAGACGTGAGGCTTGATTCACAAGTCATATCTAGGAGAGAATGTTTCAAGTACCTTGGATTAGTTATTCAAGGGAATACGGAGATTTACGAGGATGACACACATCGTATTGGGGCGAGGTGGATGAAATAGAGGGTCGCTTCTAGAGTTTTATGTGACAAGAATGTGCCACCAAAACTTAAAGATAAGTTTTATAGAGCGGTGGTCGGACCGACTATATTATATGGGGTTGAGTGTTGGCCAATCAAGAACTCCCATGTCCAGAGGATGAAAGTGGCTGAAATGAGGATGTTGAGATGGATGTGCGGGCATACCAGATTAGATAAAATTAGGAATGAATCTATTCAGGACAAGGTGTGCATGGCCCCTGTGGAGGACAAGATGCGGGAAGCGAGACTTCGATGGTTCGGGCATGTGAAGAGGAGAGGCAGAGATGCTCCAATGAATCTTTCATAGACAAATTTATTTTTGTTGTTCCTGTCTCTGAACTATTTATGCTATAAATAAAATGTATATTGATCATGTTTTATTTATTAAATTTTTTGTGCTCAGATATATGTCAAACTGAGCAAGCCTTTGCAACTAGCACATAAATATTCTTGTATGTTGGATACCATGTTAAGAAAAAATAACTATCTTTATATTATGGCTCCATCTTGTGCATATATTGGCGGATTTATTATTTTACAAATCGAAATCCGAACCGATAACCCAAAAATCAAATAAAATTAAATCGTTACTAGACCATTTACCCAATAACCCAACACCGATAACCCAATAACTTTTATTCGATTCGCGCTATCAGTTTTACCCCATAAATGCCAAGCCCTAATTTGGGTTGGAATTCATTGACCTAAAGTGGGTCAAAGATTGAATCTGAAAAATGGCGGATATATTTTTGTTTATGGTTGTTTTTATTCTTTAAGACATTCTTACTTTCACTCACTGTTTTAAAAGGCATTTTCGGGGCGAGCCCCGAGGCGAGGCATACCAAAAACGCCATGGGGCGATGGTGTGGAGCGAAAGTCTCAAGAGGCGTACTCCCAGCAATTCGGGGCGTACGCTCGGGTATCCGAGGCGTACGCCAGGGCGTTTGAGGTGCATTTTTTTAGTGAGTAGTAAGCCCCAGAGACTTTTTCAAATTAAAATAAAATTTGTTGAATAAGTCCTTCATATGATACCCAAATTCTCAAAAGTCAGTTTGGTAATTACTCAAAAGGTTTATAAAGGAACTCAAAAGTATTAAATTTAGAAGTCAAGACTTTTTTTATTGATTAAAGCTCTAATTCATGGTCTTTCCCAATTTTTTATCTTGTCCGCTAGTCTACTAATATCTCCCAAAAATAATAAATATTTAATATTTTTTACAAATACAAAGAGAACACTATTCTCCTTCATAGCAGCAAGTTCAAAATTCAAATTGCAAATTAATCATCCTTTTTGTTCCTCCATGTAGAAAATTTTATTCTTTTAGACTCAAGTTACTTGTGTTTGTAAGTAGCATATAATAGATTATTTTTACTAGTTTTTTGTGAGGATGGAGCACTTATATATATATATATATATTGCATATTTATAGTTTTCTTCAATTTTTATGCAATTTTACCTGTTTATAAATATTTACTATCATTATATTATTTTTTTTAATATTAAAAATTAAATATCTAAGGGGCTTACGCCACGTGCCTCAATGCTTACGCCTCGCCGAGACATATGTTAAACGTCTCGCCTTACGCCCACGCTTTTTAAAATACTTCTTTCACTATCTTCAGTTCCTAACTGATCCACGTCCAATTCTCGCTCAATAGTGAGTGGAAACGGTCGTTGGAAGAATAGTACCCAACAAGAGTCGGGGTCGATTTCCACAGGGAGTTTAATATGGATGTTAGGGTATACACTCGATGAGAGCAAATGAAATAACTAGATTGTACTTCCAAACAAGGGATTGTGTTTTCTATTTCTAAATTAACACTAACCGTTGTAAACTAGAGAAGAAACTAAAATGCGAGTGATTTTTTTTTTGTTTTTATCAAATGGTTTAAAAAGCCTAGGGATGTGACCTTCACCTAGGTGTTCGCCTAATGGGTTAAGTACGCTAATACTTGTTTTATTGATCGGGGTGTATTTTAGCTCTCAACTCTAAGTTACCCACTCAATACCTCTCGGTCATAGAGTGATTTTTTCCAATTTGGCTTTCTCAAGACCAAATGGGTATCAAGCTAAATAGTTGATATGAGATCAAGTCGGGTTTTCCCTATCTCTAGTTCATACCCTTTAATTACTCTAATCAAATCCTTAATTAATCCAATTTCTTGTTAGCCAAGTTTTCCTAGACTAGGTCCCTCTTTCTCAAGTAAAGGCCAAGTCAAAAAGGCATGAATCAATGTTTGCAACCATTAATTCTAAAATTAAAGCATAAACAAGGCTAAATAATTAACACCCAATCATAAACAAGCATTAAATTAAATACCCATTAGGTTTATATACCAGAGTTGGGTCACAACCCTAGTAAATGTCTAGCTACTCATAGTAGAAAATGAAGAAAGTAAAGAAGAAATACTAATTAAAATGATAAACTATGATGTATTTTTCCTAAAATGGTCACAAATTTCCTAAAATAGTAAAATACAACAGCTACAACTACTGGAACTTCAAAACTTGACCTAAAAATATGACTCCCGTCTATTTATAGTGGCCCAAAATTAGCTGACAAAAATACCCCTAGGGAGGTTCTACGGCTGCACAATTTCATGTGCAGTCCGTACATTGCTTGGTCTTGCAAGGAATTGGAGTCTGCAGCCGCACAATTTGGTTTGCGACTACAATGCAACTTTTGTGGTCGCACAATTCTTATGCGGTCCGCACTTCAGACAAGGCTTCAGTCTTGGTCATTTGCACACTCTCTGAACTTTTTGAATTCTTGTCACTGCGGACCAAATTCTGCGGCCACACAATTCAAGTGCGGTCCGCACTTCTGCTTTAGGTACTTCAGAGCTGCTTTATCAATTCTCCGGTCCGCACTTGCTTCTGCGGACCGCACTTCTTGTGTGGTGTGCCCCTTCTTGCCTTGTGAGTCAGAGCACTCCTTTTTGAGTTGGATTTCTTCATAAGAACCCAAATTTCCAACATTCCTACAATTTGCATACTTTCATTAGTTTGGGGAACATAAATCAATACTTTCGAACTAAAACAAAAGTAAAAAGGTACTACTAAGTGGTCAAAATCAACATTGATCAACTCCCCCAAAGTTAAGTTTTTACTTATCCTCAAGCAAATAGATTAGTTCCCACCTCCTAAAAGTCAAAGATCATTTCAGCGAGTCAATGGT
Organism: Nicotiana tabacum; assembly: GCF_000715075.1. Taxonomy (NCBI): domain Eukaryota; kingdom Viridiplantae; phylum Streptophyta; class Magnoliopsida; order Solanales; family Solanaceae; genus Nicotiana; species Nicotiana tabacum. The sequence continues at coordinate 89,473,192 of NC_134092.1, read as the reverse complement.
GAGTCATTCATACTCAGTTGGGACCAACAATTACCCACACTACTCATGCATTATCAACAAGGTGACAAGTCAAATATTCATGCACATATAGTTCTAATGTGACATTGGAGCTTCAAGAATTGACTTTACTCATCAAGGACTCTTGTTCTATCATGTAGGTCATGGTGGACTCCAAACTCTTTCTCCTCTACCTTCCATTTGCCAAGCTCACTTCAAAAGTTAGCACTCAATCTTAAGCTTCATGAAAGGATCACTCTTCTCTCACAAGAAAATGTCACAAGTACGGCGTCAAGTACCATAGGCTTGGCCCTCATGTAGATCACCACTAATGTAAGCTCACTCGGTTCGAAATCAAGTAGGACTTCTTTCGGGTTGTAATGAAGGCTTTTGGATTAGGGTAGGATACCATATGGGTAAGTGGTTACACCTTTCCGTAAGCACTCCACATTTTCATTTCTCGGCTCACAATTACCAATTCTTAGAGGCATTCTCTTTTATTGGGGGCTAGAGAGACTTGACATCACTCTTTCTTGTCCATTTCATTCGTTTTTCTCCCTTGATGCTCATGTTAGGGATCATTACCTCTTTTTGAATCCATCTACCCTTTCACTTATTCTCCTTTTTGCATTTTTCTTTTTGTTCATTTTCTTTCCTTGCCTTCTCTTTTCATAGAGATCATTTTTTTATCTTTTTGTGTCTTGATACCTTTTTCAAATTCCTCATATCTCCCCCAAAATTATGCTTGAGCCACTTATTTCACAAGAGTGTTAAGGAATGTCCAGGTGCCAAGAGAGGATCACAACAAATGGGTAAAGGCTCATAACATAGTTATCAAATAAGAAAGGCTAGAGGCTCAAAGGGGATTGACTAGGGATAACGTCATTGGTTGGCAATAGAAAGCTCAAACGGGCCAAAGAAATCCTACAATCACTTCTCAAACCAAGTAAAACTTAGGATTTTTCCTTAAAGCACATTTGAGGCAAGTTCTAGACCGTTCGCACTGATACTTAGACTAGCAACAAATCATCTCACCCCCTCACGCAACTAGACCGTAAAAGCGGATAGAGTCAAGAGCCTACAACAACCACACTCAAGTTTAAAGATCACTATGGTCCAATAAACCACTCGATGATTTTCCAAAGTCAACTCAAGAGTCTCAAAGTTACTAACTATAGTTATTTCTTCAAAACACTTATCTCTAACCATAAGCGTGTAGTAAAGTGTGTTGGTACCAAATGAAACATGATTAACTCTTTTTCGAGAATGACTTGATTAGGCCTTTTATTCATTACTACTATTATTATTACCTAAACATAAAAACTGACTAATTCCCTTAAGAATATTGTCATGCCATCCATCATTGGGACAAGTCACCCGGTTCACACAAAAAACTACCTTTAGAAAGAACCGATGCTTTAAGAAAACCAAAGGCTTATTATCTACGAAAGCATAAAAGGAAGCTACTTAACAAAACAAGAACTAAAGTGGAAAAATAAAGAAGCTAATGAACAATAACTACTAAAGATAGATAACTACAAATAAGAAAAGAAAGGCAATCATCAATTTATTATAGTCCAAATGTATCCAATATGTGTCAATGTATCAAATAAACTCTACCCCCCTCCCCCTCCCCCCAAATAAAAGTAAGCATTGTCCTCAATGCTTAACAAAATAAGAGTACAAGAAGAGAGGGTGAAGAAAACTCCCTAAGGATACTTGGACATCTTAGTGTCCCCAGCAATATCATCTCCTACCGGGTCAGTCAACTGTATCTCATCATCATCAAATCTGGGTGTGGCGGGAGTGGTGAATATCGCACGCACTGCTTCAACAGTGTCAGCAGTAAGATATGGATCCTCAGACTAGCCAGCTGGTACAACCGGTGCTAATGGATATGGGGCAGACTGGTACGGGTCAAGTAGCATGTCAAAAGGTAGATCCCCCGCTGTCGCAAGTCTGGTCACCTCCCTCCGGAGCTTCTTTTGTTGATGTTTCCGCCTGGGTCCCAGCCGTAGAGATACGTTTTCTATTTGGTTTCTTGTCCTTGGGCTGGGGACTCCGGGAGGAAGCACCTTCACCGGAAGCGAGAGAGGCATCACGAACTCTCTTCCGGTTAAAGAGAATTTGTAATTATTGTTGGTCTTCCTCTGGGTCATCGGAGATGTCAACAACAGGGCAAACAACAGATCCCTTCGGAAGGACTGTGTATTGAAAAAGGGAGTCAAAAAACTAGTTCTGACTCATGTTGAAAACTGAAGAAGGAAAGAATAACTTTTACTTACCGTGGTTTTTGGCTTTCTAATTGAATCTGGGAGAAATTTCTTGCCACCCACAGGAGTCCGGTATGGAAACGTCTAGAATATTTTGTACCCATTGAGTCAAGTCATGTAGCGACGGTGGTACCCAACGGGTAGCTGGATAATGGAAAGTAAAAGTTAGTAGAAAAGGGAATTTTCTTCAACGCAATAAAGAAAAAGATGTCTGAAAACTTACAAGTAAAATTTTTGGATTCGGGAATAGCAGGAGCTGACACCGGGAGAAATTCTCTAGTAGCAATGACAACAAATCATTCCATCCAGCCACGGTCGTTATCAGCATCGACACTAGTAATAATGGCATGATGGTTGCATTTGCTAAGAAAAGCACACCTCCACGAAAGATCTTTGGGGAGTAGAAGTTGATCAAATGTGCGAGGGTTAGGGATTCCCCAGCCTCGGAGCACGGTTTTTGAAGGCAAGCCACCGAACACCATACTGATGGGCCTACCTGAGCCAAGCAGATTTGGTAACGATGGCAAAATTTTAAAATTATGGGATCAATTTCTTGATCCAATCTTAAAGTAAAAGGATATGTATAAACATACATGAACCCTGGTTTGGTGAAGATGACCTTTTCCACCTCATTGGGAGTAATGATTTCGATGTTATTTCAATTGTAATCTTCTTTTACAACAGGAATACTGTTAGGGCGAATGGAAGAAGGATATATATAGACAAGCCAATTTCTGTCACTTTTGGGATTGATTGGTTCATTATATTCTGTACTTGAAGATTCAATTCAGAATGAAGTTGTGAAGGTATTATGGTGTTAATGGTAGAATGCCCAAATTCAACATCAACTTCTTTGGATTTATTCTTTTTAGGGCCACCACCGATGAGAAAAATAAAGTTTTCGAAGACAGCGGTAGTAGAAGACACTGTGGTAAGAAGTTTAAGTAAATGGACTTACTAAGGAAGAGGGGTTTTGTAGTAGGGTTCTAAGGAAATTCGAAGAAGAAGAAGAGTTTATAAAAGTGAAAGGTAAAAGTGATGAGTAGTTGAGAAGTTTATAGACGGCAAAATTCATGGTCATGATTACCTTGAAAACTAGCAAAAATATTTGTCGAATCACGGAATTACACGTGTTCGGGTCATTAAATGCGAGAAGATGTGCGTCATTTCAAGTGTCAGAAACCGTTCAGAAGCTTTCCCGACAAGAAAAGGGGTCTTATCTACTTCACGGTAACACAAAGTTGTCACCGAAAAGTAGGGGACTATCTGTATGGGGCAAAAGGAAGCTACTTAACAAAACAAGAACTAAAGTGGAAAAATAAAGAAGCTAATGAACAATAACTACTAAAGATAGATAACTACAAATAAGAAAAGAAAGAGAATCATCAATTTATTATAGTCCAAATGTATCCAAAATGTGTCAATGTATCAAATAAATTCTCCCCCTCCCCCCAAATAAAAGTAAGCATTGTCCTCAATGCTTAACAAAATAAGAGTACAAGAAGAGAGGGTGAAGAAAACTCCTTAAGGATACTTGGACATCTTAGTGTCCCCCGCAATATCATCTCCTAACGGGTCAGTCAACTATATCTCATCATCATCAAATCTGGGTGTGGCGGGAGTGGTGAACATCGCACGCACTGCTTCAACAGTGTCGGCAGTAAGATATGGAGCCTCAGACTGGCCAGCTGGTACAACCGGTGCTGATGGATCTGAGGCGGACTAGTGCGGGTCAAGTAGCATCTCAAAAGGTAGATCCCCCGTTGTCGCAAGTCTGGTCACCTCCCTCCGGAGCTTATCCACTAATTTATTGCTTGCCTAGACTTCCTCATCTTCTTCACTTCTTTGCCCAACTCCTCAATAATTGTCCTGTGTTGCACCAAGGTGTCCATGATCATCTTCTGATTGTCCAGAATCTTCTTGAGCGTCTCATTAATGTTAGAGGAAACATGTGGTGCATATGTAGTGAACTGCACTACAACAGTACTAGATAAGTCAGACAGCTTTGAAGTAGCTATCAGCATCCAGTTGTTGAGACTCACCAATGTCTGGGAGACTCGCAGCGCAGATAATGGAGTTGTGGGCATGGGCACTGGCCTCAGAGCTGGAGCAGGGGCTACCGTGGAAGTTTTGGTAGAAGCTGAGGATGATGGCGGAGGCATAGCAGCAGCACTGGAAGAGGGCTCAGCAGAGGTGGATGGAAGGTCAGTTGTCTCGGTAACTACCATTGTCGGCTCATGAGACTGGCCTATGGTGGTAAAAGGCTGGGCTTTCTTCTTTGGGTTTGTCTCATCCATCAATGAATACAGTCAAATGGCTTCTTCGGCTTCACATTAGTGTCAAATGATCTCGGCTCTACCTTTACATCAGTGAGGTACTCTGTGATAGTGTTGGGATAAGGGTAGGTTGAGCTAGTCTGTTGTGCTATCAATGAAATATTGGCCGACATCACGGCACCCACATTAATTGGGTACCCGGACATGATGGAAGCCACAAGAACAACCCGAGGAATAGGTAGATGAGTCTCATTCTGGCAAGGATCAAGTCTGCTGCAAACAAAGGTCTTCCACCCCTTCGCCTCGAAACTCAATATGTTCCGATGAATGGGAACCCCAACGGTAATCCATGGTGGTGGTAGCCTTGGTGGTGCTAAGATCTCAGCTAGCCAAGGATGGACTTCTTCATTGAACATTTGTCCAAATACTCCTTTGGCTCCATGTTCTCAAATCTCAAGTACATATTTAGCGTATGCTGATCAAACCTCACCTTGAGGTTGCGTACTTTGGTCACCTCTGTCCACTTCTTTATGTGAGCAACATTGGCGTAGAACTCTCGGACGAGGTATTCTTTGGCATCCTCAACTCTCCCGGTGAACCAAATCTAACCCTTTCTTTCTCTGAACTGCCTCAAGATCGTCGGGTTGTATTTATCCAAGTCCTTCAATAGGAACTGTCTCTCAAGAGTCAAAGACCTTACTAGCCACCACATGCAAAAACCAGTGAAGGCGGCCAAGCTGACAAACCTATCCTCCCAGAACTCCTTCTTCTTTGATCTCTCCACACCTATGGTTGTACCATCTCCCCATCTACCATCATTGAGGATCTCATGTATAGTATATGCCTCTCTGTGTGGTGTAGCATATGGCTCAAAGGCCTGGCTAGCACTCTTCGACCCCTCAGAGGTGTTATAAGATGAAGAAGGCGTATCCCTGAGCTGGTATACCCCCTGTGATCCCGAGTGGGTACCTGTCTGCTCCTCATGAACAGAGGTTGAGTTACCCTCTAACATTTCCCTAGACGGGACATAGGAACTAGACTTAGAGAAGTCTGCACCTCTCCCTCTGCCTGTTGTGGCTTTCTTTCTGATGGTCTTAGGATGGCCAAGGGGAAAGGTATATCTACCTCGACCCCGAGAAGATTCACCCCTTCCATTTGTAGTGTCGCCTCGGCCTCTCGATCGAACCATTGTTTGTATCAAAGCAAAGAAGATTGTTAGTTGGAATTCATTATTTAGCACATTCAAGACTTATGTAGGCAAGGGAGGAACATGGGGACACAGTGGGGTTGTGCACAAAACACAGGGTTGCAGGTAATGGGTTTTGCGGTCCGCACATTTTTTATGTGCGGTCGCAGAAAGGAACTGCGGTCCACACATTTTGCAAGTGCGGCCGCACTCCAGATTCTCAAAGTGCAGAGTCTCTGAAGACAGAGATATGGTCGATCTGCTGCCGCAAGAGAAATCTCTGGTCCGCACATTTTATATTGCGGTCGCAGATCCTTGCTTCACTGAGTTTCCAAAAAATCCAAATTTGTGGACCGCACAAATCCAAGTGCGGCCGCAGATTTCAAAAGTTACGAACAGTCAGTTTTTTTTCTACTTAGTTTTTTCAATTTCTTGCACAAATAGACATGGCAACATGGTTAAAACATGAAATTCACTAACCCAAACCCATTAGAGCATGTATTATGATTACCTAGTTTAGCTCTACCCCACATGGACACATAGTTGAACTCTAATAACAGATGGCCTGAAAAGAACTAAAAATCTAAAAATTAAACTAACACAACTATTTGACATGAAATGAAGCATACCAGATAGAGTGAGTGCAATGGGTGAATAATCAAGGTGGTTGTGTGTGAGGACAGTTAAAATCTCTCAAGAAAATCAACAGAGCAACAGTGTTTGTTCAGAGTGAGAAAAGTGTAAAATGAGCTATATTCCTCTATTTATACTAACTGTTTGAGAAGGGGAAAGAGGCGAGTGCGTCCGCACATTTTCATGTGTGGTCCGTACTCTGTCACCTGAGTTGACAGTCTTAGATCTCAATGTGCTGCCGTAGATTTCATGTGCGGTCGCAGATCGATCTCCGCACTGACAAACTCAAACTTCAGAGAGTTAACATTTTTACAATTTTTCCATATTCCAATTGTGCGGTCCACATGAGAAATGTGTGGCCGCAATTCTCTTTCGCTGTGGCACACAGAAATGTGCGGCCCGCACAAATAAAGTGCGGTCCGCACAATTTTGAACACTTAGCCATATTTTTGTCCACCTTTGTTGTAAGTCACACTCATCCTTGTAGCACACTTCAAATCAAGTTAGAACACAAATAACACCTAACTACAAAAGAAAAAGGAAAAGAACTTGGGTTGCCTCCCAAGAAGTGCTTGATTTAACTTCGCGGCACGACGTAAAATACCCTCAAGTGAAGTAAAGACCACTACCACATGTCTATATCCAACCTTGCCCAAGTAGTGCTTCACTCTGTTACCATTGAATACTTCATTGTTTTTGTTCTTCAAGTCTAATGCACCAAAAGGTGTCACACCAACAATTTCAAATGGACTACTCTACTTGGATTTTAGCTTCCCGGGAAATATTCTCAACCTTGAGTTAAATAACAATACAAGATCGTCCACATTGAACTCTTTGTTCCAAATGTATTTGTCATGAAGATATTTCATCTTTTCTTTGTACAAGGACAAACTCACATAAGCATGGTACCGGAACTCATCCAATTCATTCAAATGTGCAACCCTCAAGTTAGCGGCTATATCCCAATCAAGATTCAACTTCTTTAGAGCCCACATTGCCTTGTGCTCTAGTTCCATCGGAAGATGACAAGCTTTTCCGAACACGAACCGCTATGGAGACATTCCGATAGGTATTTTGTAAGCCGTCCAATAATCCTGTAACGCATCATCAAGCTTCTTGGACCAATCCGTCTGATTAGCATTCACCATTTTAGAAAAGATACTATTTATCTCCCGATTGGAGACTTTCACTTACCCACTAGCTTGTGGGAGTCGTGACTTTGTGAGCAACACCATACTTTCTAAGTAAAGTGTCAAAAGTTGTGTTGCAAAAGTGTGACCCCCCTCCCCCATCGCTTATGATTGCACGTGGAGTACCAAACCTTGTGAAAACATTCTTCTTCAAGAAAACCACTACACTTCTCGCCTCATTGATGGGTAAAGTGACGGCCTCAACCCATTTGGACATATAATCCACCGCGACCAAGATGTAGGTATTTCCACAAGAACTCACAAAAGGGCCCATGAAGTCAATGCCCCACACATCAAAAATATCAATCTCCAAAATGTTTGTGAGAGGCATTTCATATTTCTTTGATATTCCACCAGCCCGTTCACATTCATCATATCTTTTCACCAACTCGCTAGCATCCTTGTAAAGAGTAGGCCAATAGAAACTACAACTAAGCACTTTGGTCGTCATTCTTGCTCCACCATGGTAACCACCATATGGAGAAGAATGACAAGCTCCAAGAATATCACCTTGCTCTTCTTCCGGTACACACCTCCTAATCACCCCATCCGTACAAATCCGGAAAAGGTATTGTTCATCCCAATAATAATCTTGACAATCCCTTTTGAGCTTCTTCCTTTGGCTTGAAGAGAACTCATCCAGAATGATTTCACACACAAGAAAATTTGCTAAGTCCACAAACCATGGCACATATTTCATTGAAATTGCCAAATGTTGCTCATCGAGGAAGGAGCCATTGATTTTAAGGCCATCCTACAGCCTCCCCTCCTCCTCCAAACGAGACAAGTGGTCTGCTACTTTGTTCTCACTACCTTTCCTATCTTGGATGTCAATATCAAATTCTTGTAACAAGAGCACCCATATCATCAACCGGGCTTTGGAGTCTTATTGCTCATAAGATAACGAAGTGTCTCATGGTCCGTGTGGACAATAACTTTTGCACCCATGAAGTACGGGCGAAACTTCTCAATGGAAAACACAATAGAAAGGAGCTCCTTCTCTGTAACAATATAGTTGACTTGGGCACTATTCATGGTCTTACTAGCATAGTAGACCTAATGGAAAATGTTGTTTGATACGTTGCCTCAAAACATCCCCAACCGCTACGTCACTTGCATCACACATGAGTTCAAAAGACACACTCCAATTTGGAGCGATGATGATGGGAGTAGTTGTCAACTGAGCTTCAACAATTCAAAATATCTCATGCAATCATCATTGAAATTAAACTTGGCATCCTTCTCAAGAAGTTTGCACAACGGGTTCACCACTTTAGAGAAATCTTTGATAAAGCACCAGTAGAAACCCGCATAGCCTAAGAAACTCCACACAGCCTTCACCGAAGTTGGGGTGGAAGCTTAGAAATTACCTCAATCTTTACCTTGTCAACTTCAATTCCATTCCTTTAGATTTTATGACCAAGTACAATACCTTCCTCAATCATGAAATGGCACTTCTCCCAATTGGGTACCAAATTGGTTCCTTCACATCTAGCCAACACTTTGTCCAAATTTGCAAGACAATCATCAAAAGAATCCTCAACCACCTAGAAGTCATCCATGAAAACTTCAAGGATAGTCCTCCACCATGTCCGTGAAAATAGCCAGCATACACCTTTGAAAAGTCGCAGATGTATTGCACAAACCAAATGGCATCCGCTTGAAAGCAAAAGTACCATAGGGACATGTAAAGGTTGTTTTCTCTTGATCTTCAATTTGGTTGTAGCCCGAGTACCCATCAAGAAAACAATAGAAAGCACGACCGGCAATCTATCGAGCATTTGATCTAATAAAGGAAGTGGAAAGTGATCATTCCTTGTAACTTTATTGAGGTTGCGATAGTCCATACACACCCTCCAATCGGTCAGCGTTGTTGTAGGAATAAATTCTCTTGTCATTGGTGACCACCATCATTCCCCCTTCTTTGGGACACATTGAATTAGAGAAGTCCATGAACTATCGGATATGGGGTGGACAACCTCAGCATCCAACCACATGATAATTTCCTTCTTGACAACTTCTTTTATAGCATCATTGAGTCTTCTTTGATGTTCAATAGATGGTTTAGCGACATCCTCCAACTTGATCCTATGCATGCAAAAGGCGAGGCTTATACCCTGAATATTTGCCAAGGTCCAACCAATAGCCTTCTTCCTCTTTTGTAGCACCGTCAATGTGGAATCTACGTTCACGTTAGTCAAACAAGAGGAAAGAATAACCGGTAAAGTAGAACAAGGGCCAATAAATTCATACCGAAGATGGGGAGGAAATGGCTTCAACTCCAGGGTAGGTGGCTCTACAATAGAAGGTTTTGTAGGAGGAGTCTTCCTATTTTCAAGATTCAAGGATAATTTTCGGGGTGCATACTTGTACGACCACATGCTTTGCAAAGAGTTCACACATTCCATGAAGTCATCCATCTCGTCATCATCAATGTTGAGCAAGACGGCCTCTAACATATCACCAATATTGATTGTAGCACTTGTATCATCAATAATGACATCGGTCACCAAATCCACAAAAAACACACCACATTGCTATTTGGTTGCAGCATGGACTTGCACACATAGAATACCACTTTTTCATAACCAACTTGAAAAGTGAGTTCTACGAATTCAACATCACAAAGGGCCTTACCCGTAGCAAGGAAAGGTTTCCCAAGAATAATTGGCACCTCATAATCAACTTCACAATCTAGAATGACTAAATTCGCCGAAAGAATGAATTTATTAACCGGACCAAAACATCTTCAATCACACCCAACGACCTTTTCATGGTGCGATTGGCCATTTGCAATCTCATCTAAGTGGGTCTTGGTTTCCCAATCGCCTAAAGTCTTGAAAACAAAATAGGGCATCAAATTTATACTTACCCCGAGATCACAAAGAGCTTTAGTAAATTCGGCACTTTCAATTGTACAAGGAATCGTAAAAGCACCAGAATTCTCCAACTTAGGAGCCATTGAATGAACAATTGCAATCACTTGATGAGTGACTTTGATGGTCTCAAAATTCATTGACTGCTTCTTTGTCACAAGATCTTTCATAAACTTTCAATAACCGGGCATTTTCTCCAAAGCTTCGACCAATGGCACATTGATTAAAAGACTCTTCATTAGTTGAATGAACTTATTGAATTGATTCTCACCATTTTGCTTGGCAAGTCTTTGAGGGTATGGAGGTGGAGGCTTAGGCAATGGTGCCTTAGCCTTTTACACTACCAACTCTGGTATGTCAATAATGTGTTCCCAAGACGGGTTCACCTCCTCTTGAGTCTCTTCCACACTATCATAAATAACCATCCGAACTTCCTCATTAGGTTGAACAACATTGTTCGGGATCTCTTCTTCTTGCATCACTTGGTCATCATCAACAAGTCACCTTCCACTCGAGGTGGGTACATTCCCGCCTCTTCCACTTCTTGTGATAGCCTTCATAGCATGTCCCGTATTGTTACCACCCTTTGGGTTTACCACTGTGTCACTTGATGGTGCCCCCTTAGGATGAGAATTTAAAGCTTGAGAGATTTGCCCCATTTGAACTTCTAGGTTGCGGATTTATGTATTGTGTGAGGTAAGTTAGGCATCTGAATCGGCATTCTTTTACATCATTTGCTTGAACATACTTCCAATAAGTCTCATTTCATCGTTTGTAGAACTTGAACCATGGGAGGGATAAGGAGCTGGGTTGCTCGGTTGTTGATACATTGGGGGCCTTTGAAAACCCGACCCCTAGTTGCCTTGATTGTTACCCCCAACCACCTTGATTGTTGCCTCCCCAATTTCCTTGGTTGTTTCCACTCCAATTTCCTTGATTGTTGTTGTTATGACAATTCCCTTGATTGTTAGAATTCCAATTGCCATGATTGTTTTGTGGTCGCCATTGTTGTTGGTTTGGAGCTTGGAAGTTGTTTCTTTGCCTTTAAAAATTGTTCACATATTGAACTTCTTCTTCTTGCTCATTATAAGAATCATCTTGCTCAAAACCACCATCATCTTGCACATAGTTCTCTACTCGAGTTTGCACTTGTGGACCCTTAGTCCTCCTCTTGTTCACCAACACATTTACTCCCTCTATAGCATTAACTTGCTTAGGAGCTTGCACTTGATTGAGTTGAGCATTTGCTAGTTGAGTCATGGTAGTGGTCAATTCGGCAATGATTTGCCCATGGTCTTGCAATTCTTTGTGAAGTTGGATCATATTCGGGTCACCTTGTGGAACATTGGCCGGAAATTGTGAAGCCGACGACGTTTCCGCCATCTCATCCTAGATTTCACACGCCTAAGCATAAGGCGTATTCATAAAGTTCCTATCATCTAGTTGATTCACTACACATTGGTTGGTTGTGTTAATCCCACAATAAAAGGTTAGTTGTATCATGTTTTTCATCATATCGTTATTGGGTTCCTTAACCATTGTTTCATAGTGCTCCTATATATCGTGTAGTGGTTCATTCAGCTCTTGCTTGAATGCCAAAATCTCATCTCGAAGTGTAGCCATGTGCCCGAGAGAGAAAAACTTTGCAATGAACTTTTTCGCCAACTCATCCCAAGTGTAAATTGAATGGTTCGGCAATCGTTCCAACCAATCTAAAGCTTTCCCCCGTAGAGAGAAGTTAAACTCCTTAGCCTCAATGCATCCTCGGAAACATTAATTTGCTTGCTCCCCAACATGTATCCATAAAACCTTTCAAATGTTTGTAAGCATTTTGAGTTGGAGCGCCGATAAAGAAATCTTGTTGCTCAAGCAAAGTAAGCATCACATTGGTGATTTGGAAGTTGTCCGCCCTAATACGGGGAGGGACTATTGTATTAGCATAACCTTTGTTAGGCAATATCCAATGAGGAGCCGCTCGTGGTGGAGGTAGGGGTGGAACAGGCATATTGTCATGAGGTACCCAGCCTCTTCGATTGGCTTGTGGCTCTTGAGATACCTCCTCTACAGGTTCTTCCTCGCCGTCCAATTGCCCCAAAGGCAAATTTTCGAGCTCATTGTTCGCCATGGTTGTACCTAAAATTTCTTAAACAAATTAGTAACATGGAAAGGAAAAAAGATATTCAAAAAACACACTCAAATATACATCTAACACCATTTTAACTCCCCGACAATGGCGCCAAAAATTGATTCACGTCCAATCCGCACTCAATAGTGAGTGGAAACGGTCATTGGAAGAATAGTACCCAACAAGAGTCGGGTTCGATTTTCACAGGGAGTTTAATATGGATGTTAGGGTATACACTCGATGAGAGCAAATGAAATAACTAGATTGCACTTTCAAACAAGGGATTGTGTTTTCTACTTCTAAATTAACACTAACGGTTGTAAACTAGTGAGAAGAAACTAGAAAGTGAATGATTGTTTTTGTTATTTTAATCAAATGGTTAAAAAGCCTAGGGATGTGACCTTCACCTAGGTGTTAGCCTAATCGATTAAGTACGATAACGCTTGTTTTATTGATCGGAGTGTATTATACCTCTCAACTCTAAGTTATTCACTCAATACCTCTTGGTTATGGGGTGCTTTTGCCCAATTTGGCTTTCTCAAGCCCAAATGGGTATCAAGCTAAATAGTTGATATGAGATCAAGTCGGGTTTTCCCTATCTCTAGTTCATACCCTTTAATTACTCTAATCAAATTCTTAATTAACCCAATTTCTTGTTAGCCAAGTTTTCCTAGACTAGGTCCCTCTTTCTCAAGTAAAGACCAAGTCAAAAAGGCATGAATCAATGTTTGCAACCATTAATTATAAAATTAAAGCATAAACAAGGCTAAATAATCAACACACAATCATAAACAAGCATTAAATTAAATACCCATTAGGTTTACATACCAGGGTTGGGTCACAACCCTAGTAAATGTCTAGCTACTCATAGTAGAAAATGAAGAAAGCAAAGAAGAAATACTAATTAAACTCATAATAAAAGATTAAAATGATAAACTATGATGTATTTTTCCTAAAATGGTCACAAATTTCCTAAAATAGCAAAATACAATAGCTACAGCTATTGGAACTTCAATACTGGACCTAAAAATGTGATTCCCGTCTATTTATAGTGGCCTAAAAATTACTGATAAAAATACCCCTCGGGAGGTTCTGCGGCCGCACAATTCCATGTGCGGTCCGCACATTGCTTGGTCTTGCAAGGAACTGGAGTCTGCAGCCGCACAATTTGGTCTGTGGCTGCAATGCAACTTCCGCAGTCGCACAATTCTTGTGCGGTCCGCACTTCATGCAAGGCTTCAGTCTTGGTCATTTGCACACTCTCTGAACTTTTTGAATTCTTGTCAGTGCGGACCATGTTCTGCGGCAGCACAATTCATGTGCGGTCAGCACAATTCATGTGCGGTCAGCACTTCTACTTCAGGTACTTTAGAGCTGCTTTATCAATTCTGCGGTCTGCACTTGCTTCTGCGGACCGCACTTCTTGTGTGTTGTGCCCCTTCTTGCCTTGTGAGTCGAAACACTCCTTTTTTAGTCGGATTTCTTCATAAGAGCCCAAATTTCCTACATTCCTGCAATTTTTACACTTTTATTAGTTTTTGGGATCATAAATCAATACGTTCAGACTAAAACAAAAATAAAAAGGTACTAATAAGTGGTCAAAATCCAGACTTATCACTAACCCATCTAAAATTTCAAATTTTCTACCCCGCCCACTTCAATTCTTTTTACTTAAATAAATGTGAATTGAGAGAAAATAGATATGCTAGCCATTATGGATGAGTCCTAGCAATCCCATTTCGGATTTCAAAAGTGGAGTTATGTTGGGAGCTAACAACATAAGTACTGTCATGGGCGGCTTTCCAGCCATGCCCCATAACCCCTTGGACGCGCCCCGTGGCGTCCTGGCCAGCCTCCCAACGCCCGTCGCCACGATCGGCCCCGTGGTCTCGGCAGCTCCAAGTGACAAGCGCGCATGTACCTCTGTCGCCCCACCGATAGCCATCGCCAGCGCCCAGCCACAGGCAAAAGCCAACAGCACCGCGCGCGCAGGCAATGCCGCGCGCGCAGACCCTAATGCTAAAGACAAAGTTGCTGCCAACGGACTTGCTGCTGCTTTGTAGAAGACTAAGTCCTTTTCATTGTAAATATAGAGTAGTTTTGCTGCATTTTCTTTAAGTGTGATTTTCCAGCTTTCATAGGTCTAGTCATGTAACTTTGGTTTATTTTTTTTAAGCATTATTAAGGGGGACCAAGCAATCAAAACTTTCAAGCAAGCAAACAATTCTCTGTACTGGTGTCTCTCCCCCCGACACCGTCTTGTTTTCTGTAATAGCTTTCATTCAATGCAATCAAGCTTTCTTTCATTCTCAATTCTCTTTTCTGCTCTCTTTCAATTGCTCATGACATTGGTTTTCCCGTACGGCACTGACAATCTAGTCTAGCGTACGGAGGGGACCTCAGTTGGCGGACAGCAACCGTACTGACATCGGTTGCCTAGCCTTACGTCGCCCTTCCAAGGAACTTCAGGAAGGCGCCGCGTAACAGTTGGTATCAGAGCCTAGGCTCGACATCGGACGAGGGATTACATTGCAATTACCACCATTTCTGACCATGGTGAATTAAGGGGATCGCATCGCGACCCTTGAGGGAACGGTTGACGCATTACGGCCCATCGTGGAAATGGTGCCCGATCTAAAGACCAGCCTAGTGCAAAGGTTGGACGACCTGGACCGCAGACTCATCCAGGCCGAAGTTGACATAGAAAACATCAACCGCGACTCTGAAGGAGACCGGCAAACAGCAGCCACAGAGACAGCTGAAATTTTTGGTAAATTTGAGGTCCTCCAGCAGGAGCGTGCCGAGGATTTAGCCAACAGGGAACAAGAGGCAGACAGGGTGACTGCCATGCAACAAACCATAGACAACTTGACAGGCCAGCTCAATGTTGTCAATACTGCTTTACAAGGCCTACTTCGAGGAGGCGGAAACCAATTTGGGGGTGGTGTGAACCTCGCCCCCATGGCACAAAAGCTGAAAATTCCTGAGCCAAAGCCATACAGTGGAGCTCGGAATGCCAAAGAAGTGGAAAATTTCATTTTCGACATCGAGCAATACTTCGATGCCATGGAAAACCTAGAAGAAGCTAAGAAGGTAGCAACTGCTGCCATGTATCTTCAGGGTGATGCCAAACTCTGGTGGCGGGTGAAGTACGAAGCCATCAAGGCAGGTGAAGATGCCCTAGAGACATGGGCGGAACTGAAGGCAGCCATACGCCTACAGTTCTTCCCCAAAAATGTTGAGTACAATGCCAGGAGAAAGTTGCGGGAACTCCGCCAGACCAAATCAGTGCGAGATTACGTGTGGGAATTCTCCGCGCTCATGCTGAACATCCGTGACATGGGGGACAAAGACAAACTCTTCACCTTCCTGGAAGGGTTGAAACCTTATGCCCGGATGGAGTTGCAGAGACAAAGGGTAGACACGTTGCCTAAGGCAATCCAAGCAGCAGAGTGCCTTGGGAATTACCAAGTGGAGGCCCGGAAGGATAGGCCTCAACAGCCTGTCCGAGGAGGATACAAAGGGGGCCAACCAAACACTAGTGGCCCTAGCAGAAGTGGAGGAGACCGGAGTGCACCCAAATCCAAGGCTCCCTCTTCCGGCAGTACTAGTGCTGCATCTAACAACAATGATCGGGGGAGGAAGCCCCCCTCAGGATGTCGCCATTGCGGCGGACCACATTGGAATAATGAATGTCCACATGCACAGATGAACGCCCATCAAGCTTTTGAGGATGGGACGGATGACGACGCCGATGATGCGGACCAGACCGAGCCAGTAGGTGCATTCAATGCAATTGTTGGCTCCATTTCTGAGCCCTTAGCGGGAACCAGTGCCGGTATCCGCAAGAAGAAGGACCCCTGTCCAATTGCCAGGAAAGGAAATAAGAAGGCGAATTTGAGGACTCCTCCTCATCAAGAGAGGACCCTAATGTTCGTTGACATGAAGGTAAATGGCAAGCCCATTCGGGCAATGATAGACACGGGTGCCACCCACAACTACTTAGCCTCGACTCAGGTGGAGCGTCTTGGACTAGTTGTAGGAAAGGGCAAAGGTCGTGTGAAGGCTATCAACTCACCACCTCAACCAGTGGGTGGAATAGCCAAAGAAGTACAAGTGAAGCTTGGCTGGCCCTTATGAAGGAAAGTTCAACCTGCGCGTAGTGATCATAGATGACTTTGAGTTAATCATGGGGTTGGAATTCCTGAGGCAGACCAATACCCTGCCCGCACCGTATGCAGACATGCTACTGATGATGGGGGAAAATGGGGCCAAGCCCTGCATTATTCCGTGCATTCCCATGAAGATGGCAGCCAAGAACATCTCGGCCTTACAGTTGAAGAAGGGGATAAAAAGACATGAACCCACGTTCCTGGCTACCCTCTGCATGGAAGATATAGAACTCTCCTCGGGTCCCATTCCTGCACCCGTGAAGGAGTTACTTCTGGAATTTGAAGACATCATGCCACAAGATATGCCAAAGCGTCTTCCGCCTAGGCAAACTGTGGACCATGAGATTGAGTTGGTGCCGGGTGCAAAGCCACCTGCCCGGGCGCCATACAGAATGTCACAACCCGAACTCACCGAGCTTCGGAGACAATTGACGGAAATGCTAGACACAGGGATCATTGTGCCCTCCAAGTCCCCATACGGGTCCCATGTGCTATTCCAAAAGAAACATGATGGTAGTTTAAGACTCTGCGTGGATTACCGGGCTCTAAACAAAATTACCGTGAAAAACAAGTACCCTATTCCGCTAATGGCAGACTTGTTTGATAGACTGGGTGGTGCAACGGTATTCACCAAAATAGACCTGAGGACAGGTTATTGGCAAGTTCGGATTGCAGATGGTGATGAGCACAAGACGACCTGTGTGACAAGATATGGGTCGTACGACTTCTTGGTTATGCCCTTTGGCTTGACTAACGCGCCAGCCACATTTTGCAACTTGATGAACCAAGTCTTCCGAGAATACATTGATGAATTCGTCGTGGTTTATTTGGATGACATTGTGGTATATAGCCAGACACTAGAAGAACATCTGGAGCATTTGCGGAAGGTCCTAGCCCGATTGCGGGAGCACGAATTATATGCGAAGCTATCCAAGTGCTCCTTTGCTCAGAAACAAATTGACTTCCTCGGACATGTCATCGAGGAAGGGAGGATCAAGATGGACCAGCAGAAGATTCAGGCCATTACAGAATGGCCGCCTCCTAAGGATATACATGCCTTGAGGTCGTTCCTTGGCCTATGCAACTTCTATCGGCGGTTTGTGAAAAGTTACTCCCTCATTGCAGTGCCGCTGACGGAACTTCTCAAGAAGGCCACCCCGTGGGATTGGGGCCCCAAGCGGGCAGAGGCCTTCGACGCATTGAAGATGGCTATGTCTAGTAGCCCAGTCTTGGCCCTCCCTGACTTGGCCAAGCCATTCGAAGTGCAAACGGATGCCTCCAACTATGCACTTGGTGGAGTATTGCTACAAGAAGGGCATCCCGTAGCGTACGAGAGCCGAAAACTGAAGGATGCAGAGCGGCGCTATGCCGCACATGAGAAAGAATTATTGGCTGTCGTTCATTGCTTACGCCTTTGGAGGCATTATCTACTGGGAGCCCTATTCGTGGTCAAGACAGACAACACAGCCGTTAGCCATTTCATGACCCAGCCAAAGCTGAATGGATGACAGGCTAGGTGGCAGGAACTCCTAGCGAAATTTCACTTCAACCTGGAGTACCGAAGTGGAAAGACCAATCATGTTACTGATGCACTCAGTCGGAGAGCTGATCTAGCATCGATGTGTGTACTCGCCGCCCTAAAGGGAAGCGAAGTAACCACCACCATAAAAGACCAGATACAGGATCTACTCATCAAGGATCCTGCTGCACAGTATTTGGTTGATTTGGTAGGACAGGGCAAGACTCGCCAGTTCTACACCGAAGATGGGTTCCTGAAGGTGAAAGGGAACCGACTTTATGTTCCTAAAGGAGGAGATCTGCGACGGACTCTTCTTGCAGAATGCCACGATACTTTGTGGGCCAGCCATCCCGGCGAGGAACGCACCATGGCATTACTTCGCCGTGCATATTATTGGCCTCAAATGGTCGATGACGTCGCTCAGTATGTGAAGACTTGTCTAGTATGCCAGAAAGATAAGTCAGACCGCTTGACGCAGGCAGGGCTCTTGGAACCACTAGCTGTACCAAAAAGACCTTGGGAAAGCATTTCCCTGGACTTCATCATCGGATTGCCCAAGGTCGGAGATCTCACAACTATCTTGGTTGTGGTGGATCGGTTTTCCAAGTATGCTACCTTTATAGCAGCCCCACAATATATATCAGCAGAAGATACAGCTCGACTATTCTTCTCTCATGTCGTCAAATATTGGGGCTTACCTAAAGACATTGTTAGTGATCGCGACTCACGCTTCACTAGCAACTTTTGGACACAACTCTTTAAGTGCCTTGGGTCAAAATTGAGTCACAGCTCAAGTTTTCATCCGCAATCTGATGGCCAGACGGAGCGATTCAATGGCATGCTAGAGGAATATCTCCGGCACTTTGTGACCGGATCGCAGAAGAATTGGGTGAAGCTTCTGGATGCTGCTCAACTGTGTTTCAATTCCCAAAAGAGCTCAAGTACCAACAAAAGCGCTTTTGAAATTGTTACCGGACAGCAACCGCTACTCCCACACATAGTGAACGCACCAAACATGTCAAAATCTCCTCGGGCTGCTAGCTTCTCAAAAGAATGGAAGCAAAATTTGGAGATAGTGCGGAGCTATCTTGTCAAAGCCCAAAAGCGGATGAAGAGGCATGCTGATCAGAATCGCCGCTTTGTGGAATACCAGGTGGGAGACAAAGTGATGGTCAAAATCCCAAAGCGGTACTTGTTTGCAGGGGTCCATGACCCTCGCCTATTGCAAAAATATATTGGACCCTTGTCCATTGAAAGGCGCATTGGGAAAGTTGCATACCGGGTGGATACCCCAGCTTGGTGGAAAATCCATCCTGTTTTCCATGTCAGTCTCCTGAAACCTTTTCGGGAAGACATGGAGGATCCTTCACGAAGCCAACTCACAATACCAAGTATTCGAGGCCCCAATTCAACCGGGAAAAGGCGTGCTGAAGCTATTCTTGATGATCGAGTGATTCACGCCTCAAGAAAAGATCACCAGGAGTTCTTGGTGAAATGGCAGGGATGTGATGCAGAGGAGAATACTTGGGAGAGGGGAACAAACCTCAAAGCCTACAAGAGCCTGATTGATGATTACCTTGCAAGGAAGGCGCCGAGGACGTCGCCAACTCAGGTGGGGGAGAATGTCATGGGCGGCTTTCCAGCCATGCCCCATGACCCCTTGGACGCGCCCCGTGGCGTCCTGGCCAGCCTCCCAACGCCCGTCGCCACGGTCGGCCCCGTGGTCTCGGCAGCTCCAAGTGACAAGCGCGCATGTGCCTCTGTCGCCCCACCGATAGCCATCGCCAGTGCCCAGCCACAGGCAAAAGCCAACAGCGCCGCGCGCGCAGGCAATGCCGCGCGCGCAGACCCTGATGCTAAAGACAAAGTTGCTGCCAACGGACTTGCTGCTGCTTTGTAGAAGACTAAGTCCTTTTCATTATAAATATAGAGTAGTTTTGCTGCATTTTCTTTAAGTGTGATTTTTCAGCTTTCATAGGTCTAGTCATGTAACTTTGGTTTATTTTTTTTAAGCATTATTAAGGGGGACCAAGCAATCAAAACTTTCAAGCAAGCAAACAATTCTCTGTACTGGTGTCTCTCCCCCCCGACACCGTCTTGTTTTCTGTAATAGCTTTCATTCAATGCAATCAAGCTTTCTTTCATTCTCAATTCTCTTTTCTGCTCTCTTTCAATTGCTCATGACATTGGTTTTTCCGTACGGCACTGACAATCTAGTCTAGCGTACGGAGGGGACCTCAGTTGGCGGACAGCAACCATACTGACATCGGTTGCCTAGCCTTACGTCGCCCTTCCAAGGAACTTCAGGAAGGCGCCGCGTAACAGTACGTTTGTAAGAGGAAGAGAAAACTGTAAGGGACTCTGTGGAGAGTGCGGAGAAAAAAAAATAGAAGGAAAGAAAAAAGGGCGAGATAAAGAGAACCAACCGAGTGTGGTGCGTAAGTTAAGTTGTGGGTCCCACAATATACATCTGTCAGTCAAAGAGAACCTCATACAACAGCAACTGACAATTTGTATCTCACACGAAATTTAGGAGTCATTTGGTAGAGTGTACAAGTATAGTGTTTAATGGAGCATATTAATAACGGTAGTATAAGTTGTGCATGTATTAGTTATGCTGAAATTATTTTTTATCGACTATTTGGTTTGGTGTATTAAAAATTACATGAATTGCATAATTTTCTTAGAAAACTATTTGTTTATAAAAATACCATCCAAATTCTGTAGGGATAATTATATTAATTTGGTCTATAAAGTTTGTGCAATTGTTGATCCAAGACGGTGTGTTCATGGAGCAATTGGTCTCACAAGAGAAGAAGAGGAAGAATCTCACGATTGTAGAGAAAGGTACTTTAATTTTCAGAAAAGAATTGCGATTTTTTTGGCATTTCTTTTTTGTTAAATATGATATTTTAATAGAAGGGGTGATTAATTGAAAGAATTTAATATTGAAAACGGGGTGAAAAAATTACAAAAGATATAAATTTGTCAACCTGTATCTTATTTACATTAATGAAAAACAAGTAAAAAGAATTTTAATCAAGCATAAAATTTAAATGGACAATTTTGTCTTTAACTAAGCTTATGCATATAACCTTGGTATTGCTAATACCATGGTTTGCTATGTACTAGCTATACATAGGGTAATACCAGATAGGGTATTCGACTAATGCTTGTATTAGCTATACATAGATTGAAAAAATATACCAGACAAGTTATTACTAACACACATAGTTAATGCATGCATTATTTTTTTTAATACAGTCTTCTAAACGACCTCTTAAACATATCAGGCTTACCGCAACGTGGTAAACTGAAAGACTTCTAAAGCTTCATGAAAATTTTCGCGACGCGAAAATCACATCAGATCCGCCGCTATTCATCCAAATAATTCTACTTTCATGTTTGTAAATCCCAATCATACTAGAAGTGACATTTCAAAATATGTTTTGGGGGGGGGGGGAGGGGTTGGGGGTTATTACATTTTTCTAGATTATAATATGTTCGCAGTTTCGCCTTCTAAGATAATACTTATTGAGCACAACGCTATAAAAGGATGGTTGAATTCAGTTTGACCAAGGCATGCCATTCATTTGATTTCTTGAAATTACCGAACTTTGCTATTTTAAAGAAAAAGGCTAATGATTTTTTAGGAGTCGGAAGTAAATTAAAGTAGATGGGAAAGAAATATATGGCATTGGAGTGGTAAGTTACAACAAAATGAATACTATCCCATTAAATTTCGTGGTAATTTTCATTGACCTGTCACCCTCAAAACTTCACACAAGAAAAATTCCTCGCTAGAAACAATTGCCAAGCTCTTGGCAACATGATTTTGAGAATCAAGGTAAAATGGTAGTACTAAAATACTAGAACAGTGTCCTGTACTACAAAGTTAATGAATTTATATATATAATGTTTTACGCAAGAAAATTTCTAGATCATATAGTAGTAAAATGATGGATGGAGCATGGATTTAACGTTCGGGTGATTGTGATGAAAACCAAACGTTTTCATCTTTCATCAGACGTACATTTCTTTGAAAACCTCCCTCGTACCAAACACAACCTAATGTAATTGAAACTGGAATGCCATAAACATAATGAATAAACAAATAAAGCAATGAACGATTCAAACCGACTCAACAGCGGCAAGTCATTCCTCTAATTTTTTTTCGAAAAATAAGTAGCAAAATGAGAATATCAATACAATGAGTTTTCAAGGAGGCGGCGAGGCTCAAATTTTCCAACTGGAAAGGCTAATTAGTAAATTTTCAAAAATTATAGCAAACAAAAATATGGTAACACGATTATGCTTCAAGAGCTCTTCTTTTTACCCTCTTCTTTGTTCCATTAACAGCATCGAGATCCTTGTGGCCTGAACCGTTAATCAAACCTCCATTCGCTGCATTTTCCACAGGCTGCTCTCTTTTACGCTTTGATTTCTCTAATCTTGACAAACTGCAGTAGAATATACAGAACCATTAGCATTATTATCAGCCCTCGCAGTAGACAAACGGCAAAAAACCACCAAGATATTAGACTATTTAAAGAAATTAAACCAAACTTCAGCAGCACAACAGTACCTAATCTTTTCATTCTTATGTGAGACCCTTAGAGCAGCCTTTTCAAGTACACTTCTGTAGTACTGAATAAACGGAGAACTGAGACTGGACTTCTCAAACTGCACGTTGAACAATTATTTAAATTAAATAAATTATACCTCCCCAATCTGAAAGATAACTGTTACTAGTTAGTAGGAAATGGGCACACCTGAAGAAATGCTTCAACAGATTGATGATCATTTGGCGAAAAGGCGACCTCATCTCTTTTCCTTTTCACAAAATCAACATTTTTCTCCACCTACAGAGGCAAAAGAAAGCCTTCAAAACAAGGGAGACATGAAAAGCAACTGACAGTAAGACAAGAAATTGTTATTGAGAAATTTTTCTTTTCTTTTTAGTGTTAGAAATTTTATAGCTTGGATCCTTAGTATTCTCTTATTTATTACTGTATACTATTTGGGCAATAGACCCTCAGCCATTCTTACTAAGAAACTGAAAGAAGCCTTAAAAACAGAAAGGGTGGAATTTGAGGAAGAAAGAGATCTTGAAATAGAACCTGCTAAAAGTGTAGGGGACTAAACATGAACAAAATGAATCAACAAGGTAAATTGACGTGGCAAGTCTTCCTAAGCTATCTTTTCATTCCTAGCCACACAAGGCACAAACACAACTCTGTCCTACAGGTGTCTATTATATGGGCAGTATAACTAAGAAACTGAAAAAAGTCTTAAAACAGAAGAATGGGTGGAATGTGAGGAAGAAAGAGATGTTAAGATAGAAACTGATTCAAAAACGAAGTGGATTAAACAGAAGAAAAAAAAAGGCAGCCATAAGGTAAATTGACTAGGCAAGTCTTTCTAGGCTATCTTGTCCTTCCTAGCCACACAAAGCGCGAGCACAACTTTGTCATTTTAGCTGCTAATTTTAATGCCACAAACCAACTTATTGTTATCCAGCAAGTTTTTGCTTTAGTGCCCAAATTTTACAAGGAATACCAATAAGATCGCAGAACATGAAAAGATAATTTTAACTCTAATATACCAGAACTAACTTATCAGAAAAAGAAGAACTCTATAACTAGCAAATCCTGTTTAAAGCTGCATTCTCCAGCATACTTCTTAATTTTAACAAAAACTGCATCCACGTGCAGGTTTCTGAAAGGAATAGTTATACAAGGTAACTAAACATCACAAAAATCGAAGACGGTTGAGTACCTGCTCTATCAAATGTTTGATCGCACGGTGTAGACTTTCCTTTGTCTTTGTCTCGTAAAACTTTTTCAGACGAATGAGTGGAACAGTCGCTAACTCGGGGAAAGAAATGTGATAGCTCCATTGTAAAAAGTGTGACGACAGTTGTTCAATTGCAGATTTAATACATTCGTCTTGGAACATTTGAGACTTCAAGCAATTTTTTGGCAACTGCAGTATGTTCATTTGCAATTTAAAATGGTGACACAAATACATAAAGATAACTCAGTTGCCAAATTGTCATTTTGATCCTAACATCAACCAACCTTTACAACGGACTGAAAGGAGAGAGCAGGTCCAGGTTTTCCACCCTCTCTGACTATTTTGTATTCCAAAACATCCAACACAAATGAAGCAATAGGGATGAAAACTCCAGTAGAATTGGAGAGATCATTAAGCCATTGAATGCAATTGAGTCTTAAAGGGAAATATCTTGGTCCAGGAAACAGTCCCACCACTCCATTTATAAGTTGAACCATAGTGAAGAAAAGAGGCTGAAGATCATAATCCTGTATGTTGGCTGCTATAAAACCAACCCAGAGATTAATACAATTAGCATACTCCCAACTGCAGATCCTTTTAAGAGCTTCCTGCACCATAAGATGATAAAAATAGTCAAGTAGCTACATTTACCTAACCCTAGCTACTATTGAGGCTACATTTTTCCTACTTAGTTCAATAAAAGCCAGGGCACAATTTTATTTACCTTTTTCTTAGAACGCAAGGCCCAGTGCAATATCTTGGAAAGCTGACGAACAGATGCTGTGGCTTTAGGCAATGATTTTTGGGCATCTAGGGAGCACAAGTCAACCAAGGAATTTCTTAGGAACTGCAAATGTTTGTTATTGACAATCTCTGTTGCTCTGGACTGAGCAAGATAAGCTACAAAAGCTTTTGCTAAGCAATTGTCAAAACAATCAGTTGTAAATAGAGAGGCCACGTCCCGTACAATAGAAAAAGACGCGGATGCCAGCATCCCCCCACCTGTAGCCCACAAATGTACTGTTGTCTGTTCAATGTAAATGCCAAGAACATAGGAATCAGCATATATTCAACTATTTTAAAGGTCTTATTAGCATCACAAGCCAGTGGAGCTTCACAACATTAACAAAACTTCAAATTGCAAATTGCAAATCATAGGATTTTACAATGTGAATATAAGTTCTATCGCATACATTTTTATTAGTAGTAAACTAATTACATATTGAAAAGGATAAACCACAATGGTAATAAAGTGGTGCACATCCATATTTGAGGTTCACGAGAGAGTACCAATTAAGAATATATTTGCTAGGAATCCACAGCATATGCATGCAAATGCAGCTTACGGTTGTTTATCTGATTCACATAAGCATACATCATACATGGAAAAACAGAAGAAACAAAATTTAATAATAAAATAATACAGCAAAACTAGTAGTTCCACTAGTAGTACACTAGAAGCTTATAAGCAGGTGTATGGACTCGAGTAGTACATACATATATGTGTGTGTGAATAGGTAAGTGCTTCTAGAATTTCAATAGTCAATCTGGATAGCATATGCATTAGATATCATCAAACCCCGTGTCAAAGATTGTTCTTACAAATCAAGTGCTAAAGATAACGTACCTTAATGAGTCTCTGCAAAAGATAGGGGAAAGCAGCAAAGAATGGTAAAGAAACCTTGAATCGAGTCAAAGCGAAAGCCAGAACGTCTGAATCAGTAACCTGATCCAGTAGAGATAATGTACTCCTTAAATAAGATTTCATGAGAGGTTTCACATTAACCCATTGTGGGGTATCCTTCAGTTTCAATATCGCTTCTTTCTTATAACTGGAGGATGATAGTCCCAGAAGCCCTCGAAATATATTATCTGCCTCGGAAAGAACGGACATTACTAAGCTGCAGAATGTTTCAGCATTCTGAAACCTAAGGCCAATGGATTCAGCCCCATAGCGGCACGCTGCTCGATAAGCATTTAATACACAAACAAATGCTGCCTTCTTCTGCTCCTCTTTGACCAATCGACACCATGAACTAATGGCAGATATTGTCAAGACTTTTCCCGTGCTTTTGCCTTGGTTGTCTTCAGTCACTGAGTCTCTTCCACGATCACTAGTCTCATCTTCTTCTGAGGACTGTCACGAAGCTAATCAGAATCAAAATATTTTTGAGATCTCAGAGTAGTCAAGCTACAATTATATAAACTAGCTCTGAACGGAAATCAGGGGCTTCCTTTTTCCCAATTCTATATTATTTTCATCATTTTGGTGTCAAATTGATGATGTCCCATTAGTAGAAAGTCAAAAAACATAAGCTGAAAGAGATATAAGGCCTGGCTGTCCAATATATGCGTCCAGCGCATGCCCAACACACATTCTGGGCTTCCTACTATTTAAATTATTTCACCAACAAAGATGGGGTGACTACATGGACATACATGTCCAAAATATTGAGTCCCCAAAGTTATCCAATTCATTTCTTTAGCCACAGAGGGTCAGTGAATTCAGGGGAAAGGAAGAAGAAAATAGCTTCTAATGCTCTCTTTATTCTGCTTGGTCTTATCTGACCCAAGCACATATTATGTAAAGTTGGAACTGCCTAAAATCTTAAAGAGAGCAAACTGAATGGTAGGTTGTATTGCCACTTATTTTTATGTTTAGGATAGTACAATAACAATAATAAAAACAATAATTACTCCTAAATCACAAGCTCGTTAGAGCCAACTTATGAATCTTCATTAATCACGCAACTCCATTTAGACCCCTATAAATCCAATATTTAAAAAGTTTCAATTCTATCACAATAGAAGTTTTATCTCTAATAAGATTAAAAGACTCCTAACGAATATTGAACCTAATGTGGATTTACCAACATGACTAAACCTTAGCCCTAACTAACTGGCATGACCTATATGGATCATTGTTTCTCATTGTGGCTTCTTATGGGCTAAGTCTGCATGGATTTCAAGAAAGTGCAGGTCTTTTAAGACAAACTTCCAATCATGTGATTTAGGTTTATCTCGTACCCTAAGACCTTCAATCACCATGTTTTTGCACCTATAGTCCAAGTATATCTGGAGATCGACATAATACATCAAGCGACCTTCTCACTTTATCCTCTTTATGTGTTACTTGCACCATTTGCCAAATGGGGTCACTTATAAATTGTCCAAACTTATATGACTGCACATCTATCTTAACAAAAACGACTAAGCTTCAGTCTGAAACAAGTTGTCGGCTATATGAATTGAATCCTCATTAACCAGGTTTCCGATTTAAATCCATCTCATGCCAATATTATACATAAAAAAATAAAAATAAAAAGTACTAGAAGTTATCTGCATTTCCGATTGGCATAAGAATCTCTACAAAGGCTAAAAGACTCCTGGAAAATATAGGAACTAAGTAAACGTATTAACACAACTAAAATATATTCCCAACTAACTGGTATCGCGTATATAAAAAAAAAAAATCTTTCACTGATTCCAAGAAATTGTAGGCCTTTCAAGACAATTTCCTTCCATGTGATTTTAGATATATCTCGTCCCTTTCTTAACAACTGCACTCACCATGGCTTTCCACAACGCTAATCTTTTGTGTGTGTCAGGCCCAACATTTACTCCCATATAACATTGCCAATCTTCTTTCCCATTCTATAGAATTTGCCTTTTACTTTGGTAAGTAACCTCCTAGTGCATTATACTATAGTACCACTACTCCATTTCAACCATCCCATTATGATCCTATTTGTAATAATTTCATATTTCTCCATATAAAAAATGAAGCCTAGATACCTCAATTGTTTGCATTTAGGCACCGTAATCCTGTCTAATCTCACATCAACTTCAATCTTCTTGTGCTTACTAAACTTGTAGAGCATATACTTTGTCTTCTACTTATCTTAAGATCCTTATTCTCTAGAGTGTTTCTCCGTAGTTCAAGCTTTTTGCTATAAATCTCACTACTTCCATCATTTAACACAATGTCTTTTGCAAACAGCATACACCATCAGACCTCTAGTATATGGTTAGTTAGCTCATCCATAATTAGAGTAAACAAGTATAGGCTCGATGGTGATTCCTGATGCAAACCCACTGTTATGAGAAACTCCTTTGCTATCTTTTTGAGACAACATCACAAATGTAAATGTTTCTCAAGACGTTGAGGCCATGTTTAACTTTTTCAACTCCTTACATACTCTGTTATAACTAACAGAAGCTTGTAAATTGTAATTGGCTCAATGCTCCAGCACAACCTTGTTGCTAGTCATCCATATACAAAATATTACCTTGCTTACCAAAAAGAATAACATGTTAGACTCAACGTACACCATCATATAACATAGGATGAAAGGAGTAATATTTCAAAAACTATTTATAGAGGAAACTGGACAACATACGACAAATTCCTCAAAGAAATCAGATCTCTCTCATAGAGCCCATCTCAAATGAAAACACAAACCGTAAGACTAGCAGGGAAAAAGGGATCTAAGTCTCTAAAAACCTTAAATCTTAAGTTTAGCTTATTGCTAATCACAATAGAGATAATAAAAAAATTATCCAAAGAATACAATCTTTTATTTCCTTAAACAACTCTGTAATTTCTTCCGTAGGACAAAATATGTGTAACAAATCTAATGACAAATTCTTTCTAAATTCAGCTCAAGCCCAGTGGGTTTAGTCCTAGTCAAGAGCTATATTCTAATCTATTATCTCCTATAGGAGCCCTTTCAGCCAAAGAAATTGGCTCGCCGAAGACAACAGAGCCTTTTCTAATAGTTTTCTAAACTATACATAATATTTGTAGGCCTAGATCCTCAATATGAAGAGTATACATATTCATCATCCAATTAAGGAAAGTACAAATCGAGCTTTAACCCAATAAGACAAATATTATCTACACACAATAAAAAACAACTATTGTCTATAGTTTATCTTCCCAAGCTACAGGATTAAGTCAGAAACAAATTCTTCTATTCTTCACAAGAAATAATACGGTTAAGCATTCTCTCAACCCAGAAATTAAGCGGCTGATGTAGCTGTTATGGTCAACCTACAGACAAAATGGATGCATTTAAAGCACAGATAACCAAAACTTTAACACATATTCCGCGATTTATTTATTTTTATAAAGAAAGGAGGGATGCACACACGAGGACTTCCCATGGGGTCACCCTTCCAAGAATAACTCTCACCCAAGCACCATCTGCATTTTTTTTGATAAATCATTTGAATAGATCATCAGCTTCTCGCAAAGGAAGAAATGAACAGATTTATTGTGCAGAAATATGAGCTAGACCTTTTTGAGAGCATTACACTATTGGAAGACAAAAATCACTAGCAAACAATAAAACTTGCACACAGAAGCTATCAAGAAAACATCTTTCGAAATTACTTACCACGTCTCCATTTTGCAGTGCTTCAATGTCCTCCTTGTACCTTTCTAAGAACTTAGAGAAACTTGGATCCTGAAAATGTTCACAGAACGACAGCAACTTATATGTGTAAGAGATTTTCGCCCTTTACATCAACAAATAAGTGTTGTAAAACCTCTATCCTCCAACAAATATAAGATATACAGAAGATAACCAGCAATGAGGTAGAATGAACTGATACAACAAATTCAATGCCCTCTCAAGCATATTTCTCAAAAAAATTCAAAAAACTGAAGCTACTTGTTAAAGCTCTAAATTGTTAAAATCTGGATAAGTTTAAGAATTCCTTTTGTGTTGATAAATATGTTTAAGAATTCTGAATTTTCACTATTGGGGTTCTGAACAGAATGATTTTGGTTTTTTATTTTTTTCCAAAGATCCCAGGGGAAAAAAGAAGAAGTCCACAAATACTTGTATATCTAATTGGTTTCTCATTTGCCTGTATAGTAACTCAACTTTTTGGTTGCTTCCTATGATTTAAGTGTTTTAAGTTTAAAAAAGTCATACTACCCACGTCAAACGGTTCAGTTTAGACCTTTATTTTTCTATCAGCATTGGACCTTTATTTTTAAACCATCTTCTTCTAGAATCATCTATGTTACATGGATCCCTCATTTATCTTAGTGTACCAGGTTGAATGGATGTGATATCACTGTCAGTAATCGATTCTTCAAATACACAAATATTAACAAAACACTGCTTGTAGCCATACTATTCATACACGCTCACTAGTATAAGACACAATACTGTAGCCCATTACATGAATAGGGAACTGTAGAACCCCACAGGACTGAATTTTCAATTAATTGAAGCTCAGTGTGCTATTTACAATCCTTTGATATGCTATTCCAACATAAATTTACATTTAAAAAGTCAATCAAGACTACATATGAACCTATAACAAGATCTTAAGGTTGACATAACATTATGGAATGCATATTTGAAAGAATAAACCAGTTCAAAACAGATGATGCTGGCATTAACAGCTATTTACACATAATCCGAATGAAGTCTAAACTGTCTATATTTGAGGCAAACTTGTTTTAGATGCGTTAACTAGATGAGCTGCCTATCAAAGAAAATATGTGCTAACTAGATGTCAGATTGGCTGTGGTTGCTTTGAATAGCGGCCACCACAATCAAATCCCAAACATATGACGCCCATCAAAGAAAAGATGTTAACTAGATGTCAGATTGGTGAAAGCCCCTGTAGTTTACTTCTGTGTTTCGTCACTTTGAATAGTTACCATCACAGTCAAATTCCACCATGACGGAGAAGAGAAAATGTCTCCTATTCCTCCATCCCGAAGGTGTTGACTACTGTGCTTTTTCATCCATCCAAAAAAAAAATGATGTGTTTCATTAAATGGAAAACTTTCCTTGTTCAACAGCCCAAGCTACATAACTTAATATGGACAAAATCATTTCAATATTGATGTGACATATTTTAAACTAACTACTTTACTCTTTATACATCCCAGAAAATTCTATTAAGCACTGCTCTTAATACAATATCTTAGAACTATCTTCTGTAAATCCGGAAGCTAGTCAAAGGAAGGTTCAGTTTTCGAAATCTTGAAAGACAGTAGATTTGATCAGCAAAGCAACCTACCTTCCTCTTCAGTCTTTCCAGCTTTTTCTTTTGTACAGCAAGATCTTCCTGAATTTTTCTATTCTGTGCCATCAATTCACTGGTACATCTGTCACCTGCACATCCATTATTGAATCAGAGGATTTCTGCTGTTGACAAGAGAAAAACTAGAAATAAATAAATAATGGAAGGGATGTTAGAATAAGGAGCAGAACACCCATACAAATCCCATTTAAGTCAGATGATGCACCTTCTAAAAATTTCCCAGGCTCACTATCTGTTTCGTCTTCACAGCTTATATCCTGAAATATGATCAAAAAAGTTTTGATAAAGCAAAAGTTGACATTTAAGTAAAGATACAACAACAACAACAACAACAACAAAAAACCCAGTGTAATCCCTCAGGTGCAGAACATTGAAGTAAAGATAAATCTGATAATTGAAAATTGAGACCTCTGAAAGGTATCCATCACTGTCTGAAGAATCTGCAACCACATCACTCTCATTTTCCATGAACGGTGCATCAAGAGGCGAGTCATCAAAAGCTTCAACTTCAGTGTTTCTGAGAAATCTTATGACTAGTCAATAAATAATGATTTATGGCGAGTCGTCAATGCTTGCATGATTTACCTTACAAGATAGAGACACCAAGAACACAGATTACAGAAAAGGAGTAACATAAGGGACAAACAGGCCTTGTTGATGATATCAAGGGGTCAAAATGCTGAAAAATTCAAGTACTGAAGGAAGGCAAAGCCACAAGTTAAAACATAAGTTGGAGAAATTTAGCCTTTCTAATTCCATATTATTAGAGATAGTTTGATGTAAGATATGTTGCCTAACGTGTTTCCCAAAACAACATCTTTTCCTTGCAAGTCTTGGATAATTGTTTCTCCCTAGAAAGAGAGGAACAGGGAAAAGAGAGAGAGCACCAATAACAAAGAAGTGCCAGAACATTTTTTGAATCGAAATGTTGATAGGGAAAGCA
The DNA here is from genome assembly GCF_000715075.1 of Nicotiana tabacum. Lineage (NCBI taxonomy): Eukaryota > Viridiplantae > Streptophyta > Magnoliopsida > Solanales > Solanaceae > Nicotiana > Nicotiana tabacum. The sequence goes on along the minus strand of NC_134092.1, from coordinate 89,441,135 downwards.
ATTAAGGAAAGAGAAAGTGAAGAGTTCTTCCAGAGAGAAACACTGAGCATAGTTTCACGCTTGATGATCCTTTTATTACAAATGACATTTAGCTTCTTGAGGAAATGAATTGAGTAACTAACTCAGAGAAAGGGGCAACCTCAGCATAGTTTCTTCAGAATATTACACATCGTCCATGAGAAAAAGAACTTTTAAGTTGAGCAAATTGTCAATATCTAAGTGGATTTACTAGTTGTTGACTATTACTTAGCTTAGCCACAGTAGTGAAATGATCGGTCTATATAAACATGACGTACTCAATTGCAAAGAGAGAGGTCTAGCGAAATCACTCTCTGTAAGACAGTAAGAGTTTTCTCTTTTATGACATTAGGCTATATCACCTACAGATTTTAATATCTAAAGTCAATGTGAGTAACTAGAAAGATAGATTTACAGCATCCAGTGTTACTGTATTTGTGGCCTACGACCTTCCCCAAGCTGCAGATTTTCCCCATATCTCAGCTCTTTTTACTATATGCCATTGCAGAAAACAATCCCCTCTCTGTTTCACCCTAGATTGGAAAACCAAGTCCAACATTTATTACAAATAGCATCAATTTTCAATTTGGAGTAAATGAAGCCACAAGTTGAAGATGAAATACAGGTAGAAGGTCAAAATATCCAGCCTTAAAAGCAACGGCTTGTATCCAACCGTAAAATATGAAGCAAATTCACCTTTTTATTTACCTTCCATTAGAGTCGTGTATTAACTTTGCTTTGTCCTCAACGTTACTCTGCCCATTTTCTACAATAAGTAACGAACTCAATGTCATGAAGATATTCACATGAATGTCCAATATCAATAAAAGTAACAATAAAATAGTGGCAAGATGTCCAGGGATGTCAGAACAAAGAGGCAAACTTGAGGTGTTTGGAGCCAAGCTTTTGACATAAGTACATAAAAGCAATTAAGTTACAGGCACTGGTAAAAGAAACTGCCACTCTTGCCATTTGTCTAATCTTTTCTGTTTCTTCTCGCGAACGCATGAGTTCACTAAAAAAAGACCTAGAGATTCCAAGCCGGATAATGCACCTGTACACTCACTACTCAGTATAAGCAAGATATAACTTTCAAGGAGTACTTGCGTGAACATGTAAAATTTCTCTACGTGGAATATCAGCTGTTTTAGCTCTTCTTTAAGAAACTCTTCCAATTAAGTAAGAGCAATCCAGAAAAATAAGATGTGTTGCAGCAGACTATGAGAGTAAACCTTGATAGCAGAGGTAGTGATAAGTTTAACATACTACAAAGAAACATAAATCTAAGGGATCGTTGACTATGAAAAAGCAATCAAAAATTAAAACAAGATAAGTTAACCCAAAGAAAGATATGCTGAATTAGAAACACTTTGTAAGTTCAGCTGAGGATGAAACACCCTTGAGATCAACAATCTTTGCCTTCATATATAGAGATCATAATATATAACGCGAGTGATGACACAAGGAAGGCCATTTTAGCAGTAGTAAAATGTTCCACCTTCCTGGGATAGAAGAGTTAGCGATAAAGTTTAAGTGTTTAACATTAAAAAAAAAACATAAATCTACGGGATTGTTAACCATCAAGAATTTGATCCACTTGATTGAAAATTAAGTATATCTATTGTGACAATTAAGTATATCTATTGTTTTAGGTATTAGCTTTACAAAAAGAAATCCTTATCAGGAAAGAATTTGCATTAAACCACTATTTTATATTGCATAAGTGGGTACTTCAGTACCTGGTTCCATTATCCCCCAAACTTAACCTCAGAGCACCACTTAGAATTTATTATGTCTCTGGAAAGATTCCTTTTCTTTTCCCAAGTACCGCAAGTTTGATAAGTAAAGCATACAATCCAAGGACAGGAGAACCAAATTTCTTTTAAGCTGTCAAACTTTACAGCGGAACCCCCGCGAGTGTACCCACATGCACTTAACTATACGTGTCTCAAAATCAAATCCAAAAACAGAATAGCAAATGTGTTCTGTCCAAGGGCTGTCATATCTGAACATGTTGCTTTGCTACTCAAAATCACTATTTTTCCACTCCTCTGCTACAGACAAATTAATCATCTGTGCAGACAATTATGCTCAAATTTCCTGATGAAGTCAACAGCTTTATCAGTCTATTTCCTGGTATCATACTATTTCTTGGTAATTACCGCTCGACAGTTCGTTTAATTCAATCTATTCAAAGTATATTCCTTCGAAATACACAACTAATGGACATAGTGCCTAATCTATCCATGATCAGTTGTGTCCAAGTGGAAACCATTCTTAATCAAGAATTAGAAAAAGAAAATAATCAAAGGCTCTCAATATTTTAGTGTCAAAACAAGCCCTGAAACACTCAACTAAATTGCTAAATCAAAATATTGCAACTTCATTTGCCCTAATGAAATACTTAAAGCATTTCAACAATGTTTAGCTGTCTTCCAAACACTCATACTCATTTAACGAATTTGGCCTTAAATAGAGCAAGTAACCAACATTTTCTTTGATCAAGTAAATAGAGCAAGTAACCAACACTAATATTCCATGACACTAGCTCATCTTCATTGAAGCTCCAGTTCCAGTTTCGACATCCGATTAAGCTCGCACTTCCTCCGCAACATGCACTAGCAACAGAATTCTAACCCAATAACCAAAAGAAAAGGAACAGCCCCATCATTCTTCTTCTCATTATTTTCCAATTATTCTCATTTCTATCAAATACAAATATCGTGGCCTTCAGTCTTAGTTCAATCAGCAAAAGTATAGGGACTTGCGACTTAGGTCACAAGTGTGGAGCCTTGCGCCATGAGAACTAAGCAGTCCGGGCCCATTATCCCCGAGTCTAGGAGGCTGCAGTGGTCCTACGAGATGGCCATAGACGGATTTCTTGGTCATCAAAGAAAAAAAAATACAAATGTAGTGACAAAATACATAACATACCAAGGGAACCCAATTTACGCCTATAAAACAAAAGGCTGTTAGCCTATTACACATATTGTTTGTAGCCCTGTAACATTTCCTTTCACATAAAAACGTTCATTCTAATAAAATACCAGCAAATATCAATTACTGAATTTGTATTTTTAGAAGAGAGAAAGAGAAATGTACTGGAAGAATATCTCTTTTTGAACAAAGCTTTCTTCTTTCGACGATCTCTAAGCACTGACTGAAGATTCTTCTTTGCAAACTTCCTCGCTTTCTTCCCTAACTTCCCCATCTAATTAACTATCTGGAAAAAAAATCACAAAAGCATTCGAATAAACACCAGAATTGTTCACACACACACACACACAGAGACAGAGAACAAGAAACTACCTGAATATACAGTTGAAGTTTCGGAGTGGTAGTGTATTTGCTCAGCTTGTCGCCTCTTCCCCTGCTTTCTACTTTGCTGTTTTGTTTTTGATAAATAGGAGGTGAATTCAAGGGTTTAAGGGCGAATGAGATTGGAGGGTTTTAGTCTTTTAGCAAGACTTTGCATGATCCGACCCGTTACGAAATTTTCGGGTCGGTGACTAATAATTTTTTTCTTTTTTCTTTTTCAGTTTGCACTTTCTTGATTTGTTTTTTAGTTGTATTAATTTTTCTCTGGTAGGAGATAAGAAAATAGTTGAGATTTAGTAGGCATTTGGACATAAAAATTGTAATTTAAAAAAAAAATAGTATTTGGAGTCAGATTAAAAAATAATATTTGGAATTTGAAATTATGTTTGGACATGTATTTCACTTGAAAAAATGTTGCAGTATTGTGAGTGGGAAAATAAATTTTGAAAATTATTTGCAAAATTTCATGGACAAACACATTTTTTAAAGAAAAAAATCGGAAAAAAAGAGTTATGGACAAAAGGGTAATACTTCTTTTCTTATCTGTTTTCATTTTTTTCCTTTGGGATTTACTACTTTTATCCTGTATATAGAAAATGTACTTATTGCAATTCAATATGGATGTAAAGAATGTATTATGTGGATTGATTATATTGATGCTCACTTTAAAAGACAAAAGTGGAAAGGAAAATACTCCGCCCAAAATTGCTTTTTCAAAAAATGCCAGAAGTATAATTTTTCAATTTGTATTCCAAAACCAAATGATGTAGTTTGTTAAGTTGATTTGAGTGATAAAAATACTGAATAAGTTTAATTGTTATGATAAAAAGAGAAGACAGAGATATTATTTAGAAAAACTTGTGATTTTGAAATAGTTAACCACCAAATAATTTTATTTGAAGTATTAGGCGGATTTCTAAAAATAAAATATATTAGATGAGTTTGAATTTAGATGTCACGATAATTGCTCTACAAGAGCCCTTAAAAGAAGTTGTCAAGTATGATATTTCTTTTTCAAATGGGAAACAGTAACGTAAGTCCCTAAAATCAAAATCTTCATTTGATTATATTTTGTTCACCGTTTTTTTTCTTTAATGACGGTATATTTTGTATTTTTATACTAATTGCCAACTTTTATTAGAAATTTATTTCAAAAGCTTTGTGTGAGTGACTTATGGATAGTCTTTCAATGTGCAAAATCACTCTTAAAAAAATTGAAATATGTGCAAACATAATAAAAAGAAGGACATTAAGACTAAATTGTCCAACCAAATTTTTTTTTATATTTAACGCTATTAGTGATGAGTATTTTTATATTTAACGCTATTAGTTATGAGAATTAGTAATAAGGATGGTCTCATGACTTTTTCCTCTAAGTATTTATAAATAATAAACTTCAGTATTTGAAATACGTGAAGTATTAAAAAGAATATTTGAGAAATATATAAGTAAAAAATAAAGTTTTCTTCAATTTTGGTCCAAGTTTAAATGCATGTCCAAACAATTATCAATTGTCGAGTAAGGCCAAAAGTACTTTTTTTTAAAGAATGGGAGGGGGAGGGCAGGGCTATTTTAGAGAATATTGAAGCTGATTGGCCAAATTTTCGCTTAGACAAGGTAGGTGTTTTCATACTTCCATAATTTTTTTAAAACTCTCTCTTCTTCTTCAATGCCCCTAACCTCTAAGTTTTCGCAGTTATTTTTTTTAAGCCGATCAAAGACAGAAGGGCTTTTGTTAGAAGCCGCAAATTTATCTTCTACGATGTTGTAGTTATTTCTTATCCTTCTTATAAAAATGCACACCGATGGAGGTTGTTTGTACCTTCAACCTTCACATGATTGCTTCATAACAACTTTCCTTGGGAGCCTCCCTAACTATGATGGCTTGCTGGAATTGTATCCAACCTTTGCAAATAGCTTGTGAGCATTTGGATCAAAACCTTTATTAGTACGCTTCGTAACGAGTGCCATATTTTATGGTATATTATGGGCTACGAACTGTGCGAGTAACTTTGTGGACAACTTTATCGCCTCAAACTGTTTGATACGAAGGAATAACTTTTTTAGCATATTACTTTGGAGATTCGATGATTGATCATCCTCTTTCTTTATCTTTGGGACAGAGTGGAGCGTCGAAGATACTTTCCTGCTTGAAGACAAGGCATCCCTATTTAGTGCTTTACTTGGATTGGCGTGCCCTTGATATTCCACAATTATGATATTGACTTTTCTGGCTGCCACCTCTATCCTTCTTCAACGAGCTAGGCACATTTGGCCTTCGTGAGTTGTCAACTTTTACTTCCTTTACAACATAACTCTTCAAATAAAATTATGCATCACCAAATTGTGCCTCAGATTCAATCAATGACTTATTGTTAGCAATATCTTCTTTTGGACTTCGTCCGCGTGATACTTCAGACATTGGTGGTAGATAGATGAAACCATGTTATTCTCATGTATTCAAGATCAATCAAGCAGAATGTTATATGAAGTCTTTGGATCAATCACATGAAGACATGCTTGAAGCAATGTCTCTGATGGCAATGTCCACTTTTATGGCACCTTTAGTCCTTTGCTTCCCTTGGTTGAATCTTGAATTATGTAATGACCCGGTCGGTCATTTTAAGTATTATAGTCTCGTTCCCTCATTTATTGCTTATTTTGTGTTTGTTTATTGTTATATGGCTTGCCGGGGTGGTTGGTTTGGTTCCGGAGATGTTTCGAAATGAATTGGGATACTTAGTCCCAAGGTTGGAAGCCTAAGTTTGAAGAGTTGTCCGAATATTGACTTATATATAAATAACTCTGGAATGGAGTTTTGATGGTTCCAATAGCTCCGTATGATAATTTTGGATTTAGGAGTGTGTCCGGATAATGATTTGGAGATCCATAGGTGATTTTGGCTTGAATTGGCGAAAGTTGAAAAGGTTGAGGTTTGGAGAGTTGAGAAGTTTTACCGAGAGTTAACTTTGTTGTTACCGGGCTCGAATTTTGGTTCCATGAGTTAAAATAGGTCCGATGTATCATTTATAATTTGTGTGCAAAATTTGAGGTCAATCGGAGTTGGTTTGATAGGTTTCGGTATCGATTATAGAAGCTGAAAATCCATTAGTTTAATTAGGCTTGAATTGGAGTGCGATTCGTATTTTTGATGTTGTTTGATATGATTTGAGGCCTCAACTAAGACCGTATGATGTTTTAAGATGTGTTGGTATGTTTGGATGGTACCCCGGGGGCCTCATGTGAGATTCAGATTGATTACGAATTGAGTTTGGCCTTGGTGTCTGGTTTCCTTATATGCCTTCGCGAGAGAGGTCTCACATTCGCGAAGAGTATCTGGGAGGCAGGTGAAGATAGTTCTTCGCATTCGTGAAGAAGGCCTCGCGTTCACGAAGGTCTAGGGAAATTGTGCATCGCGATCGCGAGGGGGCGTTCGCGTTCGCGTAGAAGGATGAGGACGACTTGGGCACCGGGCCTTAAGTCTAATGCGAAGAAGGCCTAGCATTCATGAAGGTCTAGAGAAATTGTGCATCACGATCGCGAGGGGGCGCTCGCATTCGCATAGAAGGATGAGGCCGGCTTGGGAGCCAGGCCTTAGTCTTCGCGTTCGTGGTCAGGGAGACGCGTTCGCATAAGGAGAGCTCTCTGAAGCATTGCGTTTGCGAGGGAGCCTTCACATTCGCGTAAGAGGATTTTTGGGCGGCACATTAGCGTTGAGTTTTTTTCTTCGTGAACGCAAGGCTCTTTCCGCGTTCGCGAAGAAGGACATAAGGGCAGCAATTATTACATCTCAAAATCGTAGATTTGAACCCATTTTTTATATTTTGAGCTAGAGACCTCGGATTTGGGTGATTCTTGAAGGGATTTTCAAGGAGTTGATTAAGATAAGTGATTCTAACTCAGATTTAGTTGTTATACATGAATTTATCATTATTTTTACTATTTAATTAGTGTTTTGGGTTGGAAAATTTGGGAAAAAATTGTGAAACTTCATAGACTATAATTTGAGGATTTGAACGTCGAGTTGAGATCGGAATTGAGTAATTTTGGTATTGTTGGACTCGTTATTGAATGTGTGTTTAGATTTTATAAATTTTGTTGAGTTGCGAGACGTGGTCCCCAGTTGACTTTTTGACTTTGGTTAAAGAACTTAGCTTTATTGTATGGAATCGATTCATATAGCTTGTATTGATTGTATTAAGTTCTTTGTGGCTAGATTCAAGTCGTTTAGAGGTCGATTCGCGAGGCAAGGGCTTGTTGGAGTAGGAATTTGCACGGTTTGAGGTAAGTAACACTTCTAAACTTGGTTTTGAGGGTATAAATCTCTGAAATATGTGTTATGTGGTTGGTATTGAGGTGACGCACATGCTAGGTGACGGGCGTGTGGGCATCCACCGTGGTAATTGTGACCCAGTTGTTTCCGTGGTACTGTGTAGTTATCAAATCTTGTAGCTATTCATGTAATTCCTACGTGTTAGATTAATTGAGTTCCAATCCATGTTAGAAATCATGATCATGCTATATGCTTATTCTGTTGGGACCCACTGAGGTCATTTCTGTTGTTGAATTATTTTCTTAAATTGCAATTATGTGCTCAGTCACATCCATCACTTGCATATCATATTTCAATCTCTGTTGTCATTTATTGTTACATCACGTATCATTGTCTGGGCTGATTGGCATGAGAATTGTGAGCTCGAGAGACTCGAGAAATTGATGACTGAGTTGGGGCCTGAGAGTCGTATTGTGAGTGAGGTTGTGGATCGGGGTGCACGCCGCAACTGGCCATCTTGGCTTTATGTATATTATTATTATGGATCGGGATGCACGTCGAAGCATGCTTTATAGGTTTTATCTATTATTGTGGGATCGGGTTGCACGTCATAGCTGGCTATATTGGCTTTATATTAGCGCTTGGGCAGGATTCGCCCCTCCGAAGTCTGACATACCAGCAACGAGCGCATGTACCGTATAGTACTGAGTGATTGAGTGTGACAAATGAGAGTTGAGACAGACAAATTGAGCACTCTGAGAGTGTGTGTACATGAGTTTAACACTGTGATGCATTACATGTGACATGCATATTTGACATGTAGATATAGAGATATAACATTCCCCATATCAGTCTTATTTGGCATATTTTATCAGTGTTGAGTTTAAATGTTAAACTTGAAAGTATGTCTACATTTTTGTACTGTGTAAAAACTGATCATGAGATTTATGTGAGTTAATACTGTCATTTTTTTTGTCATATATGTATTGTTATTATCTGAATTTGGACTGTACCTTTCTGAGCTCGTCACTGCTTCCCAAGGTTAGTCCTGTTACTTATTGAGTATATTTGGTCGGTTGTACTCATACTACACTTTGCACTTTGTGTGCAGATCTAGGTATTTTTGGGCACGATAGTTGCTAGACTTGGAGCATTTCCTGCTTGGAGACTTTTGAGGTAGCTGCTTTGGTGTTCGCAGACCTCGACTCTTATTCTTTTCAGTTTATTTAACACTGTTCTATCTTTCCAGACAGTTGTATTAGAAGTTTTGGTTATGTTGATATTTAGTAGCTCATGTACTCGGTGACACCTGGATTTTGGGAGATTTTGTATTTGAGTCGCAGTTAGTCCTTTTGGTTATTTATGAGATTTTCACTAATAAACTCAATATATCATGCTATTAAATTAAAATGAGTAGTTATTTTGTGATTGCCGGCTTGCCCAATATTGTGATAGGTTCCATCACGACATGTTGAGCTTTGGGCCGTAACAAGTTGGTATCAGAGCCTAGGTTACATAAGTGTCACGAGTCATAAGCAGGTTCAGTAGAGTCTTGCGGATCGGTACTGATACGTCTATACTTATCTTCGAGAGGCTACTGAACCATTAGGAAAACTTCACTTTCTTTTATTTTTGTCGTGCAGATTTGTTGATTCCGAAAACTAAACTTCTATTATTTTATCTCTCATAGATGCTGAGGACACGTGCTACCGGATCGGGTGGACAGCCACCAGTACCACCAGCTAGGAGCCGCGAGAGGCTGGGATTAGGGTAAAAGCCGAGATGCAACTCGTACAACAACTAGAGCAGCACCTGTGGAGCCACCAATTGCTCCAGCTCAGGAGCAGATACCATATGTGGTTGAGCTGGTGGGACCAGATCAGGCACCAGTTGTGCCCATTGTGATTCCAGGCCGTTAGGAGGATCTGGCCCAGATATTGACTGTATGCACTAGCCTTGCTCATGCAGTTTCAGTTCTGATCGCACCAGCCACTTCTCAGGTCGGGGGAGGTGCTCAAACTCCCACCGCCCGTACTCCAATCTTCGGCTATATATGTAGATCTGATCGGTAGGAAATGTGCTGATTTCGTGAGCCTATCGACTATTACCCATATAGAATCGAATTTATGATGAGAACGAGGTAAACCCATGATGAAGTCCATATTTATCGCCTCCCATTTCCACGTCGGGATCTCTATAGTCTGCATTAGCCCTCCGGGCTTCTGGTGCTCTACCTTCACCTGCTGGCACCTAGGACTCTGGGCGACAAACTTAGCAATGTTCTTCTTCATATCGTTCCACCAGTATATATACTTAATGCCACCTATGAGTGACGAGGAGCAGAAGAGGCTAGAGTGGTTTGGGAGGCTCAGGCCTCCAGCGTTTAGTGGGGTTAAGTCAGAGGATGCTCTGGACTTCTTAGACAGGTGCCAGCGGATCCTTCACACGGCGGGTATTTTGGAGACTACTTTTCAACTATTGCAGGCATCCTTCAGATGGTGGGAAGCCTATGAGTTGAGCAGGCCAGCTGGCGCTACACCACTTACGTGGCATGAGTTCTTGGTTTTCTTCTTAGAGAAGTTTGTTCCACAGACCCACAAGGAGGAGTTGTGTAGGCAGTTTGAGCAGCTACGCCAGGAGCGTATGTCTATGACCCAGTATTAGATGAGATTTTCAGAGTTGGTTCGTCACGCGACCTGGTTGGTTCCCACAGAGAGGGAGAGGATTAGGAGGTTCATTGATAGCCTCAACTATGGACTGCGCTTCGTCATGACTCAGGAGATTGCATCGGGTGCTAGGTTCGACGAGGTAGTTGATATTGCTAGATGGCTAGAGCAGAACCGTAGTCAGGAGCGTGAGGAGAGGAAGGCAAAATTTTAATGCAAAAACCACAGTCGCAAGCTCTAATCATGAGTTGGATAGTTCTTTTCATGATTCTTAAGTTGCCTTGAAGCATATGCTATGACCTTACCATATTGCATTAATACACACCGAAGACTGATCCTTGAAGCATCGTAATACACCACAAACCCCTCGGTACCCTCTGGTAGGGTCAATACTGGCGCCGAAGTCAACCTTGATTTCAATTCCTGGAAGCTCCTTTCACAAGCATCGGACCACTGGAACTTAACCGCCTTCTGCATTAATTTAGTCAATGGAGAGGCAAGAGTGGAGAACCCCTCCACGAACCTCCTATAATACCCGGCCAAACCCAAGAAACTGCGAATCTCTGTTGGAGTAGTAGGTCTAGGCCAATCCTTCACCGCTGCAATCTTTTGAGGATCGACCTTAATTCCTTCTCTGGAGACAACATGACCTAGGAATGTAACGGATTCAAGCCAAAATTCACATTTCGAGAACTTTGCATATAATTGGTGTTGATGAAGAGTCTGCAGAACTGCCCTGAGGTGGTCGGCGTGATCCTCTCGACTTCGTGAATATACAAGGATGTCGTCAATGAATACTATCACAAAGGAGTCAAGAAACGGCTTGAAGACCCGATTCATAAGATCCATGAAAGTTACCGGGGCATTTGTTAGCCCTAAAGGCATTACCAAAAATTCAAAGTGCCCATACCGGGTTCTAAAAGCTATTTTCTGAATATCCTGCTCCCTTACCTTTAATTGATGGTACCCGGATCGCAAATCAATTTTGGAGAAGAACTTAACACCTTGTAATTGATCAAACAAATCATCTATCCTTAATAATGGGTATTTATTTTTGATTGTGACTTTCTTGAGTTGTCAGTAGTCAATACACATTCGCAGCGATCCATCTTTCTTTCTGACAAAGAGAACCGGTGCGCCCCAAGGAGACACACTCGGTCGGATGAAACCTTTCTCTAGCAAATCACTTAGTTGTTCATTTAGCTCTTTTAATTCTATTGGCGCCATTCTATAATGTGGAATGGATATAGGCTACGTGGCTGGCATCACATCAATCCCAAAATCACAAGAGGCCTCGTGGTTCGGGTGGTTTCAGTGGTGTTTCTTTTGGAGGGCAGTCTCACCACAACAGGGATCGTCCTTATAGGCCCGATCAGATGGCTCGTCCGATTCATCGTGGTGCATTAGCTAGCCATGGTTCATACAGTGCTCATCCGGGTCAGTCATCTCTCATTGCCCTCCCAACTCAGATTTCATCTCGTGCTCCATCAGTGCATGGTTCATCTGTATCAGGTCCTTCTAGTAGCTATTCTGGTTCTCGAGGTCCGATTCAGTCTCTACCACCATTGACAGATCAGAGTTGCTATGAGTGCGGGGAGTTTGGACACGTGAGGAGGTATTGTCCCCGTCTCTTGGGAGGTCCAGTTCATCAGAGGGGTACGTCAGGTTATGACTTCCGCACCAGTTACTTCACCACCCGCTCAACCAGCTTGGGTGGGGCTCAAGAAGCTAGAGGTCACCCTAGAGGGGGAGGCCGATCAAGTGGCGGTCAGGCTCGATGCTATGCTTTCCCTGCCAGGCTAGAGGCCTTTGCTTCAGACGAAGTGATCACAGGTATTGTCTGAGTATGCCACAGGGATGCTTCCATACTATTTGACCCCGGTTCCAATTATTCGTATGTATCATCATATTTTGCTCGTTATTTGGATATGTCCAGTGAGTCCTTAGTTTTGCATATTCATGTATCTACACTGGTGGGCGATTCTACTATTATTGTGAACCGTGTGTATCGATCGTGTGTGGTGACTATTGGGGGATTTGAGACTAGAGTTGATCTCGTATTGCTTAATATGGTTGATTTTGACGTGATTCTGGGCATGAATTGGTTGTTCCCATGTCATGCTATTCTGGATTGTCACGCTAAGACCGTGACGTTGGCGATGCTGAGGTTACCTAGGATCTAGTGGAGGGGCTCTTTGGACTATGTTCCCAATAGGGTGGTTTCATATCCGAAGGCCCAACCGATGGTTGGGAAGGGATATTTATTAAATTTGGCTTTTGTGAGGGATGTTGGTGCTGATACTCCTACTATTGATTCTATTCCAGTAGTTCGAGACTTTCTGGATGTATTTCCTGTAGACCTGTCGGGCATACCACCCGACAGGGACATTGATTTTGGTATTGACTTGGTGTCGGGCACTCATTCCATTTCTATCCCTTCGTATCGTATGGCTCCAACAAAGTTGAAAGAATTGAAAGAGCAGCTTCAGGAGCTTCTTGATAAGGGGTTCATTAGGCCTAGTGTGTTGCCTTGGGGTGCACCGGTTCTGTTTGTGAAGAAGAAGGATGGTACTATGAAGATGTGCATTGACTATAGATAGTTGAACCAAGTTACAATTAAGAACAAGTATCCTTTGTCGCACATTGATGACTTATTTGACCAGCTTCAGGGAGCTAGAGTGTTCTCTAAGATTGATTTTAGGTCGGGGTATCACCACTTGAAGATTCGAGACTCAGATATTCTGAAGACGGCATTTAGGACCCGCTATAGTCATTATGACTTCCTTCTGATATCTTTTGGGCTGACCAATGCCCCAGCAACATTCATGCATCTGATGAACAGTGTATTCCAACCATATCTTGATTCATTTTTCATAGTATTTATTGATGATATTCTGGTGTACTCACATAGCCAGGAAGAGCATGCACATCATATGAGGATTGCACTACAGACGAAGCTTTATGCTAAGTTCTCCAAGTGTGAGTTTTGGCTCGGTTCGGCGGCGTTATTGGGGCACGTGGTGTCCAGTGAGCGGATCAAGGTGCATCCTAATAAGATTGAGGCGGTTCATAGTTGGCCCAGACGGTCTTTAGCTACTGAGATTCAGAGTTTTCTTGGCTTGACCAGATATTATCGTCGCTTAGTGGAGGGTTTCTCGTCCATTACAGCACCTTTGACCAAGTTGACACAGAAGGATGCCCCATTCAGGTAGTCTAATGAGTGTGAGGAGAGCTTTCAAAATCTCAAGACTGTCTTAACCACAGCTCCAGTTCTAGTTTTACCTTCAACATCGGGTTCTTATACAATGTATTGTGATGCTTCTCGGATTGGTATTGGGTGTCTTGATGTAGGAGGGTAGAGTGATTACTTATTGTTCATGCTAGTTGAAGCCTCATGAGAAGAACTACCCCGTTCATGATTTGGAGTTGGCAGTCATCGTTCATGCATTAAAGATTTAGAGGCACTATCTCTACGGCGTATATTGTGAGGTATTTATGAACCATCAAAGTCTGCAACACTTGTTCAAGCAAAATGATCTAAATTTGAGGCAACAGAGATGGTTGGAGTTGTTAAAAAACTATGATATTACCATTTTGTATCATCTCGGGAAGGCCAATGTGGTGGCTGATGCCTTGAGTAGAAAGGCGGTGAGTATGGGTAGCATTACACACATTCCTATTGGTGAGAGACTGCTTGCATCAGATGTTCAGGCCTTGGCCAATCAGTTCGTGAGGTTGGATGTTTCGGAGCCTAGTCGGGTTCTAGCTTGCGTGATTTCTCGGTCTTCTTTATATGATCGCATCAAGGAGCATCAATACGAAGACCCCTATTTGCTTGTCCTTAAGGACACGGTTCAGCACGACAATGCCAAGGAGGTTTCTATTGGGGATGATGGGGTGTTGCGGATGCATGGTCAGATTTGTGTACCCAATATAGATGGGTTACGTGAGTTGATTCTTGAGAAGGCCCACAGTTCGCGGTATTTCATTCATCCAGGTGCGGCAAATATCAGGACTTGAGACAACACTATTGGTGGAGGAGAATGAAGAAAGATATAATGTGGTTTGTAACTCGGTGCCTGAATTGTCAGCAGGTGAAGTACGAGCACCAGAGGCCGGGCGGTTTGCTTCAGAGGCTTGAGATTCTTGAGTGGAAATGTGAGCGTATCACCATGGATTCCATAGTTGGGCTCCCACGGACTTTGAAGAAGTTTGATGCTATTTGGGTGATTGTGGAGCGGTTGACTAAGTCCACGCATTTCATTCCAGTTAGGACTACCTATTCTTCGAAGCGGTTGGCTGGGATCTATATCCGCGAGATTGTTCGCCTTCACGGTGTGCCGGTGTCCATTATTTCAGACCGGAACACGCAATTCACATTGCAGTTTTAGAGATCAGTGCAATGAGAGTTAGTTACAATGGTTGAGTTGAGTACAACATTCCACCCTCAGATGGATGGACAGTCCGAGCGCACCATTTAGATATTGGAGGATATGCTATGCGTTTGTGTCATGGATTTCAGCGGTTCTTGGGATCAATTTCTGCCCCCTGTAGAGTTTGCCTACAATAACAGCTACCAATCGAGTTTTCAGATGGCTCTATATGAGGACTTGTATGGGACGCGACGTCGGTCTCCAGTTGGTTGGTTTGAGCCGGGTGAGGCTAGGCTATTGGGTACTGACTTGGTTCAGGATGCTTTGGAAATGTTTAAGTTGATTCAGGATCGGCTTCGCACGACACAATCTATACAAAGAGTTACGCCGATCGGAAGGTTCGTGATGTTGCCTACATGGTGGGGGAGAAGATATTGCTCAGAGTTTCACCCATGAAGGGTGTTATGAGGTTTGGGAAGAAGGGCAAGTTGAGCCCTCGGTATATTGGCCCTTTTGAGGTGCTTGAGAGGATTGGAGAGGTGGCTTACAAGCTTGCATTGCCACCTAGTCTATCGAGTGTTCATCCAGTGTTTCATGTTTTCATGCTCCGGAAGTATTTCGACGATCCGTCTCATGTTTTGGACTTCAGCACGGTTCAGTTAGATGGGGACTTGACTTATGATGTGGAGTCGGTGGCCATTTTGGATCGGCGAGTTCGAAAGTTGAGGTCAAAGAATATAGCGTCAGCGAAGGTACAATGGAGAGGTCAGCTAGTCTAGGAGGCTACTTGGGTGACCGAGCGGGAGATGAGGAGCATATATCCACGCCTATTTGAGACCCCAGGTGTCACAACTCAGTTTCTCCTATAGGCCATGATGGCGCCCAACGTCACCACTAGGTAAACCAACGATGAACTAATCATGTAATTGCTCTTTTAAATAAAATTTTCAAGTAGTTGAATTCCATTTATTAAGAAAATTAGGAGTAGAAAAATTTAATAAAGTAAAACAAAGGCTAATGAGTGAACAAATACGGTGACATAAATACTCCAAAACCATAAAGTCTACTAGTACGTGTTCCAAGACCTAGTGTCATAAGTGTATGAGCAACTAGTAGAATATATAAATACTACACTACTGTCTGAGTAAAATAGACAGAAAGTAAAAGCAAAAAGGAAGACTCCGGGTGCTGCAGAATGGGCTCGGAAGGCAGCTCACCGAAAAGTCTCGAAGAAATTAAGGATGCGCGCCTGACTGACAACCAGACACACCTGCATGGATAGTGCAGAAGTGTAGTGTGAGTACATAAATAACATGTACCCAGTAAGTATCTAGTCTAACCTCGAAGAAGTAGTGACAAGGGGTCGACTTCGATACTTACTATGGGCTAATAATAAAATACTGAAATTCTAAATAAGCATGAGGTTATGTGAACAATAATAATAACTCAATAACAAGCAGTGAATAAACAATTCTTTCTCTAATAGTAAATCCCAAGTCAATTTATGTCATTAAATAATTATAACATCTCAAGCCATAAAATAATATCAAGTATAATTAGGCTCCGAGTATTATCACGCACGATTTATACCGAGGTCATACTGCCCGATCCAGAATAGGGTCGAGCGGCATGAACCATAGATGCATCTATTCTTCTGCTGAGGTATTCGACCCGCTCCACAAGAAGAGAGGATACTTTATGAACATTCGATTTAAAAGCTATTACAAGGCTAATACACAAATAAGCATAATTTCTATTAACGGTCAAGTAACCAGCCAAAACTCAAGTAAGTGAAATTCGGTCTTTTACAATTCCTTTACAATTCCTCTATCAAGTTTCAATATAATTTAGGTACTTTAATTAACAAGTAAGGTGCAAACATTATAAGTATTTCATGATTTGGGTCCTAAACTACCCGAACATAAACATAATTAGTAGCTACGCACGGACTCTCATCACCTCGTGCGTACGTAGCCCCCACAATTAGAAGCAAATAGTAATTTAAATCACCTATGGGGTAAATTTCCTCTTACAAGGTTAGGAAAGAGACTTATCTCGTCTCAAAGCTCACTTTCCGGCCTCAAATTCACTCTAAGGACCCAACTTGGTGCCGAACAATCCAAAGCTAGCCAAATATTATATAAAATAATTAATATACGCTCAAAAGTTAATAATTTATCTATTAGAGTAATTACCCAACCCAAATTGGAAGATTCTTAAAATTTACTCTCGGGCCCATGTGCCCGAATTTCGGAAATTTTTGAAGGTAATTGTTATCCATAACCTCACGAACTTAAATATATAATTTTCACTCAATTCCATAATCATTTTTGTGGTTAAATCCCATTTTTATCAAAACCTAAATTTTTCAACTAAACTCACAATTTCTACATATGCTAAGAATCTACCCAAAAATACATGTATTAAACTTATCTCGTATAGAAATTACTTACCTCAAAGTACTAGGAGAAAACCCCTCTCTAAGAAGCTCCAAAATCGCCCAAGAAGTGAAATAAATGAACCAAAATGGCCTAAGTCCCGTCTTAAAAGAACCTTACTGCCCCAGCAATTTTCGCTTATGCGGAACATCAGCCGCTTCTGCGGACAAAGCCTCGTAGATGTGGACCATGCCCAGGTATTCCCTTCCCGCTTCTGCAGCGAAGTCTCGCTTCTGCAAGCCCGCTTTTGCGGCACAAGCGTCGCACCTGCGCGCCCTCCCGCTTCTGCGATCAACTTCCTAACATCTGCACCTTCGCAGATGCGGTCCCTTCCTCGTTTCTGCAACCACTGGGCAGTCCACTCCATTTCGCTTCTACGGTCGTTGGCTCGTTTCTGCGAGCTGGCACCTGCGGCTGGTTCCTCGTAGGTGCGATTGCATGAGAACCTCTGCTGATTCAGCTATTTTCTCTAAGTCCGAACGAGTTCCGCGCATCGTCCGAATGGCACCCGCCCCCCTCGGCCTCGCCCAAACATACCAACAAGTTCGTAACCACAAGACGGACCTGCTCGACCTCTTGAAACATGGAAAACAACACCAAAACTAAGAATCACACTCCAAACTAAATGGAATCAACTTATGAACTTCAAGTTTTCCAACTTACTCCGAACGCGCCGAATCATACTTAAACTACTCGGAATGATACCAAATATTTCATGCAAGTCTTAAATCACTATACATAACTATTTTCGGGCTTGGAATCTCAAACGGACCTCGATAACACCAAAACCTACTTCAAACTAAATTTTAAGAACTTTAAAACCTTCAATGCGCCAACTTTCAACTTTAGGCGCTGAAACACTCCCGGGTCATCCAAAAACCGATCCGAATACATGCCAAAGTCCAAAATCATCATACAAACCTATTGGGACCGTCAAATCCCAGTTTTGAGGTCGTTTACTAAAAATATTGACCCAAGTCAAACTTAACCATTTTAAGCCAATATTAAGGAACTAAGTGTTCCGATTTCAATCCGAACCCTTCTAAAGTCGTACTTAGTCATCCCCGCAAGTCATACAATAGTAAAAGCACATACAGGGAGTCTTATTTAGGATAACGGGGATCTAGAAAGCAAAACGATCGATCGGGTCGTTACACCAGGTATGAATCTAGACCCGTTCGAGAACGAACGTTTGTTTAAGAGGGGGAGAACTTAACGACCCTGTCGGTTATTTTGAGTATTGTAGCTCTGTTACCCTATTTATTGATTATTTTTTGTTCGTTTGTTGTTATGTGACTGGCCGGGGTGGTTGGTTTGGTTCCAAGGATGTTTTAGAATGAATTGGGATACTTAGTCCCAAGGTTGGAAGCCTAAGTTAGAATAGTTAACTGAATGTTGACTTATATGTAAATGACTCTGGAATGGAGTTTCGATGGTTTCGATAGCTCCGTATGGTAATTTTCGACTTAGGAGTGTGTCCAGATATTGATTTGGAGGCCTGTAGGTGGTTTTGGCTTGAATTGGCGAAAGTTAAAAAAGTTGAAGTTTGGATAGTTGAGAAGATTGACCAAGCGTTGACTTTATTGTTACCGGGCTCGGATTTTGGTTCCGCAAGTTGGAATAGGTCCGTTGTATCATTTATTACTTGTTTGCAAAAGTTGAGGTCAATTAGAGGTCGTTTGGTAGGTTTCGACATCGATTGTAGAAGTTGAGAATCCATTAGTTTCTTTAGGCTTGAATTGGGGTGCAATTCGTATTTTTGATGTTGTTTGATGTGATTTGAGGTACGACTAAGTTCGTATGATACTATAGTATGTGTTGGTATGTTTGGGTGGGGCATCGGGTGAGATTCGGATTGATTGAGGATTGAGTTTGGCCTTGTTGAGCTGCAGATTTTTCTGGTGTCTAGTTTCCTTATACGCGCTCGTGAGAGAGGTCTCGCGCTCACGAAGAGTATCTGGGAGGCTGGTGAAGATTGTTCTTCGCGTTTATAAATAAGGCATCGGGTTCGCGAAAGTCTAGGGAAATTGTGCATCGCGATCATGAGGGGGCGCTCGGGTTCGCGTAGAAAGATGAGGCCGGCTTGGGCACCAAGCCTTAAGTCTTTGCGTTCGCGGTCAGGGAGACGCGTTCACGTAGGTAGAGCTCTGTGAAGCATCGCGTTCGCGTAAGAGGATTTTTGGGCGGTTGAATTTTGTACTTCGCGAACGCGAGGCTCTTTCCGCGTTCGCGAAGAAGGGAATCTGGGCAACAATTATTAAATCTAAAAATCGAGGGTTTGAACCCATTTTTTAAATATTTTGAGCTAGAAACCTCGGATTTGGGCGATATTTGAAGGGATTTTCAAGGAGCTGATTAGTGTAAGTGATTCTAACTCGGATTTGGTTGTTATACTTGAATTTGTTATTATTTTTGTCATTTAATTAGTGTTTTGGGTTGGAAAAATTGGGAAAATTTTGTGGAACTTCATAGACTATAGTTTGAGGATTTGAAGGTCGAGTTGAGATCAGAATTGAGTAATTTTGGTATGGTTGGACTCATTATTGAATGGGTGTTCAGATTTTATAAATTTTGTCAGATTCTGAGACGTGGGCCCGTGGTTGACTTTTTAGGTTGACTTTTTGACTTTGGTTAAAGAACTTAGCTTTATCGGATGAAATCGATTCATATAGCTTGTATTGATTGTATTAAGTTATTTGTGGCTAGATTCGAGTCGTTCGAAGGCTGATTTGCAAGCCAAGAGCTTGTTGGAGTAGGGATTTGCGCGGTTTGAGGTAAGTAACACTTCTGAATTTGGTTATGAGGGTATGAATCCTTGAAATATATGTTATGTGGTTGGTATTGAGGAGACACACGTGCTAGGTGACATACGTGTGGGCATGCACCGTGGTAATTATGACCCGATTATTTTCATGGTACTGTGTAGTTATCAAGTCTTGTTGCTATTCATGTAATTCCTATGTGTTATAGTAATTGAGCTGCAATCCATGTTAGAAATCATGCTCAAGCTATATGCTTATTCTGTTGGGACCCACTGAGGTCATTTCTGCTGTTGAATTATTTGCTTAAATTGCAATTATGTACTTAGTCACATCCATCATTTGTATATCATATTTCAGTCTCTATTGTTATTTATTGTTACATCACGTATCATTGTTTGGGTTGATTGGCATGAGAATTGTAAGCCCGAGAGACTGGAGAGATTGATGACTGAGTTGGGGCCTGAGAGCCGTGTTGTGAGTGATGTTGTGGATCATACTGCACGCCACAACATGCCTTCTTGGCTTTATATTTATTATTATTATGGATCGGGTTGCACTCCGCATTAGGACTTATAGGTTTTATCTATTATTATGGGATCGTGTTGCATGCCGGAGCAGGCCATATTGGCTTTATATTAGCGCTTGGGAAGGATCCGCCCCTCCGGAGTCTGGCATACCAGCAGTGAATGCAGGTACCGTACAATGTTGAGTGATTGAGTGTGATGAGTGAGAGTTGAGACAGTCATATTGAGTACTCTGAGAGTGTGAGTACATGAGTTTAACAATGTGATGCATTACATGTGACATGCACATTTGACATATAGATATTGAGATGTAACATTCCTCATATTTTATCAGTGTTGAGCTTAAACTGTTAAACTTGAAAGCATGTCTATATTTTTGTACTGTGTACAAACTGTACCTTTCTGAGCTCGTCACGGAATTCAGCCCAAGGTTAGTCCTTGTTACTTATTGAGTATATTTGGTCGGTTGTACTCATACTATACTCTGCACTTCGTGTGCAGATCCAGATACTTCTAAGCACGGTGGTTGCTAGACTTGGAACATTTCCTGCTTGGAGACTTTTGAGGTAGCTGCTTTGGCGTCCGCAAACCTCGACTCTCCTTCTTTTCAATTTATTTAGCACTGTTCTATCTTTCCAGACAGTTGTATTAGAAGTTTTGACTATGTTGATATTTAGTAGCTCCTGTACTCGGTGACACCCGAATTTTGGACGATTTTGTATTTGAGTCGCAGTTAGTCCTTTCGGTTATTTATGAGATTTTCACTGTTAAACTCAATATATCATAATTTTAAATTAAAATAAGTAGTTATTTTGTGATTGTCGGCTTGCCTAATACTGGGATAGGCGCCATCACGACATGTTGAGATTTGGGTCGTGATAAATTATTAGGTGGCTTTCAAAATGTTTTGCAATTGAGATGCCAAATTCCTTCATTAGGACAACAGAAAGAATTTTAATCCCATTTCTGTCATCAATTAAAAGTATGTTTAGCATATTTTGCTCGAGCACATAACTCACCATATATAAAAGATAAATTATGCAACGTTTATCAAGTAGAAATTATCAGTAGTGAATGTAACTTTTACATAACAAGCATTTACTTCTAGGGAAGGGACTCAATAAGCTTCCTAGACGGTGATGACGATGACATGCTTTCATTTTGATTCTTCATCACCAGCATTGCAACATGAAGCTTTGATGTCATTTCAAGAAATCTTCGTGTAGAACCAGTTCGGTAAGAATTCCTCTAATTAACTGACATTGTGGATTATGGTGGTGGTGCACTTCCATATTTGTCCTCTATAGATACTTAATTGCCATTTTGCTTCTTTGGTCTTCTCATATTCTTTTTTCTAGCTGGTTGTTTAGCTGATTCTTTTTGCAGACTTATTTTGCAGTGTCTTTGCTGAATCATCTGTATCCATCCTTCATCATTAAGTTGATCAACTTGAAAAACAAATTCCTCTAATAATCCTTTATTTTCGCGTTCTTCAAACTTGCATATCTCAACTGGATCAAGAAATTCAAAGGTGACAGAGATTTGGTTCACACTTGTTTTCTCGACTTCAAATACGATTTTTGTTTCACAAGCTAATTTTATTACTTTGTCTTTGAAGACAAAGCACTTCTCATAGGGTGACCCACGAGCTAATGGTATTTGCAGTAATTTAGATCGTTCATTTCTAGAGTTTCATTTAGCCGCTTCATCTTTAGTAACTCAATGAGTTTTTGCTCAAGAAGTTCATAAAATATTGCAGGCACATCCAAATCTAGGAATGACTCTTCCCTTTATTACGTCTTATTCAAAGCCAACTTCGACTTGGATTATATTACAATGAAGTTATTTTTATACTCAAGTTTTGCTCAACTTCGTTATGAACCTCATGAGTGAGGTGCTGACATTTATAGCTCTTTGCTTTAGACCTGGACACAAATTTGCCCCCTTTCTTGACTTATTGCTTGTCTTTACCTTTGTGAGGTTCATAAATATATGCCCTTTATTGCAGCGGAAATCATGTTCAACTCCATATCATGAGCATGAGTGGTCAATTTTTTTAAAAATTTTTGGGTTTATGTCTTGTAAGATGTAGCGAACACCCTAATGCATATACCTTGAGTTTACATTTATATATTTGGAAGGTTCGATAATCCTATATTTTCAGTTGAGACTTTCATGCCTCCATTTGATTGATGAAGACAATAGTTCTTCATTTCGTGGACACGTGTTTGTGAGTTTTCCATACTTATGATACACCTTGTGTTGTAGAAGTGGTTAAGGAATTCCTTCTCTAATTGCTCTCAGCTATCAATGGAACAAGACTCAAGGTCAGTGTACCAATCAAAAGTATTTCCTTTAAGAAAATAAATAAACTGCATGACAAGGTAACCTAAAAAGTGGGTATCACTTATTTTGCAAGAAGGTTAATTTTTTCTTGTGCTTTTAGATGCTTCCTAGGTACATGGTTGAATTCTCCTTTCATTATATGTTCCATCCTGTTTGTCAACTTGTTAATTAGAGCGTTTTGATCTTGCACATATTTGCTCAAGCCTTCAATTGCTCTTGTCAAACTTCTAAGTTGTTCCTTCACATATGAAGTATTGATCATCATCGTATGTCTGACTGTTGCAGACGATAGAGAATAACATGGATTCTCACACATATTGATCCTTGATTGGATAATGTTATGCAGTGTGATTGGATAGGATCCAGTGCTCGAAATACCATCATATTCCTGCATGATGAAATTTGTGGAACCAGAGAGGCTAAGTTGAGCTAAAGTCTTTTCAACAATTTCAATAGTGTTGCTTCCTTCTTCCAATGTGTTGGTAGAGAATCTTGAACTTTTGAGGATGGAGAACTTTTTTTTTTATTTTTAAAAAGAAGCTAATTTGAACAGCACTTGAAGTGCTATTGTCCCATCAAGATTGTTTTTCTCCTTCAAAGTGGTACAAGACTTCCCATGGTAATATCGAGGATGCTTTTCACATCAGAAGAGAACTTGGAACCAACAGGCTGGATAAAGTTAATTTGGAGTTGGTCTTCTTGAGAGCCATTTTGATGTTCTAGCACTTTTAGGGTTGAAACAAATGAGATGAGAGATACAGATTGTCCTAGCGGGCATTGTAACAATATATTGTATGCTTAAAAAATAAACAAAACAAGAGAAACAAAGTAACAAATGTAGTATTTAATTTCAAATACAGTAAATATCATAATCTCTATAATTCTCATGATGCCGCTCTTTAGAAATAAATTCAAGTACCTTTGGGATTGATCTTGAATTTGATCTTGAGTTTAGTTCAAGGGTTTTGACATCTTAATCTTGAGTTTATATTGTTACCACGAACGATGATCTTGAATTTATCTTGCACGTCTAAATTATTTGAACTCGTATCCTTGAATCTTGAGTTGTACTTCATTCTTGCGTTTAAACTTGGATGTTTGGTCTTGAACTTGAACTTAATAGCTTGAGTGCTTGAATATTTATAGCACTCTCTTGCTACTTGTTTTATATTCTTGTGTCTCTTCTGATCATGAGGACTCCTATTTATATTGGTGGAGAGAGCAGTTGTGATGAGGACAAATTTTTTGTTTGATTTGAATGGTTGACTTAATTTATCGGTCATTAAGATTAAGTAGTAACAAGGCGGCCAGAACATGTCATTTGTACATGTGACGTATTTTCTTGATCATTTCATTTGACTTGATGGTCACATTACTTGTCATGTGGTATGTCCCTATTAGTCATTCAATTAACTTCGCGCGCCACGTCATTTCACACGTGGCACAAATTTGGACCTCTAGGATAAGATGACACTCGAACCTAGAGTTAATATAGTGGGCTCATCATTTGTAGCCCAAGCTAATGGAATAGCCCAATGAATTTTAACTTTTTATTAAATTCATATTTATTGGATTTAAATAATTGATCCAATTACACTATCTCACAATATTTATTTGAAAAAAATATATCTTGAATTTAATATAGTCCAGATTATTTTTATGGATT
This sequence comes from Nicotiana tabacum, assembly GCF_000715075.1. Taxonomy (NCBI): domain Eukaryota; kingdom Viridiplantae; phylum Streptophyta; class Magnoliopsida; order Solanales; family Solanaceae; genus Nicotiana; species Nicotiana tabacum. The sequence continues at coordinate 89,416,751 of NC_134092.1, read as the reverse complement.
TAGATCCAATAAAAGTTAAATATGCACACTTCTAGTTTTAAACAAATTTAGTTTGACCTAAGAAGATAAATTATTTAGTATTGAAATGAAATGAATTTTAAAGAACAGAATACATATATGTAATTCACATAATAAAACCTAAATGATGTGTGGAAAAAGGATTTTATCAAAACTTTTTCCTGTTTTTTCAAAAAGTGAAAAAAATTCAATTCTTTTTCAAACCAAAAACATTAGAGTTTCAGTTTTTCGAAAAATAAGTTTTAATTTCAAAATATCCCTTTTCAACTTAACTTCAGATATTACTTTTTCAAATATCACATTTTTTATGTTTAAATGCTAAAAGCATCTAGAAAGGTATACTTGTACTCGGTTGCATCTACGGTCGAGGTAGACACGCACTTGAAGTGATAGTTATTAATCTTGTAGTGAAGAAAATATTTTCTAACAACATTTAATTATTAATGGCGTACTCTTCGTCTTATTTTATGTGAAGACGTTCGATTGCAGAAAGAATTTAAGAAATTTAAAAAAAAAAAATTAACATATGAGTCAAATATATGCAAAGTACCAATATCATCATTTTAAATGATTGATGATGAGAGTCCAAGATAATAATTCTTTCTCTCTTTTTATAAAAGAATGAACTTTGACATCAAGGGGTCTCAATAAGTCATATTATCAAAGATAAATGATAGGCTAAAATTAAGAGCATGTTTAAAAAGACACCTAGAAATTAGATTTGGGTGTAATTGAGTATAATTATACAGTTTGACATATTTGTTTGGCCAAGTAATTACTTGGTCAACATGGAATTGGAGTTAATTGGAGAGGTGTAACTACACTCTCCAATTCTCAGGGGGAGGTGAGAATTGGTAGTAATTACATTGTGTAATTACAAGATTACTTTTTAATTTCTTTCCTTTTTGTTTTTATTTTATTTTATTTTTTATAACTTTTTATTTTTATTATTTTAATTTATTTTAATTTTAATTTTAATTTTAATTTTATTTTATCTTTTAATTTTAAAATATATTTTTCTTTGTGCATTATTTATCTACCTTTACTTCTTGTGATTCCATTTAATTGCTCGTGTATTTTATTTCTTATTTGTTTTATTTTTTTCATTTAGCATAAATGCGTTATTAAATTATTCTAGTTTTTGAAACTACACCTCCTAATATTAGAAATAATGAGTCATTATCAAACTTGACATATAATGAGTGATGTCATTAAAGTAGAATTTTGTTGTTGAATGAAATTATTAACTTATTATGTTTTCTAATCTTAAGTTGTATTGGAACTTATTTTTATTATGTTGGAGTTTGACGTATATTAAACTTTTTTAAAAAAATAATTAAAATTGTGTTATATTTATGGTTCTGATTTACTTGTTTTAGTAGTATTGGCTTGCTATTTCATATTACGTGTTGTTCATCTTTTAGATAGAATTGATGGATTAGTTTTGTCAAATAGTTGAATAATGTTATGAAGTTATATTTAAAAATATTAATTTATTTTATTAAACATGCATTCCATGATGTTCTTACAAAACGTATGTTTTTAGTTTTTATAATTAATTAAAATGAATATTTATTAATTTGGATATATATCAATTATGTTTACAATATTAGTATAAATATATGATTATTAATTAATGTATATTCAAGAAAAAAATATGCATCTTAAATACCAAATCTAATATCATTTATACTTATAAAAAATTATTTAAAGGCATATATTTATTATATTAACTTTTAAATTTTGATAATTACTTCATTTAAAATTTAATCTAACTGTGTAATTACACTTGTACAACCAAACGGTACGCTTTTAATTACACTGTAATTACTTTATGACAAACAAACAGGTCATCGTAATTACTATATTGAGTAATGCTAGGTCATGTAATTACCACGCTTGTAATCACACCAATTCCAATTACCGGGTGACTTTCCAAACAGACCCTAAATAATTTTCAAAAAGAAAGAATATGTATGTCACAAAATGAGAGAATAATCAAGAAGATGTGCTTTAACAACCTAATCATTTTTGAACTTTTCGGTGTGCATTCTATCGGTGGCTAATCATAAACCTATATTCTTTAGTTTGTCCACCACTTCTTAACTAATAATTCTTCCGCATGGACCTCGGTGAATAATTATTTAATGGGAGAACTATCCACCTTTAGAGCCACAGTCAGCCTGCGTTTGGCTAGTTCGTGGAACTTAAAAATGAATGTATGACAGATTTTGTCATCCTATAGTTGTACCAAAATGAAAATGAAAAGAGGAAGAGAAAAAGAAAAGTAAAGAGCCAAGTCAGTTCACTATAAAAAAGTGGAAAATATAAAAGCAGAAAGGCATATTGCATTTTATATCGGTAGACTATTTCACAGAAGCAACAAGCTAAGACTTTAACCAGTAGGCACCTGCATACCCTAGGAAAGAACTGATAGTACACTTACTACTTGCTCATACTAAATAATTTCTGATAAGAACCTTACATATATTGACTTCTATTATAACTACATATCCATTCTCCAAATAACCAGAGGCAGTTTCGAGGATTGCTGGCAGTGAACTGTGCTTTGAACTCAAGAACCGGGGGCAAAGGCAGCTACACCTATTCCACAGGAGACTCTTCTAAATAGAATGTAAAAGGAACTGAAAATTTTAAGCCTACATAAAGACGTACAAGATAAGTACCAGTACAACAGCCTACATCAAAGGTTCCTGCATTTTAGAACTCCATTCCCGAGATCACATCAGATCTTCAGCTGTTTCAATTTCTCTATCTCTTCAGACTCTTGCAGCTTCTTGTCAGCTGCAATCCCAGTCACATCTGTTGGCGTTGCTGAGTTCTTTGAAGCCACTGGATCAACTTGAACTGGTAAAATGTCAAAATCAGTTGGCTTCTCTAGCTGAGATGGTTGGACTCGAGAGCCTGGTCGCTCCTCAACATGGACCTCTGCGAGGCATTGTGGTGATGGAGCTACTTTAATCGATGAGTCATGCACCTGAATTTCAGGTTCTTTTAGAGCCAGTTGCTCCTCAACTTGAACAGGTGGAGTTCTAGAATATAGGGGTTTCTTTACTTCAAGTGCTGGATCTAATACCGGTAGTTCCTCTGGCCGTGTAGGGGGAGCAGCATAAACTGGCACTGTCTGTCTTACACAGACAGGTGGTGCCACTCCGAATCCTGGTGGCCTCATCGCCCTTGGAGATTGAGATGGTGGCGGAAGTGGTGGTGCGGAGAAAACAGGAACTGCATTCCTTATTGTCACTGGAGGCGCCATTCTATGGTGTGGGCCAAAATGCCTGATAGGAATATATGGCGCTGCGCCAACGGCAGGGAACTTATCTGCTCGAACACTGTGGCTCTCCATGGAGAAGCTTTCATTTATAATACTACTGATTGCTTGTGCTGTTCTTGGACTCAAGGATGTATTACTTCCTGTAGTGCTAATAGGTCGACTTTGAGAAGTAGTTTTTACACATAATGGACTGATTGGTCTAGTGCGAGCAGCAGTTCTTGGGCATATTAGGGGAAGGATTTTTGATGTTGAGGATGGAAGCTGCTGTATACTTGATGGTCTGGGATTAGGTATTGGAAATTTAATTGGAAATGGTACTTTAGCCAGCTTTGCCTTCAAAATATACTTTCTCAGAGCACGTGCCACAGTTACATGCTCTTGCTCATCATTTTTACCTCTATCTGGTACTGAACTTTCAGACTGATGTGCCACTGGATGGACCAAAAAGTAGAAGCATGTCAAACAAAACAGGTACACTAATAACCTTAAGTTTTTTTATCACATATCAAAGTGCATATCAATTGTGATACTGAACAAAACCAAAAAGAACAAAAATAAGAAATCAGAATTGAAAATTCATGCTAATCTCTGAAAAGACAAATGTTCAGACAAATATCCAGTTGCAGCAGTGAAAACATTCTATATAAACCCTACCATAAAAAACAAATAAATCATGCCTAATTGACCAAAATAATCATTTGTAAGCACATAGAGGCAAACATTAGACTGTCACACTGAAACTGCACTGTCGACATCATTGTACTGTTGAAAAAGCTAATACTCCTAGATTATTGCTGGAAGGAACTGGCAGTATGAGAGTCAATCAGCTCAAGAAAAGTCTCATAACATGTACTATTTTCATCCTTTCAATTACTTAGAAAAGGATGCAGGCTGCCTTGCATCACAATAGCAACCTTCAAGTATGGCCTGACAAAACCAAGACATGCTGCGTGTGCACTCGAGATCACATTTTCGTAAAGGGCCACTTCGTGGAGCTTGTGAAACAAATATGGATCTGCTACGTGTCAAGTGATGAAAATAATCAAAAGGCAGGAGGATATGTGATTGTGACTGTTTAAGTGGTTTATCATTCGGGAAGCTGTCTTCGTGTCACTAGTCATTGCCCTCCTCACCAGCTGCTGTTCAATTACTACTGTTGAGTTGTCCCACCAGTGTTTTGGATAGCGTGTGGCGACAAATAGCGACGAGGGCCCGCTTCACTGAGGCGAGAGGCGAGAAGCGAAGCGCTCGCCTTTTTGATGTGAAGCAACAATTTATACAAAAAAATAAAATATTAAATTTGAAGCAACAATAGCAACAATATATTAATAAATATATCAATTCAAAAATTAAAAACTCAATAGATAGTGCTGCTCCATCAAAAATAGAGCAAAAACAGAATTGAATGCTACTCTTTGTTGAGTGTTGCTCGATCAAAAACAGAGCAAAAAAAAAAAGAAGAGAAGAAGAAAAAGGAAGAAAGAAAGAAAGGAGAAAGAAGAAAGAAGACCAAAGAAAGAAGAAAAAATGGCAGAAGAAGAACAAAGGAGAAGAAGAGAAGCGTACCTGGCTGGGTCGACTTGGATGAAGAAGAAAATGGCAGAAGAGATGAAGAAGAAAGAAGAATCGTTGTGGGTGGGTCGACTTGGAGAAAGAAATCGCTGGTCTGCTCGGCTGCTTGAAGCTTGAAAAAGAAAGAAATCCCTGAAAGCCCTAATCGCGGGTCTTTTTCTTTTAATCCCTGCGCTTTTTCTTTTATTTTTTAAAAAAGCGACTCTACAGTCGCCTCTCGCTACACAGGCAGAGGCGAGCACTATTTTGAAAACGCAACGCAACAGAGGAAAAAGGCGTTAGATGCTCGCATCGCTACGCCTCACGCTATTAGCGTTGAGGCGAGCGCTATTTACAACATTGTGTCCCACATCGGTGGAATGTGAAATATTTGGTCTACTTATATGGTCTTAAGCAGTCCTCGTCTCATCGCTTTTGGGTGCCCATATTACTTCTCTTAACATGGTATCAACGTCAGACCAATTCCAATTCTTGGTTTACCCGATGTTGGCCCTGCATATTATGTTGTCACTCCAGTTGGTAGGCCTGGGCGTGCCGGGGAAGGGGGTGTTGAGTTGTCCCACATTGGTGGGATGTGGAATATTTGATCTCCTTATATGGTCTATAGCAATCCTCACATCATGAGCTAGCTTTTAGGGTTGAGTTACACCCATAGTTCATTTCTTACTATCATACACATGATGCAGTATAATCCAAGTAAAGCTGAGATTCAATAATATTCATTTTAAGGATGCTACTAATACTGCAGAAGGAAAAATGTCCCAAATACGCTTGATATGGTTTACACACAATAAAAGTGACAAATCAGCAGGATTCGTTTTATGCTGGTCAATGCAAGGCAGTTTCTTTTTGTTTTTGTTTTTTCCTTTTCTAGTGGGAGGGGCCGCGAAGGGGTAATATTTGGAACTAATCAAGTTTTAAGAGTCAAGATGAGCCTCAAGTAAAAACTCGTGCTCCAAGTTTGATACGGCTTCTCCTTTCCAAAAGTTGGATACAGCTTCTGTGATTAGAGTCTCACATAAAGCTTCGGTTGACTCCGAAAAGTCTTATTCTCCAGGCTTTGTCTTGCCTATCAATCTTTCCATCTTTCTTTCAATTTCTCAAGCTAACTATTTGTATGTGTTAGGAATGCTGTCCTATGGTTAATGTTTTCACAGGTAGACATAACTGACAGTCAACATCATCTATTAGATATCTTTAGCATCCATAGAAATCAACTGATTTATCTGTTTGCTAGCTCTAATTACTAACTACACTCTTTAGTGATCCCTTATTCTTGCTCCTTTTCTCCTACTTTTGCAACAATTCTTCACCCAATCTACTCTTCAGCTGCTCCTTGCAATCCCTTTTTTTGTTTTTTGTGAGAATGAGCTTCTCCCTGCAGTTCTTCCAGCAGAGGCACTTTCATTATCATCGAACTAAAAGCCCCTGAGTCTCTCTCTCGAGAAAATCAAGCCATTTTGTTTCAATCAACCAAACAAAATTTCATTACATACCCTATCATGAAACCAACAGTACAACAGAAATTTATAGCACAGATAGTAAGTGCCATACTACTAGTGGGGGTTGTCATACAAGATTAGACAAGACTAAAAATGATCACATTTGCCACAAGGTGCAAGCAATACACATAGAGGATAAACTTAGAGAAGGTTGCTTGAGATGATTTGGTATGTCCTGTGACGGGTGTGAAACCAGGGAGAGTGAAAGTGCTTAACAGGAAATGAGATAGACCTAAAATCATATGGAAGGAAGTTGTCTTGGAAAACCTACAATTTCTTGGAATGCGTGCAAATTTAGCAAAAGATAGAGCACAATGAAAGAAAAAGATCTATACAAGCAATATTAATTAGGGGATATATGTTTTAGTCATGTTAGTACATTTACTCTAGGTCTTATGCTTTCTAGGAGCTTAACCCTATCTTAGATTTTTATGCCAATAGAAGACTATGTAGAGCTTCTAGTACTTTCTATTTTTATCGTATTTTGAATTATGTTGGGCTAAGATGAATTTAAATGGAAAAACATGGTTAGTGAGGATTCATAAAGCCGACCTCAATATGTTTGGGGATGAGATTAGTTGCGTAATCATGCGCAAGCAAAACATGGCACACATAGCTCTACACTATGTTGCTCGGCTTCGGATATGGGTATCCGATGCGGATGCGGATTTAGAGGTCGGATTCTTCATCACCATAAATTTTAGGATTTGGGGATATGAATCCAGGTGTAGATACGGATGCGGGGATACAACCAATAAATGTATATTATGACACATAAAGTATATATATTTCGATTAGTTAAAGTTATTAAACTAAAACTAATAAAACGTTAGTCTTTATAAAAAGGGCAGCCCCAAGCACAAAGCATCTTGCGTTCACTTACGGTTCGGGGAAGAGTCGTGCCCTGATGTAGACAACCTACCCTAATGCAAACATTAGTGGTTGCTTCCACGGCTCGAACCGTATTTTATATTTATAATATACACGCCAATAATAAATTCATAATATAACTATATATATATATATATATATATATATATATATATATTTGACGAGTGGGTTGCTTTTGCACTCACCCACCACTTTCAACCAAGAGGTTGTGAGTTCGAGTCACCCTAAAACTAATAAAATGTTAGTCTTTATAAAAAGGGCATCCCCAAGCACAAAGCATCTTGCGTTCACTTACGGTTCGGGGAAGAGTCGTACCCTGATGTAGACAACCTACCCTAATGCAAACATTAGTGGTTGCTTCCACGTTTCAATTACAATTTCCTGCACAATCACCACCATGTGTGTGGCATGGTGTCCGATCACGACCCGATCGGCTAGGGCATCTCCTCCGAGACATCATCCATTTATATCAATCTACTAATTAATTTATCCTCCTTTGACAAGAGTGGGTTGCTCTAGTGGTGAGCACCCACCACTTCCAACCAAGAGGTTGTGAGTTCGAGTCACCGCAAGAGCAAGGTAGGGAGTTCTTGGAGGGAGGGAGCCGAGGGTCTATCGGAAACAACCTCTCTACCTCAGGGTAGGGGTAAGGTCTGCGTACAAACTACCCTCCCCAGACCCCACTAGTGGGATTATACTGGGTTGTTGTTGTTGAATATATATATATATATATGACATAAACCCAAAAATCAAACCAAATATGCAATCAATCTATACTTCTCAGTCGTAGAATGTAGTCAACGTACCCAAGGTAAGTTGACCAAATCTGGTATGGATCCCACACCCATATCATGTCGACACGGGTGCAACAGGGATTTTGAAGAGTCCACACAACATAAGCTCTACATATGTTAAGACAAAAGATGGACAAATTTTCTAATTCTGAAATTGAACTATAGAGAGCGGAAGACTACTCCTTCCACAAGCATGAAATGGCCAAAACGACAAAAATTTGGGGGGGGGGGGGGGAGCATCACACATCCAGATACACCTTTAGAGTCTCTCTTCATAAGGAAATACGGTTTCCAAAGTTATAATGCTCTGTAGGTATTCAAATCACTTACATAGCTTCAGAGATGACCAGGCTGCCATTGCTGCATTCTTTTCAGCTTGCTTCTTATTCTTAGCTGGTTCTCCAGTAAATGTGACGCCTGCCAATTCTACTGTGCAGGTAAAGATGGGAAGGTGTCCTACACCGGACCTAAAGGTTGTATATATTGGCAATAATGCTCCTACTCTTTGTGAAACTTCCTGCAACAGATTCTTATATACCCCTGTCTCATCCTGTAAATTGTAGATAACAGAATTAGAAAACAATCATGACGAAAGAAAACAGCGAATCATTAGTTTTTCTTTTTCTTTTTTCTAATAAAGCAAACAACAAATCATAAGTATGAGCCTGCAGAAAGATTAGTGCCAATACTTGGCAGCTACATCTCCAATGACTAGATGAATTTTCCATATCCTTATATAGTACCAACACCATTACATAGGTGTTTCCATTGCAAATACATCAATGGGCCACATTATACATATGTAAAAATGGGCT